>NC_141673.1:51767418-52370110 GCF_028749965.1 Puma concolor | reverse complement strand
ACACAGGAGGATGTAGGGTTCGGGTGGCGGGTGCCTCCTGACTTCCACCTGCTTGGGATGCTTTGCTGCAGACATTTATATGCCGCTCCTGATATAGAAGAATGTGATCCTGGAGGCAGTGCACACCCAGATGGGAGCCGAATCATGGTTAAATGCATAACTTTGTTCAAAAGAAACCTACAAGACCAGACAGAGTTTTCAATTTCTTAATTCCAGAAGGGAGGTGAAAATTGTCTTTATCAGCTCTTTTCAAAACCTCACCGGGGGGGACAGAGATAGTTGTCTGGTCTTGGTCCTTTCCTGCAACCCCATATCTCCTACCACTTCATTTGCTCAGTCTGAGGGTCTCTTTTTATCATACTCTTTTTAAAAATTTTTTTTAACGTTTATTTATTTTGAGACAGAGAGAGACAGAGCATGAACGGGGGAGGGGCAGAGAGAGAGGGAGACACAGAACCGGAAGCAGGCTCCAGGCTCTGAGCCATCAGCCCAGAGCCCGACGCGGGGCTCGAACTCATGGACCACGAGATCGTGACCTGAGCTGAAGGCAGACGCTTAACCGACTGAGCCACCCAGGCGCCCCCATACTCTTTTTTTAAAATATATTTTTTAATGTTTATTTATTTTTGAGAGAAACAGAGCATGAGTGGGGGAGGGGTAGAGAGAGAGGGAGACACAGAATCCAAAGCAGGTTCCAGGCTCTGAGCTGTCAGCACAGAGCCGACACGGGGCTCGAACTCACGGTCCGTGAGATCATGACCTGAGCTGAAGTCCGATGCTTAGCCGACTGAGCCACCCAGGCTCCCCTCTTTTTTATCATATTCTTTCAGAATGTACGCTAGTTAGTATCAGCCAGGAGGTGGGGTGTGATTTCAGTGATATGTCACCCCGCTTCTAGTATATATACAGGTACATGAGGGTTTTGAAGAACACAAAGCGTGTGCGACGTAAGTCAACAACTACAAAAATAAGCCTCGCTGAGGCCTATTTCTGGGACTTCTTTAATACTTCTTCATTTTGAGAGAGAGAGAGGGCATGAGCGGGGGGGAGGGGCAGACGGAGGCCGGTACAGAGGATCAGGATCAGGCTCCGCACCCACGGCAGAGAACCCCATGGGAGGCTTGAACTCAGGCTCCAACTCACGAACCCTGAAATCATGACCTGAGCCAAGGTCGAAAGCCTAACCAACTGAGCCACCCAGAGGCCTCGGGAATTCTTATCACTAAAAATCACTGTCGCTAAGCTTAAAGCAAAAGCTGTAATTCTATGCCTTGCCAACATGCACAGACATTCCTGGACAGCATGACTTGCATCTGAAGGACTTGTATCTGAATGCCAAGTGGAGAGAGCACCGCATCTGACTGCTAGTGGGCCCGGGAGGAAGTGTTCATCTATTCTTTCAAAGCTTTGCAGTAATTCACCGACAGGCAGTCCATTCAGTGGCATAATTGGGTTTTCCATTTCTAAACAGTGATATTATAAATACCATAGTAGCTTGATCCAAAATTCTGTCCCAGAATGTCCCATTTCTTGGCAGTGATTTTCAGTGGCACAAAAGAGCTTTACTGGATTTGGGGAATATTTCCCATTTTCTAGCCCAGAGCTTTCTGAAGTTGTGTGATTACTTGATGAAAGGTGCTTTGTGAAAAACTGCCTTGTTTTAAGAAAGTATTCTTCAACTTTTATGCTAGATCTTTTCCCAGTTTTTGCATTAATACTGCCATAGGTATATATAGAAGTGCATGGTTTTTAAGCACAGTTTCTATATACATTCATTATTATATTATGTGTCATTGTCTCTGAAGATTGCCCCCAGTAGTCTTCTATATTGTTTTTGTTATGTCTGATTCTAAATTTATCCAGAGACGACTGTGGTTTGATGAGTTTAAATCACAGGAAGGACAAGTGCCAAATTAAAGGCTTGTTGGTAATTTTTTTTTTTTTATGCTAGGTATTTTTAACCCTCCCCTCTTGCTGAGGGGAAATAGATTTTTATAAGACTGTATATTTAAATATATATTTTTGATGCATGACTTCTGAAGCCAGAGAGTGCTTCAATGCCAGAATGGGCTGGGGAATCATTTGCAAGAAAAACATAAAAAGGAGAGATTAATACGTTGAGGCACTGGCTTCAAGGAGTTTGTTCTCCAGAAAATAAAAGCTGCCACATTTCATTTCTTTAAGCCCGTTGTCAAACATAGTTGGTATGTCTGTCTTTCTTATTTAATTGTAGCCCTAAGGAGTGACTGCAGAGAGAAGGCATTTGGTCTTGCAATTGCTTTTATTTATTGGTTGTGGTCAGGTTGGAGATCTCTGGGAAACAGGAAGTTTCCAAAAATAGCAGGTTTTAGTTGTTACTTAGTCACCCTAGTCGAAGGACAGGTATTTAACCAGAGCGGAGCTTGGAAGCTGCCTGATTGTCCACAAGCGTAGCATACTGAATGTCATTATCCCCTAAGGGGAATATCTAGGTGCTCATGGAAAAATCTCCCAAATTGGAGTTGGGGTAGGAAGTGTGGTTTGTCCAACCAGCTGGACTTGATATCATTAAAGTTAGAATCTTAATTTCGAGAAGAGTGATAGGATACAAGGGTCCTGTACCTATTGAAATTATAAGCAATACTTTGTGTGGCTGAGCATTTTTCTGGAGATAGAGTGAATAGGTTTTATGAGCTTCGCCCAAAGAGCCACAACTCTGAAAAGCTGAGGACTCTTTCCTGATGGCTTGCTCAGTCTTCTGCTCTGTGGACTGGCCCCTACAGCCTCCCACATGTGGTTCCTGCCACGGGGGAATGCCAGCCCCTATGAGGAATGCTCTGATTTATTGAGAGCTGGGTGGGAAGGAGTGCAGAAGCCACACTTGGCTCCCTCAAGGCCCTGTGGATGGCAGAAGTGGGTAAAGCAGGACCAGGAGTATGGTGGTGACCAGGGAGGCTACACCTCCTTTTGAGAGGGGGTCGTTTTACCCTCTCCAGGGTGAGCTTTTGTTGAGCAACCATACAGCTCAGTGTTGCTGGATGTTCATATATAAACCTGGGGTCTGAACTTGGGGGGGCTTGAACTTATCCCGAGATTAAGAGTTGTGTGCTCTACCAACTGAGCCAGCTAGGTGCCTTTGGATGTTCATATATTTAAACGTCAGCAACTAACTCAAAATTTTGAAGAATATTGAAGGAAACCCCACAAAAATGCTTGCAAGGGCAGAGTTGGCCACATCCTTTCATTTGTCACCTTTCTGGCAGAGCAGTGCTTGACATTAAGAACAAACTCAAGGCTCCATTTTCATAACATATATATATATATATATATATATATAGTAAAACCTTGGATTGCAAGTAACTTGTTCTGCAAGTGTTCGGCAAGACGAGCAAACATTTCTAATTTTATTTTTATTTATTTATTTTTAATATGAAATTTATTGTCAGATTGGTTTCCATACAACACCCAGTGCTCATCCCAACAGGTGCCCTCCTCAATGCCCATCACCCACCCTCCCCTCCCTCCCACCCCCCCCATCAACCCTCAGTTTATTCTCAGTTTTTAAGAGTCTCTTATGTTTTGGCTCCCTCCCTCTCTAACCTTTTTTTTTTTTCCTTTCCCTCCCCCATGGTCTTCTGTTAAGTTTCTCAGGATCCACATAAGAGTGAAAACATATGGTATCTGCCTTTCTCTGATTTATTTCACTTAGCATAACACTCTCCAGTTCCATCCATGTTGCTACAAAAGGCCATACTTCATTCTTTCTCATTGTCATGTAGTATTCCATTGTGTATATAAACCACAATTTCTTTATCCATTCATCAGTTGATGGACATTTAGGCTCTTTCCATAATTTGGCTATTGTTGAGAGTGCTGCTCTACACATTGGGGTACAAGTGCCCCTATACATCAGCACTCCTGTATCCCTTGGGTAAATTCCTAGCAGTGCTATTGCTGGGTCATAGGGTAGGTCTATTTTTAATTTTCTGAGGAACCTCCACACTGTTTTCCAGAGCGGCTGCACCAGTTTGCATTCCCACCAATAGTGCAAGAGGGTTCCCGTTTCTACACATCCTCGTCAGCATCTAGAATCTCCTGATTTGCTTATTTTAGCCACTCTGACTGGCGTGAGGTGGTATCTGAGTGTGGTTTTGATTTGTATTTCCCTGATGAGGAGCGACGTTGATCATCTTTTCATGTGCCTGTTGGCCATCTGGATGTCTTCTTTAGAGAAGTGTCTATTCATGTTTTCTGGCCATTTCTTCACTGGATTATTTGTTTTTCGGGTGTGGAGTTTGGTGAGCTCTTTATAGATTTTGGAGACTAGCCCTTTGTCCGATATGTCATTTGCAAATATCTTTTCCCATTCCGTTGGTTGCCTTTTAGTTTCATTGATTGTTTCCTTTGCTGTGCAGAAGCTTTTTATCTTCATGAGGTCCCAATAGTTCATTTTTGCTTTTAATTCCCTTGCCTTTGGGGATGTGTCAAGTAAGAAATTGCTACGACCTAGGTCAGAAAGGTTTTTTCCTGCTTTCTCCTCTAGGGTTTTGATGGTTTCCTATCTCACATACAGGTCCTTTATCCATTTTGAGTTTATTTTTGTGAATGGTGCAAGAAAGTGCTCTAGTTTCATTCTTCTGCATGTTGCTGTCCAGTTCTCCCAGCACCATTTGTTAAAGAGACTGTCTTTTTTCCACTGGATATTCTTTCTTGCTTTGTCAAGATTAGTTGGCCATACTTTTGGGGGTAAATGAATGATGTCTTGCAATATGAGTAGTACCCTGATGCCCAATGTCTCATGATCACAACTGAGCCAGTGTTTCTTCTCTCTCTCTCTCTTTCTCTCTCAGGATTGTGGTTGATCATCCCTCATGCTTGGATGCTCTGTCTCAGGCTGCAGTGTTTGGCAGAAATTCATGATTTTTCAAAACGTTGGAAGGTGCCCACAACTGGCACTAGTGTATTTTTTGTCACTTTAAAGCACCTATGGATGGTCCTTTGCTTTTCCATACAAGAGTAAGCTTAGGAATGCTTTGCTTCATTCTAGGTCATTGGATAGGTTCCTTGTTAAAGTTGCACAAAAAGGAAAAGATTCAATTGATTGTAGTGATTCTGTTAGTGACAGTGAAAGTCATCCCACACAATAACCCTCCTCTCTCTTGTCTCCCTCGCACCAGCTGCGAAGGTTTTCAAAGCTAAGTGCAGGTTAATTAATTAATTTTTTAAATATTTTGTATTTTCTTTATTATTTTGTATTATATTACAGTATTGCAATCACTTTTTTGGGGGGGCACAAGTGAGTGAGGGGGCAGAAGGGGGGGGGGAGAAAAGCAGGGCTCACCCAAAGTGGGGCTAATGCTCACCTGCAGCAGGGCTTGAACTCACAAATCATGAGATCATGACCTGAGCCAAAGTCAGGTGTTTAACCAACTGAGCCACCCAGGCACCCTTGTAATTACTTTTATATGAATATTTTTGGGTTGTGAAATGACTCATCTTAGTTTCCATTATTTCTTATGGGGAAATTTGTTGCTTTGATATACAAGTGCTTTGGATTACAAGCATGTTTCCAGAACGAATTATGCTCACAACCCAAGGTTTAGTTGTTTGTTTATTTTAATGTTTTATTTATTTATTTTTGAGGGGGAGAGAGAAAAAGAGTGCGTGCGTGAGAGTGGAGGCAGAGCAGAGAGAGAGAATACAGAGAATCCCAAACAGGCTCCGTGCTATCAGCACAGAGCCCAATGCGGGGCTTGAACTCGCGAACCATGGAATCATGTCCTGAGCCAAAATCAAGAGTTGGCTTAACGGACTATGCCACCCAGGTGCCCCCATAACATATATTTGACATCACCTTCTTTTCTATTGAACAATGAATTCCATAGATGATATAACTAACAAGCACAATTTTTTTAAAAACTGAGTATTTTGCCTTAACTGTAATACATAGGGAGAGATAACAGGAAAGAAACTTATCATGAAAATGTGTGTTTTAACATGTAAATGCTTAGCTGTGACTCTATTTTAGGTGGAAAAAATTGCTACACATTTCCAAAATGTTTCCTGGGGGGGAAAGATCAGCACCATTGAAAGCCACATTGCCAGAGGCTTCTGATTCCTATGAATCGTATCTTGCTTCCTCCAACTTTTCACTCATCTGTCTTAGGTGGGCCCTCTAATGTCACACTTGAGGGACAACTTGTTGCCTTTATGGGACTTTTAAATGACAGGAAGAGTTTGTTTCTCTCCCTTCACACTGTCCACCCTCTCCTGTGCAGGTCTTCTCTGCCCAGGTGTTTCCAGTTCTTTCAGCCATTCCTGACATAGATGCCCTTCCAACCACCTCCTTCCAGAGCCCTCCTTCTGTCCTTCTCGTTTTTCTGTGTCTTCACCCTACCCCAGTCCCGCAGCTGTCCTGCATAGTAGGATGTGTCTGAACCGCTGTCCCCTTCCTCTCCTCACTGCCCCCCTCCCCGAGGCAGCCACCCAGCTAGATGGGACTTGGACTGTTGTGTTCCAGGTGGGAGCCGCGGCCATCTTGTGTCACAGTGACTTAGGAGATGAAGAGCTGGTTATGAGTGCTGGGCCACCCCCTGGCCATGAAAGCACATCAAAGCATCTGAATGGCCAGATTTGGCTGTATTTGACCTATAAAATAAGCTACAAACCTACTTGTTTTGCTAGTGCCGTCAAGTGCAGCCTCATCTCCTTTGTCGGTTCATTTTAGCAGGTTCCACTTCCGTCATCTTCCGAGTGTTGGCGTTGTCCATGTTGCAGGTTAGCACTTCATTCCATGCTCTGCTTTGCAGATGAGGCCTTTACAGGAAGCATGGGAGCTGATGAAATCACTATTTTTTGCTCTTTTGTCCTAATGGGCTATCTCCATCTTACTCCACATCAACTCCAATGTGAAACTCAGTCTTGTATTTAAATCTACAGGATGTTAAAATCACTTAGATTAAGAACACATCAGTTTTTAAAGTTTAGAGGGTCAACAGGAATTACCATGTTGCATAGTACGGAGACTGTCATCATATCAATGACTTCCTCTCTTGTCTATTCCTCACTCCCTTCTCCTGGATTGTCTGTGAATCTTCAAACAGGCATCCTTCTTGGATGCAGAATAATCTAATTATCATCTCAGAATCTTTGGTCCTAGCCAACGTAGAGGACCTAACCAGGTATCTTGAGCTGCTATAACAAAATATCATAGACTGGGTGGCTTATAAACAACAAACATTTATTTATCACAGTTCTGGAGGCTGGGAAATTCAAGATCAGATGTCATCAGATTCAGTGTCTGAGAGCCCACTTCCTGGTTCATAGAGAGCTGGATTTTTGCTATAACCTCACATGGCAGAAGGGTTGAGGGACCTCTCGTGGGTCTTTTTTATAAGGACTCTAATCCTGGTCACGATGGCTCCACCCTTGCAACCTAATGTCCCACCTCCAAATACCATCACATTGAGGGGATGGGTTTCAACATATGAATTTGGGGGTGGTGTGGGGACATAAACATTCAGTCTATTGCACCAAGGGAGAGGGATAAAAGGGTGTGAGAGGAGAGGGTCTCACTGTGAAAAAATAAAATTATTTTTCAGACCAAATTGTTTCCCTTTCTAAGAGATTCTCATGCCAGCTGTGAACATTTAGCATTATAATATTATTTTCTCTGTTCTAATGCATTTCTAAGCTTTATTCCATCCTATGTGGAAGGACTACCCATTTATCATATGCTTGGGTACTGAGGGCTGCCCTGTGCTAGAGATGGACGAAGCACTGGAACACACAGGCCTCACCTCAAGGAATTGGCATTTTGTGGTGACAGGAAGAAAAGCGAACAGACGCGTCAACCTCGTGTGCTTTGATATGGTGTCATTGCATATTACAGATACATAAGAGGGGACTATGTAATCTGCTCTTCGGAGATCAGAGAGGTGCAGGCAGACTGAATGATGAACAAATCTTGAAAGGCCAGCAGGAGTTAGCCAGATAAAGGAGGAGGCAAAGGGAGTTCCAAGTAGATTGAGGAGCATGCGGGGATGGAGTGAGTGAGACCTGAAGCATATTTCAGAGAAAATCAGTCCTAGCCATGCGAGAGTAGCCTGCCAGGGGGTTCCTTCCTGTGGAAGGAAGGCTCTCCCTGTGAGTGCTTAGTGCCTCTCATTGGACTTTTATCCTATAAGTAAAAGCCCGTGTAATTTGCTTGCCACATTGGTTCAGCGAAGCCTTTAACCCTGGTATCAAGAGCTTTATTTTTCTCATTTTCCCACTGAATCGTTCTTCTTCCCCTTCCTGCTATCTTGGCAGCACGTACGGAAATGGACATATGTGAATATCTTCTCAGATCTGTTCCCAATGTTCATAAAAATCAGGATCCTGGATTGTGGGTTTACTCAAGGGAGAGCTCCTCTTTCTCATTCTCTTTTCTGACGACTCAAAGTTGGGGAGAGCCCAGTCCATATTCCAGTTCCACCGTTTCCAGCTGCCCGACATTGGGCAGGTTATGGATGGAACCCCTTTGAGTCTCAGCTTCTTTATCTAGACAATGGGAATAGAAGAATATATGCATCACAGAGTTGTGGCAACATGAGGTAATGCCTGGGGTAGCAAAAGCTTTCAACAAATGGTTGCCTTTGTCTGAATTCACATTAACTTAAAGTCCCACTCACTGAATGGGAAGATGGTGGCCATAGAACTTTGTGCCTCTGTGGAAAAAATGGTTGAGAACTGAGTAAACATGAGAAGGGATAAAGGAAATCCCCTAAGAAATGCTGGTCTTACTGTCGCTCTTTGTCACCAAAATAAGAAAAAAAATGAAGCCGTTCCAAGGAAGTTGCCAGGCCTCGGTGTCCCCCTCTGCAAAATAAGGGTCGGTTTACATGCATGTTCCTTTCAAACCATAACACTTCATTCTTCTTGGTTTCCAGAATAATTGCATAAATATAATAATAATTATGTATAATAACAATTGCATAATTATAAAGGTTCAGGTCTTCTAAATGATGGTTGCATATTTGAGGCCCTAGGAAACTTTAAACAACGGCTGATGTCCAGGTCCTATGCAGATGTATAAAATCAGAATCCCTAACAGGGTGGGTATGCTATGGGGCAGCCAGGATTGAGGTCACAGTAAGAGTCTTGTCTGTAATTTCTAGCTTATAGCATCCTTTATACTCAATCACCTCCATAGGAGAATTAGATGTCAAAAGTCAATATCACAAATTGCTTTTGTTGTTGTTTGTTATAAATTTTTTGTTTTTATCCTCAAAGTGAATAATTAGGCTTCTTAGAGATGTGTGTAATTGCTCGTCCTTGAGTTTCCTTTACCAAAACATTCATAGCATAAAGACGTATGTTACCAATCATGTTTTTAATTAGAATGGAAATGTGTGTAAAGTTCTTTCATAGAAATGCACACTAAATCTGTTTTAGAGAAACTTACTTGTAAGACTTTTTTTTCTTTTCACTCAGTTCCAATTCAGGCTTTGGCCTTCATTCAAGAGAAGCCACTACAATGAAATATTTTCTGACACTGTGTGGAAATAGCTGTCCTTGATGTGTGTGTCTTTATTTATGTCAGGGTTCCTAACGAATCCCACAAATAAAACCTTTTTTTCAATGAGAAACATTTCAAAATGGAAGAAGGATGTATGTCATATTGACCCAAAATAGCATGAGCATAATGAGCCCAACATGGAAGAGGCTTTAAAGGCTCAAATCTTCATGGGAAATACTTGTTGATTTTACCTCACTGTAATTGGAGGAAAAAAATATAATGGCATTTTAGCATGATAATTTCTTAATGCGTACTTATTGAACTTCAGTATGTGTGGTCTATTAAAAAGAATTTCATAGAAAAAATTTCATAAGTCATATATATATGTGTGTGTGTGTATATAACTTGGGGGGAGATAACAAGTATACACTTGCTTTTGGTAACTTCTTTTTTAGCTTAATATAAGTGGACGTTCTTCCTGGTCAAAACCTTTGGTCTCCGTTATTATAATAATGACTGCATAGTATTCCTAATTATCAACATATCAGAATTTATTTAACCAACCTCACTGTTGGACATTAGGTTGTTTTCAGTTTTTCCTATGAATAAGAATATGAATAAGAATATCTTTATTCATAAGGATGTCTTTGTACAGTTACATTCATTACTGTCTTGGTACAGTTATTTCCTTAGGGTCAATTCATAGAAATGGAGTTACTGGGTCAAATAGGGTTCATAATTTTAAGGATTTTGCTACATATTGCCAAATTGTATTGAAGCCTATACCAATTTGTCCTCCTACTGGCCCGTTTGTTCAGCATAGTCTTTTCAGCAATAGAGTAATTTGAAGTCCAAAGTGAAACTCTCCCTGACTATCTCAGCAAATAACTTCCAAACTCCCCAAACTCATTCTGCAAGGGTGAAATGCTGAAGACAGCTGCACACTTATTGAAAGCAACAAGAGTGGAGTCCAGGGGACTGCAAAGAAGAAAGAGGTTGTCAACAGTGCACTTAGAAGAAATGAATATCTTTTCACTTGCCAGGGTCTGACCTGACCTGTGGGACAAGGAGCTTTCTCCCAAAGAAGAGTTGAGGTTAGAAAGAAAGAAAAACTAGAAATTCCAATTGAAATTCCACCGGGTCTCGTATTTGAGATTGGCAGCACTGAGGCGTTCCAGATGGCTTTGTCTGTTCTTTTGAACCTACCTTTTGATCTTATTTAAATTTCCTCCTCATTTCACCTGTTCTGGGTTTATTGCCTGGAAAGCAAGCAGGTGAACATATTAGGTCCTCCTCAAGGCACCCCGAGACCACAGGAAACTCACGTTCAGGTCAGGAATCATATAACATGAGTCCATGCTCCACATTTATGGGCAAGTTAAACAACAGGGAATTTTATGCTGGGATTTATGACACAAACGTGTAGCAGGCACACTGTGAGGTGGGAGGGAAATTTAAACAAGGAAAATCTCTGCCCATAATATTGATTCAAGTTCTCCAATTGATGGAAAAAACATGTAAGGATTTTATTCTGGAAATTGCCTGTGAGTTAGACAAGAGGCAGGAGAACATAAATATTATAAACACATCACTCCTCCTTCCCTCAAATATTGGTTCCCCTCTTCCAAATGAGGTCATTTAGTTTTCTAGTCAGTCTGTGTGCAGGCCAGAATGATCTGAAAGCATGTAATTAGCTGCTTTAGCAAACTTTACCCCTATTAATTCCAGTAGGGAGGAGGGAAGAAAAGAGGAGCATGTGTTGGGTTGAGGGGGCAAGACTTCTACCTTCTCTAAAAAACTGACCTACACCTTATGTATCCGTCCTTACAACCCATAAAAGCCAGCACAAAAGAGAGCAGCAGCTGGAATCATTCAGGGAAGGCAATGGCTTTGAAAGACCTGGCTAGCAGCAGGTGGAATATGCATTAGGGGTCCTTTTATTCTCCAAATAGTACCTATTTTCAGTGGGAAACAATATGGTTCTTATATAGTCAATAAAGAGCAAATTCAGGGTGGTTGCCCTTTAGCTAGAGTAGTTGATGATTTGTGATGACTCCAGCATCACACCATCACCCATGAAACTCAGAAAACATTGGACTAAAATACTGAAAGACATGGGTCCTGGCTTGGCAGATCTGATTTTCAGGTCCATGCTGAGGTCCATAGGCACGCAGCCTAATGGCCAGAATAAAAAGTCTTGGACTGCTGGTGTAGGGGTTGCGGGGAAAGCTGTTTCACTGAACTTGAGTGGCTTTTCTTGGATCTTTGTTCATTTGTTTAGCTACACTCCCTTGCGTGTGGTCCATGAGGGCTTGAGTAAATTGTCTGGTTTCTCCCAGTAACATCTTTGCTTAGGAGTGACAGGTATTCTCGTTCTAAATATAGATGGGCACTGGTGGATGGATGGAGGAAGAGGAGGGAACCCCTAACTTGTCCATTTGCCTTGGGAGTTCAAGGATTCTAGGAAAGGTCAACGATGTCCAATGCTGGGAGAAATAAGGTCATATACTCCTTGAGGGGAGGCTTTGCTGGTTTTGTTCTCCACTGTTCTCTCAGTGTCTGGCATACAGCAGGACCCTAATAAGTATATCATGTTGCCTGGGACCAAGTGGCATAATGGGGAGTGAAACCACCAGTTTTGACAACACCAAGAAGGGAAGCACTTATTTTCTTCTAAGAGAGATGCTCCAGAGGCTTCAGAATATGAAACATGGTTCCCATGATTAATTTCTACTTCCTTACCTATAGGCATTGTGGGCTGGAAGGGGACAAGAAGTGGCTTGTTACTTGAGTTACTCAACTCATCATTGCTGAGGAGTTGGAGTAAACCCAAATCCAGGGCCCAAGGGTTTTTTTTTTTTTTTTCTATGCTCTTTGTAAAATACAGAATAAGGAGTAGGATCTTAACTGAAGAGGAGATGCATGGCTTAGAGCAGGGGTTCTTGGAGGGCTCAGAATTGCTTGGAGGGCTTGTTGAAACACAGATGACTAGGTCCTGGAGTTTTCTGACTCAGTGGGTTTGGAGAGGGGCTGAAAGTGTGCATTTCTGACAAGTTCCCAGGTGATGCTGATACCACTCCCCTGAAAACAAACTTTGAGAGCCAAAGGCTTAGAGGAAAAAGCACTCACATCGAAGTCAGGTAAAGCTAGACTCCTATCTTGCTTACTGTGTGACCTTGGTCTGATGAAATTTGCTTAGCCCCAGTTTCCTTATTTGCAAAATGGTGACAATATCCACTGCACAGGACTGTAGTGAGGACCAAATAAGACAAAAGGAGTAAGACGGCTGGTCCATGGCAGTCACTTACTCCAATGATCAAGAACTTCTTCCCTAACTCCCCTTATGGGAGTCCTCATACAAAGCAACATCTGTTTGTGGGTTTATGTGTGTGTGAACTGGGTTTCTGCTGTATTAATTTCATATTACTACTTATATATCCTGAGAAGTGCACTATTACTGAACATTTACTATGTGAATGGCACGGTGTGACATGATCTTTCCATTATATATAACACTGAAAATATTTCTCTTTAACAGATGAGGTTAAGTAGCTTGCACACAAACCCACAGCAAGAAAGTGGCAGGGCTATGTTCAAAGAAAAGCCTCCTCCACACCAGCCTCTTGACTTCTGTGTCAGAGTGTTTCCCACGACTCTCTGTGGGCAGAAGACGCCAAGATTATTAGGTCCTTTTCTCTACTTACTCACTCACAGGTGTATCTATCTATATAGGTAAAATATGTGAGAGGATTAAGCGATTATCCTGAGAATGTCAGTGAAAGGAGTAGGGTTTTTTGGGTTTCTTTTAAGCCAGGCACTGTCTTACTCATCCTGCCATAGTGCATGGAGGAGCTCAGCAAATGTTTGTGGCATTAACAAATGAATTAAATGTTCAGATCGAATGACAAACTCACCTGCCTTAATAATTACTGGGTTTCCTCCTTAAATGATCAATATGACTTGCCTCATTATCATTCATACACAACCAATTTGATACTGATTCCTGAACAACTGAATATTCTCTCAGGTCTTGGATATGAAACCTTTGATGAAAATGAGAAGCAGTTGTTATTAACTTCCCTTGCCTGGGTAACTTGCACTCATAGTTTGATTTACCAGAATGATTTGAAAAAGCGAATCAGGGACCCCTGCCATGAAAGGACCCGATTTGAATACTCACAGGTAAAGTTTCAGTTCCACTTTGCCAAGATTACCTGAGTCCTTTGATATTTGCGTCTTGTGCCCTAGAGAGGTAGTTCTCAAACTTCTTCAAAAAATCAATCACCTACTTCCTGATCCTTTTTTTCTTCCATAACAACCTCCAGCAAATCAGAATAGAAAATCGCTCTGACCAACAAAGGCCACAGGGATGGACCGTCAGGGTTGCAAGGCTGTAAACAGAGGGCTTGGGGTAGGGCTGTGGAATGGCAGTCATCCAAAGATGCACGACAAATTGCCGACTCCTGCTAGCTGGCATTCCTGAGGGCAGTGGTGACTTCCCCACGGAGATGTCTGCAAGTAGGCACTGGGGACATAGTGGGGGCACATGGTGATCCGAGAAAGTGCTGGTCCTTATGCTATTTTTAATCACAGGCACTGTAGTTCGCTGTTTCCTACTTTGAAGCAGACTCCATCTCACGATTTTGTCAACACAAGCATTCCAAGGATAAGTTTTAGTTATGTCACAGGCATCTGGGAAAAATAAGAATTTCCCATATGTGACTTTCAGTCAGAAGGTACCAGTTAATTACTTCAGGTGTCTGTTCTGAGTGGTCAGCACCTGTAACTTACTTATAATTAAATATTTTGAATATCACATAACTGTAATGGAAGCCATGAAAGCAATTTTATTTCTACATTTTGCAAGACCAGTAGGCTGATGGCATGGCATGCTTTCCTAACACTATGTCAACGCTGTATTTTTGTTTGACATTGGGCCAGTGACAATAGGTTGCGTGGTGATTATACTTCAGCTGCTGGACTCAGACAATGTCCGATGGTGTGACACAGGCCATGAGAAGCACAAAAGGAAAAACCGATTTTAGCTCAGACTCCAATCAGAAAACTCTCCTGCCGTGCACACTTCCCCTATTCTTTTCTTCCACTTCCAGGTCACAGGCAGCAGAGTAAAGAGCCGGAATACTCAGTTTAGAGAGAGAATCCATTCATGCTAACACATAAGATGTGCTAAGATGTGCTAACACGTAAGGCAGGCAGCTCGCCCACATTTTATGGGGGATGTTAGAGAAAAATCATTTTCTATAGACATCAGTGGCAACGAGATTCTTCAATTGAACTTCGGTCAATTGCATGGCATATGAAGGGACCAAGAATTATTTTCAAATGAAAATAATTGCAAGAGCCTTGATTCAAGTCTTGGTAGCACAGACTGACATAGAGCGGATGCATTGTATGGCACAGTATCAGATCAACGGAACCAGGGAGAAGAGGAATCGATCCAGTCCAGGCCCACCCACACGCTTGCTTGTCATGTCCAAGAACTGCTTTTCCGGACAGTCACTACAAAACCAGTTCCATGCCCCGTGCAATCTGCCGGCCTGGCAGCGGTTACCAGAGACAATTCATTGGACGAGGTATTTACACTACTGAAACAAGCAAGATACCTTTTCTGTTTTTGATAGAACTGAATGAAAAATGGAAATCAGCATCACTGACACGTAAATAAAAAGTAAATACATTCATTTCTCTAAGTATACAAGAGAAGAAAGTGCATACATTTGTATCTAAGGTTTGGACTCACATATATAAGGCAGTTAATTTCTTACGGATTATCTACTTGGAGGGTCTACTTGGAGGGTCAGATTGTACCATGGCTTCAATTCCTAAGAGATATTTGGAAGCAAAGCACAAAATCATAGTATGTCAAGTAATTTTTTTATTAAGAAAAGTGAACAGATTAAAAGTTCTCTGCTCTGTGATTTTTTTCCCTGATAACCTTTACACAGACGGAATTTTTGCAGTTTCATTCAACAGGCATTTGTTGTGTGTGTAAATGCTGTACACCTGGAATCACGTTAGCTGCTAGCAAATGAAGATGATTGAGAAAAACCCACATACCAGAACCCTTTGCATTACCAAGACAATTAAGGCGTGTCATAATCAGGTCATGATCTCATAGTTCATGGGATGAAGCCTCACATCAGGCTCTGCGCTGACAGCGTGGATCCTGCTTGGGATTCTCTCTCTCTGCCCCTCCCTGTTGCGTGCACTCTCTCTCTCTCTCTCAAAATAAGTAAATATTAGAAAAAAAAAACTTCTGAATGACATTGGTGGAATTTTCTTCCAGGATAAGTAGAAGTCACAAAGAACCTCCCAAACCCATCCCACTCCTGTGCTGTCCCTTCTCATGCACCCCAGGACACGACAGTCTCCTTGGGGGGAGTACAGGCTTCCCTCTGGCCTAACATAGGTGCTTCCCATATCGGAGTCACTCAGCCAGTCCTAGTGGAATCCACTCGGCCTCAGGAAGACTGGATGGAGTGTCTTCAGAGAGTTAGTGTTCTCTTTTCTCTCTTCCTTCCTCTTACCCACCAATCAAAGTGAGTCTGAAGTAATTTTAAAGGGAAAGGGAATGAAACCTATCACATTCTAGAAAGGAAAGGATTTAAAAAGGGAAAGAAAGGAAGGCAATGTTGGAAACCATACCCATCTGACAAAGTACAAACGAAACAGTAAATAGAAGGCTATTAGCCGATAGTGTGTATAGTTGTTTTCTCAGAGTCCATTCAGTCTTGTAGTTATAAAAATCTGAGCATTTGGGGGTGAACAGAGTCAATACAAGATTATCTCTTCAATCTGATGGTTGCTTTACAGCCCGTCCCTGTCTGCCATTTGGGGGCAGCGTGTGACTTCTAGGCCTTAAACTTCAGTATCACCTGGTCTCCCTGTCTCCACAAGGTCTGATAGACCCCCCAGTCCTGAGGGAGTATGTGTACGTGTGTATGAGATCTTTCTTTTCTGCTACCAAAGCTGAATAAAAATTCCACAAGGGTCCTCTGTGAGCGTTTGGGTGTTCATCTCATGCATGTTTACCAACAGGCCTCATCTCATCTCTCCTGATTGGATTGATGCATCATGACACAATCTCATTTACAACATTTGGTGGTCAGATTGTGAAATCATAACTCCTCAAAGGAAGTCTTTTGGGTCAGAGTTATAGCATCCATTGAGAATTACCAAGAACTATTAGGAGATCTGAGTTCTGTTCCTAATTGTTCCAAAGGCCTGCCCTGTGACCGGGGCAGATTTCAGTGTTCCCTGGTGAACATTTTGTTGGCTTAGAAACGTAAAAATTCCTGTGGAGTGAAAGAGAGCGGCTACACACATATTGTCCCCGTCACTACTACCATCACCACCAAAGGATCCCAAGGCCCCCGGCCTGATGGCAACAACATCCTGATCTAAACCCCATCAGAGGATGTCTGGAAACCCAAGTACCCTAATGGTTCCCATTTATTCGACATGCATTACAGAATGTCTACTGGATGTTAGTCCCTTTGTGGGCTCCAGGGTGGGTGGGAGTAGGGATTAAAAAGTAAAAATGTGTTTCCTGCTTTTCTATAGGAGAGAACAACATAAATCTTGAAAAGCTTTAGATCTACAGATGTTCTCAGCACGTAGAGCAGGGCTTGGTCCACAGTGATGATCAGTAATGTTAAATTGAATGAGGCTCTGACTCCAGGGTGCACCTAAGTATTGGTGATACCAATTCTCTCTAGCATATATAGATTTTTTTAAACATCTTGGAATTTTTAGAATTCCTGAAATTCTGGGGAACAAAGAGTCGATTGTGAAGCTGGAGAGATTCTACTCCGTGGCTCTGTAGATAATTTGTAGAGTGAATGGCTCTGTGGTTGACCAAACCACAGATGAGTTCCTTAGGGACCAACGTGGAATGCGTATCTAAGGCTTGCTGGTGATTAGGCATATTCCAAAATAAGTCACATGTTAAGCACTGTGCTAAAAACATAGTATTCTAAAAGTCCATCTTGGAGCCTCTCTTCATATAATGGACTATAAACTGCTTTGCAGTGAGGAAGTGAACATCCTTAATAAAGAATCCATGTGAGTAAGGGATGGCTTTGGAATAATTCTCAGGGAGGCCAGGAATGACTCAAGCTCTTAGGTCCTTGTTGCATCCTCTTAGAGTTCATGTTCCTTTCCTCCAGAGCACAGGCCGTGGTGTGTAAGTAACATTTATCCCTGTGATTGTTTGATAACTGTCTACCATCCTGCCCTAGGCTCCATTAGTACAGGGACTGGGTATGCTCTTAGTCACTATTGAGTCCCTAGAACTTAGTACAGTATCTGGCACAAAGTGAACACTAAACAAATAAACCAAAATTTCCGTGAATGAACTTATACTCTATTTAAGAGCCATCATGTCACTGGGTCAGTAAGCATACCTGTTATTAGCTCTGTCAACTTGCAATCCTGCCCACTCCCTAACACTATTGCAAAAAATATATATAGTATATATGTAATATGGATATATATTATATGCACATGTATACATATAGACACATATTACATATATATGTATATATACATACATATCTGTATGTGCATATGTGTTTGTGTCTCTGGCAAAATCATAAAGAGCAAACTGAGACAAATATATGCAGTACCTATGATAACATATTAATACCCTTATTGTACAGTGGGAACATCAGTTAAATAAAATTAAAAGAGAGAATCTGGCTATTTCAAAGTTGCCAGGAGCCTCTTTGTGTCCAACATGGCTGCACACTGGGATCATCTTGAGAACTTGAACAAACCCTGAGGCCTGGGTCTCACCTCCAGAGATTCTGACTTAATTGGTGGCATGCAGCCTGGGCATCAGTTCCAAGAACAACTCAAGTGATGCCAATATGGAGCTAAGGTTGTAAAGCACCGGTTGAAATGCCGACAGCAAGTCATTCTGGAGCAGATTCTGTTACGTTTGTGAGGAATCACTCTCAATCTAAGGCAGGTTGTTACCCCTTGCTCCGGAGGAAGTGCTTCAGGGAAGAGAGCCTTTCCTGTGGCTTGACAAAGAGGACAGGTTTGACCAAGAGGCACTCAGGATCCTTTCAGAAGAGAAGCAATCGAGATTTTGACCCTTACTTTTTTGATATTCAACTTTCTAGTGGGTCAAGATTGTTTTGATGAAGTTCCACCAGCAGGAAAAGATCCCACAGTATCCCAAGAAGAGCTTTTCATGACAGAAGGGGGAGTCTGATAATCGGTGCTCAATATGAGGCCACATTTATAACAGTAATGATCAAAACAGCAACAGATTGTTTCAGTACTCTTTTACCCGAAGTGATTTTGTTGACCTGGTTCAGTGGGTTTGACTTAAATTAAGTGACATGCAGCAGTTGACAGTCCTATCAGGGTGGCACGGGCTGGGAGAGTGTCAGTTCTCTAATGGAAAAATGGATAGTAGGTTGGCAAAAAACCAGCCGATGTGCATCCTTTTTCCAACTAGTTCGTGAACTCCATGAGGGAGCCAATTCTGCTGGGCTCTGCAGACTCAACCTTCTTTGAAGATATTGAAAGTGTGGTTAATTATCAGCTTGCTCCATTTTTGTTGTTGTTGTTGTTTTTCAGCTGAGGCTTAGCCTCAGATGCTCAGTTTCCTTGCCTCTAAATAATTTTCTTGGACTTGTGAGTGGTACCTCGTTGGAATGAGGAAAAGCCTTTTCCCACCAGTACCTCCTATGTGTGGAACGAGAAAGGTTAGAATTACCTCAGCCATGGCGCTCAGCCTCTGGGACCCTTTGAGCAATGGGGACAGAGGCTCCTGGCACCACCACTGGAAGACAGAATTCAATTCAAGTCTCAACAATCCTTGGAGTCCTTTGCATGTTCTTAGTGAGTCCGAATGAGTGTCACTTCAGATGTGGTGAGAAGCTGAAATGGAAACTATTACATCAAACATTTCATTTGGTGGGGGGCGGGGGGGGGACTGTTTGGAAAAACTTTTAATTTTTTTAAGGAACAAAGAGAAGTTGATGAAAGGATTTGAGGTTATAATGACCAAAGTCTCCACTGCCTCCCTTCCCTCCCCCACCCTTCTTCCAAAATGGAGAAAAGAAATGAAGCCAGGGAAATGTCCTAAATATTGTAAGTCTGGCAGGCCTAGCTTTAGTTAGGATAGCGTGTAGTGATAATACCTTTTAATTACAGTTGTATAATTATAAATAGGAAAGAAATTAAAAGATGAAGATGCGGTTTGTAATGAAATTACCATAAATACCATGGCAAGCTTTAAAGTTGTCATGAAAATTCATAACACAAAAACATGAATGTGGAGGTTAACTTCTACCAAGACTAGAATTAAAATTTTGTGGATTCGTGGTCTTCCTTGTTAGCTTGGTATTTCCTCCTAAGTACACATAGGCACCGTTAGTCATGCAGACACAAACAGGCCTTTAAAAAGTCAGAGACCTTGTTGGCAGCTCTTATGTTCTCTAAGCTACTTGGGCACGGTGACATAGAAATGACTGGGTTCCAAAGATAAATGGAAGAACCACTAAAAGAAATCTCATCCAACTGCTGCACATTTTAAATTACTTTTCCTGTTGGAATAAGGCATGTATTTTGCTTGTGATGCACAAGTTTACCTTGCAATCTTCATTTAAAGACCCATTTTACTTCCCACTGAACTGACAAATTTTTATGATTGAGGGGAGAGAATTATAATTGCAAACTGCTGCAGTGGTCCTTTGGCCAATAACCTGAGCTATTAGACCAGGGCACTTAGACAGGTTACATCATCTTTTGGTGCCTTTGCTTTCCTTGCAGGTTAGCTCCTGTTTGTTAAAATACCGCTAATGAGATTGACATCATGAGGTCAGTTTCCATAAGCCTGTTCCATAGCTGCAAACTACTAAGACATCTTGCAAACATGAAACCTTGATCAGAGGAGAGATCAAATAAGTGAGTTTGGCTCACTCTTTTGCCAACCCTTCTCCAACATTGTGAAAATGCTTAACACATGTCTTAGTGATGGTAGATTGTGTCCTCCCTTTGTACCCAGCAAGAGGGATTTTTCTTTTTCTAAAGCAAGAACAAATATTTTTCCACTTCTTTACTACTATTAGCTTACAAGCTAGCACAATCAATTAAGAGGTATATTTTTATGTCTCTGCTGTGGATAAGAAATCATGCTGTGATGGCTATGTAGGATTAAATATAGGAGAGCAAAGTCAATTAGAAGATGCCAGAGGAAAGTATTGGGAAAAAAAAACATTAGAGGAGGCCTTGTTTGCTGGACTTTTTTTTAATCCAATGGATCATGAAGAATCATTGAAGGTCCTTGAGTGTGAAAGTGACATAATGAAAGTGGCATTTGGGGATACGTTGAAAGAGGGATAAAATAGGAAGATGGTCACTGCCTGTCCTAAAGATACTATGAAGCAGGAATAAAGGGACACTTTTCCTTAACTTGAAGCTGTGGGAAAGCTAGAGCCCAGCTACTAATACCAAAGGTGGGTGGAAGGTTTGGCTCCCGATAATTCCCGCTTCCTTCTTCCCACTGTCCCCACCCAGTGAGCTAGGTGATTTAAGTGAGGGATGCTGTTCTCTAAACATTGCAGCTTCCTCCTGGAAGTAGAAGGAGGTTCTTAGAGAGCAGGGCCACCTGATTGGGAATGTGGATAGTTGTGTGTGGTAGTGGTGGTAGAGTTTGGAGTGGCCAAAGAGAAGTGGTCTCAGTCCTCACTATCCCTTTCTAAACTCTCAGGAAAGGGTCAACAACACATAAGACCTGGATGACTTTGGTTAGCCCCTCCATCTGGTGCCACATTACTAGCCAATTGATATGCTGAACTCGGAGAAAAAGGGAGAGATTGGAGGAGTTTGATTTCTATAAAAGACAGACAACAATCTATAATAAAGGAATTTGGAATTAATGGCTCAAAGAGTGCAAGAATATAAAATAAATATATGTCCTCAAAGGAAAAAATATCAGAGATAGAAAGCAGAAATGAACAGTGTAAAGAAGATCCAACCAGATACAGTGGGTAAGAGGAAAGCAATAGATGAACTGAGAATCCCAACAGATGAATTGAACAGCAGAACAGATACCTTGGATAAACTAATGAATGACCTGGAAGACCAAGCCCTTAGGTATCAGAAAGAGATCATGAAGAGAACAACTAGATAAAAGAAAAGTTAAAAGATAAGAATATAAAGAGTGCCAATATAATAGGGATCCTAGAATGAGAAAGTAGGTGAAGAAATATTTCAAGAATTATGACTACATGATGCAAATAATAGTCTTTAGATCAAAAGGGCTTTTAGAGTGTCATACAGTGGAGATTAAAAAAAACACCAGCCATATAAATATATTAGAAGACAAGTAAAACATTCTAGATTTTTTAAAAATTCTAGATGATTCTTGACAGAAAGAGCAGATGACCTCAAAAGGAACAAGAATAAGCTATCATCACAATTTTCAGCAGCAACACTGGATGCAGGAAGGCAGTGGAGTAATACATTCAGCACAGGAATGTTGCTTTTGGGGTTTTATACCCTGATGAA
Source organism: Puma concolor (assembly GCF_028749965.1). NCBI lineage: Eukaryota > Metazoa > Chordata > Mammalia > Carnivora > Felidae > Puma > Puma concolor. The sequence continues at coordinate 52,348,083 of NC_141673.1, read as the reverse complement.
TTATCATTGAAATACAAGGAGTGAAATGAAGATATTCTTAGATATACAAAGTTTGAGAATGTTTACCTCCCAAAGACCTGCTTTGAAATGCTGGTGGAGGATAAAGAATCATTCCAGGAGGATGCTAAGAATATGGAAAGTGTATTAGTCAGTGCCCAGTCAGGAAAACAAATCATTTTACATTGTTCGAATTGAGAGGGATTTAAAGCAGGGAGGCAATTACAAAGCTGTTGCTCGAGGAGCAAAGAGGAAAGGGTGTTCTACTGCGAGCTCAGGGGGTTGTTCCTGTACCTGGGAGCATATGAGCCTCCCCCTTGCTGTGACCAATGCTGGAGCAACACGGTCAGCACTGCTGGAACCGCAGTCACTGATTCTACTGGAACCACAGGGCTGACGCTACACAGGAGCCGCCACTGCTGCTAAAGCCAGGGTGCTGTCAGAAAGAAACAGGATAGTTCTGACCTTCTTTCCAGTGCTGATCAGGTGCAGGCACCTCCCATTGGCTAATGAGGATTTAGCTGTAAGGAACTCTGGGAATTTTCAGGCTTCCTGCTTGCACTTCTTCCACAGAATAGAATAGTGAGTGTGGGGCTAAGAGCCAAAGACAAATATCTGGCCTGGGAACTAAGAGTGTGTAAATAAACCAGAAAAGTTAATTCCTGTTTAAATAAGGAGAACAACGAGAGAAGACACGAAAGGCACATCTATACCGGTCTAAAACAAAAGCAAACAATACCGATATTTCAAGGAGGTGACAGTGTGCTAAGGTGCCTGTCTCTTCTGCATAAATTCATAGATACTGGAAAATGTAAGAAATTGATAGTATTCTATTTCATACTTACCATGTCCTTTGAAATCTAGAAGGATGACATATTTTCTATTTTGGGGTTTTCCCTTTTTTGTGCTTATTATTATCTATTTTAATGTTTTTTTTTTTTTGTTTTTTTTTTTGAGAGAGAGAGAGAATAAGAAGACAAGTTGGGGAAGGGCAGAGGGAGGGAGACAGAGGGAGACAAGAGGATCCTTAAAGTGTATCACTTGGCCCTGAGAGTGGAGAGCCAGATGCGTGGGGCCAAACTCATGAACCCTGAGATCATGACCTGAGCTGGAGTAGGACGCTTAACCAACTGAACCACCCAGGAACCCCTTGGGGTTTTTACTTTTAAACAATGATCTGGTCATGGGCTATATATTTATCTATAAGATTTAATTGTTTTTCTAATAATTTGGATAAGCTTTTCATAATATATATTAGCTAGAGATATATTAGCAAACGTATTAGCTATAAATATATGTTATATAGTATGTATTGACTGAAAATATATGGTTGGAAATCTGTTGCTTAACTTTTGAATTTGGATTATTTTTTGACCTACAGAGGTTTGGGATTTTTTTACCTAGTCAAATCTGAGCAGAGTCCTCTATATATTTACCTGTACCATAAGGTAAACCTCAGGAAAGCCCACTTGCTTCACACATTGGTATACTCGTGTGTATACATTTGATCTATAAATCACAGAAAAGAAATTAAGCAGAGAAAGAAGTGGTTGGTGTTGATTTGAAATTCTCCCTAGTAAAATTTCTACAGCAAATATTAGACCTAATATTTGGCATAGATGATGCTCATTCCATTTGGTATGTTTCTTTTTTTTTTTTTTTTCATTCGTTCGTAGCCTTTAATAAAAGGTGAATTTGAGAGCTTCTCTGGGAACAGCTCTTGATGTTGACAGGATAATGAATAGGGAAACAGGCAATGATGGTTCATCATCTTCAGCTTGAACAATGGCGAGAATTCAAATATGGGTTCCCTGGAACATGAATTTTTGCTGGTTTGCTATTGTTATTTCCTGCAATCCTGTTTGGCTCCAGGAATCGATCCTCTTTACTTCTTGCTGTTCTTTGACAATTTCCTGATGGTCTCTGCACTGGTTTCCTGTGGCTGCTGCAACAAATTACCAGAAATTTAGTGGCTTAAAGCAACACAGATTTACTATTGTGTTACGGTTCTGGAGTTCGAGAGCTCCAAAATCAGTTTCACTATGCTAACACTAAGGTGTTGGCAGGGCTGGTTCCTTCTGGAGACTCTGAGGAGAGAATGGGTTTTCTTACCTTTTTTCAGCTTGTGGCTGCCTGTGATCCTTGGCCTGTGACCCCTTCTCCACCCTCAAAGGGTATCACTCCAAACTCTGCTATCATCACATTGCCTTCTCTGACTCTGAGCCTTCCTGCCTCCCTCTTATAAGGACGCTTGTGATTACACTGGGCCCACCTGGATAATGCAGGATTATTCTCCCCATCTCAGAGGAGATGTTCTTTCAGCCATATAATGACATAACATTCACAGGTTGCAGGGACCAGGACGTAGACATATTTGGGGGCCATGATTCAGCCTACCACTGCAAGGAGCACAGTCTGAACCTCCTCCCATCCCATAGTGCTGTGGGGCCTCAAACTTGCCCTGTTGCTGTAAGTGCGCATCCGGTATGCCTGGGGTGAGAGCTGGTCCTCTGGTACCCCTACAAACTGCAGGTTTCATTATAATCCTTTATTTGGGGCCAGACTACACAGTTCATGTTCTTCCTCGGTTTCTTTTCTTGTTTATGACCCCAGGTCAACATTTGGACAAGCCGGGGCAGCCTCCTACACTCTAGCGGACTGCATATTGTCCTCTCATTATCAGCCAAAGCGAAGCGAACATCTCCCATTGAACTCATCCTTAGCGTCACAATGATGCCACTGCTGTCACTGGATTAGACATGCCTACATGTGGGCGCCAGCCCAAGTTCTCCTCACCTAACCTGGGTCACATTATACTCCATGTTACTAATTCCTGGTCACTCCTTCTTGAGGATGAGGGCCACAGCACGCCCAGCCCTGCTTTGTCCCAGCCACAACTTCTTCCCTCACTGCGTTGTCAGAGTGCCATCTTTCCCTGGGCCAGGTCCCTGGGCCAGGTCCGTCTGAGTTGTGTCAGTTTGCAACCACACTGAATGCTGCTCCCTTGGGAACTATCTCGGAAGCAGGCTGAACTTTTTTGTGTTTGTTTTTTTTTTTTTTTTTAATTTAAATTCAAGTTACTTAACATATCGTGTAGTATTGGTTTCAGGAGTAGAAATCAGGGATTCATCACTTACACATAACACCCAGTGCTCATCCCAACAAGTACCCTCCTTAATGCAGGCTGAGCTTTTTAACATTTACTTTATAGATTTCTAGAGCTGTAACATGAGGTTACTGTTGGTTCACCAGGGGCCTACAAGGATTAGTTAGCAGTAGCAGGCAGCTGCCTTGGTTCTTCCTGTGCACCAGCTCCCCTTTCTCTTTATTACTTTTTTTTATTTTCTTAAAAAATATTAAAATTTTTTTAAGTTTATTTATTTATTTTGAGAGCGAGAAGGAGAGAGAGAGAGGGAGCGCATGCAAGCAAGGGAGTGGCAGAAAGAGGGAGAGGGAGAGAATACGGAGCAGGCTCCACACTGTCAGTGCAGAGCCCGATGTGGGAAACAACAAACATTTATTATCTCACAGCTTCTATGGGTTCAGAACCTGCAGGGTGAGGCTTATCTGGGTGCCTCTGACTTCCTGTCTCTTGGGAGGCTACGGTCAAGGTGCTGGTCGGGGCTGGAGTCAACTCAAGGCTCAGAGGGAGCAGGATCCACTTTTAAGCTCACTCACACAGCTGTAGACAGGTTTCAGGCCCTCACTAGCCAGAGATGTCGGTCCCTTGACGTATGGGCTTCACAGGACTTTTCACAGCATGATAGCTTGTTTCTGGAAGAGTGAGGGATGAAAGAGAGAGATAGAGAGAGGCCAATACAGAAGCCATGATCTTTCATAACCTGGTCTTGGAAGTAACATCCCATTGCTTCTCTATTCTGCACCTGGAAGGGAGTCACTGAATCCAGACCACACTTGAAGGGGCAGGATTATACAAGGAGTGGGTACGAGGGGGCAGGGGTCACTGGAGGTCATCTTAGAGGTTGCCTGAGACCCCCTCAAGAAGAGTTAGGGAAACAGGGTGCTATCTCCCAGTAGGGAGCAGGGTGTACACAAGCTGAGAGGGGTCATAGGAGTGCTTCAGAGAAAACGAGCTGTGAGCAGAGTTGTGCATTTACTCATACCACAACTCGGGCCACTCCCTTTCTCCCGGCCTTCTCTCTGGATTCTGTTTTATTAACCAAACTAACTGAACAAAAACCAAGAAGCTAACTCCCATGTTGGTCACTTCTCTGAGTTTCAAGTTCTCCGTCCACAACCTGCCTACCAGTGTTTACTTTCTGAAATCCACAGTAGTCATTTTTTTTTTTCTTTCTATTTTGTCCAGAGTTCATCACAGTTCACAGTGGGAAGGGTGTTCTGTAAGCCGTGTATACTGCCTCACGTACTGGAAGTGGAGCTCTGCATTATTTGGAATACATCAGATTAGTGTTGGACAATATGTTACCCCGGTTATAGTGGGAAGGAAAAGGATTAAAAAGCCCAGGAATTGCTGGGTCAGAACAACTCATTTGGGCTTCCATAAAAGACTATAATGATTCTAGGGGCGCCAGAGTGGCTCAGTCAGTTAAGCATCTGACTCTTGATCTTGGCTCAGGTCATGGATCTCCGGGTTCGTGAGTTCGAGCCCCGCATTGGGCTTTGTGCTGCCAGCGTGGAGCCTGCTGGGGATTCTCCCTCTCTCTCTGCCCCTCCCTTGCTTGTGTGCACACTCATGACTATGCAATCTCTTTCTCTCTCAAAAATAAATAAACATTTTTTAAAAAACTATAATGATTTTAAATTTAATTCTTTTTTTTTTTTTTTAATTTTGCTCCTGGAGTAGAAGGAACATGGAGTATCGAGATTCATGGATCTGATTTAAATTCCAGTTCTAACATTTACTAGCAGGGTGACCTCCCGCAAACGAATTAATCTATGCTTTAGTTTCTTCGTCTGTAAAGTCGGATAATGATACGTAACTCTGGATTGTACAGGGTTATCTGAAACAATGTCTATGAAATGCATACAGTACACTGCCTGGTACACAGGCAGCCTTCCACAGAGCTTTTTACCTTTCTCTTTCCTTCATAATTCAGCTACCCAGTAAGTTCATGGCGCCGACGTAGTTTGGCATTTGCTAGACCATTATCCAGAGTATCCCAGTGTGCATGGAAAGAAACCAGCTAGGCCAGAATGGCTGTCTTTGTAGGGAGAGTGTCGCTGTGCGTGTAGGGCTGGCTCTCTGCCCGGGATGCAGGGGTCAGTGGGGCTGCCGCCAGCTGTCTGCAGTGTTAGCCAGGGAAATCAACTCACAGCCCTCCTGGCACCTACTGCTGGACTTGGGTAAACATAATTACAGCCTTTAAAAAGAAAAAAGGGAAAGCAACCAAGATCCCCGCTCACCATGTAAACAGGATGTCCACTGAATGGCAGCCGTGGAGATGTTTATTTTCTGTTCAGGGGGCAATTGACAAAAGGCCTCCGGGAGCCTTTATTGCTGCCTGGGGCAATGGCCTGCCTTCGTCGGCGGCGGCGGTGGTGGTGATGGTGGCTGGGTTTCTCCCAGCTCTGTCTGCATTGCCAACGCTGAGCTTCAGCTGAGAGCTCCAGGGCTGCACTCTTTGGAACCACCATGCCGTCCTTAGAGATGCTGGGTCTGGTTTTCTGCTCGAGGCCCTTTATACACAGATAAATATACACTGATACATACGCATATAAATATACATAGATACATATACACTGATGTCCAGTGTTCAGTTTCCAGTGTGTGACCTAGAGGCTGGCTGCTTCAGCCTCTATGTAATAATCATCTTAATGATAGCTACCATTTACTCAGAGCAAGGCAGCTGGCCAAATACTTCACATGGGTGATCTCATTTAAACCTCGTGATAACCCTTTGTGTTGGTTTTATTGTCTTCACTCTACACCTGAAGAGGTTCTGCAAGGATAAGCAATTGAATTTGAAGTCAGATTGGTTAAATTCTCAAACCTGTGCTTAAATAGTAAGCTAGGTGAAGGCAGGGACCATCTGTCAAGTTCACCATTATCTCTATGGCCCAGCACAGTGACTGAGAAACATCCGTTGGGTGAATGATTTAAAAAAAAAATTCTACCTGGATGCTCTTCTCCGCTGACTTTCTGGGGAGCACATCTCCCCCCAGTACTGAGAGTGCACTGCACGACTTAGTCCACATGTTTCTGTTCTGCCCCAGGCGACTTGGGGCACTCACTAGTCAGTGCTGACTGCAGTTGGGTCTTGGGTATGGGCTGAGGCACCATGGCAGTGACTAATTGGCCAGTGTCTAACCAAGAAGACAATTCTGCTTTAGTCCAGGCTTCTCTGGCATTGTAGGCAAGGAAGGCATCTCTTGAGCCTGCTCCTGGGGCAGTGGAAACAGTGAAAGCAGGTGCTTGTCTCAGCTGGTATGTAATCTCTGGAGAGGGGTTTTGCTGTCCCTCTTCCAGAACACAGGTGGGTTGGGATGGAGTTGTGAAGATAGTCTGAGCAGATTTCCCAGGAATGTCAGGACGTGGTCCCTCTACCTTTATAATCCCAAATGTAACTGGCAGAGACCCAAGAGCCCTTTGGTCTTCTAATTCCTTTATTTTCTTTTAAAATTATTTATTATTATTATTATTATTATTATCATCAAAGCATAATTAACATACAGTGTTATATTAATTTCAGGCGTACAATGTAACGATTCACCAATTCAATACATTGCTCAGTGTTCATCGTGATAAATGTACTCTTAATCCCCTTTAATTCACCCATCTCCTCACCCACCTCCCCTCTGGCATCTACCTATTTGTTCTCTGTATTTAAGAGTGTTTTGTTTATTTGTTTGTCCATCTTTTCTTTGTTCATTTTTTAAAATTGCTTAAATTTCACATATGAGTGAAATCATATGGTATTTGTCCTTCTTTGATTTATTTCTCCTATTTCACTTAGCATTTGACCCTCTAGGCCCATCTAATTCTCGAATAGAAGGAAAGGGATGTGTTTGTTCTGCAGGATAGATTAGGACATCAAAATACTCCGTTCCAGAAGAGGACTTTACCCTACATCTGAACCTTTAGGTTAGAGAGAGATGAAACCGTCTTCATTTCTATTCAGGTGTCCTTCAGAGGAGGCACACGGGTGGTAGCAGGGACTCTCCCTGAAACTGATCATTTCCCTGCCTGGAGCTGAGGCCATCATTACATCAGTATTGTTTGCAAATTACTGCCAAGGGCAGGTAGTTGCTTTAAAATGGCCTAAGTTGTCAGGAAATCTCTGGAAAAGAAATGCATGTCAAAGATTGCCCAAACTGGTATCGTTTGGGTGTTGGTAAAATGCTGGAAATTATAAAGTCTTGTGCTGTATGTGTGTGTGTGTGTGTGTGTGTGTGTGTGTGTTCATTGTTGGTGGCAGAATTTTTTTTCCTTTCTAATGTTTTAGCCATTATACTCTGATTTATGGAAGCCAGTGTCACAGGTCCCAGACCCATCAGTTGATGATGTGTCCTGTTGGGATGCACCAGACCTACAGGTAGACCTGGGATTTCTGGGAGCAGTCTGGGATCAAAGGTATCATTCAATGTCCTTCTCAGTGGTCTCTTTTCCTTATGTTCATTCTTTTCTGCCAAGCATGGCCTCCCACCCTCCTGCTGCCTCTCATCATTCAGTCCCCTGTGTCCATTCTAGGCTTCTATCACACTGGTTCCCACATAGGGCATAGCAGCATGGAGCAGGGCATTCTGTCCATCTCTCCGGGCTTCCCAGTGTCTAACACTTTATTTATCTTGTTTTATGAAGAGAGATTCTATACTTGTTCCTATCACAATATTTGGAATAGGCTGGAAGGAAATATTCTGGACCTCTAAACACTTCTTTTGCCTACATTTCTGATACAGACCTCATTCATTGACCTTCCTACATCCAATATGCTTGAGTCGATGGCAAATTTGGGGCTTTATGCTCTGCGTATGTACATACTCCCTGGTCTCATGCCTGGTTCTACAATGTACACACACACACACACACACACACACACACACGCACACAGGCACATACCTCCTACCCTCTACCCTCTCTATGCTTAAAGGATGTCCATTTGCAGATCTAACAATCAAGTACCCAGGGAAAAGGATGGGTCATTATCTTTGGATCAGCTCTTGTTAGTTTAATAGAAATATCCAAGGGACATGAAGATAATGGTCCGTGTTTGGAGAACTCCTCTTTCTTACTCTCAATAATTCCCCCATTAGTTGCTACTGGATGCTTATATCCCATCATATTTCAGAGCTGGTTACAACTTTCCAGGTGTGGGTTTGACTGAGCTTCTGCTAAATGTCACACTGGTCAGGCAGTAGGCATCACAGAAGTCTCGGCTGAATCGATAGGATTTAAGCAATAGGCTTGGAATTAGAGATGCGGAAAACATCAGTACCTCTTTTTGGTGCCAGTGGCCTTCCTGCTCTGGAAAATTTTATTAGAAGCAAAGTGATTTAGAATAATTTCCCATCAAATAAACCTTTTTTTGCACAGATCACAACAGCCCCTGTCACACGTGGAACCCAACCTGCCACTGCCATTTTATTATTGCAGCTAGGAATTGTGACCCCACCCACTGCACCAGCCCGCTCTTTCCTGCCTTCTTGGACTGTTGCAACCTATCCATGTGTGTGGCCAGGAAAAGCTACGCTCCTTCCCTCTGCTTTCCCACTTTCCCATAGTCTCCATATGGCTAATGCTGCTGCTGTGTCCCCCTGGGTAGCTATGCTCTGGCTCTAATGCCCTTCTCTGTAATGGGGCTGCTGCGTCTGCAGGGCTCCCGTCATGCTGGGTGGATCCAGAAAGCACCATGCTCCTCCCACTGAGATTGACCAGGAATGACAGTTCTTTCCAAAGCAAAGTGGCAATCAAAGTGTCTCCCAAAGTGACAGGTCTTTCAACCAAACTTGGAGCCAAAATATTACCTTGCTAATTTGTGGGACCCAAGGAATTTAACAAAAATCCCCTACCCCTGGACAAGCAGAGCAAGACTAACTCCATTTTGTGCTACACCCACCATCTCATGTATAACCCCCACATGACCTGCTTATTGCTTAAGACACTCCCCCACCCTAGTCAAGCTGCTGAGCACACCCTTACTGGAAACCGGCTCATATAGGAATGCGGAACCCCTAACCCCCAAAGAATGTAAACCCCGCCTTTTGCCCGCCAAACTTGCGCACCAATGCTGACCAGAGTGATAGGCTAGTTCAAACAGTTACTATAGGGTAAATTGTAATTCAATTGGCCACCTGCGTGTGGACTGACATGACTGTGCAACTTTCTGTGTGTGTTACAATCTCATTGGCCACTGGCCCCTATAAAACTGCTATGCCTCTTCACGTAGGGGTCCAAGTCCCTGCCCTGCTGTGTCGGGTATACTTGGGCCCAAGCTCGAGCTTGCAAATAAACCCTTGTGCGTTTGCATCGGTATCGGCTCCTTGGTGGTCTCTCGGATTCGAAATCGGGGGCATTACAAATTCAGTTTTATAACTAGCTTGCTAGAGGCCTAGAGGAAGAACCCTTAAACACAGAATAAGTTGAGGTTCAGGAAATGAAGCAGGATTGTTCAAGTGTCTGGGGTCTGGGACTCTCTGATTGTCAGCCCCAGAGTTTGCTTTTCCTTGCTCTCTGGGGGCCTGGGGCCCTTGTGCAGTAGGAACTTTCCTTGGTGGTCTTCCTGGGCACTCTGTGTGCCTGACACATGTATACAGAACACCCATGAGCAGCGTTTTCATTCACATGAAGACATGTTGGGACCTCCGCAGAGTTTTTCCAGGCTAGACTCCGAATTATCGTAATTTTTTTTTTTTTGAAATATAAAGATATTGGCTGTAACTGCAGCTAATGTTTAAGAGGTAGGAATTGTTTATTTTTTTAATGCTTTTCTGTGTTTTCTAACTTAAAAACCAAGGACAAAGTGAGAGGCCAAGAACACAGCAGATGTTTACTGTTAAACCTAAAAACATTTCTCAATCCCATTTACTGTCACTTTTCTCACTTAACAGTCTGTATAGTAAGAGTCATGTTTTCCAAGGCCCTAACATGTCTTACAATTTTCCTTTTTGGTTATTGCTTAAACACCCAGATGTGCTATTTTACAGATCATAAGACATATCAAATGTGGTCCTTTCATTCTCTTTATCACACATGGTGCCTTGGCCCCTGGCTTTCGGAGCTGAGCTCAAGTTCTTTGTCAAGCTGAGCTGTGGCAGACATCGCTCTCCGTCTGCCTCAGCTGGAAGGAGTGACAATTGTGTTTCACCTCTGGGAGACTATGTGGGCAGAGATGGCCTCTCCTGGGCCTGCTATAGAGGGGGAAACCGCCACGACAGCAAACTGGCAAGACTGTGGGTTCTGCTCACCTTCATTTGGCTCAGTCAATGAAGGAACAAACATGATCATCAAATAGATGCTTTTGACCGATATGTATTGTTAAGCGTCTTGAAGGCTGTAGGAAGCAAGGGAAAAAGGGCTAAAGATGTAGAAAGAGCTTGGAAATGGATTCAAATTCATTAGGGTTGTTGGTAGACACTATTAATGATTCCAAGTATTTCTCTGAATTAGAGAGTCATGGGGCTCTTTTAAATTGAGTGTTTCGGGGCGCCTGGGTGGCGCAGTCGGTTAAGCGTCCGACTTCAGCCAGGTCACGATCTCGCGGTCCGTGAGTTCGAGCCCTGCGTCGGGCTCTGGGCTGATGGCTCAGAGCCTGGAGCCTGTTTCCGATTCTGTGTCTCCCTCTCTCTCTGCCCCTCCCCCATTCATGCTCTGTCTCTCTCTGTCCCAAAAATAAATTAAAAAAATAAATAAATAAATAAATTGAGTGTTTCTTTGCAAAAGAAAAAAGGGTGTGTGGAGGGAAATTAGCAGATTCCCAAAAAATATAAATTGGGTTTTGGCAGAAAACCTATTTCTTCTTGCCTTCAGAGAGTCATGCAAGTCTCAGGAATGGCAAACATCTGTTTGAAGGGCATCCGACCTTGGCGTGGCAGGCAGCTCAGAAGAAAGGGCAATGGGATTTGGTGTGTAGTTTTCATTCAAGATAGCAGGTGGCCAGGTATTAAGAATGGAGCAGGGGTGCCTGGGTGACTCAGTCAGTTGAGCATCCTGCTCTTGATTTCAGCTCAGGTCATGATCCCAGGGTTGTGGGACCAAGCCCTGTGTCAAGATTAAGATTGTCTCTCTCTCCCTCTGCTCCTCTTCCCTGCTGGAGCGCTCTCTCTCTCTCTCTCTCTCTCTCTCTCAAATAAAAAGAAACCAACAAAAGTGGAGCAACTATTCCACAAGTATTTACTGAGTATCCACTGCGTGCTGGGGATACAAAGTTACTAGGACGCACCAAGACCCAAATAGTTTATTCCATCACACAGATGTTAGGATAAAGGTTCACTGTGCATTGTCATGAATATACTGTGCCTTTACTGTGGTTCTTTCTTGTGCAGCTTAGAATTCAGTGGGCAATTACCATGCACGTAATACAGACCAGTAGAAGAGGCTAAGCCTAGTTCACTTTCATGCATATGAACTGAATAGCTGGTCATTTTTTCCTTTCGACCACTTTTTAAAACATTGGCAGGTTATATTGATATTAACATGATAAAAATAGTCTGAGATTCATGAGTGCAAGTTTGCTCTTGCAAGCTTTGGGCCAGATATATATTTTTTAATTTTTTTAATGTTTATTTATTTTTGAGAGAGAGAGAAAGAGACTGAGAGACAGAACACGAGTAGGGGAGGTGCAGAGTGAGAGAGAGAGAGAGAGAGAGAGAGACTGAATCTGAAGCAGGCTCCAGGCTCTGAGCTGTCAGCACAGAGCCTGACGTGGGGCTCGAACTCACAAACTGTAAGATCATGACCTGAACTGATGTCGACGTTTAACCAACTGGGCCACCCAGTCACCCCAAGTGCCAGATATTTTTTAGAATTCGTAATTTTTCTTACTTTATGTAGGTAAAATGGTATGTATATTATGTTATACTGCTAGTGGGTATAGAGCAATATCTGCTATTAAACATATTAAATGATAAACATTTTAATATCTCTGCCATTAAATGAATACATATGAGTATAGACATTAAGTGTGATAAATAAAGATCTTAAGTAAACTCACATAATTTTAGGTCAGGCATTCCTGCCAACTAAGTTATGAGAAAGATTCAGTTTTCAAAGACTTTAAAAATTTCACCAACGGGGCGCCTGGGTGGCTCAGTCGGTTGAACGTCCGACTTTGGCTCAGGTCATGATCTCACCGTCTGTGAGTTTGAGCCCCGCGTCAGGCTCTGTGCTGACAGCTCAGAGCCTGGAGCCTGTTTCGGATTCTGTGTCTCCCTCTCTCTGACCCTCCCCCATTCGTGCTCTGTCTCTCTCTGTCTCAAAAAAATAAATAAAGGTTAAAAAAAAATTTCACCAAGATGTGGTGGACTTATAGTGTTGATGAAGATCATTCACTACGACCCAAATAGTTTACTTCTTCATACAGACACGGGAATAAAAGTTCACACAGTTTGTTGCCATGAATATACGGTGCCTTTGCTGTTATGATTTCATCAGATTTACCTAGGAAACAATTTTGACTTTTCCCTACAAACAAGTTTAATTGTAGGAAAAACACTGCTACCACCCACTGAAGATCTTTTGCTGTTCGTGTTTGGAGTTTTTCCTCCAGGCTTCAAGGCTGACATTCTATTAGAATCACTCTGCTAGTTGACCTCTTGTGAACTATAATGCAAAGTAGGAAACGGGATTTCACCAGAGCCACACTAAAGCTTCTGAATTAGAGCCAGGAAGTATTTTATTTGATGCATCACAGATCATAAAGCCAACATCCTGTCCAATGGCCCTAGTGGCATCAGCATGGATGGCTGGATGGAAAACAGGGGCAGGAAGGATGTAAGCATGGGTTGGTGAATATAAAACCACATTGGCCTTGATTCTGTATCTTGAGCTCTCCAAACTTCTTCCCAGCCTATGACCTTTGTACTTTCTGTTCCCTCCTGGAACACACTACCTTGTGATTTTGAAGAAACTAGCTACTTCCCATCATTTAGGCATTGCTTTCAGTGGCATCTCCTTTGGAGATGACCTTGACCGCCCTGTTTAATGTTATGCACCTCCAGTCTCTTTTTATAACATTACCCTATTTTATTTTCCTCAAAGCACATCTATGAAATGACCTTGTTGGGGCGCCTGGGTGGCTCAGTCGGTTAAGCGTCCGACTTCAGCTCAGGTCACGATCTCGCGGTCCGTGAGTTCGAGCCCCGTGTCAGGCTCTGGGCTGATGGCTCAGAGCCTGGAGCCTGCTTCCGATTCTGTGTCTCCCTCTCTCTCTGCCCCTCCCCCATTCATGCTCTGTCTCTCTCTGTCTCAAAAATAAATAAGCGTTTAAAAAAAATTTTTTTTAATTAAAAAAAAAAGAAATGACCTTGTTACGTGTTTTCTTATTTACTTGTTCATTATTTTTCTCTTTAACAAAGTAAAGACCTCTCTGACTTGTTGATAAAATCCTCAGTCCCTAGAGCAGTGCCTGGCATAGGAAGGGACTCAGTAAATATTTGTTGGAAGCATGAATGCCCCCTGCAATAGTACCAGCTCCCCTATTTTAGAATGTCTCCAACCTCTCCCATCCCAATACCCCAGGGTTCTTTGTGTGACAACTCTCCCAGAAAAAAAAATATTGCAAATGTGGGAAACGTGATAGAGCATGAAGTGTGGTAGAATATTAAATTAGTCTCATAAATTGTGAATCACAAATCATGGTTCCATCTGTTCTGTGACAGAGTGTAAACAGAAAAATTTTCCACAAGATAGGAACTGAAAACAAAGGGAAGCCATGAGTTTCAACTCATGGAGAGGCTGTTACTATTATGTTGGATTGTGTCCTCTCTCTCCTCCTCACTAACCACTTTAGTCATGCTATGCCTTTCTGGAATAGGCCCAGGAATCTTATTCATAGCAGACATTGGTTTCTTCCAATCTAGAAGTTTCTGCCCAATAGCTCTGTGCTCTGGGACCTGGAAGCCACATAACAAATATTTATTGACTATCAGTGGTAAACTCCACTCTTACACACTTATTCTTCTGAGTCAACTATGTTATTTTTTTCTAAAATGGAGATATCCTTTAGAAAAGGTGACCTATAAAAGAAAACTCTTCCATTCAAATCCAGTATTAATTTGTGCATCGCATTGAAAGACTTGATGAGGTATAGGATTTTTTGAGTGTGGGTCAGTATTTGGGCAGGAGTGGTCTGAGTGAGGCATGGTGAGGGGCAACACAAGGTCACAGGTTGTCCTGAGAAGGGATGGGACATTTGGAGAGGACAAAGGAATGAAGCGTTTCTAAGACAACTGGTTCACATCACAATTTTGCCTAAGGCAAATATGGTGGGGGAAGCTATTCTGGGAGAATTGGTGCCTTCAGATAATGTCCTATTGGCTAAATGCACAGTGGAGGTCCATTTCAAGACCAACCAAACTACAGTTTTATCCAGAGGAAATTAGGTTAAAATGAACATCGGTACACAGGTGACATTTCTGAAGGCTTCCCAGGAAACTATAGCAGCAAGTAACTCTGGGGAATGGAAATGAGGGGTAGTAGGGGAGTGGATGGGTCTGCAGAGTTTTGCTTTCCTCTTTATAACCTATTGTAAAGTTTTAGTTTTTCCATGACAAGGTATTGGTTCCACAATTATAAGTTTTAAAAATCAATAAAAACCACTATCTTTTAAAGATTTAACCATTTAAATCTAGCATTTAAAATGCTAGCTGAGGTGGCTCAGTCGGTTGAGCGGCCGACTTCAGCTCAGGTCATGATCTCGCGGTCCGTGAGTTCGAGCCCCGCGTCGGGCTCTGTGCTGACAGCTCGGAGCCTGGAGCCTGTTTCAGATTCTGTATCTCCCTCTCTCTGACCCTCCCCCGTTCATGCTCTGTCTCTCTCTGTCTCAAAAATAAATAAACGTTAAAAAAATTAAAAAAAAATAAAATGCTAGCTGAATAAAAATGAATACCACAGCAATTGTAATAATTGTAGGGGGATGTCATGACAGGATTCAAATCAATACAGATGGTCCCCAGCTTACAATGGTTCTACTTGTGAGTTTTTGACTTTATGATAGTACAAAAGCCATAAGCATTCAAGAGAAACTGTACTTCAAATTTTGAATTTTGATCTTTTTCTGGGCTAGTGAGATGTGGTACAACAGTCTCTTGTGATGCTGGACAGTGCAGCTAGCTGAGGCTCCCCAGTGGTCAGCAATCATGAGTGTAAACAACCAATTCTGTTTTTCAACAATTACATAAGATATTCAACACTTTGTTACAAAATAGGCTGTGTGTTGGATGATTTTGCCCAAATGTAGGCTAATGTAAGTGTTTTGAACATGTTTAAAGTAGGCCAGACTAAGCTGTGAGGTTTGGTAGGTTATTTGTATTAAATGCATTTTTGACTTAACAATACTTTCAATTTATGGTGGACTCATTGGGACCTAATCCCATTGTAAGTTGAGGAAGATCTGTACATTGACATAAACAGAAAAACCTTGAACTTACAAACACTGTTATTCATATATATTTTCTAGTCTTCTGGGTAGACATTGTTCAACCCTCTCAAGATGTGAAAGCAGCTCCAGAAGCTGACCCAGCAATGGTTCTAGAATGCAGACCCTCAGACTTAAGCTTCTCTGACATACCGCCCCCCTACTGTATACATTCTACTCTCCTCGTGACTCATAATCCTTTTTTCTCCCTCTCTCATTACCAGTGTAGACTGCTGCCTCTCTTGAGGGTTTCAAATCCCACAAGAGAATTGACTGTCACTGTAGAGTACTCAGGGTAGAAAGGTTTCCCAGGTTTCTTTATTATTCTTGTATCTTTACTGTTAAATGCAATCACCTGAGGGCATGTACAAATGTACCTGATATTTTCAACCTGAAAGTTTCTAACACATACCTTCTGCACTTAAAATCCGAATTACTTCCTTACACTGAGAGCACACTGAATAGATTTTCAGACTCTCATGAAGTCCCAGTTTGTCTTCTGCAGAGAGAGAGGGACTTTGCTGTGACATTCCTTTCCTATAATGAAGTCATAATTACACATAGAAAAAGAGGGTTTGCACCACAGGGATGAAGGTATTACGATCCATAGCTGTTGGGGAGTGTAAGTTTTTGCAACTATCATCCGCTTCTGAAATAGCATACCTTGTTGAATCTAGAAGATGCCAAGCAGGCAGGGCACCAGGATTTTACGTAAACATTAGTTAAACACTTGATAATTGTAGTTTGTGTAAGAGAAAAATTGTGTAGAGCTGCAGGGATATTAGAGTTGCATCAAACAGTTTTGGGGATTTCCTTTTCCTTTTCTTTTTTTTTTTTAACATTTTTATTTATTTATTTTTGGGAGAGCGCAAGTGGAGCAGGGGCACAGAGAGGGGGACAGAGGATCCCAAGTGCACTCTGCGCTGACAATCTGACCGTAGTGAGCCCGATATGGGGCCCCAACTCACACACTGCAAGATCATAACCTGAGCCGAAGTTGGATGCTCAACCTCAACTGACTGAGCCACCCAGGCACCCCTCCTTTTCATTTTCTACTGTCTTCATTTAGAAAGCGTGGGAGACTCTCAATTGGGAGAACTGTAGGTGTGACCTAATTTGGAGCAGTGAGGAAGATCACAGAGATTGTTGAGGCATCTTCTGGCTCTGTGGTTTCCTTCAGCATGGATGCAAGTTAACATTTGTCTGATTTCTCCATAATTTCAGTAAATTACAGCCCCACCCCTGGCCTTACGATAGTAAGTTGTTTCTGAAAAACTCCTTGCAGTCAGACCTCTTATAGGTAAAAAGTGGAATGTTCGTTGAAATTATTAATGCATAGTTACTTAAAAATTGTACAAAGTCTATGTATGTATGTCATTGAAGCCTGGGAAAGAAAGCTATCTGTCTACCAAACATATGTTGGCCCCTTTTACAGCAGAGGCCTGTTCTCTGACATGCAATGTAGAAAGGAATGTGTTCAGAGAGCCCAGGCAGAAGCCACCTTCCCCAGCCCCTCTGCCCCATGTGTGCCCACATGACTGCTTCTTGCAAGTAATAGTGAGCCAGTATTCCAGTCATGGAATGAATAAGTCATGGGGATAAAAAGTACAGCATAGGGAATATGTCAATGGTATCATAATGGCGTATGGTGACAGATGGTAGATACATTTGCGGTGAGCGCAGCATAACATATAGAGTTATCAAATCACTATGTTGTACATCTGAAACTAATGCAATATTGTATGTCGACTATACTTCAATAAAATAAGTAAATAAAAAATTGATATTCCCACTAACACAAAGCAAAACAATAAAAATCCCACACAACATAACAGTGTAAATGGCACATGAAATATTACTGCTATTAGCCAGCAAACCGTGAAGAGAAGACCATTAGGCCACCTGGGCTAACCTTTGCACTATGAGGGTGACTACATGTGGCTCTCTTGTTGTGGCACCCAGGTGCTCCCAAGGCACACAAAATCCCGCTTGTTCTCATAAGTGCAAAGAATGCCTCCAGCTACAGTTGGTGCAGTACATCAAAGTACTAAAAAAGTTAAAATCTTATAACTCGTATTGGCGATTGCCAGGATATGACTGTATTGTGGCTTCCCCACCCACCTTCTCCCTTCGTCAGCACATGGCACTTTTTACACTAGTCTTGATACCTGGTTCACAGCTAGATCCAACTGGAGTCTTCAAACACAGATCAAGACCAACTAGCACATCTTGAAGCTCCACACGCTAATATCCCAAGATGGCTTCTCCATTTCCCTGCACCCTCACACTCAAAGCCCTTCCTGTAGTTGCCAGGACTCCCAGTCGGGAAGGTGGCGCTGCCAGTCCCCATGCCTTCCATTCCACCCACGCCCTCAACCTGGTCTGCACAGAACCCAAGGCCACTCAAACCCTCAAGGAAAGTCATCGCCCAACACTAGGATGAATCAATCCATGACAGACTCCTCTGCGGCAACTACAATGAAGATTTCAAAGAATTTATAATGGTGTGAGAAAAGCTTGTGAGTGAATATTAGAAGAGAATGGAAAATTATGTATTCAATAGGATCCCAATTGTCTAAAAACAAAGACGTGAAGGAAATACACCAATTACCATTGGGGTTCCTGGTTGGTGGATTATGAGTGATTGAAAATATGTTCTGGGGTGCTTGGGTGGCTCAGTCGGTTAAGCCCTGACTCTTGATCTCAACTCAGGTCATGATCTGGTGGTGGTTGAGATCCAGCCCTGGTTGGGCTCTGTGCTGATAGTACAGAGCCTACTTGGGGTTCTCTCTCACTCCCTCTCTCTGCCCCTCCTGTGCTCTCTCTCAAAACAAATAAATAAACTAAAAAAAATTCTGTTCTCTGCTTTTTGAAAATATGTAAAATGAGCCTGTGTTGTTTTTTAAATGACCGAGAAAATTAAATGTGGTCCCGTCTACAAAATCTTTGGAGAGCTCTGCTGTACTGAGTTCCCAGCCTGAGTCCTGGGCTCTGAGAGTTTCCACTTGGAAAGCCTCTTCGGGGACCCTACAGACCATGCCCAGAATAGGAGCAGGAAAGGAAAAGAGAGCAAAGGGCGTAGTTCTGAATATGAGTCAACGTCAGGTTTGAATCAGGGGCAATCTGGAGAGCCACAGCAGATGGTGGGCTCCATTGCTTTCTTGCCTGCAGGTATTCAACTTGTTTCAGACCCCAGTGTCTTCTCTCAGTAGCCCTTGTGCACTCTGGGTGTTCTCCGTTACCCCCTTTACTTCCTGAGCCCTGACAGTGGGAGCAGAGCAAGCAAGAAAGGCTTTCTGGCCAAGGCTGTGCCTTCGCTCATTCTCTCCCTTCCCTGCAGGGGTCAGATCAGAAGCCTCCCATGCTCTGGTCTTGCGCCTTCACACCTCCCATCCAGACCCTTCCTGCTGCCTCTCATCTTTCTCACGTGATCACTCTGGAGCTATGCCGCAACTATCCTCCACGTGTCATCATTTCCTTTGTTGTGCACATGCGCGCACACATACCCATATGCTCCCTAGAACATGCGTTGGCATTGCTGGCACATGGTTAGGCATAGCATGCGTTCATTCAGCCAGCGAACGAATTGCCCTCTGCTTAGTGCCAGGCGTTATTCTAGGTGCTGGGGTACACGAAAAACCAGAGAGAAAAGGTCCCTGCACTTGGAGCAGACTTTCCACTGGGGAGATGGACAATAAGCAAATACATATACCCTGTAACGTAGAGTCGTGGTAAGTGCTATAAAGAAAAATGAGGCCGAGGAAGGGGCTAGTGACCTGGGGTAGAAGGTGCCCTCAGATAGACTGGTCGGAGGTGGCTGGTTTGTGGAAGCTCCATTTTGGCAGAGGTTTTGATGAAGTGAAGAAAAGGGCTGTGTCAAGTGTGGGAACGAGGGTTCTGGCTGAGGGGCCAGTAAGTGCAAAGGCCCTGAATCAGCAACAAGCTTGATTCCTGCCCTCAAGTTGCTCCCATTCTAGTGAAAGAGGAGCAATAATCAGGCGATAGCAATATTGCCTGATAGACATTTGTCACTTAGTATATAGCTGCCTTGTCTTTATGGCATTTAAAAAATGTATGTTATCTATTGTCCGTGTCCTCCAGTAGCAAACAAGCTCCAGGAGGCAGAGCTGTTTGCATTGTTCATTACAGTATGCCCGTGATGTAAACAGCTACAGGCCCATAGTAGATGTTCAATACTATTTAAATGGAAGAAAGGATCCCACACTGGTCCCTGTGCTCCCGGTTCTCCTTCCTAGAGGTGCCACTGTTATTTGGCCCCGGGAGAAGCTGTTATTTCAACAGACCACCATTGAGCTTCCACTTGGGGCCTTAGAGGCGAGACTCTGAGTGTGCCAGGAGGTAGAGGGAGCCGCCTGCTGACTGTCGTGTGGACTGCGATGGACACTCGTCTTCTGAGGCCCGGAAGACCTGGCCGGCCTTCTGATCATGGAGCAAAGGGAGGATGAAGAGACTCTGGCTAACCCTGGGTCCACATTCAGGCTTTCATGGGGACTTGGTGCTTGGGAAAATACCCACCTGCCTCCCGATACACTGAGGCCCCTTCATACAGCTCATTGCTGTATCTCGACACAGGAGATCTGGCAGCAAATATTCTTTCTGTGTGTGAATGTGTAAAGCCAGATCTGCACAGTCGTGGGTACTGCAACTGTTGGGAGCCTTTGCTCTTGCAGTGAACTTGATGTACGACCCCTGAGCAGGACCCCTGCCTGGGGGTCCCCGGGTTGGGTGACAGGGACTTAGTTCCCATCTCAGAAGAGACTTCTCAGAAAGTACCAAATCCACATAGAGTATCTGGGAAGTCAAAATGAATGTTTTCATCATTATTTCCTTCATAGCCAAGGTAAGACTATCCCTAAAATTTATAGTTGGGGCAACTTACAACTTATAGGTATGAGGGAGGGAAGAAATTAATAATTACTGAATACCCATTATCCTTGATAGATTAATTGGAAAACTATTGTCAAGAATGTGCTCAAGACCACACAACTAGTAAGAGGGTGGTCACTTAATTTGTTTTAGAAAATTAGAGCAGGATTCCTTGCCTCACAGCAAACCTCCCAAAAAGCAGTCTTATTCTGATGCCAAGTCACCAGTCAGGTTTCATTCTGTCTCTTTGAATATCTTGGGTCAAGTCACTGCATCGTTAGATTCCGCATACCTACATAAAGCTTCACACATCATAGATGCAATAAATTCTTAAGAAACAGAGGGAAAAACTTAGTCACTCATACTTTGTATGAATTGGAATTATTCTATTGATTATTTTTCCTTCATATGCTATTAGTGAATAGCACATTCATTAATTATAACAGTAACACCGACTTTTCCATCTAAGTTAGTGGCCACTGAATTCTTCTACTTGCTTGGTCCCAAATCCTTGGAGTTACCTGCGACCCTTCTCCTCTCACATGGTATATCCAAAATGCCATTAAATTCTGTTGGTTCTCCTTTCAAGAGATGTCCCAGTATGACTAACTCTCACCATCTCCCCTGCTACCACCCCGGTGCAAGCCACCTGTCTGGATCACTGCCCTAGCTTCCTAACTGGCCTCTGGGTTTCTGCCCTTGCTCCCTCTAGTGTATTCCCCAAACATCAGTCAGAGTGAATCCTATAAAAACTTGTCCCCAGATCACATGACTTCCACATGATCTGTGAAATAGAAAAATCAAGGGCATCCAAAAGCCAAAAGTGGGTTCATTGAAACAATTGATACAATTTATAAACCTTTAACAATACTGATCGAAACAAAAGAGAGAACACACAAATTACCAGTATGAGGAGGGGCAGAGGGGCCATTATTAGAGATCCTACAGGCATTAAATAGTAAGGGAATATCATGGTCAACGTATATGCCAATAAATTCAAGGACTTAGATGAAGTGAACCAACTCCTTGAAAAACATGCATTAACAAATATGACAAAGAAGAAATAGAACATTTCTAAGCCCTCTATTTGTTAAAGAAATTATGTTCAAAATAAAAAACCTTCCACTAAGAAAATCCTAGGCCCAGATGAATTCACAGGTGAATTCTCCCAGACATTTAAGGAAGAAATAATGCTGACTTTACACAAACCTGATCAATATTAGCTGTTGTTATTATTACCATCAGTAGGTTTTTCCTGTCTCCTGCCTCATTTTTTGCATCTATATTAAAGAGGACACAACTTTTCGTGGTCTTTTAGAAAGATTCTCAATTCAATGGGAGGTTACTTTGCAATGCCTTTCTCTTCCTCTTCCTTTGCAACCTGTGTTCCTTTGACCCAGAATGGTATATAGTGTTCACAAAATGCTCTACGTTATTGCCTCTGACTTAAATAGTTTTTAACCTTTTAAAGAAAACTAGTTATTTCTCTAGGACTTGAGAAGATCTGCCAAGCAGTGTGATAAAAAATTTTTCAGGATTCTATCACACCTGGTTTTCTGTTGATCTCTCTGTCTTTAAAAATGTTTTTATTTATTTTTGAGAGAGGGTGAGTGGGGAGGGACAGAGGGAGAGAGAGACAGAGGATCTGAAGCAGGCTCTGATGTGGGGCTTGAACTCACAAAAAGCAAGATCATGACCTGAGCTGAAGTCAGATGCTTAACCCACTGAGCCACCCAGGCACCCCTATGTTGGTCTCTCTTTTTTTTTTTTTTTAACTTTTTTTTTTTTTTTTTTTTGAGACAGGGAGAGACAGAGCATGAACAGGGGAGGGTCAGAGAGAGGGAGGCACAGAATCTGAAACAGGCTCCAGGCTCTGAGCTGTCAGCACAGAGCCCGATGCGGGGCTCGAACTCACGGACCGCGAGATCGTGACCTGAGCCGAAGTCGGCCGCTTAAGCGACTGAGCCACCCAGGCGCCCCTATGTTGGTCTCTTCTTTTTTTAATTTTTTTTTTCAACGTTTATTTATTTTTGGGACAGAGAGAGACAGAGCATGAACGGGGGAGGGGCAGAGAGAGAGGGAAACACAGAATCAGAAACAGGCTCCAGGCTCTGAGCCATCAGCCCAGAGCCTGACGCGGGGCTCGAACTCACGGACCGCGAGATCGTGACCTGGCTGAAGTCGGACGCTCAACCGACTGCGCCACCCAGGCGCTCCTGTTGGTCTCTTCTTAATAACAGCTAAAGTTTTGTTTAGTTGTTTCTTCCATTCCTTTGTATAATCCCTTTCTGGAGAATGACAAAGAATTGTTCAGATCTTAATTTGGTTTCACATGACGGGGCCGAGATTAAAATTTGTCTAGTAAATGGAAAGGTTGGGGCAATCACAATAATGGCTGGAGGAAGCTCTCCTTTTTTTCTTGTCCTTCTTCTGAGATACTAAGGGCCAGTTAGACTAAATCCTTAAGAGGCATTCTTTATCACTTTTGTTTGATGTAGTTCCAGCCACATCAAACACGGGAGGAATCCGAACTTCTCTGAGTTAAAATGAATGAGGTGGCATTTTTCCGAGACCCGGGGAGACTGGTAGTGTGAATTGAAGAGAAGTAATGGTGAGAGTGTCTGAGTGAGGAGCATTCATTGCTGCCTAAGGGTTGAGGGCCCTGCGCTCTGGATACCTCTTCTCCCCACCATCCTGGTTTCTTTACTCACCTTCCTCAGCAGCAGAAAACTGCATGTTTTAGACTTCAAAATATCTGGCCTCAGCAAAGGACAGTTTGCTGGTGGACTATGATATTTCACTATATTAGAGTGCAGACTAAGCTGCTGTAACAGAGAATCTCTAAAATACAGTAGCTTTAATGAGATAGAAGTTGATTTTTCTCTCCTGTAACAGTCAAGAGGTAGGTTGGCAATGGGGCGCCTGGGTGGCTCAGTCGGATAAGTGACCGACTTCGGCTCAGGTCATGATCTCACGGTTTGTGGGTTCGAGCCCCGCGTCGGGTTCTGTGCTGACAGCTCAGGGCCTGGAACCTGTTTCAGATTCTGTGTCTCCCTCTCTGCCCCTCCCTTGCTCGTGCTCTCTCTCTCTCCCAAAAATAAATAAATAAAATTTAAAAAATTAAAAAAAAAAAAAAAAAGAGGTAGCTTGGCAATCCATGCCAAGTAGGTGGCTCTGCTCCTTGGGATCATCTTTTAGCTTCTTTCTCCACTATTTCCCAGAGCATGGGTCTTGACCTTAGGTCCATGGGCCCTTGGGAGGCCACGGATAGAAGTTTCCTTTCACTTTTGAATGCAGGTAACAAACAACCATGATATCAGCAGTACCTATGACTTTGCTACCAATAGAAATAACAGGTAATTTTTGTATCATATTCATTTGTTGCACGGATCTTTTAATAATATTACACTGTATCACTGCTAATGGCACACCTGCCTCTAGGGCTTGGTATTTGATGGGTTAATAAACACATACTTATTATATTAAAACTTTTAAATGCAATTTTGAAAAGCATATTTTGGTATATTTTCCTTTTTTAACCTTGTGTATTTTATTTTACGCACTTACAAACATCATTCTGAGAAGGGCTACCTAGGTTTTACCAGACTGCCTACGAGGTCCATGACACGAAACAGATTAGAGTCTCTATTCTGGGACGTTTCCCTTGTCCTCAAGGTAGAAGCTTGCTTCTCTGCTCCATATCATTCCATTCCGGTTAGAAGGAAGGGAGAAAGACGGAGTAGTTTCCTTGTAAGTGTCTTCCTTATAAGAAGATGACCCAGAAGTTGCAAACATCCCTTCTGTTAATCTTATGCTGTTGATGATATGGTCAAATGATCACACCTAGCTGCAAGAAATACTGAGACTGTCGTATCCAACTTGGAACCCAGAGCCTTGCTGAGTAGGCTAGAGCACCTACCACTCTAGCACTGAAAGGAACAGAGGAGAATATATACAGGATGACAGACAACAGTCTCCACCACTCCCACGTAGTTCTACCTGGATTCTGGAATCTGTTCCATCAGTGGTTTATAAAACATATGATTTCTCTAAATCTGGGGAGGGGGCGTCAAGTACATTTACAATCATATTTGGAGCGTCTATACTGTCTTTCTCTCAAAAGTTCAGATCACATTATAGACACTTTCACAAAGAATGGGTCTACAAGATTTTTCAGACTGACCATTGTGTTTGTGGGCTTGAAATGCATTGTGAATATAGAAGATGCGTTTCTTGCCTACAAATACCGGTAATTACATTCAACGTGAATGAAAACAGCATGCTCGAGGTCAATCCATCTAGTTCTGGAAGTCCTTTTTTACAGAATTGAAAGTTTTATTCAAGTTCTGTTTTTTCATATTTTTGAGTAAACATACATTGAATGTCTCCTGTGTTACAGGCAAGCAGGGGACTGGGTACATCAAAATTAATAAGAGTTTTCTCACCCTCAAGAAGCTCAGAACCACTTTGTGAGTGTGGGTGTGCACGCGTGCATGTGTATGTGTATGGGGAGGAGAATAGCACACATAAATAAATAAGTTATCTTTAAGTGTGATTGTTGCTAAACTAGAGAATAAATGTGTTGTGGATATAGAAAGAAGATAGAAGGAAATGAATGTCAAGTAAGAAATGGAAGATTACTCTCCAAAGCAGGGAAAGTTACTATTTTTATTATTACCCATCTAAGCAATAAGTCACCTGTCCCCAATTTGTATCTCTTTTTGCCCTCTTCTGACTTGGAAGCTGGTGTCGACGCTTATTTGCCATCGCTTATTTGCCATCATCTTAGAGAATTTTCTACAATCAAAACACAAGCCAGCAATATAAATTTTCCTGCATATTTTGTAAGGGGTGAGGATAATTGACATTGCACAATTCATGTTATCTCACTTGAAGGTATCTCACTTTAATATTATTCTACTTCAAAAAGTCCCTTTAGACCTTCCTCTCTTTCAATCTCTGCAATGCTGAGGTCAAAGAGCGTTTTTTTCTCCGCTTCCTTCTGGCCTCATCTAGTTTTTCTGCTCTGGTTTCCCTTACACTGGAATCCATAGCCTCCTCTCCCTGCTCTATAGCTGCCCTTTCTTCTGCAGAGCAGCTTAGTTCTACCCAGCAACTACAGACCTATTCACCTATATTCACAGTTCAGTAGTGTCCTTTAATCATAGAAAAGGCCATTCTTTCACATTGTCCTAAGGTGATTAATTTTTTAAAATTTATGGCTATACCCAGAACTGTTTGGAATCTTACTTGCTTTAGTTAGGCAAGTGAAGCAAGATGCTGTAACACAGTGTTGCCGGAATGGGGTTGGGTGATAAAGTGGCTCATTTTAATGACTTTGTTAGTTGTGATTGCCTACATTTGTATAGATCAGTAACTCAGAATGCTATAAGCCTCCAAAGGGACTCTTAAAATTCTGTTTATTCCCTACTCCTTAATGCAATGCACTTTTTAGGTTCATCTTTTCAATTGTCCTGGAGAAATGAAATATATACACAATTTGGAAGTAGAGGAAGAACATGAGAAGAGAGGAGCCAAGAAAACATTATAGGCTAGAAAAAAAATGGCAGAAGTAATGCCGGGAGATTGGGGTGGTGATGGAGGTGGGAACAGAGCCCAGTATGTCTTCATCTCATATCATGCTTTCAGCTCCCTAAAGTTAATATAGCCAAACATTAACGTGGCCCATTTCTGGTTAGGAATGGTAGGATAGGTGTGCCTTCTCAGCAGCTATCTCTTGAAAGATGAAGGTCCTGTAATACCTTTGACCCCCAGCAGTCACCTCAGAGCCATGATCCCTTCCAGGCTGCATGCTAAGAGAGGATGGTCAGACCAAGGGATACAATATATGTGTAAGCTTTGAGCAGGACCTACTGGGGTCAAAGTGGGACAGTACTTGGTGTGTGTGTGTGTGTGTGTGTGTGTGTGTGTGTGTGTGTGAATTCAAAAATGGCAAATGAACTGGAGTCAAAGAGAGAAGTAAGGGTGGAGAGAGCAGGTATGACAGGGGTCCTAGATACTAAATAATTCTTTAGGTGTGGTGAGTGGAGAAGGGAAAGAGAGATTGGGTATGCCATTAGTAGATCTCCATCACTTAGTTCATTTAATGTTGCGAGGATAAGCAAATGTAAGTCAAGCTTTCTTAAACAATAGGGTTTTCATTAGACCATGGCTAAGAGAGTTAGCTTTGGGGAAAGATTGGCTGGGTTTTAAGTCTGGCTTTGATACTTGTGATCTTGAGTAAATCACTTAATCCTGGTGTCTCAGTTTCTTCATTTCAATGAAATAAATCCATTTAAATGAAATTTAATAATTGTAAAAAGCACATCGAAGAGTGCTTGGCTTCTGGCAAGCTTTCAATAAGTTAATATTATTTGTTATTATGATGTTGGTAAAACCAACCTCCCAAACCTATAAAGTCAGTTTACAGAAATCCATCAGGCAAAAGGAAATAATATATTTTGCTTTGCTGTAGTTTGATATACATAGTATTTTAAATCATTATATTCACAGTGTTAGCTGTGCTATTCTCTTCATAAAATTATGTGTGTGCATATGAATTACAGGGTTCTAATTTAAAACTCTGAACTAATTGCATGTGTAGTCACTTTAATTGTACAACAAACCTACAAAATGTGTAAGTGTAAATTATCATGATGACTAAACACAGAAAATCTGCATTTACCAAAACCTGCACCAAAATTGACTATATTGGATGGATAATTGGATAGTCATGTAAAGAATCCTCATGAGGACCAGGCTACTGCTAACTGGATCTTCTACACTATTTAAATGTTCTCTCAGCTGGAATGCCCAGAAGGCAGTTGGAGATCAGCCTTGTGGCTTCTGAGGGTTGCTTACAGTTTGTCAGCACAGGGGTGGGGCAAGTACCATGGGACCTTTCCCAGGCTGCTAGTTAACATACTCTAGTTCTAATACCTTAAACCAATACATGGAGGAGAGAAAAAGAAGCCAAGACTGTAACTGGAGGAAATGAGAGAAAGAAAGGGAAAATGGAAGGAAGAATAATATTCATGAAATGTCTTCTTTGGGTCACTTTCTAGGGACTTTCAAATATTATTCTTGCATCAGTCCTGTGGGAAAGATTCTTATCCCTATTTATAACGGCGTTGGCTGCCTGTATAACAACTCTTTCTCTCTCTTTTCTTGCTGATAGAGCTTCGATTTCTCTTTGAGTGTTTACCTTTCCTCTATGACGTAAGTCCTTCACATGTCCCCCTCTCTCAGCAACTGGAGTAATCATAAGTCATTGTTTTCCCATTATCCTTGATAGGGATTGTTTAGACATGAACAAGAGATAACATTCTAGTCAATGAAAGGTGATGAGAAGGCAGCTGGGAAGATTC
This sequence comes from Puma concolor, assembly GCF_028749965.1. Classification (NCBI taxonomy): domain Eukaryota; kingdom Metazoa; phylum Chordata; class Mammalia; order Carnivora; family Felidae; genus Puma; species Puma concolor. The sequence goes on along the minus strand of NC_141673.1, from coordinate 52,320,281 downwards.
TGGGAAAGATTTTTTATTCTCTAAAAGAGGTCTCAGAGGAGACACGGCTTCTTCTGCTGCGGTATGTGGTTGTGTCTGCACAGGATTGCAAGTGTGGAAGCTATCTTGTGATTATAAGGGGAGCTAGCTTGAGGGCAAAGCAGACATGCTGACATAACTCCTATTTGGACTTCTGTGCATGATTATAAATATTCTCATCATTAAATCCTCTTAAGGGATGGGGTTCTATTACTTGTAGACAAAAGCATCCTTTTTTTCCTTTGTTTCAAGTTTTTATTTAAATTCCAGTTAGTTAATATGTAGTGTAACATTACTTTCAGGTATAGAATTTAAATGAAAAAAAAATTTTTTTATGTTTATTTATTTTTGAGAGAGATTGAGCATGAGGGGCAGAGAGAGAGGGAGATACAGAATCCAAAGCAGGCTCCAGGCTCTGAGCTGTCAGCACAGAGCCTAATGTGGGGCTCGAACCTACAAGCTATGAGATCATGACCTGAGCCAAAGTCGACGCTTAACTGACTGAGCCATCCAGGCACCCCACAAGTGTAGAATTTAGTAATTCATCACCCACATACAACACGCCGTGCTGATCATAACAAGTGCATTCCTTAATACCCATCACCCATTTAACCCATCCCCAACCCACCTCCTTCCATCAACCCTCAGTTTGTTCTCTATAGTTAATAGTCCGTTTGATGGTTTGCCTCCCTCTGTCTTTTCTTCCTCTAGTGTTCATCTGTTTCATTTCTTAAATTACACATATGAGTGAAATCATGTGGTATTTGTCTCTGTCTGACTTATTTCGCTTAGCATAATACACTCTAGCTCCATCCATGTTGTTGCAAATGGCAGAATTTCGTTCTTTTTTATGGCTGAGTAGTATTCCATTGTGTGTGAGTCTGTGTGTGTGTGTGTGTGTGTGTGTGTGTGTGTGTGTGTGTGTGTGTATACCACAACTTCTTTATCATTCATTCATCAGTCTATGGGCATTTATTTGGGCACTTTCTGTAATTTGACTATTGCTGATAATGCTGCTATAAACATTAGGGAGTATGTGTCCCTTTGAATCAATATTTTTGTATTGTTGGGTAAATACCTAGTAGTGCAATTGCTAGGTTGACGGGTAGTTCTATTTTTAACTTTTGAGGAAGCTCCATACTGTTTTCCAGCAAGGTTGCAGCAGTTTGCATTCCCACCAACAGTGTAAGAGGGTTCCTCTTTCTCCACATCCTTACCAACATCTGTTGTTGCTTAGCCATTGTGACAGGTGTGAGGTGGTATCTCATTGTGGTTTTGATTTGCATTTCCCTAATGATGAGTGATGTTGAACATCTTTTCATGTGTCTGTTAGCCATCTGTATGTCTTCCTTAGAAAAATGTCTATTCATGTGTTCTACCCATTTCTTAACTGGATTATTTGGTTTTTGGATGTTGACTTGATAAATTCTTTATAGATTTTGGATACTAACCCTTTAACTGATATGTCATTTGAAAATATCTTCTCCCATTTTGAAAGTTGCCTTTTAGTCTTGTTGATTGTTTCCTTTGTTGTGCAGAAGCTTTTTATCTTGATGAAGTCCAAGTAGTTTAATTTTGCTTTTGTTTCCCTTGCCACTGGAAACATGTCTTAAGTAAGAAGTTGCTATGGCCAAGGTCAAAGAGGTTGCTGCCTGTGTTCTCCTCTAGGATTTTGATAGTTTCCTGGTTGTTTGTCATTTTGAATTTATTTTTTTGCAAGGTATTTTTTTGCAGTTTCTTTTACATGTTGCAGTCCAGTTTTCCCAATGCCATCAGTTGAAGAGACTGTTTTTGTTTTTGTTGTTGTTGTTGTTGTTGTTATTTTTGCATTGGATATTCTTTCATGCTTTGTTGGAGATTAGTTGATCTTATAGTTGTGGGTTCATTCTGGGTTTTCTATTTTGTTCCATTGATCTATGTGTCTGTTTTTGTGTCAGTACCATACTGTCTTGACCACTACAGCTTTGTAATATAACTTCAAGTGAAGAATTGTGATGCCTCCAGCTTTGCTTTTCTTTTTCAAGATTGCTTTGGTTGTTCGAGGTCTTTTCTTGTTCCATACAAATTTTAGGATTGTTTGTTCCAGCTCTGTGAAAAATGTTGATGGTATTTTGATAGGGATTGCATTCAATGTATAGATTGTTTTGGGGAGTATTGACATTTAGACAATATTTGTTCTTCCAATCCATGAGCATGGGATGTTTTCCTGTTTATTTGTGTCATCTTCAATTTCTTTCATAAGTGTTTTATAGTTTTCAGAATATAGATCTTTTATCTGTTTGGTTAGGTTTATTCCTCGGTATCTTATGGTGCAATTGTAAATTAAGTTGACTCCTTGATTTCTCTTTTTGCTGCTTCATTATTGGTGTATAGACATGCAATAGATTTCTGTACATTGATCTTGTATTCTGTTACTTTACTGAATTTGTGTCAGTTCTAGCAAGTTTTTGGTGGAGTCTTTCAGGGCTTCTACAGAGTATCATGTTGTCTGCATAAAGTGAAAGTTTACTTCTTCCTTACCAATTTGGATACCTTTTATTGCTTTCTGTTGTCTGATTGCTGAGGCTATGACTTCCAGTACTATGTTGAATAACAATCATGAGAGTGGACATCTCTGTCTTGTTTCTGACTGCAGAGGGAAAGCTCTCAGTTTTTTCACATTGAGGTTGATATTAGCTGTAGGTCTTTCATATATTGCCTTTATGATGTTGAGGTATGTTCCTTCTATCTCTACTTTGTTGACAGTTTTTTTTTTTTTTATCAAGAACGGATGCTGTACTTTAGACAAAGATACCCTAACTGATACACCTAACTGATATTTTCCATATTATGAGAAAACTGAGGTACAGAAAGGTGAAGAGACTTGCTTACCATACATGCATAATAAGGAGTAGAGAGAGCAGATTATGCCTCCAAAGTATGGAGATAAGATGTGTTTCTTCTACACACACACTCCAATCTGACAATTTCTAACTTTGAGCTGGTAATTTAGTCCATTTACACTTACTATAATTACTGATATATTGGGTCTGTATTTATTGCTTTATTATTTCCATTTGTTCCACTTTTTCTGTTTCTTTTTAATGCTTTTTACTTAAGAAAATAGACATCTATAAATTTCCCAGCAAGATGAAAAGGCTGCATATGCTTGTACTCTTAAAACCCTCTTCCTGCCTTTCTCCAGCCTAATCTCAACATTTTGATATTATCTGGAAACTTAATTAGGGGTTATTATATATATTTTTTCTTTTTTTCTTCAAATGTAACTTTTAAATAACAAAATCTAGGGGCGCCTGGGTGGCTCAGTCGGCTGAGCGTCCGACGTCAGCTCAGGTCACGATCTTACGGTCCGTAAGTTCGAGCCCCGCGTCGGGCTCTGGGCTGATGGCTCAGAGCCTGGAGCCTGCTTCCGATTCTGTGTCCCCCTCTCTCTCTGCCTCTCCCCCGTTCATGCTCTGTCTCTCTCTGTCTCAAAAATAAATAAACATAAAAAAAATTTTTTTTTAAATAAATAAATAAATAAATAACAAAATCTAATAAGATCTTTATTCATTTATCTTGCTATAAATGTATCTTATAGTTAAAATTCATAATATTTACTTATTCTGAGATCAATCGATGGCCTGATGAGTGGTCTAATGCTGGTCTCCAGTATATTGAAATTTGGGATATAACACTTTGCAGTATGTATGGTGGTTGTTTCATTGAAAAATTTAAATTCCTTTAAAAATTTGTGAAATTCAAATCAAGTATTTGTGTAGCCTTTGAACTTCTCAGCAGAATATCTTTTTTTTCCTTAACTAAGATTTTAAAATAACTTTGTTGCATATATCTCATATATTTCTTAATTTTTTTCTCTTTTTAAGTATTTCATTGATAACCTTTCTTCAATGTGAGTCTTAGTGTGACCATTTTTCTGAGACCTTGAATGACCCAGGATATTTTTTATATTATCTGAGTAACAGTAAGTGCTAGGATATTTTTTTCCCCAGTATTTAAAAAAAATGTTTTCTCATTATATCTATTTGTTTTAATCTGTTTTTCATCTTTTCTATCTCTTTTCTCTTTAGCCTGAATTTTGGAGCATTTCTTCATTTCTGTTTTCCAATGTGTTAATTCCTTCTGTGGCTATGTCTTATATGCTGTTGAAACCATTTATTGAATTTCTAATTTCAATTAGTGCATTTTTCACCTCCAGAAGTTCTGTTTTACTCTATTAAACATTTACTCATTGCTTAATCACATTATCCAGACTCTCCTCTATTTATTGAAATATATCAAACATACTTATTTCATGTTGTGGATGTTATGATTCCAGTATCTGAAGTCACTGAGGATCTGATTCTACTGTTTGTGGTTTCTTTTGGCTCTTGCTAATAGTTCCTTTTTTGTGATTTGTTTTGTTTGGTTTTTTTTTTTTTTTTTTTTTTTTGCCTGAGAGCTGCCCATTTTTCTATATTGGAATTCTCTGAGGCTCTTCCAATGTGAATTTGCGTTTGTTTCTACCACATACTTGAGGGCACTAAGAGTCTGGTCTCTTGTCAACTAAATTCTTACTTTGAGGTTCTTCAGACCATTCAGTTGGTATGAATTTAGACTCAATTATACACAAGGCCTTGTTTATGGGGATGATTTCTCAAGGAGGATTTCTTTTTCCCCTGCCCCCCCTACCTCTATTTCACACCAATGTTGGAAGGCAATTTTCTCTTCAGTGCTTTGACATGAGGCTTATTGTTTACATTTTGTCCTTACACTGAGAGAGCAGACCTTTGGAAATTTTCACTTTGAGAATAACATCTCCCATTATATGACCTGCCTTGGGAAGGTTCTAGGACTTATTTCCTGTATCCTAAGCTGTATGGGTTTTGACAATGAATGCTCAAGATCAGCTGATTTGGTAAATGTTTTCAAGGAAAAGATGTCTGTTGTGCTCTCCTTAACTTTGTTTCCCACTTCACTTTGTTTTGGTCTAAGTATGACTTACTTTCTTACTAATTCCTGGGTACTTTTAAGAAGATGTTTCTGTTTTTGTGGCTTTTCCCCCAGTTTTTTTGAGTAACAGCAATGGAAGTTTGGGCAAGATGTTAACATTTCTACTGGTAATATTGTTTGAATGTGCTTGTAGAGGGACCCAGAAGATTAGATAATTTACCTCTAAACTTGGATTTAAGCTGTCCTATTCCTGAAAATTGTTGATTACACATAGGACATGCATGTCTTTTGGTTCAAGCATCTGCTCATGTAGAGGCCTGATTTTTTCATTGAAGTAAACTGATAGAAATGAAAAGATTTTAGTTGATCTTAGTATAGAGCTGACTAGATCATTTTGTTGGTGCTCTATACATAGTATATTAATCAGGGTTCTCTGGAAAACAGAACCAGTAGGATATGTACACACATATATATTATAGGAAATTGGCTCACACTTTTATGGAGCTGGAGACCTAGGAAGCCATTGTTATAATTCAGTCTGAGTCTGAAGGCTTAAAAACCAGGGTAGCCCATGGTGTAGATCTTAGTCTGTAATGAGATATCCCAACTCAATCAGCGAGGCTGGAAAAATGGAGCAAATGAGGCACATTCCTCCTTCTTCCACATTTTGTTCTCTTCAGGCCCTCATGGGTTGGATAATGCCCACCCCTGGGGAAGGCAATCTGCCTTACTGAGTCTACTGATTCAAATGCCTATCTCTTTCCAAAACACCCTCATAGGCACACCCAGAAATATGTTTAGTTTGGGCACACTATGGCCAGCCAAGGCGACACATAAAATTAATCATCACACATGCTGATGTTTAGAACAGGTAGCCCAGACTTCACAAACTGTACCATGGTCTGTTGTGAAAGTCCTTTCCTGGACATGAGAAAGAGATGATATCCTGGTGTGTTGGAGGCAATAATTTAGCTAAAAGGGATCATTGTTCCTGTTCATTCCTCTTGGAACAGAAGAGGAGGTGAATGTTTGATTTGAAGGGGGAAGATCTTCCCCAATTGTACCCCATTCTGGTAAGGAAAGATAAGATTTAGTAGGCAGAAAGAGAGAGACTAGGGCTTGAAGGTCCCTGGGTGGGGAAAAAAACACATATTTTAAAACATTTCTTCTGGGGATGTCTGACCTAGAGCAAACTCTCTCAGGTGTAAAGTTCCTCTTGAGAATGTGACAGATACCACCTACCCGCCCCCCCCCCCCCCACTCCTGCAGGTTTCCCTCAGGAAGCTGACAAACAAAAGACATTTCTTTAAATGTATGACCCACAAGGAATGGTATGGCCCTATGCCACCCCTCATACAATGGAAACAAGCCAATCAAAATGGAATGACTAGGCATTTAGAGTTACCTAGCCAGAGTAGAACCTGAGAAGGAAAAGGGGACCCAAACCCTACAAAACCCTATAGTCATGGACATTCACTTTTGAATGCCTGCTCTCTGTAGAGAGAGCTTTTATACTTTTCTTACTTTCTGATCTTGTCCTCTGAGAAACTTTTGCCTGCTGCTCATTTTATTTTGTGTTCATTCTTTGAAGTGATGAGATAACGAATCCTGGGTTTTGAGGTAAAAACAAAAATCCTGCAATACCATCGGTATTCAGAAGAAGTGGGAATGAGAATAATTGGAGCTTAAACACAGAGAAAAGTAGTAACAGATTTTTAATGCTCAGGGTTTTTGTATTTGCTTTTCTTTTTAATGTGGACAGCAATAGCCACAATTATTTATACTTTGTTTAATGCTCAATTTATTTAACTTACATGTCTAATAAAAATGTAAAAACATATACAATAATTTTTAAAAATTTATAAATAAACTTAAATCTACTGCAAAATATCAACAACATAGTTTTAATTAGTTTTTTGTTGCTGTCATACTGTTATTTCATCTCTTTTAGGATTATTGTTATATGTATTTTTATATCTTTCTCAGACTTCAGTAATATTATTTTGGGGCCATTCTGGAATCTCAGTTATTTTAGCAGAGCCTGAAAGTTAAGCTGTGGGTACCCTGTGTGCTTTAGAAGGGTCTGTGAATTTGAGTTAGAAAGCACTGCACATTTATGTTTATTAACCTCTAAATATTACACATGATCTAACTGAGATTTAGCATTTCTTTAAATTATGAATATAGTGTATCAGTCAGCTATTGCTGTATAACAATCACAAAAAAAAATCTCAATGGCATACATCAACAAACATTTATTTTTCATGCATTAATAGGTCATCTGGAATAGCTCTTCTGAACATAGATCCTACCCATGTATTAGTGGTTGTCTAATCTAGAGTGATCTTAGCTGGTTGATTCAGCCTTTTGTTGCAGTTTTGTAGGTTGACTAGGCAGTTCTATGGCTAGTGTCCTTTTTTTAATGTTTATTTATTTTGAGAGATAAAAAGAACATGAGCAGGGGAGGGGCAGAGAGAAAGAGAGAGAGAGAATCCCAAGCAGGCTCTGTGCTGTCAGAGGCCGACACAGGGCTCCATCCCGTGAACCATGAGATCATGACCTGAGCTGATATCAAGAGTCAGATGCTTAACTGACTGAGCCACTCAGGCACCCCATGCCAAGTGTCTTTTATTCTCCTTAGATACTGAGTTAGTCTGGGCCTTCCCATGGTTTCAGAGAGTGCACTAAGGGCAATGAAAACACATGAGGTTTCTTAAGACATAGGCTCAGAATTGGTATACAATCACTTCTGCCTATATTACTTTGGCCAAAGTAAGTCACATGGCTGAGTCCAAAGCCTAGAGTGAGAAAGTACATTCTGCATTTTGTGAGAGTAATTGCAGAGTCACAAAGAAAAAATGGGAATACAGAAGGGATGCAATGTTTAGGTCTACTAATTCACCACCACAGCAACAAACCTCAGAAGTTTGGGCTCTATCATTGGCTTTTTCAGCAGTAAAAATCAGGTATTTTAATATCACATTATTGTTTCAGACATCTCTAAATATTTAAAAAAATTTTTTAATGTTTTTATCTATTTCTGAGAGAGAGACAGAGCGTGAGCAGGGGAGGGGCAGAGAGAGGGAGACACAGAACCTGAAGCAGGATCCAGGCTTCAAGCCATCAGCACAGAACGTGACATAGGGCCCAAATCCACAAACTGAGAGATCATGACCCAAGATGAAGTCAGACACTCAACCGACTGAGCCACCCAGGAGCCGCTCTAAATATTTTTTATGCTCATCACTACTTTGAAGTTGTGATTGTTATTAAACTTGCTGGTAGATTGCACAGGTTCAAAGTCTTCCTATATGTAGATGTTCAGTTGATGTAGATGGCCAACAACTGGGCAGCTTTCTGCCTAGTGGTCCTTCACCCACCAAATGCTGAGGGTTGTGTACTCATGCTGGTGATCCAGACATCTATGTTGCTTTCTCATATTTCTTCTGAATATGTGTGAGGAGGTAAGATAAGGGCCACCTCAAAGTTTAATGTTCCAAGTCAACTAAGACCAATAGCTTTCATGCTGCAATGCCATTAAAAAATCAAATTTAATTTTTTTAGTTAAAAAATTTAAATAAATTAAAATGTTTAATGTTAATGGTTATTTTTTTTTTATTTTTGAGAGAGAGACAGAGTGCAAGCAGGGAAGGGGCAAAGAGAGAGAGAGACGCACACACACACAGAATCTGAATCAGGGTCTAGCCTCTGAGCTGTTAGCACAGAGCCTGGTGGGAGTGGGGATGGGGTGGGGTGGGGCTCAAACTCAGGAGCTATGAGATCATAATTTGAGCCGAAGTCAGATGCTCAACTGACTGAGCCACCCAGGCACCTCAAAATTTAATTATAACTTGCCTATACTTTAAATGTATTGTCTTATTATTTAATAAAGTAATAAAGAAGCCCATATATTACTAGATCACATTTTTATGTTAATATTTTGCTGCCTATATTTCAATATTACAGGTTTCCTTTTAATCCTTCATTTTACCCATTTGAAAACATTATTCTGAACCAACATGGATAAACCTAGTGGGTATGATGCTACGTGAAATAAGTCAGACTGAGAAAGACAAGTACCATATGATTTTACTCATACGTGGAATCCAAAACACAAGACAAATGAATAAACAAATAAATAAAAAGAAGAATCAGACCTATAAATATGAAGACCAAACTGATGGTTGCCAGAGGGAAGGGGGTTGGGGGTTGGGTGAAATGGATGAAGGAGTGTAGGAGATACAGGCTTCCAGTCATGGAATGAATAAGTCATGGGAATAAAAGGTACAGCATAGGGAATATAATAATGGTATGGTAATAGCATTCTATGCTGACAGATGGTAGCTACATTTGTGGTGAGCATAGCATAATGCATAGAGATGTACAATCACTATGTTGTACATGTAACATTAGAGTAACATTGTATGTCAACTATACTGAAAAAATCAATTAATTTAAAACCACCCCCAAACCAGAAAACACTCTTCAGACAAGGAGTTCCACATTCTTCACCGAAGTGCCAAAGGGTTCCATGACATAAAAAGGTTTAAGAAGTCTCTGCCCTATAGACTTATTTTCATCCAGCTCCTCTCAGAGATGCCTTCTTTGAATAAACCAACTATTTCAGCCATGCTATGGGCCGTTGAGGGAAGGGTCACATGTCTACAAACGAGCCAGAGTATTTGTTAAGTGAACGGGAGCATGGCCTGACTTCTCATTGGCCACCATGGTATGAGATCTCTCTAATGTGAAAGTGAATCTGGAAGGAGTGAATAGTAGAGGCTTTCTGGTCTTCTGTCCCCCTCCGCAACCCACCCACCCCCCCCCCCCCCGCGCCCCGCCACTAAGAGATTCTCTTATAGAGGTAAACTTGGAAGATTTGGGGTTTTAGTGAGAGATGGGACAGTTTCCACTTTATACCTCTACTTCTCTCAGTGGCTTAGCAAGGCAGGTTTTCTTAGCAGGATGCTGTGTCTCTTCACTCCTCGCTGTCAAGCCTCCAGCAAGGTAGATATCACTAAGCAATTGCAATTCTTTTTCCTACAGAGGTTAGACTCTTTGCCTCCAGGCTCCTTCTCAAAACAGAGCTCTGGGAGGCAGCCAACATTAATTGTGGAGGGCTGGCATACTAGATAAAACCTACTCGCCCTCCCATTCCAGGCTTCTCCTAAGTTCCTTCCAAAAGGAAATATACTCGTGGCCTGCTCATTCTCTGAAATGCTGCCTTTGCTAATGTGTGATGCTTGTTAATATTGACGTGTTTTCCTTCCAGGTAATAATATATTTCTATTTGAAGTGTAGAGGATATTTTAATATGGAAGAATGACTGTAAAGCTAGAAGTTTAAGTAAATCAAGGGAACAGGAAGGCAGCATAACATAACAAAAAGAGCATGAGTTTGTGGTGTACAACCGATTTAAATTTTAGAAAGAAGAGGACAGCCAGCCATCTACGGTGTTGTCTACACAACCTCAAACCAGCAGCTGAGTTTTTTCACTGAACTCTTTTAGGTCCTGGAAGGCAGAGTAAATACTTTGCTTGCTGCGCAGCAACTTGAAGATGGAAAACACATCTTCTGATTAATTAAAAGCAAAAGGTTGGAACTACTTACCTTTCCATTCTTTAATTAACGAAGCCCACAGGCCACATGAGGAAGTAATAACACTCATTATGTTGTGATGAAGGACTGTGATGATGAGTTAAGTCAGACGGGACTCCAGGCACGATCCCCTTGAAGGCTTCCCTAAGATGTTGCCCCGAATGTAGACAGATCCTTACTTGTTGAAGAATCCTCTCTCACCAGTTCTGGCATAGGCTTCTTCAGAGAGTGCATTTCCTTTTGCAAGGGAAAGAAGAGCCCTTGAAACAAAGGGTTATATTTTAATTAAGCCTAGGCATCCTCTCTGGAATTTCCTTTATTGAAAGAACACCTCCTTTGATTTGTATCTGTTTGTGTTAGTCTTTGGAACAAAAAAAGATGGATCCCTTCCAGGCATAACTGTCCCATCTGAATGATCAAAAAGCCATGTCAGCTGATTTAGAAACCAGCAAATTATTTTCTTACTGTCCCTTACATCTCCCAGGAAGCACTTTTTGAAGACAGTCTCCATTCCTCAGGCTTTGTTCACCATCCTTCATGCCTGTGGGTGGTCTCAAGAAATTCGAGGAAATGACAAACACCTATTCTACCTGCTGGTGGAGGCCCCCACCCCACCCTCCAACTTCCTCCAGAGACCTCGCTCCAGTTCTCAGTCTGTTTTCTTTGTCGTCAAGGCACGACTGAAACTTTTAATCAAATGGCTTGCCATCCATGGGGAAAGTGAGCTTTAAAATATAGTTGCTGCACATTCAGCTATAGCAATATCAGTTAAGACATTGCCTCTACATGAACATGAAAGAATGAGATAGACTCTCTTTTTTTAAGTCCACTCACTGATCGGAATAAGAAATAACTCAATGACATTAGTATGGGACATTGGGTATCAAGATTTTTGCCTTCATTTCCCTTTTTTGGTTTTTTTTTTTCTTTGTTTGTTTTGGAGATTCAGTTCAGCATTGCCATAATCTTTAAGAATTAGAGATGGTGATGGCTTTTTCAAAGCCTTTTTCCCCAGAAAGAAAATAAAGGTCTGTATAAAAGTCTTCTTCTCCTAATGATCTCAATGAAACCCTCGAATTGAGCAGCAATTGGGTCATCTAGAAGTGCAACAAATGTACATTTTTAGTGACTCTCTGATGGAATACCTATAGAAAACCCTTGCTTCTCCACATGAAGATTTTCATTCACCAAGCCTGATTGTATAAGTCACTGTTAAAAATTAAGTGAATTCTTTAAAAAATATATATTTTTTAATGTTTATTGTTGAGACAGAGAGACAGAGACAGAGTGTGAGTGGGGGAAGGGTGGAGAGAGAGGAGACACAGAATCCCAAGCAGGCTTCAGGCTCCCAGCTGTCAGCACAATCTGACACAGGGCTCAAGTTTATGAGATTATGAGAACCGTGAGATTATGACCTGAGCCAAAGTCGGCTGCTTAACCAACTGAGCCGCCCAGGCGCCCCTATATTAAGTGAATTCTAAACTAACTTTTACTTATATTTCTATTCTTGCTTTTTAAGAATGGAGTGATGGAGTCTTTGTGGGAAATGTAGAAAATTTTTGTAGCTAATTACATGTGCCATGTTTTAGCAAGTTGTAAATTTTATGGCTCTGGAAACATAGTGTTAGCAATGGAAATTCTGACCCCTTTCTGATCATAGTGGCACAAATATCAATGGTATTATCCCTATCATTGAAAAATCTCATAATGCTTGAAACTTGAATATGACCTGAATCATAGAATAGTCTATAAAACTAGTTGAGGGAAACCATCCCAGATTCCATGGGGTCAGTGCCTGTTTTTACCAAACTGGTTTAGCTGTGGGTACAGAAGCCTTCCAAATACACTTTCTCCTTCTTTTAGATACAGCCTGGGATACTCTGGTAGTATATGAGGAGCCCTATCTCCAGAAATAGACTGGTAGGAGATGAAACTTGAAATCCCTCATAAAATCTGGTATCTGTTGTGCTTAATGTGAACCTGAGCTGACATTACCCTGGTAAAAGCCACCACTAACTCTTGCCTGGCTTATTGATATTACCTCTTATCTGGTCTTTCCATATCCTCTGACACTCCTCCAGTCCATTCTCCCAGAGCCTCCAGAGTGATATTTCCAAGATAGCAATCTATTTTATCTTTGCATTATGTAGTTTGCATCCTCTGAGAAGCATATGCCAAAGCATGGATGAGATATAAAAGGAATTTCCTGTAAGAAAAGGGGAGGAGGTTGAAAGAGATGGGAGAAAGAGATGGGAGGTTGAAAGAGATGGGAGAGATACTGGCCCGATCCATCTAAAGAAGAGGGATGGAAGGAAGGTTGGATAGGAAGAATCTCAGTCTGCAGTTCTAAGAAAGTTTCTACCTGGCTGATGAGGAGTCTGAGTCAAAACTGCCATCGTGTCCCATGTCTTGCAGGAATGGGTCTGCATTAGTATCCTTGCTATACTCTGTCATTGTCTGGGAGCAACCATGGGAAGCATGGCCTTAGCGTGAACAGAGCACGGCACTTAGTGTGAACAGAGCACAGCACTTCGGGCTATGTGTCAATTACTCTCCCATAGCAAGCAGTTTGGGAGTTGCATTTTCATAACAATCACCATGGATATATTCTGGAGACATCTAGCTCCTTCTAAATATCATCCCCAGAGCTGTATCACACACAAAAATCTTAATAAGCAGAGTGCTTGCTCTGCAGATTGAGCTCAAAGACTGGTCTTCCTCTTGAATCAGGTTGTCACCACTAGCTACTTCCAAAGAGAAATTCTGAAACCATCTTTGGTTATCTCCCTCATTGTGATGGTTCATTTTATGTGCCAATTTGACAGGGCCACAGGGCGCCCATATATTTGGTTAAATATTATATTCTGGGTACATCTGTGTGGATGTGTTGGATGAGATCAAATTTGAATTAGACTGAGTAAGTGGAGCGCCCTCCCCAGTGTGGGTGAGCCTCATCCAGTACAAAGAGTGTCTGAATAGAACAAAAAGTCTGAGTAAGAGATAATTAGCTCTCTTTGCCTGAGTGCTGAACTGGGATATCAGTCTTCTCCTACCCTTGGACTAGGACTCAGAACATTGGTGCTCCTGGTTCTTAGGCCTTCAGATTCAGATTGGACCTACACACAAGCTTCTTGGGTCTCTAGTTTACAGATGGCAGATTGTCAGATGTTGGGACTTCTTAGCTTCCTTCATTGCACGAGCCAGTTCCTTATAATAACTTCTTTATCTATCTGTCTATCTATCTATCTATCTATCTATCTATCTCTCATTTATCTATCTCCTATTGGTTCTCTGGAGAACCCTGACTAATACAGTCATGCTTAAAACTATTTAGTGGTTTTATGGTTTTCTTCAGCTAAAGCTTAGCATTCTTTTTAATACCCATAAAGTCTTCATATTTCTGCCTCTAGTTTATCATCTTGGGTCTCCCCCTCACTCCTGTAAGGCATGGAGAGACCTCAACACTTTTTGAATTGCTGAAGATTTGTCAGTTAAGATTTTTTATCATAAGTAACAGAACCAATTGTTGTTAACCTAAAAAGGTAGGGGGAAGATTGAAAGGATGTGGGGTGACCCCCACCATCAATAAGAAAGGAGAAAAACCAGGTGTCAAAGGACTAAAATGAATCAGAGAAGAATGAATCAGGCAGAATCAGAAAGAGCTACTGGACAGAAATCACTAAATAGTCTTGTCAGGCTATTACCACTGAGATAAGCTGGCTTTCAGATTTTTCAGTAAACTGAGTCTTTGTAAACCAGGAGCTATAATTGAAAAAGTAACCTACCAGCTATGTGTCCTTGGTCAAGTTACTTAACTACTGTGTTTCATAAATGACTAAATGCTTTAATCTTATGTTGACTCTCAAACTTAGATCTTCATTCTCCCTCTCTTTCACACAAAACTCTCATTTCAAAGGAATATATAAGCATTTCCCTTCCAAGGAGTCAGCTTCCAAGGGTACTAGATCAAAAGATGCTTATAACCAGAGTCTTGGTCCGTTTTGTTCACTGCTATAGCCCCAGCACCTAGAAGAGTGACTGTCTAATAGAAGGTGTGACCAATAAATATTTATTGAATAACTGAGTGAATGAACAGCCCATGTCCTGGATGGAAACACTTTCTCTCTTGATTCTGTGATAAATTATTTGACTAAATGTGATGATTGGCAATAATAGCCAACATATGTTGGTTGTTTACTCTACCAGGCACTGTTCTATGCTCTGAACTGGTATCACCTCATTGAATCCTCACATCAACCCTCTAAAGTGAGGAAATTAATTGAGACACAAAGTAGTTAGGTAGCTTGCTCATCATCATAGCTGATGGGGGGCAGAGCCAAGGTTTGAGCCAAGACACCTGACTTCTGAGTTTAGCTCTGTCTCCTGATGATGAAGGTCAATGCATTACAATGTCAGCCACATAGGAGGTGTTCACAAATGCTTTTTTTTTCTTCTGTTCCTTCCCTCTCCGTTTTTCTCTTCCTTCTATTATCAGTGTCTTCCTAAGGAGGTCCCCACTCTGCACCTTTCAGGATTAAGTGTTCAGGAAACCCCATTTCCTGTATCTCTGTTGGGAAAAGTTTGTGAGATCTGATCCTCTTCCCACCATTCTCCCTGGCTGTATCACGAGTGTACGTCTAGGGACCATGTGGAGGGGTCACATGAGAGAGAGTATATTCTGTAGTCTACATTACAAATCAGACTGAACTAAATGTTTACTACCCCTGTCCTAAATTGAAATAAAGCTTAGTGGTCTCTCAGTGATTCGCTTGTCTACTTTCAAGCATTTCCTATGAACGTTAGAGAGACTTCTGCAGGAGGGCCACCATCTTTAGCTTGTTAGATTTTGGAAGCAAAGACTGGAAGTTGAGGGGTGGAGGCAGTATAGAAAAGATATAAAAAGTTTAAATAGGTCACAAAATTTTGATCCAGGAAATTTACAAATCTTAAACAAGTTATGTAAATCAAAAGAAAGGAAATATTGTTTTAGCACATAATAGACTGTTTGAGAGAAAAAGCCAAACCAATTGAGTGTCAAGGCATTTTATAAAACTTGTCTTCACCGAGGCCTCTCTAAAGGGAAAGTGTGTGGCTCCCTCATTCTCTAGGTAGCAAAGTTGTGCCAACAAGCTGTCACTGTGTCCAGAACCCTGAGCCCAGTTCAGCTTCCTGCCGTCTAACAACCACTGGATTTCACACTCCATTGGAATGGAATCTAGAAAGGAGAAACCATAAAATTCTGTATCCTCCAGTGTAATGGTAGTGTTTTGAGTCCATAGCAATGAAATCATTGCCTTGGGTTATCTGTTAATTCCCCTGGCTAAACATTAAGGCTGGAAAGTCATCAATTACAAAAGAGAAGGGGTTTGAGTAAGACATAAAAATAAATAGAAAAGGAGCAGCTGGACAGGCATGAGGCAAAGCTCTCCAGAGCCCAGGATGATGGCTTCTATATAGTAGCCAACTCTGGTCTGTAAAATCCAGTAATCAATTGTATGAGACTTGGAGGCAAGGCCAGGCCAAGGATTCATCAATGCCATGTGTATATTGCCACGCAACAGTCAACGGTTTGGGAACTGTGTGAGACTGTTTTCTGGCTGGACCAATTTGTGGATTTAAAAACTCTTTTTGTTCAAGTTGGAATATCTGAGGAAGAAAAGGCCACCTTTTAGACTTCCCCTTTAATATTGGACTCAGAGAGGCTGTGAAATTGATGGATATGGTACATGGGATTTTTACCCTTCATGTCTTTCCAACAGCTACCCTCAAGATAAAGTACGTCACAATCTGAGCAGTAGAATCAGGGAGACACAAACACTTTCTGGCAGGATAACTTCCAGGCTTTTTCAGAGTTGCCAAAGATCATGGGAAGAAGGGAACACGAGAGATTAGTGGAACCATCCGAGAATGTGTTAAAGGAGCCACAGAGTTCAGCATGAAAGAAAATAATTATTAGAGATGACAATTAACTAAAGGGGAAAATGAGTTCCAGAATCCCTGTGCTACTCATTGAATTGAAACTGGTTTGCTGTCTCGGAGCTAATGAATAGAGGGTGATCTAGGAAGTCAGGCCAGATTATGACTTTAGGTCCACTGCTGATAGAAACATTATATAGAATTTGAGTTTGAATTCTCTTATATTATATTACTTTCTATACAGTTAGTTGATGCAGCTGTGATAGGGAGCAATGAGGTAAGTATAAAACTGTAGTTCTCTAGAAGCTGTTTTGTTTATTGAGGCCATGAAACATGTGTGTGGGAAGGGATGTTAGACATTTCTAGCACACTATTCCTATGACTGAGATCCAGAGAGAATAAAAGACTTGACTGCAGTCACACACTTAAAGACTAATGACAGAGGACTTCTGGATTCTGCGTAGGATGTAGGAAGCTGGAAATAACATCCTTCTCACTCTAACAACCACAAAAATACCAATATAAAAATTCAAAGCTTTTCTTGAACCCATCAGAGCAGTAAAGTCACAGAGCAATCAACTAACCTGAAATCTGAAGAAAGTTAGGTGCTTCCCAAAAGCAATGAGAGTCAAGCACTTGTTTACAGGGACAGACCCACTGGTATGTAAAATGTGGCTAAGATTTTTAACAAATTGCTAAAGGCTGAATGTGGGCTAGTTAGAGAATATATAACCTCAGGGGCCATAGACACAAGAGGAATTCACTTCAGGGCCCTTCTCCATGGACCTCAGCAAGTGCTTATAAAAGAGATTGGAGGCAGGA
Source organism: Puma concolor (assembly GCF_028749965.1). Taxonomy (NCBI): domain Eukaryota; kingdom Metazoa; phylum Chordata; class Mammalia; order Carnivora; family Felidae; genus Puma; species Puma concolor. The sequence continues at coordinate 52,302,995 of NC_141673.1, read as the reverse complement.
TGAGAATCCCAAGAAAGCCTCTATCATGGTGCACACCTGGGGAGGGGAGCAGGTGCTCCTGTCAGAAAGGCACAAAATCCTCCCCTATATCTCAGATGGAACAAAGCCTTAAGTCACTACACTGTTTTTCTTAGGGTACTGGATAGCCCAATGTACCTATGGAAGAGGGCTACAAAGATGTCCATTCATATGGGAGATGTAGGAACATGAACTGGTCTCAACTCCACAACTGAGGATGGGGTAGGATCATTGAATGGCCCTGTCCTGGAAATCCGGGGGACAGGGTGCCTAACTAAGATTGAAGATTGAGCGAAACAACTGAGAAATTCTCCCCCTGGCTCCAAAACTAGGCAGAAAAAACCCACAATCGTATAATTAAATAAAATTGTACTTGTGCAATTAACAAGTAACAGTATGGAGGTGCCACGAAAAGGATAGATCTAAAGCTGTGTGGAACAGACATTCAGGAGAAAAACCTATTATAATCTAGCACCCACCCTTACACCAGATAATGTGAGAGGAATTGGAAGCTCGTGGTACACTGAAGATAACTGTAGCAACAATGAATCACAAACTCAGCTCAAATCCTGACTAGATTGAGTCAGCTCCCTCACACTAAATACCTTGCAGAAAGAAATGCATGCCCCTATGTAGGCCTAAAAACTCATAGCCTTAGAGTCTAGTGACCTACACAAGATGTCTAGCTTTCAACAAAAAGTTATAAGGCAAAGAAAGAGGAACACACACACACACACACACACACACACACACACACACACACACCAGTCAGGAGTCAAAGTGTTTAACAGAACCAGACTCCTATAAGACACAGAGGTTTGGACTATGACATCAAACAGGGAATTTAAAATATCTGTGATTAATATGTTAAGGACTGTAATGAAAAAAAGGGCGCAGCATGCATGAAAAGATGGCTAAATTCAGCTTAGACATGGAAAAGAACTGGTGGAAATACATAAATGGAAGACAGTAGCAGAGGTGAAGAATTCCTTCGGCGGGCTCATCCGTAGACTCAAAACAGCTCGGGAAAAAATTCGTGAATTTTAAGAGAGGCCAATAGAAATTACTCAAAGTGAAACAGAAAGAGAAAAAAGTGAATAACTAGAACAGGACATTCAAGAGCTATAGGACAATATCAAGGGTATGCTTAGGTTGATAATGATCTGAACATTGACTTCCAGTAGCATTTCATGTAGTAGCTTCTTCTTTCCCTTGACAAACTTTTTTCGTTTCTTTTCAAGGACCCAGTACTCTCTTCAACTTCTTTGTACTTCACTGGCAGCTGCCTCTCAGTTTCCTTTGCAGGTTCCTCCTTTCCTTCTAACCCTTCATGTGGGAGTGATCTAGGGCCCATCCCTTGCTCTCCTCTCTTCTGCAGTCCCTCCATTGCTGACCTTATCGAGTCTCATGGCTTTAAATATCACTTAGGCTCTGATGTTTCTTACATTTACTTCTCAAACACAGACCTTCTTCCTGAACTCTAGACTTATATAGCCGATCGGCATCTCCTCTCGAATGTCCAGTAGACATTGCAGACTTTATATGCTTCTGAAAGGCAAACTTACGCTGTTATGTCTTTCTTCACAAGGCTATTCCTCTTGTAACCTTACTGATGCCAGTTACAGCAGTTCCATTTTTCCAGTCGCTTGGGCCAAAAGTCTTGGCGCCATGTATGATGCCACCTCTCTCTCACATTCCATATCCCAATCACCAGGAAATCCCATTTACTACCTGAGAAATGTATTCTGAATCTGACTCTTATCACCTCTACTGCTAGTCACCATCTGGACCAAGTCACCATCACATTCTATTTGAATTATTGAAATATCCTCTTAATCAACTCAGCTTCCGGTCTTATATTCATTCCACTTCAGCCTAAGCTCCAAACAGCAGCCAGAGTGGCCATTTGAAACATAAATCAAGTTATGCCGTTCATCTGTTCGAAACCGTCCAGTGGCTCCCCATATTCAGAATAAAAGCCTGTTGTGGGCTGAATTATGTCCCTCCAAATTCCTATGTTGAAGTATCTCAGAGTATTTCTGCATTTGGAGTTAAGGCCTTTAAAGTGGTAAAGCAAAATCAGATGATATGGCTGGGTCCTAATCCAGTATGACTGGTTTCCTTATAAGAAGAGGAGATTAGGACACAGATAACACACAGATCAAAGGATGACCTGTGAACACACAGTGAGAAGGCAGCCATCTGCAAGTCAAGGAGGGGGCTTCGGAAGAAACCAACTCCTGCTGACACCTTGATCTTGGTGAACTGTGAAAAAATACATTTCTGTTGTTGAAACCAACCAGCGTGTGGTACTTTGTTATGGCAGCCCTAGCAAACTTATACAAAGTCCAGCTCTTTTCCATGACCTACATGATTTGGTTCCCAATTCCATCTGTTATGTCATTTCCTACTCCTTTCCTCCTCTCTCATGCTCTTCCAGCCACACTCTTTTTGAGCATGCCAGGCATATTCTTGCTGTAGGGACTTCGCCCAAGCTGTTTCTGCTGCCTGGACCACTTTTCACTTAATATGAATGGCCAATTCACTCTCCTCTCTTAAGTCTTTGTTCAAATGTGACTCTTGATGAAACCTACTCTGAAAACCCTATTTGAAACTTCAATTCCGCCCCCCTCCCCCTTTGTCCAATACTCACAATCTCACTTTCTCTGTTCTGTTACCTTCTGACTATATAATTTACTCGTTATGTTTGTTATTATGCTGGAAATTGCCTTCGCTCCTTTAGATCCACTTTTCATCCATATCCACCTTACTCTGTCACTTGAGAAGCAACCATCTGTGGGTAGTTTCAACAAATCTTTCTCACTTTCTGGCTTTTAGTGGAGTTCAGCTAAGAAGACACTGTCAAAAGATTAGGTGTGGGGAAGAGAGTGAGAGTTCAGGGTGTGTGTGTCCCCAGTTCTTCTGTCAAAGGACACTAGACTGGTCAGCACGGTGCCTTCAAACCAAGCAGACTTGTGACCTTACATAGGGTTTTGGAGAAACAAGGAGTTGAGGGATTGGTGGACTTTCAGAGGCTCTGGTGGGTTGCCTTCATCTGTATTGTGACTCAGCAAGACTGTTGTTGATTGGTTGACTCTCGGAGCTGTGTTCACTAGAGTGAGTCTGTCCCTGTTTGGCTGACTTTTAGAATGGTTATCTGATGGTGGTTATCTTGCAAAAGCATGTTGACTGAAGTGAGTTTTTGGTGATAATTTGAATTGGGTTAAAACTGGTTCTTATGGCTACTTGTTGCCATGGCTATAACAGTCTTTTTCTAAGTTTGAGGGAATTTCTGAATTCTCACCTCTGTACCATACTGTGGTTTGTTCTTTTTAAGTCCCTGGTAATAATTTCTTCCTGTTGCTAGCCTTGGGGTGCTTTATCATACACTATAAAGAGTTATTGAACTATGTGCATTGACTCCTTTTGAATGTGCAATCTTTTTCCTGGAGGGATCCTGATACACTGGTTTTCTTCCCCCTGCTAGAATGAAGCTCCATGAGGGCAGGGATTTCTCCCCCCATGTTTTGTTCACTGACGTAACCAAGTGCCTTTGTTCTTTTTATGGTTATTGTAACTTCTTTTATCTCTTTGGAGACCATAAACAGAGATTTTCCTTGACTTTTGATGGGGTTCTGTCTGGATGAATCCATGGTAAGTTGAAAATATCAAAAGTCAAAAATGCATTAAATGCACCTAACTTATTTTTTTTAAGTTGATTTATTTTGAGAGAAACAGAGACAGTGTGAGTGGGGGAAAGACGGAGAGAGATAGAGAGGAACACAAACAGGCCATAGCATCCAGGCTTAAGACTTTAAACAGGATATTGGAGGGAAATTTGATCTGTCCATGGAAAGGAATTTACACATATGACCGGGTGCTAGCCCATGACCTTCAACAAAATCTGCAAGTGGACAAGCTCTGTCTCCACACACAGAGGGCTTCTAACCCGTGTTCAAACACAACCTTTCAGTCAAGGGCCATCAGTTATGTGAGGGAAGTCTTTTGTGTGAAACCAGAGTCCAAAACAAATAAATGGAACAAAGCAACACAGACAAAACAGAGAATATAAAGGGAGCAGAAGAAAACTTAAGAAAAAAAAAAAAACAAAATTAATATCTCAGGGAGATGAGAAGATATTGTACCCCTGGTACAAGACATGGGCACTATTTAAAAAGGAATAAGCAGAGAGTAGGAATAAGCTTTTGGAAACAAAGTGTTTGATAGTAGAAATAAAAAATTTAATAGGAGAGTTAGAAGGTGAAGTCAAGGAAATCTTCCCAAAAGCGGAACAAAAAGACAAAGAGATGAGGTAATGAGAAAAAAAAAAAAAAAAAAGGTAGAAGGCTTAAAATAGCATTCCATAGCATCACAATTTATTTAATCAGCATATTCATGGCTTACTGTTAAAACTGTTTCTGATTTTTGCAATTATTAAGTTCTTGCAGTGAACATCTTTTGAAGCTAAATTTTGGTTTCTGCCATGATTATTTCCTTGGGATGAAATTATAGAATGGAATTGCTAGATTAAAATTTATAAACATATTAAAGGCTTTTGATATGTATTGCTAACCAGAAAGATTGTTTCCATTTCTAATGACAGAATAAGACAATAGTTTGTGACTTTTTTGTAAAATCCATCATCCTTGTCTCAGTCTATCTGGTAATGGGTTCCCATTTTATCAATGATAGGTATGGGGATTGGCAATTGCATTTACTCTCATTTCTCAACAAGATTAAGCCGGTTATCACTGTGTAAAATCCTGAATTGTCTCTGTGCATGCTGCTTTGTTCTATAGATCAAAAATTCTGAATGAGAGTTAAGAAAAACCCAATTCTGCTTAGGAAAAAGCAGATATCCATCTTGCTTAATTTCATCATTGCTGATACAGTGTTTATTTTTGTATTTCACTAGAAAGGATCTACTTTGGACTTCTTATCATGTTCATGCCAGAAGTATCTAAGTTCACACGAAAGTGATTGATTGCCCTCTGACCACTCAATTAGGCAAAAGAAAAAGATGATTTAGTGAAGAGAAAGAGCCTCCCTGAATTTCCAGGTATTTAGTTTCATCTGGGGGAAAAACAAACAAACCAAAAACAGTAAAACTAGACATGAAAGATGCAGCCTTTGTGACACCAACCAATCAGAAACTTTTAACTGAGTAAGTCTAGTGAGGGTTAGAACTGAAAGGGCCAATAGTGATGGCCTTGTCCAGATGAGAAAATTGAAGGCACACCAACCCCAGAGATAAAGTGACTTTTGTTACTGTTCATAGATACAGAGAAGAGTTGCTATGCAAATCCACGTTGATTCCCATGTTTGAGCTCTAAAACAAATCTCCATAATGCTGGCTTTTTCCAGGAAATTTTCCAGGAAAGAGGGATAGGGTATAGATTGCATAAGATGCTATACTCCATAGCTCAGTGGACAACCTCAAACATAACTTCCTGTCACTGTTAGACCAGATGGTGACTTTAAGGCATCCACATACACCAAAAAAAAAAGGAAAAAAAAATCTACAAACAACACACATACAACACAAAGCAAATAAAAGTCTCAGACACAATATTGCCAACACCATCAAACCATTCTTCTTGCTCCTGAACATACTATTCATGTGAGACTTTGTACTTTTAGGCACACTGTTCCTTCTTAACATTCTTTCCAGTGTACTTCAGTCTGCCTTCCATTTCCACCATTCTGCCATCAGTCACTCTTATCAAGATCATCATTGATTTCTGTGTTGCTGAATGCTACATATTCCTTTCTCAACTTATTGTTGAATGAATGGGCTACTTTTTGTTAATTTTTCTTTTATTACAGCTCTTTTAAAATAGTACAGGTTAATTGTGTGTACTAATGAATTTCTTCAAGCTTGTGGGATGTGGTTTTGGTTGTTCATAAGTGATGACATTTTGTCCTCTAACTTAGTCTCAGTGACTTAGATAAAAACTTTCTTTCCTTCCCTATCCCCTTCCTCTCTCCTCCCTCCCTCCACTTCCTTCTTTTCTTCTTCAAACATTTATAGCAAAGAACACTTTATTAAATCGATTTTCACTATCACTCCTATTATCCTTAGCACTGCTAAGATGTAGTCATAGATGGGCTAGACCATGAGTAGACTCTAAAATTATAACAACTTCATCCTGGTTCAATCTCTTGATCTCCTTAGATCAAGACTGAAGCACATGTGTGGAGCTGTAAAACAAACAAACAAAAAAGTAACATTTTTAATCTACCATTGTCAATTGGCACCTTATCTCTATACCTGGTTCACTTAGGCTAAGGCAAAACTGTTAAATCATTTTATTTTATTTGTTTTAGTTTATTTATTTAGAAAGAGAGAGTGCGCACAAGTGAGGGGGAGGGGCAGAGAGAGAAGGAGAGGGAGGATTCCATGCTGCGCGGAGCCTGACTCTTGACTCCGGGCTCAATCCCACGAATTGTGAGATTATGACATGAAGTGAAATCAAGAGTCAGATGCTTCACCAACTGAGCCACCCAGGTGCCCCAAAGCCATTAAATCATTTTAAATACTCAAATCTGTGATGTAGATAATAAGACAAGCAGTTAAATAATTGAATATTTAAAATTCAATTGTAGAATTGTAAAAATTATAGAAAGCACATTGCGTTTGGGCCATCTGGTTTGGGAAATAACTCTGACCCATACTGGATATGTAATTGTGGGCAAGTTATTTGAACTTTTTGAAATTTAGGTTCCTCTTCCTAAAGTTCAGGCCATGACTTCCTCTGGCTTAGTGAACTTTGAATAAAATGGAAGCATTTAGGAGGTGGTGTATAATTCTCCAATCTTCTGCTAGACTGACTGTTGATGTTCCAAATGGCTGAGCTGCCATTGATCTGTGACCCTGACTGAGGATGCTGCTATAGAAATGTAAAAGAAGCCTATGTAGGAAGTTAACTTTTTTGTATTTTCATATTAGGTCACTGAATTTTGGGGGCTGTTACTGCAATATAATCTACCCTGTTTCAACTAATATAGAGGGAAGAAAAAAAAGAGTCAAAAGGTAGAAGAAAAATGTATGATTTCGTTGGGTAATTTTAGGATGGAAGAAACTTGAAGCTGCTTACAGGCTACAGAGAAGGAGTTAATAGAGAAGGGCCAGTTGAGGAGAGAGGATGGCAGGTCACTGAAGAATCAAGATCCAGCAGCAAACTGGCCTTAAACACAAGAAAAGAGATTTCGTGTCTGAGGGTGGATGAAAAGAACTAAAGATGAGTAAGGGGAAGGGATGCTTATAGATTGTGGGGTGAGATATTAAAGGAATTATATCTCTGATCACTCGTTTTCTTTGGTTAAGTGTGAAGTAAGGCTATTTGCTGAGAGGGAGGAAGGTGGGAGCTGGAGAAAAAGATCTTGAGAAGGTTGGTTGGTGGGGATTTGGAATGGTTGCCAATGAGAAGGAGAAAGGAAGCTGACCAACAACAAACAAAGGACTTATCTATCTCTTCTACTCAACTATGAGCTTCTTGAAGGCAAAGGCAGTAACTTTATTCCTCTATATTATTAGTATCGAGCCCAGTACCTGACATTTTGGAAGTGCTCAAGAAATTCTTGCCAAAAACCTGGATACCAGTCAGTGTTATTTGCCCCATAGCTTTGACACTGAATGCCTGGGATATTTCCCGTTCCCTTAAAATATCAGCTTGTCCTACACCTATCCTTATTAGCTCCCTATAAAAATTGTTACTAAAAGAAACAAAAACAAAATCCAGTTCCTAATTGAAACACTAAATCCCAACACACCCTGTCAGCAAAGGAACAGACACAGTTAAGACTTTGATTAGACGTATTTCTCCTGCTGTTATCTGAGGCTCTTTCATTGGTAGTGGCAACTTTCCAAAAAACATCTTTTAACAGAAAGTTTCAGCATGTTTGGTTCTCATCCCAAGCAAGCAGCACTGCAATACATTTGCAGCATGAATCACTGTTAACATGCTAAAGCACTATGTACATTTTTGGATGCCTTGTGTGGCAGTTAAGCTCTGGAGGAGTTAACAACATGACTGCATTTTTCATAAAGTACATGGATTGTTTTTAAAGCTTAAAAAATTTTTTTTAACTTTAAAAAACTATTTAAAAAAATTTTTTTTAAAAATTACCAAAATAATGCTTACCCACTGCAACCAGTAAAACAATGCAAAAATTATAAAGAATATATGAAAAATTTCCATCTTTTCAATGCCCATCCACTGGAGATGATATTAACAGCTTGCTGTGTATTTCTGGTTTGCTTTTCCCTATGTTCATGCAAATATATGGGGCCCTATAGAGTACCCTTTTGTTATTGTTTTACATTTCACTAAAACTCTGGCACATATACTTGTATAATGTCTCATGTACGCTCCCCAGATTAATGGCTAGAGATTGAATTGTATAACCCAATGTATTGAAATTTCCCCCTATTCATGAATATTCAGGTTTATTAGTTTTCTGCCTTTGAAAAAAAGCTGTAATAAACGTCCTAGGTGTCCCATTGTGTTTTTAGTTTATTTATTTTTCATAGCATCCCCAGAAATGCTCTTTTGGGGCTTGTAATGAGAAAGCCCCTTCTAGATATCAGGGGAAATGTGCCCAACAAAATGCATCCAAAAGTGTGGAATAGTGTACCAGCCGGGGAACAGAGGCATAGGGGACCTCAAGTAGATTCTACGTTTCTTCTGGGTTTGCTGTGTGTTGAGAAAACCTCTATGATTTCAATCCTTTCCTTGAAATAGAATTATTAATGCTTTCCTTGTCATGAAAATAGCCCCTCGTTATCTCCATCACACATCCTTTGAAGTTCACTGGGGAAAGTGCTGCTTATGTATTATATATACATGTATGAGTATTATTTGTATAATACAAATGACTGCTGGCTCAAGAGCTCCCACTCACATTTCCCCCAGACCATTTACTTTTTGGGATGTCCAAAGGGATGCTTCTCTGCTGCCCCAAAAGTCATTTGGAGAAGCTTTATGCTCACTTGCCCCCTTTACGGGGTGACAATATTTTTGCCAAGGGACTGGCTCCAAAGACTCCATGCTTCCAATCCTGTCTGTCCCCAAGAGGTCCCAGGCTCTGCCACCTGCCATTAGAACCCCCAAACAACTCTGCTATTGGCAGTCATACAAGGTTTTTCTTGAACTGCCCCATCACTTCCTGGCCCTTTTCTTTCCCTAACCACTGGCCCTCAAATTCAGTCCATGAAGCTGGATGGGAAGCAGAAGCAAAGCCACCTTCTCCATTGTCTGCTTTTTCTTTTGGGAACTGTTATCTTTCGGATGGTCTTCTGCTGACCCTTTCCCAAACTCCAGTTTCAAGGCAAGTCTTGGAACAAAAGTTCACATGCATCTGAAAGGAAACCATTACTTTCACTGCACTTATATAGGTGAAGGCCTTGTTCTCATATTTGGTGGCATTTCATATGCAAATGTACATACTGTGAGGAAGGTATAGAATGTATAGAAGTAAAGAATAAGTATCTGAAAGGAGGGATTTTTTTAAGGAGGTATTTTTTGATGGCTACATTCAATTTTTTGTATTAAGATTTTATTTTTTAGAGGAGTTTTAGGTTCACAGCAAAATTAAGGCAAAGACACAGAGATCTTCTATACATCCCTGCCTGTACACAAACATAGCCTCCTCCATAAACAACATCTCCCGCTTGAATGGTATATTTGTTATCATTGGTGGACCTGCACCGATACATCATAATCACCCAAAGTCCAGAGTTTACAGGAGAGTTCATTCCTGGTGTTGTACATTCCATGAGTTTGGCCGAATGTATAATGATATGTATCTATCGTTTTAGTATCGTGGAAAGTATATTCATTGCCTAAAGTTTCTCTGTCTCTTCATCCCTCTCCTCTACTCCCACCCTGCCAGCCCCTGGCAACCACCGATCTTTTTACTGTCTCTATAGTTTTGCCTTTTCCAGAATGTCATATAGATGGAATCATACACTGTGTAGCCTTTTCAGATTGGCTTCTTTCACTTAGTAATATGCATTTAAGTTTTCTCCATATCTTCTTATGGCTTGATATTTTATCTCTGTTTAGTGCTGAATAATATTACATTGCCTGGTGTACCACAGTTTGTTTATCCATTCACCTACTGAAGGACATCTTCGTTGCTTTTAAATTTTGGCAGTTATGAATAAAGCTACCGTAAACATCTGTATGTAGGTTTTGTGGGATGTAAATTTTGAACTCCTTTGCTTAAAAACCAAGGAGTGCAATTACTGGATCATGTGGTAAGAGTATGTTTGGTTTTGTAAGAAACCAACAAAACTGTCTTCCAAAGTAGCTGCACCACTTTGCATTCCTACTAGTAATGAATGAGAGTTTCTGTGTCTCCACTTCCTTGCCAACATTTAGTGGTGTCAGTGTTCCAGATTTTGCCCTTTTTAATAGATACACAGTGTTATCTAATTGTGGTTTTCATTTGCATTTCTTTGACGGCATTTGATATGGAGCTCTTTTCATGTGCTTATTTGCTCTCTGTTTTGTCTCATTTTTATTAATTTTCTTATGTGTTTATTTATTTATTTTGAGAGAGAGCACGCATGAGCTAGCAGGGGAGGGACAGAGAGAGAGAGAGGGAGAGAGAGAATCCCAAGCAGGCTCTGTGCTGATAGCACAGAGCCCAACATGGGGCTCAGTCTCATGAACCACGAGATCCTGACCTGAGCTGAAATCAAGAGTCAGATGCTTAACAGACTGAGCCACCCAGGCGCCCCTCTGGTAATTATCAATTAAAGGGAAAAGAAACATATTTTTAAGGTTTTTGTCTTAAGCCAAGTATAAAGCACTTATTAAATTAAAAAAAATTCTTCATGCCCATTTGAGTCCTGGGAAGAGGGGAAAATTCATTTCTATGTACAGAATGAGTTTAAAAAAAATAATGCAATTTTTAGTTAAACTCTAAAACTTAGCTTTGTGGGGGTATGATTATAGGATTTAGGCTTTAAGTCTGAAAAACAAATAAATGTTGAAGGAAACTGTAAAGAATGGAAAATGCCTTCCCAAGCTCTTTGGAGAAGCAGAACTATTGAGAAGCATTCGTGTTACCAATAGAGTCTCCACCCGAGGAACCCAAACCACAGCTCATCAAATTCCTAGACGTTGACCATAGATGCCTAGAGGAGCACTCCTGACACTTTATGAACTCTGGTCAGATTTCTCCCAGGAGTATGTTGTGCTGGCTTTAGAAAGAGGCTGAGTTCAATTCAGTGTCCCCTTTATCCAACTTCTAACAGACATTTAGAATTCCTCATGAAGAAGTTTCTTGGAGGAAATTTGGGGTCACTATGTTTCCAGAATTGTAAGTTTTTTATTTTTTATTTTTTTTAATGTTTATTTATTTTTGAGAGAGAGAGAGTGAGAGAGAGAGAGTGCAAGGGGGGAAGGGGAAAGAGAGAAAGGGAGACACAGAATCTGACGCAGGCTCCAGACTCTGTGCTGTCAGCACAGAGCCTGACACAGGGTCGAACCCACGAGCCGCAAGATCATGACCTGAGCTGAAGTCAGACACTTAACTGACTGAGCCACCCGGGTGCCCCCAGAATTGTTTTAAAAATAATAGTGTAATTATGTGAATCCTTGTCCATAAATGTGAGTATGAAAAGAGGTCACTTGTCTTTGTTTTCTTTACATCAAATAGAATCTGACTCTAAAGCAACCCCCTTCCCCTGCACCCATGCTGTGACAGCAGGAAATTTATGCTCAATAAAGTTGGCCTACAGATCTTCCTCAGGGTTGTACAAACATCTTATGTGGTTCTTAGAAAATGGAAAATGTTCCCCTAATCTTCAGTCTGTTACTGCTACTGATATCTTCACCTCCAGGTCCTCATGGTCCTTGAAGATGGCTGGTTACTGGGCCACGTAGTTCATTCCTTCTCTGAGAACTTGCTATCTCCTTGGCATCACCAAGGTGAAGGATGTATCCTTATCACTAGCCAGGCTGGCTGGCTTACCCTTTAACCTCTCTGTTTTTCAGCATAAACCTCCCTGGGGGCTCAGAGTCATGAAAGTATAGGATAGGGAAAAATACGATGGCAACAAAATACAAATTAGTATCTCAATAAATGATTCTGCCACAACGGGATGAAGACATGACCATTCCACACTGTCCATACTGTTCCTGGCAGAGCAAGGGTTTTGAAATCAGGCAGTTTGACCCCAGAGTACATATGGAATGAATTTATTGCTTCATTCTTATAAACCACTGATCCAGTCAGCCGACAGTATTTATCATCTATGACCTTGAAGGTACTATGCTAGATACTAGGAATACAGCCGTGAACAAAATAGATATGGGGCCTTTCTTCTTGATGCTTAATGTCTAGCCATAGAGAGACATAAGCAAATCCAGCAGGGTTGAGTTTACTCCTCACAACTCAGATGTGCCAAAAATTAAAGTAGTTTTCTTTCTTTCTTTCTTTCTTTCTTTCTTTCTTTCTTTCTTTCTTTCTTTCTTTCTTTCTTTTCTTTTCTTTTCTTTTCTTTTCTTTTCTTTTCTTTCTTTTGTATTCTTTCATTTTTATGATAGGCCTCCTTCCTATGGATGGTGAGAAAAACATTTAAAACTATAAATCCATCAAAATAGGGGCGCCTGGGTGGCGCAGTCGGTTAAGCGTCCGACTTCAGCCAGGTCACGATCTCGCGGTCCGTGGGTTCGAGCCCCGCGTCAGGCTCTGGGCGGATGGCTCAGAGCCTGGAGCCTGTTTCCGATTCTGTGTCTCCCTCTCTCTCTGCCCCTCCCCCGTTCATGCTCTGTCTCTCTCTGTCCCAAAAATAAATAAACGTTGAAAAAAAAAATTAAAAAAAATAAATAAATAAATCCATCAAAATAATTCATTTTTAAAGACAGTTTAAAATAGTCATTTGGGTCTAACTCAGTGTCTTTTGGGTACTTGTATTTTCTCCCCCAAGGTTTTCACTCCTTCCTTTTCTCCTCCCTTGCTTCACAGGGGGGCCTAAGAAGCATGGGGGCAGGGAGGGTACTTTCCTGAGCTATGCCCTGAGACTTGTACCAGGATGTCTTTGCCAGTTCTTCATGGGGTGCCTATAGCTATGCAGTTCTTTTCTCCCACTGGGTTTCAGCCCAGAGGGAGAGCCAGGGCCCTGCAGTCAGATCTCCTTGCATTACTCCCTTTCTTTCCCTCCAAATCCACCCAGCAAGGAGGAACTTGTACTTCTTGCTGGATGCCTTTATGATTGTCTTTGATATGGTCTTCATTCAACAAATACTTGTTTGTTTGTCTGCTTGCTTACTTATTTTGAGAGAGAGAGCATGTGGGAGGGGCAGAGAGAGGGCTCTGCACTGTTAGCATGGAGGCGGATGTGGGGCTCAAACTCATGAATCATGAGATCATGACTTGAGCCGAAACCAAGAGCTGGCCGCTTAACCCTCTGAGCCACCCAGGTGCCCCTCAACAAATATTATGGGACACCTGTAATATACCAGGTCCTAGTCTACATACTCAGGATATACCCACGATCAAAACAAAGGCTCCTGTCTTTATTGAGTTTACATTCTAGTGTGGGGAGAGGGGAGAGAATCAGTAGACATAGAAAATAAGTTAATTATATAGTATATTAGAAGGTCATAAAAGTTACTGAAAAGGAATAAGAAGGGCAAGTAGGATGGAGAGTGTGGGGCTGGAGGGCAGGATGCACTTTTCAATGGAATGGTCAGGGTTGGCCCCAATCAGAAGGAGGGATGCAGCAAAGGTTTGAGGGAGATGCCTGCATTGACCATTTGGACATCTGGGGAATAAGTGCTCTGGGCAGAGGGAATAGCAACTGCTCTAAGGTGGGGGTTTGACTTGCACACAGAAAGGAGACCACGACCGGGGCCAATCAAGACATCATGGCGGCAGTGGGGGGGAGGGAGGTGGGGAGGGCGGAGGAGGAACAGCAGTGACTACAGTAAGGCAGCTTATGAACATGGGGTGGGATCATGCGATTGTCTGAAATTGTACAGCTCATTTTGCCGTGATATTTTTAACTCCTTTTGCAAAGGTGTGTTTGATACTTCTTTTCTTGCCAGCACGAGAGGCGCTCAATATTTACTGATTTGTTTTAAAAACATTTAGAAACTTTTTAGGGATTATTTGAGCATGGGTCGAGAGTGACAAGATGATGGGCTAAATTCCCTTCTGCAGTTCCATCTATCTCTAAATTCTGGACAAGGGTTGCAGCTGCACTTAGTCCTGAGTTAGGGTGAAATATTTCCAGTTTCCGTGCAGATCTATTCTGGTTCTGGTGGCAGAGCCTCAGTGAGTCAGGTTGGAGTAAGAAGATTCTCATTAACATTCTGCCTTGATTCAATGAGACACTCAGAGATCACAGTCCAGGACAGAGAAAGGTTAACAGTGGCAGCAGACTAACAATGGCACTTAGCTCAAAAGCACAGGGGCTTGCTGGTAACAGATGCTTTTGCCTAAAAAAGTGGCCTTCTTACCTAATATTTATGTAAAGGAGACAACTACAAATGGTTGGGGAGGGGGAGACAACTATAAATGGTTCCTGAAGCCCAGGAAATTCATTGCAGGGATTTGGCTGGCTTACCCTGCAGAAACAGTTCAACTCAGTGATATATATATATATATATATATATATATATATATATATATATATATATCTTTGAAAATGAAATTTATAGAGCAAATCTACCAAAGAGAAATTAACAAGTTCCATTTCTGCCCAATCAGTGAATTTGATGTAATGTCTGGCTCATAATCCTTTTTTTGGTAAGCTTTATGTAAACCGAATTTACTTGTTTTCTGAAGGGGATCTGGATAAGAAGCCAGTAGCCAAGCATCCAACAAGTTACTTTTCGGTGTTTGAACAACTCAGCTACAGAAATGTGAGGAGCATGTTGGAAAAAGAGGGACTGCCCTTCAGTGTCTGTTAAGAATTTGCTGTGCGTCTTTGTACTGTGTACAGGAGCAATCTGTGAAGTATCACATTCCTAGAAGGAGGATTAATGAAATTCTGAAACCATCTAAATATGATACACCTCTTGGGTATCCTCACATGTGTTAAAACTGTTACAGACATTTTCCTGTCACCGCAATTACAATTTTTTTTTGTGTTGGGGGGTGCAGGGAAAGAAAGGAAAAGGATTCACGAAATCAAAGTAAGTCTTTGACATGTGGCGAATCTATCAGATACGTGATAAATCTTTTTGAGAGACGCACTCTGTACGGTGAGAGAGCCTGCTCTCCTTCGCCACGGCCTGGCCTTCAGTAACTCGGGACTGCAGTTAATTGCACTTTGCATGAGAACAAAGTTCCAGAGGCCTCCAGTGGGCAGTTTGCTGTATTTTTTTGTACATTTTAAGGTTGTAGTTTCAGTTGTTTGTCTTTCCCCTCCTTGAATGCCATGCAGTTTACTACAGTAGAATTACTTTTATGTTTCCTTTCTCTTTCATGTCCATTTCTGGCTGGCTCTTCAATACTGTGGCCATTGGCATGGGCCATAATGCTTTGGTAACTGGGCAAGCCATTAGTAGAACCAGACAGATCTGCCTTCTTCAGCAAGGCTTTCCTGGCTTCTCCAAACACAGCTGGCCAGAAAAGGACCATGAGAAGAAACCAGTCAGTCATTTCTTTCTTTAAAAGAAATGAACTCAAAATTGTATTATTAGGTGTCGTTTTGTAGTTGAAGACAAGATGTTTCAGGCACCAATGCTGCAAGGAAAATGTTGGAGGGTGCTTAGCCTTTTGTGGCTCTCTTCCTCCGTTGTAGCACAGAACTTGGGGTAAAACATTCAGATTTCAGGTCAACACATGGCTAATGGAAGAAGCTTCTGGAAATCTCCACTGACATTCTGAGAAGCCAGCTTGAAGGGGAAGAACTCAGTGAGACACCTCTTCAAACATCTTGGAAACAAATGATAGATTAGTGCTGGGGCTGTAATTAGAGCCTGAGATGAGAATTCTTCTATCCTGGAAACTAAACAAACCAGAGGGGAAAGAAATCCAAATATAATTTATAGACACAAAAGGAACAATTGAATTAGTAAGACTAGGCAAGAGCTCAAAGGTAAATTGGAGCATGAATTCTGTAGGCACAAGATCACATGAAATATATTTTTAAAAGCTTTTCAAAAACTTCTGAATCCCGTTGCTCTTGAAATGCAGTCGAAGAAATGGAAAAAGCATGGCTGGAAGCTCTGGGGAAGCCAGGGGAGTAGAAACTGTTGGTTCTACCAGGCTGAGCTCATCTTGGGGACTGGGAAGGAAGAGAAAAGGAGTTGTGTCCCCACATGGTCCCTGTGGAGGATACAAGCACTGTGGCCTCACCCCTCACCTTTTTTTTTTTTAATGTTTATTTGTTTTTTGAGAGAGAGAGAGAGTGTGTGTGAGTGTGGAGGGGCAGAGAAAGAGGGAGACACAGAATCTGAAGCAGGCTCTAGGCTCTGAGCTGTCAGCACAGAGCCCGACATGGGGCTCGGACTCATGAACCGAGAGGTCATGACCAGAGCAGAAGTAAGGATGCTTAACCGACCCAGGCGCCCCTCACCCCTCATCTTTGTAGATGTCATGTGGGATCAGTCTTGATGACGATGATAAGTCCCTGGTGACTGTGATATCCCACTATCAGATCCTTCACATTTGACCTAGGACTAGGATGGAGTGGAAGAGTGAAGAAGGGGGAGGGAGAGAAAGGGATCACAGGGGATGGAAGAGAGTCATGAATTTCAAACCAACCACAGGATGACACAAAGATAGGACTCCTCAGAAAAGTTGCAAGACTTCCTAAACAAGTAAGTTAGGAAAACAACACTAATCGTGCTGCCCATTAAAGGTAGTAAGCAAGAGGATTCCTTTCTATTGTCTTTTCTGAAGGCTGGAATAAGTTCTGTTGGATGCTTTTGCAAATAATATTGTAATTTTTAACTTTTCAAGTTGCTGGAGCTCACCACTTAAGCTGGACACCTAGGAGGAAGTTGTTTTGTGCGGTTTTACAACTTACAAGAATAATCTCCAAGGAAAGAGCACTGTCCTGGGACATTTCAGATGTTGGCTTCCTGCCACTGGCTACTTGTGTGACCTTAAACAGATCAGCATCTCTGGACCTGCCTCCTAATCTGAAAAATGAAGGCTTTGGGTCGAATGACCTTTCACAACTCTCTAAGTTCTGGAAATGCCCCCCAATTTAATATTCTATAGATTTAAGTTTATCTTATTCCTTGCCATGGACTGGCAACTTCCTTAAAATTCTCTTTAAAAGGAAAACTTCACGTAAAATATTTCCTATATAGTGAAAGAGTTTAGAAGACACCACCCTAAAATGAGCTGCTCTGGCATATTGATTATTTTGAGTTAAAGGCACTTGAGAACAGCAGATGCATGGAAGGCACCATTCCTTTTTCTTCCTGAAAGGAGAAGATGAGGCGCCCATGTGGAAGATGTCCTGTCTGTACCAGAAGAAAAGAAACATTCTTATCACCAGGGATGAGGAGTGGAGACCAGGAGAACTTTGCACAAACAAACCTATTAAATGAATTCTATCTTCCCAGTCGACTTTCTGTAATTAACTACCCCAGCCTAAGCCCCTTTGCCTTGTCACGTGCTTACCATTTAGCGCTTGTTGTCCAACTTCATGTGGAAGTGTTTGACTCTAGCAGCTTCTTTGCTTCCTCATTTTCTTGTAAGGACTCCAATGTACAAGTATAAAGAAAATAATTAAAACTTGTATGCTTTCCCCCCTGCTAATCTATCTCATGTCAGTTTAGTTCTTAGGCTGGAGGAAACCCAAATGTAGAGGAGAAATTGTTCCTTCCCTACAATAGCAATATGTGTCTCTCATTTTTATATGCTAAGCACATGTGATGAACATTGCCATCTATAGGAGCGTTCTCCTCCTTCTTACTGTTCTTCTGGGGAACAGTTGTCTTCCTTTCTCTCTGCTCTTCATACGATTGCAAATGATGAGACCCAAGTAGAAGCCTTAAAAACAATAATAGAGGGGCGCCTGGGTGGCGCAGTCGGTTAAGTGTCCGACTTCAGCCAGGTCACGATCTCGCGGTCCGTGAGTTCGAGCCCTGAGTCAGGCTATGGGCTGATTGCTCGGAGCCTGGAGCCTGTTTCGGATTCTGTGTCTCCCTCTCTCTCTGCCCCTCCCCCGTTCATGCTCTGTCTCTCTCTGTCCCAAAAATAAAAAAAAATAAAAATAAAAAAAAAACGTTGAAAAAAAAAACAATAATAGAGTGAGAGGAAAAAGATAGGAAGGAAAGGAAAAGGAAAGTGAAAAAATAGAACAGGTCATAATGAGAGGAAAAAGAAAAGGATGTGAGGAAGGGATTGGTGAGGGAGAAAACAGCAACCCCCATGAGGAATGGCCTCTGTCTCTGGGCAGCCCTCAGGCTGAGAGGGGTTCAACAGCCCTACAATTGCTCAGCATTTCTTTAAAAACTAGAGATGCTTTAACTGGCCTACCTGAGAATATACACCTACTTACTCTTCAGTTCTATGGGGCTTTTTGTAACACAAATATAAGGGCACTTGAGTTTAACAGCCCCTGAGACAGAGTTGGGATCTACTGACATAGAAGTGAGCAGCCCCAAGGGGGCAGCACCACCACGAGAAATTGGGGAGGTATCCCTTAAGGCCTCCTATTAAACAAACAAGGGCTGGGTTCTTTTGGGGGGATGCCTGAGAATCATGTAAGCCCATGGATTGCCATTGGATCCACGGATAAAGGTCACTATGCCTCTCCACTCACTTTCCCAACCCAAACCACTCACACACCTAGGGTTGCTGCCAGGTCTTTGCGTGAGGTGGATGCTTGCGGTCACCGGCCACGTTGCATCTAGTCTGACACAGGGGACCCTCTGCTGGCAACCCAAATCAGCAGTGCTGCTCAACCTTTTTCATACAGGTTGCATACGATGAATTATCATCCAGGTCCATACCAGGCTCAAATTGTCAGCCACTAATCAGCAACTCTCAGCACTCTGGAGAAGCAGAATCAAGTCACTGCTCAAGGAGATGGTGTTAGCGCTGCGTGATCCTGGTCCCCAGGAGGGGACCTAAGTACCGGTCCCCTTAGGCATCCTCCTTTAAGTCTCTTTTAAAAGTGAAGAGCTGGGGCGCCTGGGTGGCGCAGTCGGTTAAGCGTCCTACTTCAGCCAGGTCACGATCTCGCGGTCCGGGAGTTCGAGCCCCGCGTTGGGCTCTGGGCTGATGGCTCAGAGCCTGGAGCCTGTTTCCGATTCTGTGTCTCCCTCTCTCTCTGCCCCTCCCCCGTTCATGCTCTGTCTCTCTCTGTCCCAAAAATAAATAAACGTTGAAAAAAAAAATTTTTTAAAAATAAAAAATAAAAAAAAAAAAGAAAGCGCCCTAGGTTGTACTCTCCTTGAGAAAAAAGAAAGATTGAATTTTTATTCGCAGCCCTATCCCCCTCTTTGAGCACAGTGTCTAGCTCAAATTAACTACTTGATAAATATTTGTTCAATGAAAAAAAAAGAAGAAGGAATGGCATTTTCCCAGTGTCCCAGCACCAACCATTTGTTGTGCTTCAGAAATTTTGGTTTCCGACCTGACCAGTGAGCCACTGTCCACACACAATTAACAGATGTCAGCTAGTGGCAACATTTCTGTGCTACGTTGGCAAGGAAACTCAATGGACAGGTGCCTGGCTTTTTGGGTTTTAAGTTCTCTTAAGCACAGGATGGCCCTTTAAGCCTGCAGAAGCCGTGCTAATCACAAATGTAAATCATCTGGGACAAGAGCTCCATGGTGGGGAGAAAAACCAGGCTTCAAATATAAAGGCCCAGCTGCCCTTGGAGGAACCCAAAGAACTGCTCCAGGAGGGTCTATCTTACCCCCAGGGGGTGGAACAGCCAGCCACCCTGACATCTGAGCGCCTTGCCATCAGGTATTTCGTTGTCACCATAGGACATATTTGTCCTGGTATAAACAAAGTACTTAAAATTTATTTTAAACAATCACAAACTTACATAGGGGCTCCTGGGTGGCTCAGTCGGTTAAGTGGCAGACTTCGGTTCAGGTCATGATCTCTCGGTCCGTGAGTTCAAGCCCCGCGTCGGGCTCTGTGCTGACAGCTCAGAGCCTGGAGCCTGTTTCAGATTCTGTGTCTCCCTCTCTCTGACCCTCCCCCATTCATGCTCAGTCTCTCTCTGGCTCAAAAATAAATAAACATTAAAAAAAAAATTAAAAACAACAACAATCACAAACTTACAGAAAGTTTGCAACTGTAGTATAAAAAACATGTTTTCTGGGGGCGCCTGCGTGGCGCAGTCGGTTAAGCGTCCGGCTTCAGCTCAGGTCACGATCTCGCGGTCCGCGAGTTCGAGCCCCGCGTCGGGCTCTGGGCTGATGGCTCGGAGCCTGGAGCCTGTTTCCGATTCTGTGTCTCCCTCTCTCTCTGCCCCTCCCCCGTTCATGCTCTGTCTCTCTCTGTCCCAAAAATAAATAATCGTTGAAAAAAAAAACAAAAACAAAAAAACATGTTTTCTGGCTGAAATGGTTAAGCGTCCGACTCTTGATTTCGGCTCAGGTCAGGATCTTACAGTTCATGGGATGAGCCCCACATGGGGGATCCTCTCTCTCCTCTCTCTGCCCCTCCCCCATGCTCGCCCGCACTCTCTCTCTCTCAAAATAAATAAATAAACTTAAAAGGGGTTTTCAAAACACGTTTTCTGAGCTAGGTGAGAGTCGGTTGCCGACCTGATGCCCCTCATCTCTAAATACTCTAGTGTGCATTGCAAGCAGCCAACACGGGCTTATGGCCACAGTGCAACCATCCCCGTCAGGAAATTAACAGACATACGTCACTACCGCCTCAACTTTAGTTTCCACTACAGTTCCACCAACTGTCTCAATAATCTCTTTATGGCGAAGGGATCCAGTTCAGAAAACGCACGCCCTGTCGTTTTCATGCCTCTTTGGTTTCCTTATCCAGCGGCGATTTTTCAGTCTTTCCTTGACTTTCATGCTTTAGGAGAGTATAGGCCAGTTGTTTAGTAGACTGTCCTCCAGTTTGGGTTTCTGGGCTGTTTCCTCGTGATTAGATTTTGGTTCTTCATTTTTGGCAGGGAAGTCACAGAAGCGAGCCTGTGTTCTCTTGATGCATCCTCTCAGATGCACAGGATTTTAATTTGTCCGGGGACTGGTAATGTTGACTTTGATGATTTGATGAAGGTGGTGTGCGTGTGGTTTCTCCACCGTATAGTTACATACAGGTATTCTGGGGGAGGTGATCTGAAACTGTGGAAACATCCCATTCACCATCAAACTTTCAATGTATTCATTTATTAATTAAGTGTGTATGGACTCAGGGTTTCTTTCCTATTTATTTAGATGCTCTAATGTAATTGTCCCTCAATTTGGGCAGTGGACCCCCCTCAAACTGGATTCTGTGTCCCTTGACATGACTTCCTCATTCTTTGAGTGCTTTGTTTCCCGCCAGAAGATGCTCCAGACTTATCTTGTCCTTTCCTTGCTATTTCCTTTGGCCAGCCAGGGAATGAGCCACTTTTCCAAGTAGTGACGCACGCATATATACACACCCACCCACAAGCACTCACACACACAATCTTTGTTTCTATAATTAGCTTTTGTATGGAAAACTACAAGTTCATATCCCTATCTCTGATTCTCATTCAGTACCAATATGGCAGGGTTCCTATTTGTAACTTCCTTCTCTGTCCATGAGAGACTTGGCTCCCATTACCCTTAATATATTTGCTTATTTGATCTGTTTCCTTGAATATAACTGATAGCTCTTCTGCACTACCATCTCCTCCTCTGCATGGTCACCCTCGGCACGCTTATGCCCTGCTGGGGCTCTGTACCCTCTGCTGGGACGCCCCTCCATGTGGTCTGTCCTCACTCTCTGACATCCTCTCTGAATCACCTCACATTGGGCACCCTCCACACCTGCTTTGTCTCTGGCCATCAGTGCTGCCCACCCTTCGCACAGGCTCTGACACTTGGTGCCGGACTGCCCCCACATGTGAATACCCTCTTTACCTGATCTGGACTCCGACTCCCTGGTGTGGCTGCCTCTGCAGCCTCTGGGATCTCTTCCCATCCCACCTGCACCCCGACACTCTGCTCTGGGCCCTGTGGCTTCCAACCCTCTCCCACCTGCCAGTGTAGAAGCCCACTGAAGGCTGCCCCACTGCTGACTCTAGATGTGAATCCTTCAGGAAAGGAAGGAAAGAGAGAGGAGGGGG
The DNA here is from genome assembly GCF_028749965.1 of Puma concolor. NCBI lineage: Eukaryota > Metazoa > Chordata > Mammalia > Carnivora > Felidae > Puma > Puma concolor. The sequence goes on along the minus strand of NC_141673.1, from coordinate 52,280,751 downwards.
AAGGGGACTAGGGGGGAGGAGAGCTTTCTCCGAGATTTTGGCCCAGAAAAATGTATTCAGCATAGTTGTTTCAAACGTGAATTATATTCTACTATTTAGATGGTTCACTCATATATTTTGACTTATCACGGAGAGCTATCCTTTCAGACAGTAAGGAGGAATATCTGATTGTTTTTATCATAGTTTTCAGAAAAATGTATACCATCTAAGTCTTATGATTTCAAGTTACCCTGGTCAATCTGTCTTGGTCAAGGAGGATCCAAGACGCAGGTAACAGCTTCAGAGAGGAGAAGATTAATCTGCCTTTATTTTGTAGCTCTCAGGAGAATCAATGCTACTCTCCTTCTTTCAGAGGGACCCTGGTCACACCGGAGAACCTGTCTACACTGTGGCTGTGGAGAGGGCTGGGGGGAGGAAGGGGCAGGATTCTATTCCCATTCCCCCTTGGCCCTGGCCTGGTGGGGCTTCTCATCACACCTACGTTTCTCTCCTGCATTTTCCAGGGCCCTTCATCATTTTCTACCTCAGAAAGACCCTACCTACCTGAAGGCACTCCTCAGCCATTTGGGGCCAGGTTTTGGGCCTCTTTTCCTAGTTGAGATGCTTAATCCGGGGTCCTAACACAAAACATTAGTTGCAATGTTGTTATCAACATTTCTTCCACAGGTGACTTTGCCTGAAACAGTCCATGCTTTGCTAGAATGACTTTCTTGCTGCCTGTAAAAGTCTTCCATTTCGTATAGCTCTTGGGAGCTCTTTTCTCCTTGCCAGATGGGATGCTGCCTGATTCCTGAATCATTGAGTAAAGCCAATTCGATCTTCAAATTTACTCAGTTGAATTTTTTTTAACAAGCCCTTTGGAGTGTAAGACTTATCATCTCAAACTAGTGAAATACAAGAACTTCATGCATTGTCATAGACTGTAAGTCTAAAGTTCTCTTTTGGCCAGCAAAAGAGCGGACACAGGATTGAAAGTCAGAGATGGCTAATGTCTGGGAAAAGACAAGAGCCCCGAATAAGGGTCCTTGCCCAGTTTTATTAGGATCAGAAGGCTTACAAACATGGCGATGGATGTGCACAAAGGGACAATGAATCTGTGAACATTAACTTGTGGATGTGAGGGAATGGGGGTCTTGAAGATATTTGTGGTTAGGGGTTTGGGTTAATACAAAACAAAATCCGGGCACCAGGCAGTCAGGAGGAAGGTTGTTTACAGCAGACAGGAGGCAGCAGCTCTGTTTATCTTAACTAGCTTAGGGATGAGACAGATAGGGGAGTAACCTCAGGGTTGACAAGGCACCTTTTCTTTTGTTAACCATCTCCGCTCTGGGCTGCTTTGCCTGCAGCGCAGCGATCCAAAGTCCAATTCACCAATTTATCTAACCTGGCCCTATTCTCCTATGAAAGCAGCTTTCTGCTCTAGTACTAAACTTGGGGTGCTTTCACCCTGGATATCTAATCTCGTTATTCCTATGTATTGGGCACCTTTGCATCATTTCTATCTGAGGACTTTGCTTCTCCCTTTCTATTTTGGGGGCTCTGCACCCCCTATTTTGGGGTGCCTTTGCACTTCCCTATTCCTGGCACCTTTGTGCCTCCCTATTCTTGGGGTGTCTTTACACCCCCCTATTCTTTTTAAATTTTTTTAAATTTATTTTTGAAAGTGAGAGAGAGAGAGAGACAGAGCATGAGTGGGGGAAGTGTAGAGAGAGATGCACCCCCTATTCTTGGAGTGCCAATCTGTTTGATCCAAACTCGGGTGTGAGCGTTTTATGACTTTGTATTTCTTTATGACTTGTCAACGCATTGGTGTAAGCCTGGGGGATTCCTAAGCTTATCCCCCACAATGCATAGCATGTAATGTAATTAGAGGGAAAAGTTGTTTTCATAAAAACAAAACAACAGCAATAACAATAAAAACCAGCAGTATTGGGCTTATTTTCAGAGTATCTTGGGTCAGACATCATAAGAATCATCCCATTGTGCTCTTATCCACCTAACTTGTTTGGCGTTAACTTGAGGCATTTCTTGTAGAAGGAAACTTAACCACCTCTCCCCTCCCTAGCTCAGGCCTCTTTGTTGTGTCCTCACAACACCCTCTGTCCCACAGAAAGTTAACAAATTATCCTCTTTCCCTCTGAAAGATTCACTTCTTAATGCAGGGCGTATTCATACCTTTAAACTTAGCATCCGAGTAAATAAATGAGCAACAAGTTAATTCTGCAGCCACCTTTGCTAGGTAAGATACTTTGAAGATTTCATTTGTATAAGGGTGTGCTCCAGCTCTGCAGGAAATAGTGGACATGGACCCTTTCCTTTTAGGGAGGGAAAACAACTTTCCAGAAGCTTGGCAAATGTTTCATGGAAATCCCACTTTTGGTTCTCTTAAGGACTCTTTTCTTGTTCATCACTCCATACGCCTCATAGACCAAATTGCCACATTTTTCTGACGGTTCAACATGTTCTTGGCTACAGAAGGATGAAATCCTGCTACAAATTGAGCCTTGTAGGAACTTAAAAGGAGATGCATCTCATGGGAAACCTGTCCTCCAGCATGCCTTAAGTGAGATGCAGGCATTTGAAGACATCAGACCAAGACACCAAAATGAAATTAACAAGAAGGAGCTCTCAGGGGGGAATCGGGTGCCTCAGATCCAAACGAGCAGTCAATTGAGTCCAATAAGGGTGCTAATGAGCTGTTTTACGTGATTCTGGGGAACTCACCCTGCACCCATAATTTTCTCTCAAGGTATCATTAAAATTAAATGATCCCTTATTTTGGGTATCCATTTACACTGTAATTATTTTGGTCTTTTGTAGTGACTTTCGTGGTTAAATTAGGCAATTCTTCTCCTGCCTGGTAGATAATGTAATGACTTTTTAATCATTTGTTTTTTACCAGCCAAATTGTTTCCATGATCCCATTAGAAATTCTTCTGTAGTGATTCCAATGGATTTATTGAACTACTGGTGACAGCCACATTGATGAACTGCAGGCTGCCTGCTGCTAAATTCAGCTGATGAATATCAAACACCTTCTATTTTCCCATGAACCCAGAACGAATCTCATAATTTTGATCGATGGACATATTTCCAGACATTCCCCATAGAAGTCATAAGGAATACCATGTCGTTACAGTAGACTTTTTAAAGATTGCGTTTATTTTTTTGTTCTGATTATAAAAGTAATATGTTTTATTACAGAAAATTCAGAAATACATGACAATACAAATACTATAAAAACATCTATAGTTTCACCAATGACTTAAAACCATTTCATAATTGATGGTATTTCCTTATAGATTTTATCTACTTTTGTTTCTATTATGTATCACCTATCTATCCATCTATCTCCAAAATTGGAGCCATAACTTGCATGCAGCTTTTTAATCAAATTTTTTTCATTTAACATTCATGATAAGCATTTTTCCAGGTCACTGATATTCTTTAAAGTTGTTATTTTATTTTATTTTATTTTATTTTATTTTATTTTATTTTATTTTATTTATTTTTTGAAGTAGGCTCCATGCCCAGCGTGGAGCCCAACACAGGGCTTGTACTCATGACCTTGAAATCAAGACCTGAGCTGAGATCAAGAATCGAATGCTTAGCAGACTGGGCCACCCAGGTGCTTCTGAATTTGTAATTTTAATGGTTGGATAATATTCTATTATATTTATTTGTCCTCTAAATATTTTCGGAGCTCCTACTAGAAACAAGCATAAAATTTGCTGTCATTTATTTCATTATTTCCTTATTGTTTGAACATTTGGATCCTTTAAAAATATGTCACCTTGTGCCTCTCTGCTCCAAACCCAGCAAAGGCGCCCTATTTTGCTAAGAGTTAAGTCTTTTGAAGCCCTTCATAACTGCCCCAAACTCTTTTCTCTCTGGTTTTTGGCTTCATCTCCTACTCCTCCCCCTGCTCAGGCTGCTCCAGACACACTGGACCCCCTATTGATTCTCTAATTGCCAGACAGGCTTGTGTCCCTGCATCTTCGGACCAGCTGTTCCCTCTGCCAGGAATGCCCACGGACCCACTGTCTAGATATTTCACCTCCTTTAAAACTTTGCTCAATTGTCATCTTCTTATTGAAGCAACCTGTTCCTCTTCAACTTGCTCCCAGCCACTCGTGATCCCCCTCATCTTGCTTCTTCTTTTTCTTTTTTCCACACCATGTATTCTCTCATGTACTATTTTACTTTAGCTATTTACTAAGTTTACTGTCTATTACCTATTTTTTCCACTATAATGTAAATTCCAACAGGGTAAAGATTTTTGTCAATTTTGTGCACTAGAGTATTGCCCCAAACAGTGCTTGGCACATAGTAGGTTCTCCGTAAATATTTGTCAAATGAATGGGCAAATGTTTTGCATTTGGGGCTATATTGAATCTAAATCTTTGACTGAATTTCTTATAATTTTCTGATACTGAGTCAAGGAAGCAAATTTCAAGCCTTGATATGTACCCTTAAGTGACTTTTTAGAAAAGTTGTCCTGATTAAGCTTTTAGAAGCAGACTTTAACTGTCCATCTCATTGCATTAACATATGCATTAAGTATTATTTAAAAATATCTTTGCCAATCTGACTGATGAAAAATGCTGTTCATTTAAAAAATTTACAGTAAAAGTTTTGCAACTATTTGATTACTAGTAAATTTGATGATTTAAAAATTGGTTTATTAGTCATTGACATCTCTTCCTTTGAGGATCACCTGATCACATACCTTATTGATTTTTCTGTTGTGAATATCAGGATTTATTTTCATTCATACTAGGAATAATTTGTGCATAGCAAGACAATATATTTAGAGAATTAAAATAAATAGTCTTGAACCTACCACCCAGCCTAAGAAATAGTACCTCATGGATTCTTTTTTTTTTTTTTTTTGAGAGCAAGAGAGCGAGCAAGCAGGAGAGGGGCAAAGGGAGAGGGGGGAGAGAGAATTCCAAGCAGGCTCCTCACCCAGTGTGGAGACTGACTCTATCTCACGAACTGTGAGACCACGACCCGAGCAGAAATCAAGAGTTCGTCACTTAACCGACTGAGCCACCCGACGCCCCTGAATTTTTTGATTTAATATTTATTTATTTTTGAGAGAGAGAGAGAGAGAGAGAGAGAGAGAGAGAGAGAATGAGAATGATGGGGGGAGGGGCAGAGAGAGAGGGAGACACAGAATCTGTAGCAGGCTCCAGGCTCTGAACTGTCAGCACAGAGCCCGACACGGGGCTCGAACTCACAAACCGTGAGATCATGACCTGAGCCAAAGTCAGATGCCCAAACAACTGAGCCACCCAGGTGCCCCTTCCCTGGATGCTTTTGAAACCCTAATGAGTGCCTCCCAATCCTATTGCTCAGCATCTTCACAAAGAAACCACTGTTTTTTTTATGTGCCCCCAAATGGCATATTATTTAATTTTGTCTCTTTTGAAAATGAAGTCTTATTGTGTATAGTTTTCTGTACTTTAACATCGTGTTTCAAATTCACCAATGTCCGATTTCTGCAGCCGGAGGTCATTTGTTTTTACTGCTGGATAGTGTTCCCTTGTGTGGATATACCACCATTTATTTATCCAGTGTCCTGTCAGTGGGCAGTTGGATTGTTTCTAACTCTCTGGTATTATAAACAACACTGCTACAAACATCCTTGTTCATGATTCCTGAGGCATTATATGCAAAGTCTCTCTAGGGTATGGAATTGCTGGATCTTAGAGGATGTGTGTGTTCAACTCTTCAAGATAATGTGAAACTCCTTTCCTACTTGGCGTGTATCATTGTATATTCCCACTATGAGCAGATGGTCATTCCTGTGGCTTCACATTTTTTCTAACCCTTGTACTGTGTCGGAATGGCTGAAAAGTGATATCCATTTTGTTTTAAATTTCATTTACCTTTCAAATGATTATTGGGTATTTATCTTTCCTTTTCTCCTTCTTCTCCTTCCCCCCCCTTCCTCCTCCTCCTCTTTCTTCTTCTTCTTCTTCTTCTTCTTCTTCTTCTTCTTCTTCTTCTTCTCCTTCTTTTAAAAGTCATGACTCTTCAAATGATAGCTGAATGGAGCAAGAGTAGAAGCTGAAACACAGCATATCTGGAGGTATAAACAGTCCCAGATCCACAAGACAGAAAGGTTTCCAATTCCTTTGGAGTAAACCTTTCTTATGAATGAAGTGCATTCATTGATTTATTCAGTCATTCATTTTCAACCACTGAAGTTCTAGGACCTCTGTTTGACTACTCTTACTGTATTGTGGGCATGAGCTTCTTTCCACTTGGGAAGAAATTACATATCAACCATTTTTGTATACACTATATTTTGTGTGGTACCCAAAGCAATGTTACTAACTATAATCATAAAGAGTAGAAGATTCTGGAACCAGGTTGCCTGTGTTCAAGTACTGGATTGCACTAACTAGCTGTGTGACTCTGGACATGTCACTTAACATCTTGTGCATTGGATCCCTTATCTAAATAATGGAAATAATAACTGTACAAACCTCATAAAATTTTTGTAAAGATTATGGGGTACCTGAGTGACTCAATTGGTTAAGTGTCTGACTTTGGCTCAGGTCATGATCTCACGGTTTGTGGGTTCGAGCTCTGTGTTGGGCTCCATGCTTACAGCTCAGAGCCTGGAGCCTGCTTCGGATTCTGTGTCTCCTTCTCTCTCTGCCCCTTCCCCACTCACGTTACTCACGTTCTGTCTCTGTCTCTCATGAAAATAAATATTTAAAAAAAGAAAAATAAATTTTTTGGGTAAGGATTAAAGTAAAGGTTTAACAGACAGCTCTCTTGATTTGTAGTATCTATGGGGTAAATACTCCCTCCATGGACAATTAGAAGCCACCAAAGTAGCATCGCTGAATATGGAGTTGGGAAGAGATGCACAGTAGCTCACCATGACATAACATTTCCTTTAATACAGATGTACTACATACAAATAACCTCAGGAGGGCGCCTGGGTGGCGCAGTCGGTTAAGCGTCCGACTTCAGCCAGGTCACGATCTCGAGATCCGTGAGTTCGAGCCCCGCGTCGGGCTCTGGGCTGATGGCTCAGAGCCTGGAGCCTGTTTCCGATTCTGTGTCTCCCTCTCTCTCTGCCCCTCCCCCGTTCATGCTCTGTCTCTCTCTGTCCCAAAAATAAATAAACGTTGAAAAAAAAAAACTTAAAAAAAAATAAAAATAAAAAAAAAAGAAATAACCTCAGGAATGTAGATAATAATAAGATAATTAGGGAGAGATTCATTTTGAGCATTTGTTAACTTTGTTTTTAAAAATTATTTATTTAATACTGGCTGTGTTTAACAACTGGTTCATAAATTTCCAAAAATTTAACAATTAACATTCTCTCATGAGCTGGTATAAACTGACTCCAGCTTATTTAAATTAATGTACATAAAGAACTTTGAACAAAGCCTGGCACACAGCAAAGGATATATAAGCATTACCTAGTTTCTACTGCTACTGCTATTATTTGACGAGAAAGCTCTATAAATGCTGAAATTAGGTATTTTTTTAAATTACCCTAGAAGAGCCCTGGCACTAATGTAAAGTCCTCTCCTGACACCAGAAATGACTAATTACTGTTAGAAGAGACCCATATTTAAGAGCATGGGCACCCAAGAACAGCACTGATTTGGTAGCAAAATGGAGGCGATGGTAGGTTTTCCATCACTTTCTCAGAATGCCTGATGCATTCAAAGCACTTTGGGCTTGGGAGCCAACTGTTAGGAAGAAAGAAAAGGCCTAGAGAGGGGGATGAGGAGGGCAGCATCAAGCTCAAGATCAACATCTTAGGGATCTTGGGTAAGAACCACCAGCTATAGAGGGGCAGAGTTGAAGCTTGGGTCTCTTCATTCCAGTCTGCTGTTCTTCTGATGCATCATGCTCCCTGTTAGTCTTTAGCCGGTAACCTTTTGTTCTCTGCCTGCCATCTCTACCTCTGATTTAAAGCTGAGCAATATTTAAGAAGCAATGTGGAGATCAAGAATTTATAAATCACTATAGACACCATCTGAAGGTAACTCACTTAGAGAAGTGCTTTAGCTAGGCAGTTCATACCAGCTCCCTAAATGTCAGATCCTACTTAAATACCTAGAAAATTAATTCATTATAATGATCCATTTATCCTTTGTTGATGAATTAATTCCGAAAGTTGTAAACGTCTATCTAAACTTTTAAAGTACTTACAATAATTAAAGTGTTTTCTAATACTTCTTTAAATTTTATTTATTTAAAAAAATTTTTTTAGTGTTTATTTATTTTTGACAGAGAGAGAGAGAGAGAGAGAGAGTATGAGTGGGCAAGGGATAGAGAGAGGGAGACACAGAATCCGAAGCAGGCTCCAGGCTCTGAGCTATCAGCACAGAGCCTGACGTGAGGCTCGAACTCACAAACCAAGAGATCATGACCTGAACTGAAGTCAGACGCTCAACCGACTGAGCCACCCAGGCACCCCCTCCTTTAAATTTTTTTAATGTTTATTTATTTTTGAGAGACAGAGTGCAAGCGGGGGAGGAGCAGAGAGAGAGGGAGGCACAGAATCCGAAGCAGGCTCCAGGCTCTGGGCTGCCAGCACAGAGCCCAATGTGGAACTCGAACCCATCAACTGCAACATTGTGACCTGAGTCAAAGTTAGATGCTTAATTGACTGAGCCACTCAGGCACCCCTCCTAATACTCCTTTAATGTTTAAAGCTAGAATATAACATCAGCTTATTCTGGAATATGTAGGGGAAAAAGAAACAAATTATATAAAACCAACTGATTTACAAGTTAAACTGGAAGTTCTTTGTGTTGTAAGTCATAAGTTTTAGTTTTCCTTGAATTAGCTTCAAACAGAATCACATTAAAAATTCTGAAGAAAAAAACTGTGTAGTAAAGACTCAACTTCAGAGACTTTGATCTGTTCTAGGACTGTGTGCCCCAAAGTGTGCTGTGAAAAATTTTATTCCCCGGGAGATGCCTTAGGGAAAAAAAGTCCTTTGATCAAGTTAGTTTGGGGAATGCTGGAGATTAGCCCCCTCCTGGAGATGCACAATGCATCTAGTGTGGTAAAAGCTCTGAGCAGCGCTGCTCTAAAGACAACTCCCTAATGTGGTGTAACTCTTCATCTCTTAGATTATTTGGCCCCAGCATCTTGTTTCCATGTAAATCATGTTAACATCCCAGGCAATTGGTGTTCTTCGGGAACAATTTTGGAATCTCCACACTGAGGTTATCGTTAGCAATAATCAATTGCTTGTGATCTTCAGCAAACCCTAGCCTCAGTTTCTCCTTCGAACTAATAACCCCCTCCCAGAGATGCTGTGAACCAAAAGTTCCACAGAAAGCTTCTCTAAAGACTTTGGAACGCCACTTCTGTATCTGGCTAAGGTTCGTCACCAGAAAGCCACCTTATTGGTTCTCCTATTGTTCCATTACAAGTCTCCACAACGCACCTCCAGAGTGTCATCTTGGACTGGAACACATGTAGATGTGGATGCTGGATAAGGCCAGGAAGCTACAACTTGCTTCAATTTCAACCTGATGGTTTGTTTCAAAGGTCATTTGTTTTTTTTTCTAAAGGTACAGCTGCTGTAGGAACTTCCTTCGGTACATGTGTAGCCACTTACGTTGAGACAAGTTGTCATGGGATAACCTGTGTTCACATGGTCATTTCAAGGGTGGCTGAAATGTGGACCCAGGATGGCCACAACCTTACGGCTCATCTTGGCTTGGTTTTCTGCTGCCTTCTTGGTCTGGGTTGGGTTTAGAAACAAGGTAGTATGTAATCCAAATAAAGAAGCCAGGGCAAAATATCCAAATGACTGAAAAGCAGAGTGGCTTTAAAACTCCAGTAGGACACTTGGAGTTTAGCTCTTGTGACACAAGCCAATAATCCATTAATCAACACGGTGCCCAATAATCCATTAATCAACATGGATTAGGGGCCCACGATTGGCTTTGCTTCTGCTCCTTCCCAGAGACTTTGAGGCTTAAATGCAAACGCAGAGCAAATATTCATCTTTACAAAGTAAAAAATAATTACAAATTAGCTTTGGGTGTTTCCTTGAAGTGAGGCAAGACTAATTTGGGCTTTGCAGGACATTTGTCTTTGGGGTTTCTGGAGAGTGTCATAAGGCTCTTCACTGAATCAAGCTTCCATGGGTGGAGATGAACTTCATTTCTAAAACAAAGCTTTAGATCCCAATTCCAGCAAGGTTTTTGCCTTTCTGTCTTCTAATAAAGAACAGCAGTTATAAGTTGGAAAACCCCAAAATTATCTTTTTGGTTAAAAAAATTGTTCATAAAATTCTGAAAAATATCTTTCCCTTGTGACCTTTAATTGAAAGCTACAAATTCTTTCTTAAGCAGGAACTGAGGTTCAAAGAACTTCACTAGATTGACATATAAAGCAATAAATTTTGTCCTCTTAACTTGCCCCATACTTTCTTCCCCATTTTTGTGTTTGCAGTATTAACACAGGAACAATTCAGTACATGGTCCCTGACTTAACTGGTTCCATGGTGAATGAATCTTCCATTCTCAAGGCTTGGGTTCTGAAGTTGAGAGTGGGACAGGCACAGAAGAGCTTATCTGACCAGTGCCTGAGGATAGGCAGATGCTTTGCATTTTCTCTAAACTTCCTTGTCCATGGACCTAGGAACTTGCTCCTCGACAGGGCCAGCTGCATGAATGTGTGAACGGTGCAGCTGTACAGGCTCTGCATGGAGAAAGACCCCAGGCTTAATGCCCTGAGGTCACCATGTTGATATTCTTCATGCTTTTTTGAAAAATTTATTTATTTTGAGAGAGAGAGAGAAAGAGAGAACAAGCACGGGAGGGGCAGAGGGAGAAAGAAAGAATCCCAAGCAGGCCCTACACCTAGCCTGAGCCAAAATCAAGAGTTGGACGCTTAACCAACTGAGCCACCCAGGTGCCCACTTAATGCTTTTTGAACAAGGGGTCCCACATTTTTATTTTGCTCTGGGCCCCTTTAATTATGTAGCTAGTCTCCTCTTGGATTATTGTTGACCAAGGCTCTCTGCTCTCCTCCTGATCTTCTCTCCCACCTATGGCCCCAGACCCAGTATCAAGGCTATGCTCAGTGTCATGTTCACTGGAGCAAGAAGCTGATATTTACTTTGTGGTGAGTCAACTTTCAATGGCCCTCTTATGAATTTCATGGATTAGTTATCATCTCAGAGTGGCTTTCTCTTGGTCTGGACTTTCAAGAAATGCCAGGACATTTCAACAGTTGTACCAGCCAAGCATGGTTAGGAAGGGAAATGTGTTATTTAGAAAAAGCCCCGCAATGCCAGGGGCACCTAGGTGGCTCAGTCGGTTAAGCAACTGACTCAGGTCATGATCTCGCGGTTTGTGGGTTTGTGCCCCACATTGGGCTCTGTGCTGACAGCTCAGAGCCTGGAGCTTGTTTCAGATTCTGTGTCCCCACCCTCTCTCTGCCCCTCCCCTGCTCATGCTCTGTCTCTCTCTCTCTCTCAAAAATAAATAAACATAAAAGAAAAAAGAAAAAGCCCTGCAATGCCAAAGCTTAATAAAAATTATTTTTCATTTGTAATCTCTATATTCTTATTAACAATAAACCAATAAATAGGTGCAAAATCAATTTACAATTGGAGTTTTATATTTGAATTTTAAAAAGTCTTACTGAACACCTGAATACTTTGTTTTATGATGTCAGTTTCCTGTATATTGTTTCTATTTTTTTTTTATGTTGAGCCATATGGAGGACATTTATTCAGTATGCTTATTAAACTTTTATATTTGCACCACTTGCATAAACTGCCTAAAAATTATGACGACAAAATTCCTGTCTTTGGAATCCTTTGTTTTCTTTTCTTTCTTTCTTTTTTCTTTTTCTTTTTTTTTTTTTTTTTTGCCCCAAGAAATTCTTCTGAAAGTCAGTGTTTCCCATTTAACGAATTTATTTATTTTTTAAAGGTTATTTTATTTATTTTGAGAGAGAAAGAGAGAGCGTAAGCAAGGGAGGAGCAGCGAGAGAGAGAGAGAAGGAGGGAGAGAGAGAGAGAGAGAGAGAGAAAATCCTAAGCAGACTCCATGCCGTCAGCACAGAGTCCAATGCAGGGCTTCAACCCATGAACCATCAGATCATGACCTGGTCCGAAACCATGAGTTGGACACTTATTCAACTGAGCCACCCAGACATTCTGCTCATTTAACTAACTTAAAATTTTCTCACCTCATGATATTTCCTTATCCCCCCTTATTTTGGTAGAAATGCTTTTCTTGAACTGTACTAATTGTGATGATATGTGCCTTCTTGAAGAGCGTGGAAAGAATAGTCCTATCTGTTATTGCTCTGTCTATATGACTGAGAACATTGTGTCGTATGTGACCTTCGGACGTCTTTAGGAGAACCCACGGGAGACATTGCTCTCCACTTGCGATCAGGGCTGGTGGAAGGGCTGGCTCGTCTGGGGTGATGCCTAGCACAGCGAGCTAATATTGTGCCGCAAGGATCACCGGACAGGGAATGGGATGAGGACAACAATCTAGTTACCAAAACTTTTAGGAGGAGTACTGTACACGATTGAAGGGAATATTTTGAGAAGCCACGTGGGGAGGTGCTAAGAATTTCAAGGAGCATGATCAATGTGCTCCATGAACTTCCCTCTGAGCATCTTGGCTGGATTTTGCTGGAGAGCTTCTGTTTGCTGGGTGGGGCATGGCATTTTAGGACTGGAGACAAATAGCCTAGGATACTGGATGAGAAGCTGAACCCTGTCAGCAACCCTCCCCACCCCCTTTTAAACCTCTTTAAGCAGCTCCTCTGTAAATATATGTGGAAGAGATATTTGAAAGGCTATTCACTTGAAGGGACACCAAAGCAGCTTTCCTGCAGACCTACTTACCTTGAGCCAGCCGTAATGTAAGTGCCTTATATAGTTTAACTTCTCCTGAGCAACTAGTTTTTGTGTTTGTGGTCTTTGGGACTCGTAACCAGCCCTGATTTCCTCTTTGAGGTGGCTGGAACAGGGCTTGGAGCAATACGTGTGGTCTACCTCTCACAAGTGTGTGGGGGTCCCCGTATACCTTTTGTCCTAACCTCATTCCTGGGCCCGTTTTATTGTTTAACCTTTATTTCTTCCTGCCTAATTTTTCCTGCTTATTTTATCTTGCCAAACAGCATACATCTTCTCAGACTGCCTTGACTCCTTACTATTTTAACCTTAAAATTATTGTTTAGAAGTGTTTTACATAAATCATTCTCCTCCTCTTTCCCTTCCTCCTCTCTCTTCTTCCTCTCCCTTCCCCTCTTTTGTGGTTACTTCGTAAGAGTAACAGCAATTGTTTTGTATCCCACAATATTGTTCATTGCTTCAAGAGCTGGCCTCTATCGTTGTGATTCTACATAAACAGACAAAGTAACCATGGGGCATATTTTGGATGAAGATTCATAATACATATGGTGGGAAAGGGAGGGAGGAAGTGCTCAATTTGCCAAATAGTAAAGGCTCTACTGTTGTGTAAATAAACATGCACACAGGTAAGCAGCAAATGGTATTAACTATATAGGACCTAAAGACACAATAAAATACAAGTGAATCATACTGTGCTTCACCAAATAAAGCTGTTATATATGTGTATATTAAAAATAATTCAATATATAATTAGTACCATTCACTTATAACTGATAATCAACACATTATCAGACTAACCTCCTGATAACTGTATTTCCAAATGGCTACCAGTCATTTCCACCAAGATGTCCCACACAGGCACATTAAACTCAACATCTTCAGTACCAAAGTCAACATCTCTGGAAGCCTTCACCACTGCCTGTACTTGTTTCTCCTTGGTCATTCATATCACTGTTCAGATTCCTCTTTATAAAAAAAAAAAATGTTTATTCATTTTTGAGAGAGCGAGCATGAGTGGGGTAGGATCAGAGTGAGAGGAAGACAGAGGATAGGAAACGGGCCCTGAGAAAAATTGCCTCACGGAGGCCCAGAGCTCGACGTGGGGCTCGAACTCACAAACTGTAGTAAGATCATGACCTGAGCCGAAGTTGGATGCTTCATCAACTGAGCCACCCAAGAGCCCCAGATTTTCTCTTTTCTTAAACCCTACATGCAGTCCGCGACCCAGTCCCTTGCTTATGTTTGAAATCCCTCTGGAGTGCAGACTCACGAATTCTAAAGCCATTTCGGATCCGATGTGTTTTCCTCAGTGATGTCTTTGCCTGAGTTCTCCTGTGGGGGCCTGTACTCCAGGGTGCACATAAAACTGTCTTCTGGGTGAGTGGTGAAAGTATTAATATTTTTATCTCTTCCATGTTTCTGCTTTTATGATGCATGCCAGTTATATATGTAAATAAATATAAGCACAGGTAGGACTATGCGCTCAGACATTTCCAATGGAGTGTAGAGTCAAATGGTTTGGAGATGACCAACCTAGGCTATTGTGCTTTGTTACCCTGCCTTCAGTCTAACTTTTCCACCTTTCTATTACTCATTCATGAGGTAAAGGGCTTAGAATAAACTAAGTACTATTAGTGTTAGCTATTAGTACTATTTTAGTTTATTTATTTATTTTGAGAGAGACAGAGAGCACGTGTGTGTGTGTGTGTGTGTGTGTGTGTGTGTGTGTGTGCATGCGCGCGCGAGAGAGGGAGAAAGGGAATCCCAAGTAGACCCTGTGCTGTCAGTGGGGAGCCCAGCACGGGTCTCAATCTCACAAACTGTGAGATCATGACCTGATCCAAAATCCAGAGTCGGATGCTTAACTGACTGAGCCACTCAGGTGCCCCTAGCTCTTAGTACTATTATCGTATCCCCAAACTTAACTTTCTGTCGCCATCTTGGATCCTCATCATCAAGCATCTGGATTTTTACTTCAAAGTCTTAAATCAGTTGGTTCTCATATTCAGATCCCCACGGTTAGCTCCCTGGGTCCTGACTGGCTTTGCCAAGTATGTGTGAGCAGAAGCTGGCACACCGGGCCCTGGCTAGTTAGAGGAGAAAGATTGCTGTGGTCTAGGACCACAACAAGATGTGTTCAGTCTGCTTCCAGACTCTCCCTTGATCACTTCCCATAACACGTCATGCCCCTAAACCGCACAAATCGTTATGCCACTGCCCAGGAAAAGAAAACGTGTAGGCTTCAGATTTTCTATAAAATAGAGTCCACATTCCCCTGGAAGGATGAAGAGAATAAAATATGTTGGAAAGCACCTACTTAGGATTTGTGGAGTTTTGTGTTCCACTGTACTTGCTGAGAAAAGGAAAGGAGGAGGAATAGTCTAGTGTTAGTTAAGGCTTCCAAGTCAGGTGACATGAATTCAAACGTGCCCCTCTCTAGGGGCGCCTGGGTGGCTCAGTCATTGAGCGTCTGACTTCCGCTCACGTCATGATCTTGCAGTTTGTGAGTTCGAGCCCCGCATCGGGCTCTGTGCTGACAGCTCGGAGTGTGGAGCCTGCTTCAGATTCTGTGTCTCCCCCTCTCTCTGCCCCTCCCCTGCTCATGCTCTGTCTCTGTCTCTCAATAGTAAATGTTTAAAAAAAAAATTAAAAACAAAAAACAAACATGACCCTCTCAAGTGTGATCTTGGGTAAACTGCTTCATATCTCCCTACCTCAGTTTTCTTATCTGTGGAGGGGCATAATGATACCTGCCTCACAGGATTGTAAGATAACACATACAGTGTCCTTGGGAACCAGTAAGGTTTGAATAAATGGTAGCACTTGTCGTTTGCAACATCCTGACACTTTTAGAAAGTCTTAGAAAGTCTCCTACTGAAGGGAAATTTAACACATTTTAGTTAGAGAAGACTTCTTGAAAGAAATGTCAACTGGAGATGGGAGGGAGGGGAGGGTGGGTGATGGGTATTGAGGAGGGCATCTTTAGGGATGAGCACTGGGTGTTGTATGGAAACCAATTTGACAATAAATTTCATATATTGAAAAAAAAAGAAAGAAATGTCAACTACACGGGAGCTGACATGCACAGGAAGGTCGCAGGCAGTGCCCAAGGTGTAACGCGGTGTGGCTAGAGCCAAGGCAGAGAGCTGGGAGGGAGGGGCGCGCCTGGGGAGCAGGGCAGGGTCAGAGATGGGAACATCTTCTCTTTTTCATGATAACTACAGAGTGTTCACTACCACTCACTGCAACCAACTTTATTTCCGCAAGATAGCACGTGCAAAGACCACTCCATACAACCCTCTGAAAACTAAAGCAGCACCTTTATTTTATACAAACAGTATAAAATGTTTATTACGTAAGAGCTGTGTTTTGTTTACAATATATTATATTGCTTCAAGCCAATGCCAAAAGTCCATACATTATATTCCCTATTTTATTGTGTTTACATATATTATATTGTTAAATGCCACTGCCACAGTGTTCTTTCTTCTCTTTCTTTCTTTCTTTCTTTCTTCCTTTCTTTCTTTATAGTGAATTCTCTGGAATCATGGTAAGGTCAAAATATATTGTGTTGAGAGTTTACAAACAAGGGGAATTTTAAAAATGTGACAAATGTCTAAATACCTGACAAGAACACTAGAAATGTGGTAACTTCAACACAATTAAGTGCTTCATCCAAACGCTGTGATTTATGCCTTTTTGTTCCACGTATCTTCTTCAGTGTTCCCCAGCCCCTTGACACCGTGAATGCATTGCAATTTTGGAAGTAATTTGCCAGCTACACAACTGAAAAGACACAGTTTTAACCTGATCCACTGACATAACGTCAAATCTGTCCCAAAACACTGAAACAAGAAAATCTATGCCATCACTCTACAGACGTACTTAGAAAACTTAAAAGGAAGAGTAAATATCAGCTCAGTGATTTATAATGAAGCTAATAAAATTCAGGCCAGTTTTCTTAACTGTAATGAACATTATTTGAACATTCAACACATGAAAGGTTAACAAAGGCTATGAACTTGGTGTAACTTAAAACGTTTCAGATGTCGGAGTTCACCAGATGTAATTGGATTCAGGTGGATCCTGCCTCCCCTCGGCCTTTTTAAGTGAAGGCGTGTGCTGCCTGAGCCGGGCGCCTGCTGGCCTCAGGGCATGCATGAGGCTGGCTCCGTACCCTGTAAAATTATTCACAGCTTAAAAGAAAAGAAACTACAAAAACGGGCTCTTCAGATTCATTATTAACCATTCAAATGAAATCCATTTTCCCTTTTCATCCCAGAGTGAAAGACCACAGTCACCACAAAAAGCCACCTGAATGAAGAGATGTTACAGGTTCAGGGTCTCTGTTAAAAAAGAAACCCATTTTAGGAACCATCCAATCTGGCTTCCATTGAAGCCCTGATTCACTATGTGTTTTGGCCATGCAGAAACTCTTGATCAAAGTTTGGATGAATGTGACTGAATGATTTTCTCCACCCAAGGGCTGGTAGGGATTTCGCACTGAGGTCCCCAAAGCAGGGATGCTTCACCGCATTGCAAAACCAGCCTCGATTAAATTGATCCAGAACACCCCCACTGTTCATATCAATCACACAATCAAGTGTGGCTATTGCACTTACATAAAATAGGATTTGGGTAAGAAGTAAGGGCTTCTATGATACATTTTAGAGAAGGGTTACGGTTTGAACTGACTCCTTATCAATGGGGATTTGTCAGTTTCAGTCAAGGTGGGCATCTGTGCATTTCCAGCTCACTTGTAAGTGAACTGTAACACTGAGCAACATAGCTTCGGGCCTCCCTTCCTCCTGGTTGTGAACCTCTGGAGGTGCCTGGGGCACTGACTCATTTCTACTGATTTTCTAAAACGGATCCAAGACAGCAATCACATTTTAAAAATCTCCCACCATCTTCCTGGGCATTAGAGTCGAGTTTGGCATTCTGTTTGTTCCCTGTGGTTTTTAAATGCAAGCATGCCATTAAATAACTACTGAGAACAGAATACTTTGTTCCTGAATGTGTTTCTTTGAATTGTCAGTATGTAGGCTAGTAGCTCATGGAACAGCCAGAACATGAGCCAACAACGCGCTGGAGTAAATCCCTACCCTGCTGCTCTCCCCGCCACCCATGAAGCCCGAACCTCCCTGCTGGCGGGGGGTGAGCCTCAGCCGGGAAGTCTGTCTCCAGTGTCCTCCTCCCCAATAACATGTCTGGGTGCCCAGGACCTCCCAAAGTGTCACCTCGCTGGGAATCTGTTCCCAGCAGAACTCTGTGCCTCAGAGCTTCCTAGTCACCACCCCCTGGTCAAAATAAACCTCATTCTTCCAGCCCAATTCTCTAAGCTAATGTACCAAATGGCTGGGTGGCCTCTCCCAGAAAACACATCTGCATCTTAGTCAAGCACCAGGGCATCTTCTTGATGCAATGCCTTGATCTGAGGGAGCCACGTAGTCGATGACAAAATGACAACACTCTCAGCACCGGGTCTGTGAATGAGGATGTCTGGGGCTGGCAGACCTGTGAGAATCACTCACCAATGCCACCTGAGGCCTCCGATGCCACCTGAGGCCTCCTAACTTGCCTTCTTTCTGGAGGAGTGATGGGTGTATCAGCAGGAACGGGGCCCCTCTACTCTCTGGCCATCACTCTTGGTCACCAAGCCCGAAACGTGGGGTCTCAGAAGATCTTTGTAAATGAGGCCTGGGAGGTACAGTGTGTGACCTCAGCTCATCCCTAGGCCCGAGGACGTCTTGAAAGCTACTTTGATTTGGGGACAAACCTTAGGGTTTGTATCCCGAGTTAAGGGCCCCTTAAAGGATTTTGTTTACTCTTTCCCAAAAGGTCTCCAGAAATGGTTAGTTTTCTACAGGTCTCTTTTAGTTCAAAAAAGCCTTATCCCAAGTATGTCCCAGCATGGATACCATTCAACCATTACCACCTGGGGAAAGGACTATTTTCTGGAGAAGCTGCAAGTCTTGTTAAGCTATGCCCATCTGAAGCCAATTCAATCTACCATACAGTCAATTCAGTGAGTGAAAAAGGCTCAAATCAATGGCTTAGTGTAACCTCGACTAGACACAAACCCACCTTAAACAAACAAACAAACAAACAAACAAACAAACAAACGTGTATACCTGCATGTAGATGTATTAGATATACATCATAATAATATAATGTGAACATTATAAAATATGCACAAAAATCAGAGGCTTTGGATTGAGATGTATAGATATACTTACATATAACATGCTTAGATATTTTCCCTCAGCCTAGCTGATCATTTCTGTACTCATGGGCTACATGCACCACCCTCTGGATACCGTGGATCTAGGAAAACATCTGAGGTGGAAATGATCTGTTCAATTTGTGCCCATTAGTTTGGAGACCCGATATGACAGGCCCAATGTGGGCTTCTGCTATTGAAGGATGTGGTATGACCGAAGCCTTCCTTCCCTCCGAGGAAAAGTGGACAGCGGGCCCACGCTTAGGAGACTGAGTTCCAACCGCCAGATGGATGGCAGCCACGTTGTTTATTTTGTTCACTTGCTAACTGTCCCTCCCACTAGAACCTGGGCTCCGCCAGGCAGGGCATTGTCTCTCTGTTCACTGGCATCTCTCCGATGCCTGGATTCCTGCTTCCAACAGGGAAGATATCAATCAAAATGAAATAGTTGAATTTAGCCCGTTTCATTTTGTGTCTAAAATGGGCCAGTGGCTTATTATCTATACAGCTAGTTCAGAAGCCTTCTTCCGAAGGCTCCCACTCACTTTTATTGCAGTGTCTTCCGTGCCAGCCTTCTTGACACTGACATTTGTTGGGTTCATGGCAAGTTCCATGTGTACCGCAGCCAGGCTCACAGACAGCTAGAATCAGAAGAGACAAAAAAGAGCGTTTCCTGAGCTTTCGTTGTTCCACAGAATCACACAGCTGCTTTTCTTGCAGTTCTTTTTTTTTTTTTTAATTTTTAAATTTATTTTTGAGAGAAAGAGAGAGAGAAAAAAAAAGAGACAGAGCACTTGCAAGGGAGGGGCAGAGGGAGAGAGGGGAGGGAGACGCAGAATCTGAAGCAGGATCCCGGCTCCAAGCTGTCAGCACAGAGCCTGATGTGGGGCTAGAACCCATGAGCGGGGAGATCGCGACCTGAGATCCCACTTAGCTGACTGAGCCACCCAGGCACTCCTCTTGTAGTTCTTTAGAATGTGTTAGTTTGGGTTTCATCTCCTGTTGCTTTTTATTTTCCCTAAGCCAATCTCCAGCTCTAAGTCAGTCTGGGACTTTTTGAAACAGTCCTGAAGCGCCTGTGTGTCTCAGTCGAACCTTTGATTCTTGATTTTGGCTTGGGTCATGATCTCACGGTCATGGGATTGAGCCCCGTGTCAGGGTCCGTACTGAGCGTCGAGCCTAAGATTCTCTCTCTCTCTCTGCCCAGGCTCACACATGCATGCTCTCTCTCTCTCTCCCTCCCTCCCTCCCTCTCTCTGTCTCTCTCAAATTAAAAAAAAAAAAAATTAAAATAAATAAATAAATAAATAAATAAATAAATAAATAAAATTAAGTCCTGACAGAGATCTTAAACTAATCTTGATGCTTCTCATTCACAAAAGATGCTCAGTAGGACCTTGAAACTGCTGGAATGGAAGTTTATTTTCCTTAAGAAAACTCCAAATAGTTAAAAAGTTCAGTTGCTTGTGTGTGAATATGTCTGGTTTTTGTTGTTGTTGTTGTTGTTGTTGTTTTACATGCATGGATTTCATACAGTGTTTTTCTTCTAGGTAAAGGGAACATATATGTCAGTGAACAGAGGTTAATCGTAATGCCGAGGCAACATGCAGTGGGTGAAGAAGTAATGTAGGAAGAGCTCCCCCAAGCCAGGCTGATTCTGTGTATGGATACTTACGCTTTGAACAGAGGTCTCCTTGGTAACCTTTGGAGCACTTACATTTGCTTTTACCAATGCATTTACCTCCATTTCGGCAGGGTTGCGGGCATTTGCCTGAAACAAGAGAAGGATGCAAACAGGCAAGGAACTCAGTGCTTCGTTCAGAGGTCATCACATTTTACAAAGGAAGGGCAGGGCTTTGAGAAGATAACTGCTTTTTAAATGGCAGCGATTCCCACTTGTTTCCGACCTACTCTGGCTTTGAGACCGTTTGAGTTTCATTCTTTGGGACAAACAGGCTAGCGTTATTAGGATTTCTAATTTAGATCTTCGACGGTAAATGTGTTGCCCACACATTTATATTTCTATAAATGTATTGATATTACTTGTTTATAAACGGAATAAACTTCTGATTCATAAACACTTGTAATTTAAGATAGAGTAAAAGTTAAGATACGAATTAACCTCTAAATGATCTTTCCTCGGAGCTCAGACTTTGAATGTCGCTCTTTCCGCAAGCAGGCTTGCACCTGTACCTGACAAGATCTTTCTCCGCCTAGGATTCCCCAGAGAGCAGGGCTGGCTTGCAGGCAGAGAGTGTCTTTGGTGAAGTAACCCTAGGAAACCGGGATGGGGGGACAGGGAGAATGAAAAATGGAAGGAGGGAAAGCCAACACAAAAGTATATTTGCAGGGTGGCCATCACCGTGGCTCTATCCTGGACCAGGCTGCATCCTGCTGGGTCGTTCTGAGGAGCCGTGGAGACTGTACCCTCAAGTCACTTTTAAGAAGGGAGAGGGGAGCATTTCTTCATTGTCTCCCACTGGCCGAGGGTCACCTTATGGGATAGCTTCCTCACACTTCCAATGTGTCACTATGTGAGTGCACACTGATTTTTTAGAACTCAGAGGAGTCTCTGGGTAGAACGCAGGAGAAGTGTGGAGCAGCTAAGACAGGATGCAACCTGAGGCGCCTGGGTGGCTCAGTCGGTTAAGCGTCCGGCTCTTGATTTTGGCTCAGGTCAGATCTCAAGGTTTGTGAGTTGGAGCCCCACGTTGGGCTCCTCACTGACAGCATGGAGACTGCTTGGGATTCTCTCTCCCTCTCTCTGCCCCTCCCCTGCTCTCTCTCTCAAAATAAACAAAATAAACAAAAAAAAAAAAAAAGAGGAGGTGCAATCAGGTTATGCCTGTGCAAAACAGGTTGCCATAGCAGTAACTGGAGTAAGAGGCTGGCTGAGAACGATATGAGATAGGGCACCAAAGGGGCCCGATACCACACCTGTGCAATTTTCTGGAATGTCTTAGATCCTAATGATACATCACTCTTTCTTCGATCTTGGGACCAAATGAGAATTGCTAATGTGTTCACAGCTCTTTAAATACAGGATTTTAGAGCTGGGATAGGGCCTTAGATGTAAAAATTACATAATGATTGTCTTCTTTCTTACTCCAGAAGCTATTTATTCTCCCTCTGCAATCTAGAATTTGCCATCCTAAGGCTGAATGTTTTGAAGAAGTAGAAGGAAAAGGATTGCTCACCCGGAGCTGACTGGCGTAATGATGTTCCAAAGAGAGAAAACAGCCATTAGATTGTGGTACTGGAGGAGTTTGGATTTTGTTTTAATTGTTGTTCTTTTTATTTTCTACATTTTAGCAGAATACTCATTACAAAAGCCTCAGCACATAAGGAGAAGAAATGAAACTTTTATCCTAAAACAACACACTTTTATTCTCTAAGTTGTTCTTTTTATGGCCAAATGAAGCTTTGAAGGAAGTGAGCTACAATATGATTTACTGGCAAGCGCTGTTTGAGACACATGAATTCCATGTGCAAATTATTTTGCTTCTCTTTTAACTTACCCGAAAGGACCTTCTTCATGCATAAATTGGTCAAAGCAGCATTTAGTGGAGACAATATAGACATAATATTGATATGTTAGAGTCTCTTGAAAACCTGGAATGCCATTATATCTACAGGTTTTTCTGACACAGGGATGTTCTAGAAACAGGCATTAAAATAACCTGAATCATAGAATACCACCTTTTCACTAACCATTAAAAATATAAAGGGTCCTCTTGGCTAGGTTTGTATACAAAGAATAGCATTTACTATGTGGTCAAGATCCCAACTCTTACCTAAAGGAAAAGAATACTGAATTCTGAATTTTCATTTGTATCCATGAAGCATCTGACCCCATCATATGCACAAAATTGGATAGCATGGTACTCTGTCATGCACTTGGGTTTTTCAAATAAACAAGATGTGGGGCAATAATTATGTGGCACAAAAGATAGTACTTATTATGAAATACTGGGTGAGCCCAAATTTCCTCACATTCAATGAAAGGTGAATTTGGTAGACAGGGATATCACAGAGAATGAGTGGCAGAGAGAGACTTTTCATTGACTCCATGGGTATTTTTATTTTCTTGGTCAGAGGGAAGGGAGAGTCCTCAGGTTCACCACAGCCAGGAAGAAGGACCTTCTCTCCTGGTTATCACACAGTAGAAATGTGACTGCAGATGGCTGTCTGAAGGCCATTCCAAATCAAATCTTATGAAGCCAAATCTTATGAATCTCACGAAAGCGTGATCGTTTTAAAATTCAGAATCCTGTAAGTGTCTTTAATATCGACTTCCTTTTCCTGAAAGTATTTTTGCAAGAGATTCTATCCATTAGACAGTGGGGAAAGTGAGTCAACTTGAAAGATGACACCACATTTTTACCTAAAACAGACTAAGCATTGCCTGAAGACAAACAGATTTGACTGTTTAATCAGCGTTCTTATTATAACTAGTGGATGAGTCCAGTGAGAACAATGAGCTAGGGATTGACAAAATAAGGACATTAAACTTCCTCTGCCCATCAGATTGCAGGATAATTTAAAACTGGAGCTCTGCTTCACATAGAAAACAGATTAAAATGGTTTATGATAAGTGTCAACAACTATCATCACTGGGTCTTAGGATTATGGGTGATTTTGAATTGTTTTATTCAGTATTCTAAATTTTTTATAAGGAAAATTTTATACAGAGGATTTTTATGATAATAAGAACCCATTAAGTTATTTTAAAAACCATTTATAATACAGTATAAATAATTCATGTAAACTTTTTACCTGAAAGTTCACTGAAGATTCTTGGGATATCTATGAACCTTAAATAACAAGATAAACCAAATGTATACTATGTACACCCAGATATTTCTAACTATGATGTTATTAGTTAATTGGCAAGAGTATCTCAAATTAAGTCAAAGTGAAGTTTGAGACGATATCGGTCCTGACAGAGGTCAGGGGAAACGAAAATATAAATTACATCAGAATAGTGTATGTGTGTGTGTGTGTGTGTGTGTGTGTGTGTGTGTGTGTATACATACACACATATACATATATATATACACACACATATATATGTAATGGAATACTGTTCAGCAATCAAAAGGAAGTAATGATACATGCCACAACATGGATGAACCTCAAAAACATCACGCTAAGTGAAAGAAGTTGGCCATAAAAGGACATATATTGTGTGATTCTATTATATGAAATGTCCAGAATAGGAAAATGTTAAGAGACAGAAAGTAGACTGGTAGCTTCCAGTATCTTGGGGAAAGGGAAATAGGGAGTCACTGCTCATGGGTACTGGGTTTCTTCTGTGGGTGATGACATATTCTAGAATGAGACAGAAGCGATGCTGTACAATTTCATGAATATACTGAATTGCATATTTTTAAATGGTGAATTTTATGGTATGTGAATTATATCTCAATTTAAAAATAAGAATTCATGATTCAACTCTTTGTCTCTACTATACTAGAGGCACTTATCAAGTCAAGACCTATTTCCATATTTTCTTGGTTCGTATAATAGAAACAGGACACTTCCTAGAAGGGTTTGAGCATAACTTGTGATAGGGATAATCAGGAGCATTCAAAGGCCTCCATTTCGGGTGCAGTTAGGGGGGGGAGAAACAAATAGAAATCATTGTCTCTGCCAATGGAAAGGTCGTAAACCCAAGAGCATGAAAGGGTATTTACATAAAGAGAAATGAGCCCATGAACAAAGATTCCTAAATATGATCTAACTAAGTATGTGGAGTCTGAGAGCAAGTATGGAAAAAGAAATTTGAGGGGAGTTAGTTCAGAGATATCTTTATCAGGGCAGGGTAATTAATAAGAACAGAAACCACATCCTGACAATCCATTACATGTTCTATGGAAACTTCAGAGGTATTTCGTTTGAACTCTATAAAAAAGTGGTTACTTCATCTACTACTCACTAAAGTACAGAAACTCACAAATTAGAGCTTGAAAGTCAAAATTGCAAGTCAATATTATTTAATTTTGAGCCTACTGCAACTTCAGAAACCATGGCTGTACTAACCAGCAGTATTTTACAGATATGATACAGCTGGAAATGAAAATGCCATATTCCAGAGCTTCCAGAAAAGCAGGGACACGGCACCCGTAGCAGACATGCTCATGTTCCTTTTGCTCCTTCCTGAATGGAGTGCTGGTGTCATCTCTTTTCTGGATCCTAAAGCAATCTAGGGTGCCGTTGGCTCCTTTCTGAGTTTCAGAGAGCTTCAGTGATTTGCTGAGGGTTGCAAGGCCGGCAGGGGGCAGAGCCAGGAGGATAAGCAGTTTGATATCCTGATTCTGAAAACAATGATTATCTACCACATTCCACCCTTACATTTTTCTTTCTTTGTACTGAAGCATGACAAACACAGAGTGAAGGCATAACTGCGTTGATCTAAAGTTTACAGCTCAACTATTTTTTTTTTTTACATAAATAAACACTCAAGTGATACTTCATCAGTCAAGATAGCGAGCATTTTTGGCAGCCCATAAAGTTCCTTTCTGCCCCTGAGCACTATCCTGGTTTCTACTGTCATCCATTAATTTTGCCTGTTCTTAAACTTCATAAAAATGGAATCGTGCGGTATGCACTTTTTTGTACCTCGTTCCTTTACTTAACATCGATGAGATGCATTCATGTTGTGTATGCTATTAGTTTGTTCTTTTTTATTGCTGCGCACCCTTTCCCCCTTTTTCTTGAACTTGTCCTTTTCTCTTAGGTGGGATAATGGGCTCAGTCTGATTCAAGAAATGTGGCAGTGAATGGCAGGGAAGAAACTCTATGCCTGCAGGTAGATAAACACATTCACCTGTCCCAAAACTCTGGTCTACATTTCCAGGCTGAAACTATGGCTCTGCACAATGAGAAGGGGACAAACTCACTAAAAAGAAGCAATGCAACATGCCAAACAACCCAAGCCCAGATGAGACGGCATCAGAGTGTTTGCTGTGAGTCATCTGAGCTAAGCTATGGCACCCTCTGCCCCCCCCCACCAGTCCCCCACCTTTAGCCTAAGTGAATGGTGGCTAAATCTAGTGAGAAGGAACCACTGGCCTGAGCCCTTAGATAAGCTCTTCATTGTCTCTGGGCTTCAGCTTCCTCACTGATTAGATGATAGGGTTGGATGGGGTTTTGAAGCTCCCCCCAGAAAAAAAGAGAATGCAGAAGGTCAATACTCACTGATTTCACACTGTTCCCCCTCTAGTCCTGGAGGGCAAATACACTTTCCAGGGTAGAAACAGGTCCCTCCATTAAAGCAGGTAGTTGAGCAGTTTGCTATCAGAATGGATAACAGGGTATTGCATTAGACAGTGGGCTAAATCTTTAAAAAAAAAAAATCCAACTTCACTTAAATTTAGGTGATACTCCTGGGACATCTGCTTTTTTTTTTTTTTTTTTTTTTTACATAAACACTCATGTGATACTTCATCAATCAAGATATAGAGCATGTTTTACTTATTTAATCAAGTAAGTGGCTTTGCAAATCCAAGAATTGTAACCAATCGCTGAACCATTTGCAGATTCCAACAAGTTAAGAGGAGAAAACACACATTATATATGATCCTCCCCCAGGGGCTTATATCTTGGAGAAAAAAGGCATGGTGTGTAAACTTTTTAAAAAAAATTATCTTTTTAATTTTCTTGTAAATATCTGTGCCCTTAAAAAAAGAAACACTATAAACTCCCCGAAGTATTTTTTAAGCTAAAAGAAGACGGAAAGAGGAGAAAACTTGCTTTGGAATAGATAAAAGGACAGGCCATAAGTACTAGGATCCGGCAAAAAAGAAAGCAACTTTTTTCCTTTTCAGAATATGAATTCAGAGATTCATCTTATATAATAGGGATTTTTTTTAAAAAATAATTAACTTTTATATCATTTGGAGGAAGGAGTCCTGGTATTCGGGAAAGGACAGCCTGTCAGTCCTCATGAGACCCTATAGGTGGGCAAGTGGCAGCACCCAGTTGGACAGATTATCGTGGGAGTCCAAGTAACTAGGTTTTCCAGGTAAAAGCCATACTGTTTGTGATTCATCCTAAACCCTCTCTTCATGTCAACGTCTGGAATTTCACTGCTCACTGGAACCTAAAATAGAGGGAAGACAGAAATGGGGACAAGGGAGAACAAGTATCCAAAAATAGACACGTTGGCTCCTTCTATAAAGGACATTAAAATCAGAGCTTGGATTCTCAGCAATTCCAGTTATATGGCCAATTTGTTCTTGTCCTATATGGAACAGGCCAAAGTGGGCTACAGATGAACAAAAGCTGAAGGAAGCTTCCAGTAGGAAAATCAGAAAGGAGATCCAAAAGTTATGTGTATGCTTTCTTTGTGGAAAAGAAGGCCAATCAGCATGTTCTGCAAATATCATGCTTCTTAGAGGATAAAGCTTTTTGTTTAAAATCATAAGTATCTCCCATCTAAAGACAATGCTGTACTCGCTTTGGCAAAATCCAACCTCCTGATGCACAAGGGAATAGCAGCATTTGGGTACAGAATTTAGGATTTAGGACAACCAGCTCTTTGGGCTTTCTCCTTGCTACTTGCTGCTAGTATTGTTAGGTTTGCGAGCGTGACTCTATCTCCCCATTTGTCCCTGTTTCTCCTGGGGAACTAACAAGAGAAGAGAAAACATCAGGATCAGGGTCTGCTTGGCCAGAGCTGGCTGGGCACTATCCCTTACTAACAAATAGAATGCAATGAACCTGTGAGCTTAATTGGAAGTTATGGGATAATGACAAAGCTAGTTAAAGAATCTGGCCACTCTGTTAGTATTTGTATAATATTTTACAACCTTCTCTTGACAGTCAATGATTCTTGACTAGGAAGCAGAGACACCAAGTAACTTTCACTGGGGTTGAGGGTATGCTGGGCCAGTGCTTAACTACTCACTTCCTAAAGTTTGCAACAGATGTCCCAAGAGCCAATGAAAGTTAATCTTTCATGTTTCTTCAAATACGTTGTGCAAAGGTCTAGCTCCGTGCCAGTAATTAAACTGTTTTTCAGAAGCTCTATACTCCCTCCTGGATGATAAATGCATCTTTTTGTTGAGGTAGTAAAAACCACTCTTTTTTAATATCCCCCGATCTCCAGTGAGACCAAGTGGAATTTCAACAGACTTTCCAAAAGAATAATGATAATGATAATAATAATAATAATAATAATAATAATAAGTACTGGAGTCTAACAAGTAGGGAAAATCTTTCATCTGAAAGGTAAAATATTACAAAATGTAAAACATATTGGAATACACATATGTTCCTTCAACAGTGACCACGCAGTGTTTGTGACTCTATAGCATCAGAAAAACACTGCAGTTAATTCTCCATTGTGCAAACTACACCAAGAACAGCCACATCTAAGTAAGCAGGCCTCCCAAATGGTGTCTTTAAATCTGTTCATACAGGAGTGCTTCATCCAGATCTCTGAAGGATTTGCTGTATTTCCCAATCGTTTTGTGACAAGAGGAATTTAATTTTGAATTAGCAGAGATGCTGAATGCTAAATTTAGACAAATAAAATAGTTGTTTTTTTTTTTTTTTTTTTACTCACTAGCTGTTCTTATCATGTCATCAGCACTTAATCTTTGTGAATACAAACTTCAACATAGTGTTAAATCCAATACTCCAGTTTGGGATCGCTTAAAAATAAAAAGCAGAGATAGTCTCACATGCTCTCT
This sequence comes from Puma concolor, assembly GCF_028749965.1. Classification (NCBI taxonomy): domain Eukaryota; kingdom Metazoa; phylum Chordata; class Mammalia; order Carnivora; family Felidae; genus Puma; species Puma concolor. The sequence continues at coordinate 52,251,944 of NC_141673.1, read as the reverse complement.
CAATTAGCTTTGGGGCTGGGGGACCAGGGGCAATGGTTTAATTCCCATTTTAGAGACGGGAAAAGTATGACCCACAGAGAGACCAAGTTTTATCAGCCTAGACACAGAGGTACTTGTGGAGGAGCAGGGACCCGAAACAGGTAGCCTGAGGGGCAACATGGTACGATAGAAGGTGTGAGTTTGGGCCAAGAGACTGAAGCTCTGTAAACCTCGTTTTGCCCATCTGAGAACGAAATAGATACAATGTTCCACATCTCAGGAAGCTGTTGGGTATAAAGTAAATTATTATTCTGACTCATGCTGAGGGATTCTTCCTTTAGCTTGTCCTTCTTTTGAAAAAATCTGTTTATTTCCATCCTTTTTTTTTGTTAACGTTCATTTATTTCTGAGAGAGAGAGAGAGTGAGTGTGAGTGGGGCGGGCTCTGCACGGACCGGACAGAGCCTGATGCGGGACTTGAGCTCAGGAACCGTGAAATCATGACCTGAGTGGATGGAAGCTTAACTGGCTGAGCCACCCAGGCTCCCCTGTTCATTTCCATCTTAACTGGTGCCAACTGTATTATCACTCAAGAGACATTTCTCAAAAAGGCACATCTTCGGGGCGCTTGGGTGGCGCAGTCGGTTAAGCGTCCGACTTCAGCCAGGTCACAATCTCGCGGTCCGGGAGTTCGAGCCCCGCGTCGGGCTCTGGGCTGATGGCTCAGAGCCTGGAGCCTGTTTCCGATTCTGTGTCTCCCTCTCTCTCTGCCCCTCGCCCATTCATGCTCTGTCTCTCTCTGTCCCAAAAATAAATAAACGTTGAAAAAAAAATTAAAAAAAAAAAAAAGGCACATCTTCTTACTTCATGGCATATATTTATTTTAAAAAATAGCACTCCACTCATGCAATTAGCCTTTTTGACACCAGGATAATTTCATTACATACACTTTGTATGACATTATTAAACTTTTTTTCCCATAAAATATGTGACCTGGGCAAAACAGACAGGTATCTTGTAAAGTGTATGGATCATTCAATATTTTACAGCCAAGTTTGAACCCACTTTCTGAGAGAAAAACTGGCTATGATGCTGCATCATAGGCAGAGGGAAAACCATCTCTCAGGGATGTCATCTGTGAGCAGGTCCTTAAATTGGGGGTCAGTGGGCTTCTAGGTCAGGAAATGGGGAGCAGGCTGTTTCATTTCAGTCTTAGAAGCTCATCCACAGAATTTATTTAGGACATACCAAAACCCCATATGGCAGAGAAAGCTACATGTTCACAAAATCCACACTCCTCTCCCATAAAGTCGTCCGTGGGAGACAGTTGTCCAGCCAGGGATGACATTTCTCCAGGCTGCATCTGGGACCAGCACTCTGGTAGGACCGTGAGGGCTCATACCTCTCCATGGAATAGATGTGGAAGTTTTGTGGATCACTTCTGGGACAGAGCTTTTTTTTTTTTTTTTTTTTTTTTTTAAAAAAGAAGTGCCTACATCAGTCCCCACCTCTGCTCACTGGCTGGTTTCAGAGAGCTCCAGAGCTGTAGGGAGGACCACTGATGTCAGGTACCTAGGCCCCAGAATCACAGCATGGAGAAGGGCTTCCTGCACTGGAGCATTCTAGGAGTGAAAACAAACTTCTGTGTGGAACTACACTAGAATTTGGGGTTAAAGTTGTTACAGAAGCCAACAAAGTGTTACACTCTATTTACAGAGCTATTATGTAGAGTGATAATATATTAAATATATTCCTCTTAACTGCACATTTAGAAAGTAAAAAGAACCTTGTTCTTAAAAAGAAACTGTTACCTTTATCACAATTGACTCCATAGAATCCAGGTGGGCAGATGCAGAACCCAGGAGTGACACAGAGCCCGCCGTTCATGCACCGTGGTGTGCAAAGGGCTAATAGAGAAAGAGCTCCGATTAAGGTCAAGTGGGGTTTTGAGAAAGGCCATTTTGGAAATATCATTAATACAACAGCTCTACAACTTAGAAATTTTATTTGAGAGAGAGAGAGAGAGAAAGGGGCAGAGGGAGAGAGAGAATCTTATGCAGGCTCCATGCTCAGCTGAAAGCCCAACAGGGGCTTGACTCGGGGCTCCATCCCATGACCCTGGGATCAAGACCTGAGCTGAAATCAAGAGTCAGACACTCAACAGACTGAGCCACACAGGCGCCCAAACAGCTCTTCATTTTTGATCTTTGTGTTTGATTCTAAAGTCTGTAGAGATACAGCTTTGACATATATATATATATATATATATATATATATATATATATATATATATTAATTTGAGAGAGAGAGCACAAGCAGGGGAGAGACGCAGAGGAAGACGGAGAGAGAGAGAGAGAGAGAGAGAGAGAGAGAGAGAGAGAGAGAATCTTAAGCAGACTCTACACTCAGCATGAAGCCCAATGTGGGACTCCATCCCAATGTGGGATCATGACTTGAGCTAAAATCAAGAGATGGACACTCAACCAACTGAGCCACCCAGGCACCCTACAGGCTTGCTATATTTAACATTATTTATGTGTTGCAAATCAGTTTTTTTTTAACCAGTTAATAGATGAGAATTTTAGAATTGTGCCATTTCAACGCCTGATTAAAATTTGCCTAGAATCATTACTTTGACTAAGAAGTAGCCTTCTTAAGACTAAATATTTTCCCCTGCCCTCTTTCCTAGATCTTCTAATTCCAAAATATATGCAAACAAGAAAAATTCTTATGTCTCAAAGATGAAAAAGACTTTGCTTACTTTCACCAAAGAAACCCTTAGTATTTAAGCATCCTGTGGTTAATACAACTTGCTTAACTCTTTCATATAATAGTAATTTTACTGAGATAGATATATTTACAATACAAATAATTTTCTTTTTTTTTTTTTTTGGTCTTATAGCAACTTCATAACTCAGGTATATACTTAATTGTGAATCAAGGTACTTTTTATTACAGTAGACACTGTCAAATCAATCATTATATTAGCTTGTTAAACCCAACTTAAGTGGAGGAGAACTTTCTTAGGATTATGCCAAAGTATATAATAGTGAATTAAAGATGGCGGGGGAGTGGCCACAAAGAATGTAGACACGCTGCTAAGGTTCTCTGCCCCTGTCACCATATATTGGACTTAACAGAAAACCACTCCTAGAAGTACTTTCCATTTGCTCTTCTGTGGCTTTTTAAGATTTTACCAATCCTTATGCTACGACCAGAAAAATAATTTCGATTTTTCTGAATGTGTTAAAAAAGCACATGTGGGGCTCTGGTGTGACGCCCATTTCATTAGGAAGCAAGTGGGGGTAGTTGGGTTCTGTCCATTCTGTACCTTTCTCGCAGTGAGGGCCATAGAATCCATCAGGACACTCACAGATGCGTCTTTCATTACAAAAGCCTCCATTTCGGCACCCTCCTGGGCATTCGGCTTCACCAAAGAGAAACAAGGTTATACCCCTTGAAACTGTGTTGGGGGAATTAACTGCGGGCATGAAGAGGCTAGTGCTGATGTTCCCCCCTGTGCACTGATTATCATAATCTACTGAATACTGATAACTTCTACCTCATTCTCTCTGTACCACTTGTCCTTCACTAAATCCTCATCAAAATAAGATTTTGTTTCTCTCAATCCCACTTACAATAGCGGGGGGCTCATGGAGGAAGGCAAAGCAAGCGTTATTCTGCCTTCGTCCCCACCTATCAATCTACTGTACCTTCTTAGATTCACCCTGAAATAAAATGAATGGAATTGCCCACGATATTCACTTTCAGAGGGCACAATGACCTTTTGGTACATCTTTATTTACTTATGTTTTTAAAGTACGCTTCGCGCCCAGCATGGAGCCCAACGTGGGGCTTGAACTGTCGACTCTGAGATCAAGACCTGAGCTGAGATTAAGAGTTGGATGCTTAACCGACTAAGCCACCCAGACATCCCTTGGTACATCTTTAGAGTACTGAAAGCCTCTCGAGCTTAAGTTCTGTGCTGGAAAAGCTTGTATCAGGATGGGAAAAAGTCTAGGCCTTCATGCTTAAATGGGCATCAGGGTGAGGTGCCTATGCCTGGCAGAGATTGCTGGTGTGATGGTGGCACTCTGTGCTCTGGAGAAGTCAGCCGCACCAAGCTTGTGGCAGCTGTGGCAGATAAGAGTTGTATTGCCTTGATAAGGGGTAGTTGCTGGTAATGACTGTGATCTTGCTATGAGACTGGGGACTCCCAAAGATTATGCTGGAAGAGGGGAAGGAGAGAAGTAGAAGAGAGGGCTTTTGAAGGGGTATTGGAGTTCCCAAAATTGTGAGTGGGATCATAGCAGAGAAAGTCTGTCTTAGTACTATACTGGACCCCGTGGTTATCAGCCTCCTGCCATTAGTGTGGTTATAATTATACCAAAAAATTATCCTCTTCCTTCCTTCCCTCCCTCCCTTTCTTTCTTTTTCTTTTCTTTTCTTTCTTTCTTCCTTTCTTCCTTCCTTCCTTCCTTTCCTTCCCTTCTTCCCCTCCCTTTTCTCCTTCCTTCTTTCTTCCCCATCTCTCTCCTTCCTTCCTTCCTTCCTCTTTCTTTCTTTCTTTCTTTCTTTCTTTCTTTCTTTCTTTCTTTCTTCCTTCCTTCCTTCCTTCCTTCCTTCCTTCCTTCCTTCCTTCCTTTCTTTCTTTCTTTCTTTCTTTCCCCATCACACCTGCAAGTTTTATGAGCCTTTTCTTGATGATGATCACTGATTACCTTGTTGACATGTTTTAAAGAAGATAGCATTTTGAGGTGTCTGTAGGATGGTGTTGCCTTCAGAATTCATTACAATCACATTCACTTCAAAAGCTGCCACTCCATCTTGTTTTCCAAGACATGGGAAACCAACCTGAACAACTAAAGAAAAAGCAAGTATAGAGAAACAGTTTATTTAGTTGATTCCAGTTATATAGACATCTTGGTAGGAGAGACAAAGAACAAAGCAAACGTGTTCATATTTCATTATTTCATATTCTTGTATCTACACCACAGTAGAGACTGTATTTTGATCGTATGAGCATTCTCCAAAGAATTTATACATCATGCTGGGTGGAGAAAGAATGAATAATGAATTAATATGTACCTTACTGATATGGAATTGGGGATATTTTGTTCCTTGTTTGGGCTTGTACTATCTTGAAAAAGAGATTTTCTCTAAAAATTAAAGGTGCAAATAGGCAGCACAGATTGATGCCAGCAAGAAACTTGTGGGCATCTTTACCAGCCTCCATATAATCCAAAAAAGAGCTTTAAAAACAGTATTCCAGAATTTTTAAAATAAAGCCCCATATAGGCACGAGCTTTAGTTTCAAGCTCAGTGTGCTTGAAAGTGACAAAATATATTCTTTGGAAATATCCTACAACGCAGACTAGACTCCAGTTATTGGATTGAGTTAGTGAAGCTAATATTTTCTTAGGCTAATATTAAAATGTGTCCATATCTTGGGATCTAGAAGAGAGTTTGGTGTGATGAAATAATCTCACAAACTTATACCTAATAATTAAGTTTCATAAAAATGAGCCATTTGCTTTTTGGGAGTATAATGATCACTTGGGGTGTATCATGTTGACTTAGCAAATGAGTGGTGGCCAAAGATGATGGTGTACTGAGAGGGCAAGGAGGCCACCAATTGGGGAGTGCCCACAAGTAAGTGGGTGGGAACTGGATCAAGTCATTGGCTAAGAGACTGACTGTGTAAATTTCTAAAATCCACTAGCTTATCATAACATATCTACTGGACGAGAGTGATTTAATTGATCCATTAGACTCTAGTTCTTCCTTATATATAGGAAGAAATATTGCTATAAATATACGTTTGAAATTTTACTTCCTTTTGTTTCCAGATAGCAGCTTATGGTTACTGCCAAGCTTGGGGAAATCATACCAAACCAAGAAAAATCCTTTCCCTGTAGAGTTTTCATAAAACTTTCCCCTAGATGTATAAGAAGACATGAGCTGGAAATTGGCTTGCTCTCCCATAAGGCACTGCACACAAGCTGGCCATATAATCTTATTAGTGTGCTCAGCACTCAAAAGCCCCTCGTAAGGCTTTGCCACCGTCAGTGTTTATTACTGTGCCTTTCTCAAAATAACATGGATTCCCAGTTCTCTTGAATCTGGAGATCCGACCGTTGCAAACTAATCTATTAAATGGTAAAAAGGAAATAGCATTTTAATAGACACAAAAAGAGAGAGAAAAGCAAAATTGTGCCTGCAGTTCTAAAGTAAAATTGTCCCCGCTGAAAGCCTTGGTTTAAGGAAATCTTATACATGAAAATGCCAATTTACAAAACACAAAAATCCATTGTAGGGATTTCCATTTCAAAAAGAAGCAAAAGAGCTGGCAATTTCTTTCAATTGTTACTCTTCCAATGCATTTTCATTGTGTTCAATTCTAAAATTTCGTTAACCTTTCTCATGAATTTTTTACACGAATGGGTAGGCCAATAATTGCCCTCAGACACAAACAGAAGAAACTGAAAGGATTGTTAAAGATAAAACTTTTAGAATTTTCTCCCCACATGTTATCATCCAAACTATTATTTTCCAGGTGCATCTTTTTCCTGGACCTTTTTCAAGCCTCCACTTTGCAGCCCACTTAATTCTTTAAAAAAGGAGCTTCACTTTTATTTTAACTCTCAGAATCTTGGCATGGAAGAGAAGATCCTGGTAAGTAAATTCATCTTCATTTCTGTTTATCAGCATTGTCAAATTTATTTTTTTAATTGTTTTTAATTAAAAAAAATTTTTTAATGCTTTTATTTTTGAGAGAGAGACAGAGTACGAGCTGGGGAGGGGCAGAAAGAGGGAGGGAGACACAGAATCTGAAGCAGTCTCCAGGCTCTGAGCTGTCAGCACAGAGCCTGACATGGGGCTCGAACTCATGAACCACAAGATCATAACCTGGGCCGAAGTTGGACACTCAAGCGACTGAGCCACCAAAGTGCCCCATCATTGTCAAATTTCAAAACACACTTTGGATATTAAATATCAAAAATGCCTTATTATATGTATGGAAAGTTCAGTTAAAAATAATTACTTGCTTGCTCTTTCCGCCATCTTGGAACCCGTGGAGGCCTGCTGGGAACAGGACTCCTGAAACGACAAATATGTCTGGAAGGCTGTGGTCCAAAGCCATTTTTGCTGGCTATAAGCGGAGTCTCCGGACCCAGAGGGAGCACACAGCTCTTCTTAAAATTGAAGGTGTTTATGCTCGAGATGAAACTGAATTCTGTCTAGGCAAGAGATGTGCTCATGTGTACAAAGCAAAGAACAACACAGTGACTCCTGGTGGCAAACCAAATAAAACCAGAGGAATCCGGGGAAAAGTAACTCATGCTCATGGAAACGGTGGCATGGTTCGTGCCAAATCCCGAAGCAACCTTCCTGCTAAAGCCATTGGCCACAGAATCCGTGTGATGCTGTACCCCTCAAGGATTTGAACTAGCTGAAAAGTAAATACATAAAGGTGTAGATTTGTTCTCTTGTAAAAAAACCAAATTATTTGCTTGCACATATTTTCAAATGTGCTAAAAGCAAACCATTTATAAATATGCTTAAATTATGACATATTCACAGGCTCCAGTCATCAGGGGGAGGATCTAGAAGGTCTGGAGTGCTCACATAAAAGTGTGCGATCTGCTAACGTGACCTCCGAGTCAATGAAAAGTAAAGAAATATGCAGAGGTTTCCCTGGCCTGTGGTCATCTTAAAACTATGGTTCTGAACAATCCCAGGAAAGAGAACCAAGGATGCAAAATCCCATAGAAGTTCCACAAGGAAAACACAACACAAGTAACTTTCTTTTGAGTCTTCAAGATGAATTTTTCTCTTTAAGTGGTTAATTGCAAATTTGAGTCAAGATACAGTTTATCCATTTAACAAATATTGAGCATTTACTAACGTGCCAGCCACTATTCCAAGCACTGGGGATACTTTAGAGAACAGGACAAATAAAACCTTCTCCCTTTTGCGACATTTACATTTCAGGGATGTGGTCTGAAGACAATTTGTGAGAGTAACATTTTAATCACCTAAAAATCCAGAAAAAGAAACACTAAACATTTAAAGCCAGAGACTTAAATTGGAATTGAAAGTAGTTTCAGTGCTTGTTTTGGGTCTGCAACTACTGGATTCTTTGGGTATTGACCTTTATCATCTAATTTCAATTTGCCTGTATTTTAACTTCACAACAGATGCATAAATGTCTTCTGCATAAATATTGCCGAATGCTTAAAATAAGGATCTGAGAGAGAACTGCACTTGCTATGACCGAATGATTTAGGGTGGGTTTAAATCCTTTGGGCCTCAATTTCCTCATTTGGCAGTAAGACTAATATGATTTTTTTTTTTAATTTTTTAACATTTATTCATTTTTGAGAGACAGAGTGTGAGTGGGGGAGGGGCAGAGACAGTAAGAGAACTGTATCTTATTTGTTTTTGTAAATTCAGCACTTGGCATACTGTCTGTCACAGGCTAGGCACTGACAGACACAAAGACCTTGTGGGAGACACATCCATATACCGTATACACACAGGCACACACTTCCACATAAATAGAACTTCACCACAGACAGTGGGAGACACGGAGAATAAGACATTAATGGCGTGCATGCAGAAAAACACACACAAAGAAAAAGAGATCTCGAAGGCAGAAAAAGCAGACTCTACTTCCAAAGAATAATAGAAATGTAAAAGTTACGTTGTGTTTTTGCAACAACAAGCATAGGAGTAGAAAGCTACTTTTACCAAAAGCTAGATGAGATTCGTCCAGATGTGAATTTCAGCACATCTGTATAATGAAACCGAGGTAAATTAAAACAACTCAGAACAACTAAAGCAGATTGAACATAACTCACGTGGCATCCAAGTACACCCTTGATGTGCAACTGACTGATTGCACGTAAACTAACTCTCACACAGAAGTAAACAGCAAACGCATTCTGATTGCATGCTTCTCCCACACTCACATGAGTATGGCGCTCACACGCCCTCAGCCTCCGGTCAGTCAGGGGAGCCGCTGCCCATACAAGGGAAGAGACGAGAGAGGGCGAGAGCTTATCCTCAGCCCCACACGACCACAGACTGATATGCGACCACACAAACAGTCATCAGTGTGGGCCAAGCTGTGCTGACAGCCATTCATCCTCTCACCAAATACTGAGCACCTTCCCTGGCTTCACGTTCTGCTTATTCCAAAATGTCTAGACATGGAATTCCTGGAAGTCTTGGTTGAGAAACAGGCCTGCTCTGTTGGTTTCATGGTATGACAGAAACAGTTTTCAAAGAGGCAGAGCCTTGGCTTCATGGAAACTGTTTTTGGTTATCCAATTTTACTGAACCAGCCTGCAGTTTGTATTTCCTGTTTTTGTTTTCTTCAGATGCCAGAAGGCAGGCACTTCGTAACTGTTAAAGATCAAGAGTTTTCTTTTCCACGCAATGTTCAGGCATAGAGGAGTCTGGGGGATAAAAGAACAACTTAGCAGCTTGAGGGTATAAAATAGACCAGTAGAATAATGAATACTACCTGGATGTTTAGGAGCAAAGACACACTGATCTGGTTACTTTTTAATAATTCAAGGTGCCCTTACTGCTCCTACTGTGGGGACTGAGCTAATAAGGCTAATGAATAACTGCCCTTCAATGGGCTAAATTTCCCATAAACTTAGTGCACCTGCGTTTCTGCAAACAAATCCTACATCTGCCTTTAAAACCTTATGTATGTGGGGGTGGGGTTGTATATGCGGTGTATCTGCGTTTATATGTGTGTGCGGGTGTGTGTGTGTGTGTGTGCACGCGCGTGAGTCACAAGTCACCTCGCATAAGTCACCTCGTCCCAGAAAAAGGTTTATTCTTTTGCGTCCCACCTTTTCCAAAGCATCATTCACTTTCCCCCCTAAATTTTATTATTTATAAGGATTCTAGATTATTAGAAATTAAAGTTTTACCTAAGCGTGGAGTATTAAAATATTCCCACATCATATATTCAAAATGTGGTTGTTTCAATATCCTAAGAAGTAGAAATTCAGTAAGCTTTTTTTTACTAGACACTATAATGAACAAAACTGGGAAGAATTAGGATACAAGCATGAAATTGGAAATCCAGAGATGGAAGAGTTATTGGATGTTGCACAGGTGTAACTGTGTCATTAATTTAATGAATATGTTCTGAGTGCTCTACAAATGAGCCTGTATTCTTCTGATAATCAGGGAACAACAAAGGAAAAATGTTTAAATATAAAATGGCATTTGAGAGATATATTATGTATTTGTTTCATTCGTGAGTGCTTCTAAAAAGAAAGACTAAAACCTATGATCAAGAAAATTGTATACAAAAAAAATTATCTTTGACTAGAAAGAAACAGCAGGAGATGTGGCACGAGGCTGAGTAATGGCCATACTCGAAGAACGCCCTTGTCTCTGTGCAGTAATATGCGACAGCAGTAGCGATGTCATCTGCATGGAATAGGGATATCCATGTATCTGGAATGGGATAGCCTTATCCTTGGGGCTACAAATCTCAGGTGAGTTTATCTCCAGAATCCAAGTCCTCGTTCCTTCACAGGAGATTCCTAGAACTCCAAACCCATCTAGATTGGAGGTAAATACTCTGGGAGGACTGCTGGTTATACCAACAGCACCGGGATGACCCAAGAGAAACTCAGATTCACACTCTTGCTGTCTCCACCCACCTTGGTACCTACGGCAGGAAATTGGAAAAACTCTGCTTATTTAGTCCCCAACTCTTCCAATGCTGGGATGTGATCCTAGAGATCCACTGGAAGTAGTTGATAACCGCAACCTGAAAATGGACTTTATAAGGGCATCCGATTCCCTAATTATTGCATAGATTTATATTAGCCCTTAATGAGATTTTTATTTGATATCAAAGATAATCTAACTTTCCTCTAGAAAAATAAGACTATTTTTTTAAAGGACAGGGTTATGATATCAGCTATTTAAAAATATTATAAAACTAAAAATATGACAATATTGGAACAAATAGTAAGCTCTAAAACTCAATGTACAGAAGAACATAATGTGAAATAAAAAGCAGATCTTGAAACAATTCATCCTATCACACTGGAAAAGCTGATTACTCAGGAAAATAATTCAGGTTAGAGCCTCTTACTCCTACCGAAACAAATTTTGATAAAATAATAGAAGCATGTGTAAATTGATGTGGGAAACAAAGGCAGAAGGAAATGGCAGGTAGAACTAAATTTCCTTATAGCCTGCAACCCATTGACAAATACTTGAGGCAGGCAGAGTAAAATGTTTCTCCAGGAACTCCCTACTGTCTTAATGTTAATGTTTTGCTCCAGGGAAAACCACCTTAGCTTGACAATAGCTAGGCCTCCACTGTCTTGGGAGTCTTCTTTAGCATATGAAAATCTCACTGGAAACTTCCCCCCGGACTTTACCTCCCCCAACCCCGTAGTATATAACCAGTCTCTCCTCATGGCCCCAGGGCTGCTCTTCCTGCCCACGGGTCCTGTCCCCATGCTTCAGTAAAATCACCTTAAAAAAAATTTTTTTTAACGTTTATTTATTTTTTGAGAGACAGAGACAGAGCATGAGCTGGGGAGGGGACAGAGAGAGAGGGGGAGTCATAGATTCCGAAGCAGGCTCCAAGCTGTCAGTACAGAGCCCGACGCTAGACTCGAACTCATGAACCATGAGATCATGACCTGAGCCAAAGTCGGACGCCTAACCGACTGAGCCACCCAGGCACCCCAGCATCACTTTTTTTTTGCACCAAAGTCATCTTCAGGAATTCTCTTTGGCCACTGGCTCCGGACCCCGCAAACCCCACTATCACCCCCCAAAAACCTCATCATAAATTACCACTTACCAGCTCTCTGGAATAAGAGTTACCTTCCAAGCATAAAAGTAATAGGAAAAAGTGACAAAGAAAAGAATAGTTTTGACCACATAGGATTTTAAAGACTCTGCATATCGCCACCTTAAAAAAACTAAATAATAAATTGAAAAATATGCCATAAAGTATAAATAGTTAAAATACAGTGAGCTTTGAAAATAAAGAGCACTATTATTTCAAATATAAAAATGAGCATCGTACACAGACATTTTACATTGTCTAATAGAGGCAGGAAAATGTCTTCTGCCTCTATTGAAATTAAAAAAACAAATGAACACCAAGAAAACGCTTTTCGTTTTTTAAGTCAGCAAAATAGTTGATGTGATTAATAACCCATACTGATGAAGTTACAATGAGCCAGGCACTCTCCCACACTGCTAGCCGGGGCAAAGGGGCACAGCCTATGTGGAAAGTAATGTGGTATTTTGGCAATTTGTTCTAAAAGCCTTTTAAAATGCTCATAGTTCATGTCCTTTGACATAAGAATGGTACTTCTAAGAATTTATTTTAACAAAATAATGAGATGAGCTCTAAGATTTTGGTATACATATTAGTCCAATAAGTATTTTCTGAATGCCTGTTCTGTGCTCGGCCGTGTGTTGGCAGTCATGGGGGATAAGACGAGCAGGTTTTCTGCTCAGTGACCATCTAGTACTTTGTAAAGGATGTTTATTGTGATATTTCTAGTATGAAAACCCTAAAAACAATCTAAGTAACACACAATAAGGGAATGAGTAAACCAATTATGGGGATGTTCATAAAATGGATAATAAGGGCATTAAAAACGACTTTTGGAAAAACCTAAATGACATGGGAAAATGCTTATGTTAAAATGTTAATAGTAAGAAAAAAAAAAGTGCAAAACCAAATATGTAATATTATCCCAATCATGGGAAAATACATATTCATAAACTAGAAGGAAATGAACATGTGTTTGAACACGTTAACATAAGTGATCTCTGTACTTTTCTAAAAGTCTTATAAGACCTGGGCTATAGTCTCAGCTCCATTGCTTATTACTCATATATGACTTTGGGAAAGTCAGTGAAGGCTCTGATAGGGAAAAAATTATGTTATAAGATGGCCGACAGAGCTGATAGGGGAATTCCAGACCCCGCTCAAAGACTCCCCTTCCAGGTTCTTCCTGCCTTGCTTGCCTTGCATGCCAAATTACTATTGTGGAAGTAAATGACTATAAATTGTCCTCCATGCTTATGCTGGGGACTCAGACCTTAGGAGAGTGATCTCCTCTGAGCCCACCAGTGTGAAATAAACCTCCTGCCTTCCAAGATCTCCGAGTGCTTGGTTCTTCTGCTAGGTGATCCAGACCAGGTTCCGTAACAACTCATAGGCCTGAATTTTCTAATTTGTAGAATGGAGCATTAATTCTGGCCTTGACTCCTTCCCAGAATTCAAATTAGATAATGTATGAAGTGCTATTTTGCAAGCTGAAAGCTCTAAACAAATAACCCATGCTTTATTTTCTTAGCAGGGAAGGGTGATAAGCTCTCAAATATTAACTCCTTTCTTCCATTTTTCCATGTCTTTTTCTCTCCTTCAAACTCCTATTTAATACAATGCTCATTTTGAGGATGTTTCTCTTGATTGGATTCCATCTGCCCCAAGTCACTTTTTTTTTTCATACTTATTGGCCAGATATATCTCATATGGTGACTTTCTTTAATCTGTGGTCACTTACCAACTGGGGCTATGTAGAGCCTTTAGGAAATCATAAAACTGCCAGTTAGTCACTCCTGTCCTAATGTTTTGCCTAAAGGAGACAGGAACATGCCGAGCTGCCCTAAAATCAAGAGATCTCTTCAGGAAACCATTCCACAATTCATTCCTCTGATGGGCGACTTCTGGATCTTAAATATTATTCCCATTCCCATTACATTTTAAATGTAAACCTTCCTCCGAGGCAAAGACCACCCACCTGATGCCTTGTGAGGCACTGTTCCCAGCAGAGGGACATTGACAGTTGGGTCTGCCATGATGCCTTTATCCAGGGAGCGTAAGGACAGGAATTCATAGAAGTACTCTGCCTACAACAAAAGGCAATGACAATTAGTACCATGGGAACCACGGAGCTTGGGAAGGCATTTCTTCACTGGTCATTCCTTTGAAGGGAAAGTGACATTTTTCACTATAGGAACTCTGGTGGAGCACATGACATCCAAAAAATTGTGCAGGCAAAACTCGTCCTTCTGGATTTTAGAACTCTAGGAATTAGACTCTGGAGAGAAGTGATGCTTTAAAAACATTAATGACATCTATCCAAAATATCCACAAGGCAGCCTTTTCGCTTAATATTACTTAGTTGCTGTCTTTTAAAAGGATTGAGAAAAACATGCTCTTGAGGAAACAAGTGGTGTCAAAACAATTAAGCAACTGTTAGTCCTTACACAATCAATCCACTTTGGCTTCTTGGGTCATTCTTTAAGTCTTTTGATCAGAATTTGGAAAGCTGTAAGATCTAAGGGAAAATGAAAGCAGTAACTTATTGGCAAAAGAAGATATTAAAGTCCAAAACTTAATGATTTTGCTGTTGAGATTTATTTTTCAGTGCCATTCCCTTTGGCAGGATTACATTTAATGTCTCAATTTAATTATGGAGAGAAAAGCCTAAAAGTGCAGAAGCCACTGCCGCACTATGGCAACGAGTGATAAAATTTTACATTCTAAACATTTAAATTTTCCCACTAAGTCTAGTAGAGAAGAATAATTCCTCCTACTTGAATATCCATGAAACACTGAAACCAGCGAAGTCTGATCTCACTGGAGAGCTTTGATGCTTAACTGATTCTCAACTGGGTTATTCAAAAGATTTGTGATAGAAACAACGTGTTCTTGCTTGGGATTAAAGAAAAATCAATAAATAGTGTAGATGCCAAAATGAGAGGCAAGCTGAGTGGTTCTGCAGTTATCTGTAGAGATATACAGAATTTGGATGGGTTCATTAACTAAATTATTAATTACATGAATATGGGTTACAAAGAAGTTTAAAAAAAGAATATGGCCTTTCTTTATATTCAGTATAAAATTTATTTCCCAGTATGGAGAGTATTAAGAGATACCTGCTAGACATTCACACAATTTTTTGTCCTAAGTCATAGAATCAATGTATTAGGTGTTAAGGACTTTGTAGGAGGATGATAATGCAAAGGGGTGATCTCAGCTGCTATGGGGACATTGGCTATGCTTGCAGCGTGTTGGAAAACACTTCCTGGTTTCACTGGACCAAAAGAAGCACCTTAGTTGACTAAATTCCCACTGTGGCCCCTTCTTTGGGTTGTGGCAGTGTTCCAGAAGACCACCATGAAGGGTCCTTGGTAACAAACTTTCATGAATTAATTTTATTAAATTCATTCACCAGGAGGGCCCTGAGGATAGAGTCAATTCCTACCCTGATGGAGGAAAGGCAGAGGACTGCAAGTCTGATGAAGGAAAGAAGTGTCATCAGGAAAGGTAAGTCAGTTTGGAATGAATTCCTTTGAAAAAGAGAACGTTATTTCCGACCTTGTGGTAAACTGACAACTCTTAAAAGTGGGCTACTTCTCAGATAGTGTTTCATGAATCCGGGTGTTTTAAATGGCTCTGCCAGCTGCACTTCCCTCTACACTTTACTGGATAATGTTTATCACTTGACATTTGGTTCTAAAATATATTTTAGTTGGCATTGTGAAAGGATTTAGTGATACATGCCCTTATAATTCATAACTTTGGTTTATTTGCTTTATTAAGTACAGTAATAACAACAACAATAACATAACAAATGCCTGCGTAATGCACATGAGGTCCCAACGTTTAACACTTGTAGTAACAGTACATATAATGATGGAAAAGAGCTGAGTGGACAGAACACAAACATGCTGAAAATGAAACATTTCAGTGGCTGGATTGCTTCAAATACCATTTAACAGGTCGTCATTTGCTGCTCATAATTCTATCTTTGAGCTCCATCACTTTATAAATGAAATCTACCTCTATATGGGTGATATACTTTAAAAGGAATTAATAAAAATATAATTAAAAATAAGTTAATTTTTTTGTGTGTTACTAAGAAAAAGGATGAAAGACTAGCCATCAATATTAAAACAATGATTGTGTATGATTGATGCTAACTGATTTTTTTCCTTTTCCCTCTTTTCCAAATTTTCTACATGGGGTTCCTTGCCTTTTATAGTGAAATAAACCCATTTATTTAAAAACCAAACATTTATTATGTATCCTGCTTTCAGTTCTGTGTGGATGATGATAATCATTGGCTCCGTTTGAATAATTCTCTGATCACAGATGAAATACTCTTTTTTTGGACTTCTATGTAGGCTGTGCTCATGTAACAATTGGATTTAAATCTCTTGCTTGCGTACTTGCTTTAAGAAAACAACATTTACTAAGAACGTAGCTTCTGAACATGTCTTTCAAAGACTTTTGATGATGTTCAAAGAATGTGGAACTGAGAGTTTTACTCAGGGTCCAGAAACAATTCCATAGAGCCACTGGGTCTCCTGTTGTTGCTTTTGAGTTTGGCCACGTTAAGTAGGCTGGCTAATTAGTTTGTAATTCACATTGGCATGACTGCTCAATATGATGTTTAATGGATTTGTCTGGACAGTCAACATTCTCATTCTTATCAATAATGAATTTCACACTAGAGGCTGTAGGGTGTCCCTTTGATTTCTCTGAGAATCAGTGAGTATCAGTTTTTCTACTGCAAATCTAAGACTATATCATAGGGCAGGAATTGGTCAAAACAGTTTCTTGCTTGGATTTTTATTGGCAATAGGCAGTTTCTAGAGAAAGCTTTTTTTTTTTGTTCGTCTTTCTTTCTGAAGATGATAATGATGCTATAATTTCTGAAATCTATAATTTCCTTCATACTTGGTATATATTTTTTAAAGGGGCTTGCCTATCTACTGTTTTCATTGCCTTCTTAAAAATCCTAATGTGGAAACTGCTTAGAAATTGACCAACCTGGGGGGTCTGATGGCTCTGTCGGTTAAGCATCCAACTTTGGCTGGGGTCATGATCTCATGGTTCAGGGGTTCAAGCCCCACGTCAAGCTCTGTGCTGACAACTCAGAGCCTAGAGTCTGCTTTGGATTCCGTGTCTCCCTCTCTCTCTGCTCCTCCCCCACTCATGCTCCGGCTCTCTCTCAAAAACAAATAAACATTAACCAAAAAAAAGCTGCAGTTGCACAATAAAAAAAAGAAGAAAAAAAGGAAAAAAGAAATTGACTAACGCTTTGTCTCTGATCTCGACACTGACTTCTTTCAAAGTTTCACTTTGTCATTATAAACGGATCTACCCAAACCATGAGTACCATATAAATATTTCTACAAATAGATTATCATCACCGTGTGGTAGAGATGACATATATTCCTCATTTAACTTAAGTATTAACTTAAATAGCTAAAATATTTCCCTCAAAGTTAAAATGGCTGATGAAATAAGCGATAGATTTATAATGTCATATTTTCAGTTCTAGACAGGACTTTCTGTTTTTACTTTATTTATAATATAATAAACAGTCTTGGTCCCAAACCTCTCCACTGGAAGAACTTATTGGGGGGCAAATAAAACTTACATTCTAGGCCAAAGAACAGCGAGCTCACTTTAAAGTTTGGGAACAAGTTTCAGAGATTGTAGATTTATTACTTAGATAAAAGGAACTCAGAGCATGAACTCTAATAGGGAGGTGGCATATTGGAAAGCATGAAACCTCTATTAGGGAAAAGAACATTTTGTTTTATTAAATGACACTAATGGAAACTCAGGTAGAGGTAAGTAGGGTGCTTATTTAAGAAACACATGAAAAGATCGCCTTGTATTCAAACAAAGAATGGGCCTATTCAGGAGAATAATTCACTTCTAAATTAAGTTGCTGAAAAATCTTGCTGGCCTGGTTTGCCATGCAGTAAATTTTCTTTTCATGGAGAAGTATAAAAGACACCCAAATATTATCAAGAGAGGAGTTGAGTGCTGGAGCAAGTTAACTTGCTTCCAAGCAACTTGGCTGACTATTAAGGTTGTTCCTTCCAGAAGAGATGAAGACATCATTTAAGCGGCAAAATGGAATAAACTCAGAAGGCCCTTCACTCTGGCATTCTTTCTTGGGTGGACTCAGCGAGAGGAAGCAGAGAACTACATTGGGAGGAACAGGGAGAATCCAGGATTTATCATCTTTGAAGTTATGGGTTTGTGGTGCATACTTAATCTAATAAGCACAATAATTACAGGAACCTCTGAGTTAAGAATCAAAGGTTTTTCATAAAACCATGGCTCTCAAACCTCTTTTGACTTCATGTATCATGATGCTAACCTAAGTGTTCATGAGAGAACACTAAAGCAATAGTGGGATCAGGGTTGTCCTAAAAAAATCTCAGGCGATTTGTAGATACAAAGCATATAGATGTTGTAAAGTTTGAAATCTACAAATAATTTTTATTGAGTGTTTACTACACTCCAGTCACTGTTCATTGAATTCTCACAAGAACGTGGTGTTATTATAGCATGCATGTTTGTTCAGATTAGCCAGGCATTCAGTGTGAGAATTACTAGGAGGATTTGAAATAGTTCCTACACTGTATGTGAAGGGCGGGAAGAAATCTCCTAAAGTAAGCATGAAAGGAAAATAGTTCAATGTTAAGTCCCAAACAAAATGAATAAACACGCCCAATGCTTAAAATAATCTGACGCCTGAATGTCTAGACCAAAAATTGCCAGATCTCACATTCTTCCTGGGCATTCTACTTGTCACCTCCCTGCAAAATTTCATCCTTCAAACTCACAACTCGTTATCTTTGGATGCTGTGACACTCTGTGGATTCTTCTCCCGTGTCTTGATTTTCCTGCATTTCCTTATTAACTCTTCTCCTCTCAGCTCCTGACTGTAAAAATCGCTAAGACTCAGGCCTCCGCTCTTCTCTCTTTATATTCTATCATAAAACTCATGCACATTCACAAGTTGAACTATTTCCTTTTGGGCAATGATGCTCAGTGTGAACCATTCACACTGCCTCATGGCCATGCTTGTGTGCATGGAGCTTAAGTCATTTATCTTCCCAAACCAGCTTCCTGACTCGATGTCTTTGTATCTGTCAACAGTATTATCATTTTTCCAATAACAAAAGTACTGAACCTCTGAGTCATTGTTTCTTGTCTCTACCTCATCTCCCAATAGCCAGACACCAAAGCCTTGTCCTTTGTCCTTGTATAATCTTTTGATTCTGTCCCTGCCTCTCACTCCTACTGCTTCCTCCTTAACCCAGCCTTTGTTTACTCATGTTGGCATTATTAGAACATTTTCTGAAGTATCTTTCTTGCTTCCCTCTTTAAAACCTCTGCTATGGGGCGCCTGGGTGGCTCAGTCGATTGAGCGTCTGACTTCAGCTCAGGTCACGATCTCGCGGTCCGCGAGTTCGAGCCCTGCGTCAGGCTCTGGGCTGATGGCTTGGAGCCTGGAGCCTGCTTCTGATTCTGTGTCTCCCTCTCTCTCTGCCCCTCCCCCATTCATGCTGTGTCTCTCTCTGTCTCAAAAATATATAAACATTAAAAAAAAAATTTTTTTTTAAACCTCTGCTATAACATAAGCCAATATATCTAGTGGAAACATCGGTTTTGCCATATCACAATGCTTTCCTGTCACCCCTTATCTCTGGGATAGGGCCCTCAGCCTGTCAAGTGTCCTTCAAAATCTGGCTCCAAATTTCCTTTATTTTAGACTACTCCCCAACAGAGGTCCTCTTCTGAGGCTCAAATGATGTGCTCTAAACATTACCAAAGCCATACCTCTATTCCAGTGTTTTCGCCTGCACTGACTGGTAATAGGACCCAAACTAGCATAGCCCTTAAACATACACTGTCCTGTATTATTGTTAAACTTTTCCCACGTGGAGATCGTGGATTTTCATGTACAGTTTGGATTCTTTGTGGTTAAGGATGGGATTCTATCTTTCCCCCAACACTACTAAGGATTCACTCAGCATTGGGCACACCAGGTATTTAATGAATATTTGCTGAATGAATGAATGACCTACTGAGAAGCATCCAGATGCGTAAGCCCAGTGCATTCCAGGGGACACTGCTATGGTGAAGGGGCATGAGCCTCTGATTTTACCGACAGGAATCAGCTTTTCTGTTTCGGTAATTGCTAAATTACTTTTATGGGTCAAAAGATTCCCTTTTACTTTGCTGTGTGGTCAGTCACTGCGGCATATGTAGAGAATAGAGAACATGTTTGAAAAAAAGAGCAATCAAACATTGACATTTGATATCCAACCAATCTCTGTGTAATTCGTAACTGTTTTATGCTTGTTTAGGGACAAAACCTTGGCAATGAGGCTCCCAGAATAAATATAGGCAGATAGTGTAGACAAGGTCCAGTTATGACACATGATGTTGTCCAATGCTCTTCTGGTTCATGTTTCCAGAAGAGACCGGATCTCTTCTATAAGTTACATATATATCATTTTAATTATATGTAATTCACATAATTTTAAGTTTGTACATTTTGTAAGATTGTATAAATTTATATAAATTTTGCCTTGTCTAATTACAATATGCAATTACAATGTCACTGAGAAAGTGTGAAATGTCAACAAAGACATTTTTCCTGAAGTCTTTTGAAACTGGCTCTAAGAAAAACTTGTTTCAAAACCAAAAGAAAAAGCTCCTCCCCATGCAGAGTAGTTATTTAATTATCTCACTGGTTTTGGCTTAATTGATAACGAAATGAACATTGCTTAGAGAATTTCAATCAGCCTAGTTCTTCTGTTCCAGTAATCATTTTTATACACACTGCCATCGACCACAGTTAGTGGGCTGGGTTGAGGGAGTAAAGCTATTGGAATATAATGGCAATATTCAAACTTAAAGTCCAAGTAAACACATCCGGGACCATGAAAGTTTTGTAAACTAAAACTGGCAGGAGATCACAGGGTTTGGCTTCACATGAATCTGAAATATCTAAGACATTTTCCATCTTTTCCTCCTCTGGTTTGGAATCACCATTGCTCATGCAAACCAGAAACAGACCTGGCTATCTGACAAATCACTGGCTAGTCA
Source organism: Puma concolor (assembly GCF_028749965.1). Classification (NCBI taxonomy): domain Eukaryota; kingdom Metazoa; phylum Chordata; class Mammalia; order Carnivora; family Felidae; genus Puma; species Puma concolor. The sequence continues at coordinate 52,231,010 of NC_141673.1, read as the reverse complement.
CTCTCTTTTAAGATTCCTGAAGATAGAAAACCAATGTCATAGAGCACTATATTGCTGTTTTGTGTTGGATAAAACCAAAAGCGAGGGGTTTTTAATGTTTATTTTTTGAGGGAGGGGTAACAAGAAAGCAGAAAAGCAAAGCACTGGGGAATGGAGAAGAGGTTTTTCTCTTCTAAAGACCAAGAAAAAGGATGCAGTATGCAGACAAAACGGGCTCTAAAAATACAGCCCCCTTCAGCATACTGCTTTCACCTGATTGCCAAAATTTTCCACGGGAGGGGCAACGTAGGCAGCAGTGAGGCTACCGAAGGCTTCATTCCTCTTTATTCCTCAAGGCTTCTGGGACAAGGACCTCCTCCTCCCAGTGAGCCTGCCCTAATCCAAACATCTGCAAAGTTATGGGTCAATGGCAACCCCCAACTTGGGCACTGAGAAGGCCAGTATTGGGCACTATCAGGTGGGGTAAGGAATGGGACTGGGGAAAGAAAACTTTGTTCTAAGGGGTACAGCTGGCACCCAGCGGGCCAGGGCCAGGCCAAACAGGAGGTGTGGGAAGAGAAACCTCGGGAGCACAGCCACACGCTTCCCCTGGCTAGGATGGTAATTATTGGAGAACATGGAAGGGCTCAGGAGGCAGCGGTTTGAATGCATGATGATCTAGAGGAGACGAGAGGGAGATTTCAGCTCTGAAAAAAGAAAAGGAGTACTTTCTCTGTTTTTTTTTCTTCTCATCTCACGATGTACATTTGAATATTTCTTTTCTTTTTTTTTTTTTAAATTTTTTTTTTTCAACGTTTATTCATTTTTGGGACAGAGAGAGACAGAGCATGAACGGGGGAGGGGCAGAGAGAGAGGGAGACACAGAATCGGAAACAGGCTCCAGGCTCTGAGCCATCAGCCCAGAGCCCGACGCGGGGCTCGAACTCACGGACCGCGAGATCGTGACCTGGCTGAAGTCGGACGCTTAACCGACTGCGCCACCCAGGCGCCCCTGAATATTTCTTTTCTTAAAGCTTCAGAAGCAGTCATTGGGTATTTGTTTATATGGGGGGGGGGGGGTGGGTGGAGAGAGAATTGGCTAAGAGCTATTTCTTTGATAATAATTTAAAAACTGAGTGATTATCCTCACACATCATGGAGTACATTTATTCTTCATCAGTATCTCATTCCCTTGTTCTCACCTTCATGCAATTCACACAATAGTGTACCTTCAGTACATCACATTTTTTAGGACAGAATGACTTTTATAAAATGTAGAAATAAATTTGTGTAGCACCTATAAGTAGCTTGAAAGGGGCAAGACTGATGTCCCATTTCTTTCAGTGTTCTTTTTAATGTAGAGTTATCTCCTGGGATGTGTATTTATTTTATTCCACTATAAAAAGGATTCGGAAATCTTTAACTGACTTAGAAATATCAGTGGGTGTTCTCAGTGATGACTTTAAAAATATTTACCATTAGGTCATGTTTGTCTTAGTTTTAGCTTCAGGTAGTTTTCTAAAATTCTTTAATATACTTTTATTGAAACCACATGGACAGTGTTAACTTACGTCTTGATAAAAGCCAGAAAAAAAACCAGACTTGCCTTCTTGACTTTATGTTTTTTTTTTTTTTAAATTTTTTTTTTTTTTTCAATGTTTATTTATTTTTGGGACAGAGAGAGACAGAGCATGAACGGGGGAGGGGCAGAGAGAGAGGGAGACACAGAATCGGAAACAGGCTCCAGGCTCCGAGCCATCAGCCCAGAGCCCGACGCGGGGCTCGAACTCACGGACCGCGAGATCGTGACCTGGCTGAAGTCGGACGCTTAACCGACTGCGCCACCCAGGCGCCCCTTGACTTTATGTTTTGAAAAAAATGCATTAACCTATTTGGTAAATAAGAGATATGCCTTAATTTGACTTCTTTGTCCATATAATCACAATTTCATATATCAGGATACCATGTTACAAGATGCCTCCGATGACCAGTTTCTCTGTTCCTATCTAGAAACCAAATAGAGAAAAAAAAAAGTCTGTAATTTTAGTTTTAGATTTTAGGGAACTAGTGTTACTAGCAAAAGATTCAAATAGCAGTCATCACTATAAATTTATTTTTATACTTCAGGAAAAGCCATTGCCTAGAACATGCAGCGTAATCATCCTTTTTAATCTTCTAAGTTCCTCTAGATACTTGCTATTTTAAAACTGTTACTGGGGCGCCTGGGTGGCGCAGTCGGTTAAGCGTCCGACTTCAACCAGGTCACGATCTCATGGTCCGTGAGTTCGAGCCCCGCGTCGGGCTCTGGGCTGATGGCTCAGAGCCTGGAGCCTGTTTCCGATTCTGTGTCTCCCTCTCTCTCTGCCCCTCCCCCGTTCATGCTCTGTCTCTCTCTGTCCCAAAAATAAATAAACGTTGAAAAAAAAAATAAAAAATAAAACTGTTACTAAGACATGCATTATTCATCCTTTATAAGAAAATGAGAAACTGAGGCAGAGCTGAAGCAATTTCTTTGAGAACACTGATGATGAAAATCCATAATCTGAGGACTGGCTAAATCTATGGGGCCAACTTCAGTTGCCCCCTGACACCCCTGAGCAATTCTTTTAAACATGCCTGGTCTTTCCCTTCCCCCCACACACCAATTCCATAGTTTCCCCCAAAGTCCTCTGCCCCATCCCTGCTATCATTGCTCGACTGATGACTGGATCATATTCACAAAGGAAACAGAAATGGCTACACATGAATTCTCTCAACTTTTCTTCCATCCACCTACAAATAGCCCACATCCACATTCAGTCAGCTTCCTTCCCATATCCTCTGAGATTGGCTCTATCAATAATGCCATCGTCCCTCATGTATATTAATAGGACTAAAAGGTTAAAACCCAACCCTGTCGCCACGAGGCTCTCTTTCTTCCTTCCTGTCAGCACCATGCTTCCGGAGGAGTCTATACTCATGGCTGCAGTGTTCTTGCTCATCAGTCTTTGGCTCACTGAGGTAAGGCTGGTGCCCTCATCGCTATTAAAATGTCTTCATAAAAGGTCACAGATGGCCTCCAGGTTGTTACAGCCAATGAGCACTTTCCATCTTAATCTCTCCTGTATTCTCTGAAAATTTTTATTATAATCAACTTCCCTCTCTCTCTCTCTTTGTCCTATATCAGCAACAGTGTCCATGAACTCCTCCTCTCCTCCTGTCTATCTTTCTGTAATGGTCTTCCCAGGCTTCTCTTTCTATAATGGCACCTGGAAAAAGAGTTCTGAAGGTGGGCCCACACACCATAGCTTATGTGTCCATATATATGTGACTGTTTTTCTGGGCACAGCAGACCCTAGCTCTCCTCACATTCTTTTTTTTTTTTCAATTTTTTTTTAACGTTTATTTATTTTTGAGACAGAGAGAGACAGAGCATGAACGGGGAAGGGTCAGAGAGAGAGGGAGACACAGAATCCGAAACAGGCTCCAGGCTCTGAGCGGTCAGCACAGAGCCCAACGCGGGGCTCCAACTCACAGACCGTGAGATCATGACCTGAGCCGAAGCTGGACGCTTAACCGACTGAGCCACCCAGGCGCCCCTCTCCTCACATTCTTAAAGGAGTCCGTGATTCAAAAAGAAAAAAAAAAATGGTTAAGAGCCACTGCCTTAAAATGTTGATGTTTCCAGGAAACAACTCCTGCTCTCCTCTTCTTGCCTCTGCTCTCTTCTTGAAGTATTTTATCTATTTCTGTGACTTTATACCGCCATTTCAATGACCTCCAGATTTTTATCTCCACTTTCCATGCTTCTTCTTAGCTCTCAGTTCATGTTGGCAGCTGTCTACCAGACATCTCTCCTTGGGCCTAATTTATTTGAACCAAACTCATCACTTTCCTGATGAACCTGTGCACTCACATTTCTTTAGGTAGCACTGTATACCTGATTACCCAAGGAACAAATTTGGCAGTCTTTCTATACCCCTAACTTTTTTCTGACCAGGCATCTCCACAAACCATCCCTGATTTCTCAAATCTGTTCCCTTCTTTTCCTTCCCACTGTTACTACCAAAATTCAGGCATTTCTCACATAGGCTCCCATAATTGTCCCCTAACCTATCTCCCCATTAACTCATGCTATCTGGATTTATGCCTTCCAGGCTGCACTATCATCCATTTTTTCCTCATAAATGCCAACTGGGCCACACCACTACTCCCATGTGAAACTCTTAATAGTTTCCAATCACGAGGAAGAGTTTAGCGACAGCTTTGCCTCTGGCTCTGACCACCGGCCTCTTCTCTCACATCTTAGTTCCAACAAACTTTGAGTCCAATCTTAGGTCCAGTAAGCTTTAAGTCCACTGAACTGCCATGCTCTCTCCCGAATCCTGCTCCCTACTCTATGCCCGGAACGTCCACTCCCTTCTCTTGTCCACCACGCAAACTTTGACTTACCTCTCCGGGCACAGGTGAAATATCATCTCTTTGGTAAAACTTTCCCGTCCCAGATTCTTCTTTCCTGCACTTTGCCCCTTATCTTTACTATTGTACTTACAGTAACAATCTGTTTACTTGTCTTCCCCATTAAATTCTCCTCTATGGAAGGGACTTTATTTTTATTTGAATCCCCAGTGACTAACGGTTTTGGTGGCATAAAAGCTTTTTACAAAAAATAAATTCAAGCTTTGAGTCAAACTATTCATACCCTAAAAAAATAGGTAAATCACATCTTACCATGTCCATTCCCAGTCATGAAACTTCTGACTTTATTTATTTTTTTTTTTAATTTTTTTTTCAACGTTTATTTATTTTTGGGACAGAGAGAGACAGAGCATGAACGGGGGAGGGGCAGAGAGAGAGGGAGACACAGAATCGGAAACAGGCTCCAGGCTCTGAGCCATCAGCCCAGAGCCTGACGCGGGGCTCGAACTCCCGGACCGCGAGATCGTGACCTGGCTGAAGTCGGACGCTTAACCGACTGCGCCACCCAGGCGCCCGAAACTTCTGACTTTAAATGAAACAGAAGCCCCGGATAGTTGTGAACCCTTGACTGAGAGAGGTAGACACTGGCATCCCAATCACAAGTCAGCAGGAATTAGGAGATAACGGGGCCATGCACAAAGAGACTGAAGCTGGTCCTGAGCTGGCTCTCCATGGAGACTGCTAACAGTCCAAAATAACAACATCCACAGGCTGGGGTGAATATGGGTGAAATCTGGGCTACAGTAAGACCAACTTGGCTTGAATTCTCATTCCATTACTTACCAGTTGGTCTTGGGCATAGTCCTAGCCTCTTATCTATTGAGTGTGGCAGGCAAAAGACATTGTATACACCTACAATGCCAAGGAAGACCAAAAACAGATCTAGTATTTATGCTTACGGAGCTAGCAGACTGAAAGGGAGTTGGTCATTAACCAAATAACTAAAAAAATTAAGACCGTGATAAGATGCTTTAGGGGAGAAGCATGTAGCATTTTGGGAATATGTAATTAGGCTTAGCTTGCCTAGTTGTCAATAAAGGCTTGCCTGAGAAAGAATGGCAGAACTGATATCTGCTTATGGGGCAGACGTTAAACAGGTGACAGGGGGCAACATTTTTGGCAGAGGTAAGATCAGGTGCGTAAGCTCTGGCAGGACTTTGGCAAGCTTGAGGAACCGAAGTGGGGCCAGCACCTACTCTATGGTGTTTTTGCAAGGATGAAAGTAAGTAATGGCTAAAGTAGGTAACCAATGTTGACACATGGGAAGCTTTCAACAAATGGTAGTCATTATAAACAGGATCAATACATAATTCTCTTATTGCTGGGGCATGCTAGTGGGAGTTTCTAGACAGTGGAAGAATCCACAGGTAGAAAGGAACATTCTGAGGATTTCTGAGTGTTTGGGGTTAGAGGAATGTGATCAAGGGGTTCCCATGGGTCCTGAAGGAATCAGCTATGTGCTGTGGGCCTAGGAGTAGAGTTCATAAGGAACAAGGGGCTGTGAAAATAGTCTAAAAAATATTTTCCTCTTCTGTTTAGTGCAGCTGTGGGCTTACAGGTGAGGTTAGCATAAATAGGTAAAATTGGAATTGCTGTATTTCTTTAGCTTTAAAACAAATGAGAAATGTCTTATTGACTATGATCCTACAGGGAATTTTTAGGATAGAAGAATAAGTAAAACTACACCACAAAGATATAATCAATGAAATCCAGGCTATGGGACACTATGGGCCAAACACCCAGGGTCCTCAACAAAAATTTGAAGGAATAAGGAAAGAGAGAGAGATGGAGGGGAAACCTAAAGATTAGTGGGCACAGGGTGTGCACCTTTCTTGGATTCTCATTCAAATAAACGAGCCTTTAAAAATGTATGGGCAATAGTTGGAAATTTAAACACTAACCAGATATTTGATGATGTTAAAGAATTATTTTTTAATGGTTTGGGGGTTTTTTAAAAAAACTTTTTTTTATCTTTTATAGATACATACTAAAATATTAATAGATAAAATTACATGACACCTGAGATTATTTCAAAATATACTGTGGGAGGGGGGCATGGGTAGGGAGTATAGATAAAACATGGATGGCCATGAATTAATGATTCTTGAATCTGGGTGATGGATAAACGGCTGCTCATTTTTCTATTCTCTCAATATTTGTATATGCTCGAAATTCTCCATAATAAAATGCTTTTTTTAAAGTTTATTTATTTTGAGAGAGAGAGAGCGAGAGCATGAGGGGAGAGAGGCAGAGGGAGAGAGGGAGAGAATGCCAACCAGACTCCAGGCTGTCAGTGCAGAGCCCGACGTGGGGCTCAAACTTATGAACCGTGAGATCATGACCTGAGCCGAAATCAAGAGTCGGGTTGCTTAACAGACTGAGCTACCCAGGTGCCTCAATAAAAAGCCTTTTAATAAAGAAAAACAGCGAATACTGGCATTTGTGTTGGATGAATAAGCTTTAATTCATAGACAATAACACATCGCAAGTGATACAGTGATGCTTCCCCCCGGGCTGCATGCTCATTAGCTGTAGCTCCCCGCTCACTCTGGTCCTGCCATGCTGGTTTCCTTGCTGCTTCTTAATGTGCCAGGTACACTCCCATTGGAGGGACCTGGCACTAACTATGCCTTCTGCTGGGGCGCTTTTCCCCCAGATAGCCACATAGCTTACCCCCTTTTAAATTTTATTACTTTCTAGTAAAATGTCATCTCATCCAAGCAGCCTTGCCTGACCATCCTCTCTGACACAGCAGCCCCCACCATGCATATTCTTATTCTCCGCTTTATGTTTTTTACTAGGACTTATCATCACTTGATATATGTCCATTTAAACATTTAACAAATTACGTATCACCTCCTAAGCTTTACAAGGGCCATCACTCTCTTGTGTTCACTGCTGTATTTTCAGTACCTGGAGCAGAGCCTGTAGCATTGAAAGTGCTCAATAAATGGAGACATTGGATAAATAAATTGGATGAGTCAAAGAAAGAAAGAAGAAAGTTCAGCTAACATAATGACATTCTTCTGTTCATGTTTCAATTTGGTAACATTTTTGTTATTAATTAATTAGAATTAATTTACTTTAAAATCTTTGCCAGGGTCAGAGCTGTTGGCTGAGATTGATCTGTAGGGTAAAAGGCAAGATCTAGGAAAATCAAATGTGTTTTGGAAATATAAGCACAGTATAATTTAACCATAATTTTACTGATTACATGATTTCTTTCTACTCAGATATTAATACAAGAAGTTGGTTGTATGAGATAAAACATTGAGTTTAATTTAAACAGGAGTAAATACTCTTATTTCCTTTAGTAAGTTTAGATCAAGAGTATTATTATTAGAGTTTCTCAAAGAGAGAGACTGAGACCTCTTCTGCAACCCTCACCTTGCCTAATGCTGTGCTACACAATACAGGTAATATGTACTACTGATTTAAAACAGTACTTTTAAAACCACATACTCTCCGTTGCTGTCTTTGTCAGAAAACTTTTTATATCAATACAAGCGAGTAAATATGAGTGTTGGAAAACTTGTAAATAACCGAACACATTGAGCACATCTGAAGGAAGTGCACACCAGCAGAAAGAATCATGGTACCAAGCCCCTCAGGTGGGAAGGTACCTGGCACATTCAGAAAAGAGAAGGAGGCCAGTGTGGCAGGACCAGAGCGGGCAGGGCAGTGTGTTTTTCAGCATCCAGCAGGACGGGAAGCAGCCCTCCATCACAGGCAAAGGAATACGATGTTCCCAGTGGAGGAACCCCAGAAAGTGCCCACAGTAACAAGATCAGCTCTAAACATCCTCTGGGGCTACAGGAAACTGTACGTGACACCAAAGCCCTGTCTCTTACCTCTTGTCTCTGTTTCCCAGCCCCCCACCTGCCCCCCAGCCTTTCAGCCCTAGAGGAGTTGGAGAAGAGTCAATCATGGTGCCTTCCAGGCTGCAGCTAAGGGAGGGGAGGGGTTTTAACTCTGAACGCAGTCTGGAATTTTTACAGAGCAGTGGATATTTTAATTACTGAAATAAGAATAATCTTAGCACTAAAGTAATCAGAAGGCATTTTATTATCGTTGGCTAAGTAGAGAAAGTCCAGGATCTGCCTGAGGAGTCATCCAAAGGCCCAGGGAGAAAGTCACCTATACAGTAGGTTTACAGGGGCTGCTGTGGGAATCAGTAAAGACTACACAATGTGATCACACACGGTGGCATTTTGCTTATTTGGTGTAATAGTTTTAAGCCTCGGGTCCTTACATAAGGATCTTAGGTAGGAACCAAAGAGGAGGCAGCATATTTCCTTTGGTAACCTCACTGTCTTTCTATTTTGCCCACTTAACATATGCCGGAATATTAGCACAAATGTGAGCCCTCCTCTATTTCTTTTTAATTATTATATGTTATGCATTAGCTTTCTCATTTCTAAGAATTATTTGCTGTAAATTCCTTAGGACTTTCAATTTCCCTTCCTAGATGTAAACCTAGTTAATGACCATGACTCTCTCCAGAGAGCACATAGTGAACGACAGTACTTTACAGTTAAAATAAAGGGGTAATGAGGCGGATGTGAGCAGACACCATAGTTAGTCAAGCTGAGTCATTAAAGAAAAAAAAAAAGCACATTAAAGCTGAATCAACTGTCATCTTTTAGTGATGACTGTTGATTTGATGTGATGAGAGAAAGTTCATGCACGTGGATGGGTTGATTCGGCTCCCGGATGGTCTGGAACATCGTTAACTCATACAGACTGATTCTGGCCCTGGTTCAAACTTCTCAGCCTTTGTTCTTGGGCCTCAGAGGATGGCTTTGAAGTTCAGGATAAAGCTCTTCTAACACACCATTACCAAAGAATAACCTTTTGATTATGATCTCATGAAAGTATAATCAATAACTTACATAAGTTAAAACCATGGCAAACAGTGATGGTCCTGTAATTGGACCTTTATGAATTCCATATGTAACAATCTCTGCATTAGCTAGCAGTCTTGCATAATACATATATTTCTTCCCCAAACATAGCTGTTGAACTTTCTTAAAAGGCTATGAAACTTTTCACAGCTACTGTCAGCCTTGAACTCTTCGGGCCCCTGAACTTGAGTGTGGGTACATTAACAGGCAGGATTTTTGGAAAGCTTAAAAGGATAAATAAATATTTCTCCCCAATCCAATAGACACTCACTTGTGCAAAGCAATTTAATCAAAGCCAGTTAAGTTTTTACTTAATTGTGTAGCTTGTGTGCTTTAAAAAATAGTTCAGGGGGAAAAAGACCTCCAGCAAATGATTAAAAACATAAGTAGAAAATATATTCACTTAGTAAAGGCTAGGAAGCCGTTATCCCATTATCTACATTAGCTAAGATTGGTATTTACTCCTCTCTCTCGTTAAGCTAAATTATACTATTACTAATTTTAAAATGTAAGTGTTTAGGGTAGTTTAATTGGCTTCACTTTGGGAGGAAGGGCAGTATGCATGCAAAAAAAGACTTGGGAAGAAAAGTATCTAACCCATGGTCACAGTAGTTAAAAACAAAAACCAAAACAAACCAACAGAGTTCTCTGATGGATTGAAGGGGACAAAGAAGAAGTCTGAATTGAAGGAACATTTAACGACAGAATGAAAGACATGCAAGGAAAGAGGAGTCCCATCCTTTTAGACTAAACATCAGATCTTTAAGGAGAGATGAGACTATAAAGCCAAAACCAATAAATAAAGTTGGGGGACACATCAAAGGAGTTATTTTTGTATCTTCACCCTCTCTTCACAACTATTACTACCCCCGACAGTGTCACCTTAGTTCTGTTGCCTGTTACCATGAAGTAGCATTTTTTTGGGAGCACATCTGAAAATTGGGGAGGGGAATGGGAGATCCAGGCTTCCAGTTATAGAGTGGATACGTTACAGGAATAAAACATACAGCATATGGAATATAATCAATGGCATTGTAATGGTGTTTTATGGTGACAGCTGGTAGCTACACTTGTGATGAACATGGCAAAACACACACACTTGTCGAATCACTATGTTGTACACCTGAAAATAATGTAACACAGTGTGTCAACTATAGTTCAATAGAAAAAAGTTGCCAAGCTAATTTCCAGAAAATTTATAAACCGTTAGATTCCTTAGTTCAAAATAGCACCATTAAAGTAATCTTTGTGACTCTACTGTCACTTTATAAAACTTCTGCACTTGTAAATATGTTACTAGCTTTCCAATTAAAATTTGAATTACTGACTCACAATGCCTTCATTGTACCATCTACATTAAAACACGTGATATTTGATTCTGTATCTCCTCTATTTGATTATATATAATTCCTAAATGCAGAGACTGTAACTATTTACCAATCTATTTTAATTGTCCAACTTCATTTAATAAAAATAATTTCAAAGCCCTATACACACACACACACACACACACAGATGATCAAAGAAGACCAGTACACTGAAGGGGAAAAGGATCAAGCTTTTAACATCTTCTGTTTGATTGTTTTTAAGGAGGTATCAGTGAGCTGGTTTTGGTCCAGTTTCTGTCCAGTTGTGACAGAAGGCCACAGGCTACATAAAGAGGAAAGGAAATAGGCCAATGGGAAAACCAGATGTACACAAATCAGCAGGGCCAATAAGATCTAACTCGTGACTTGTATGAATGTGTGGAAACTAAAAGGTACTGAGAAATGAGTCTCCTGTATTTTTTTTCTTTGCAAAAAAGAAAAAAGGGATGGCTTTGGAAATTATAGACCTGTTAACATCAGTATCTGTTTTTATAACTCTCACACCTTGAAGAATAACCTAGATATCAACATAGGGTCACAAGAAACAAATAGTGCTTCCTCAATTGACGTCCTTCCTCAAAAGAAAGGGCAGGAAGCAATAGAGAGTCTACCTTTATGTCAAAATCACTATTGATTGCTTCCCACAATTGGGAAGTCCAGCCTTCACTCTTCTATAGGATGGCTAAACAATCAGTTTAAGAGTTTAAGAGTTTGTGTGGTATTACATTCAGACTGATCTTGGAAACCAATCTATCAAGATTTCCTATGAGTGGCTTTTGTAAAAAAAAAAAAGTGTGAAGGTGCTTACAAAAGCTGTGGCCTTTCTTAAATTAAGTGGGTTTTAATACTCTGGAAAACAGAAGCACCTAAATGTTCTTAATCAATTAAAACATTTCAACACTAAAACTAGAATAAAATTTGCAGGGACAAAAAGCTAACCATTGAGGTATAAGGGAGCAGCTGAAACTAGAGAAACCAGATCTGGAAAATCATAGTTTGTTACAAACTGAATATGAGTTAGCAATCTTCTGCTATATGGAAAAAGTCAACTTGATTATGAAATTTACTGTGTGTAAAATTCTTCCTTCATGTCATGCATTAGATAGGATACTAGTATCTATTTAGAGAACAAACTGGTGGTTGCCAGAGGGGAGAGGGGTGGTTCAACAGGTGAAAAAGATGAAGATTAAGTAGTCCAAACTTCCAGTTATAAAATAAGTCACGAAGATGAAACGTACAGCATAGGGAATACAGCCAATAAAATTGTAATAACGTTGTATGGTGACAGATGGTGACTACACTTAATTGTCAAATCACTATGTTGTACACTTAAAATAGCATTGTAGGTTAATTAAAAATTAATTCAATTAAAAAACAAGAATTGGGGGGACATCTGGGTGGCTCAATGGGTGAAACGTTCAAGTCTTGATTTCAGCTCAGGTCATGAACTCAGAGTCAGGAGCTCGAGACCTGTGTTGGGCTCCATGCTGCTTACGGCGCCTGTTTGGGATTCTCTCCCTTCCTCTCCCTCTGCCCATCATTCACTTGCATGTGCTCTATCTCTCTCTCTCAAGAAAATAATAATAAAATGAAATTTAAAAATAAAAATAAAAAAAAGAATCGAGAATTTAAAAAATATTAATATCTATTTTAAATGATACAAACAAATCAGAAGGATTCAGAAAAACATACCAAAAATCTACTGAAACCATTTAGGAAGTCTTAGGAAGGAGTGTTTTTGAAAATTAAGTATTCAGACTGACTACTTTTTCAAGTTCATTGTTGTCTCTAGTTCTTCTTGTTTGTTGTTTACATATCATTCTGGAAAGGGAGTCCTACTTTGATGCAAATGAATTTTTGGCTGTTGTTCTCAAGTCCTGAAAAGTATAACAAAAAACAACTAGATTTCATTGTAGCAAGGAAGATTCTGGATGGAGACAAAATGTGGGCCATCAAAATGATGAAACTCTGGATAGCCAAAGATGATGGCAGAGTTCCTACAGAAGGTAGTTAAAGATCTGGCCTATATGCTGAGAGAGGCTGAGATCCCTTTCTGCTCTGCTGATTGACTATTGACCTTAAAAGACTTTTGCATTCACAAGCGGCTTCCCTGTCAGCATTCACTCTCCAGTCCTCCTGCTCCTGGGCTGTACATTGTCTACTTCTTTTTCTAATTTTTCCACTCCCAAGTTTTATCCTTTGTTTATGCTACTCTATATTACTCTTCCTGATCCTTCCAAAATTTCTTTGTTCCAGGAAATCAAATCTTTCCTTAGTACTTATTTCTAAATTATCTTCCTCCCAGAGAGTAAATATTTCTGCAGTACTCTTTTCATCAGCCTGTTTTTAGAATCACCTTGACATTTTCTCTTATATATTTCCATCTTCAGCGCTTTTCTTTGGTTGTACCATATTTCTTGGGGTGATATTATTGGGGGAAATTGAAGTAATAGCAGTTCTAGTACCATGGAGAAACATCGTGTTTATTAAACGGAAGAAGGAAGAAAAGGGAGAGAGGTTGTAATTCTAGGATTGGTGGATTCCAGGGGAAAGAATTCACCTCAAAGAAAGAGCCAGTGTTCTAAAATGAACTGAAAGGAGGACATCAGAACAAAAGGGTCACCACACTTTGTGCTAACGTCATGTTGTTCTTCCTCCATAGGCAGTGGATAGAAGACAAAGCCAACCTATGAACCCAGGCTTTTAGAAACAGGCTAGCACAGGGTCAGGCCAACTTTTCAAAATCACCTGAAAACAACACTATTTTTAAAGATATATATCATCTGACTATTAAACACTTTTCAAATGTCATTGAAAATTTTGTATCTGTATTTCTTTTGATACTGTTGGAATTTCCACAATAAGGGATCTCAGAGAGCTTTGTAAACAGGTCAGTCTTCACAAAGCCCCTCTGATGGCAAGACATGACACTTTAGAGCTGGAAAAAGTCTAGGAGATCATTTGGGGAAACTGAGGGCCAGGGAGGTTAAATTATATTTCCAAGGCCCATCCATCAAGACTGGCTCAGTGTGCTTTCCATAATACCTCCCTACCACTGTCTCCATTACACGGATGTTAAAATGAAAGAGAAAAAAACCCCAATACTGATAGCAGCCTGAGATTTGGGGCACTACCATTGCTAAATACCTACCACGTCTTGGCCACTGGTGCTGGGTGAAATGTATGATGGCCAGAACCGACCAGTGCCCTCTCCAGCTATTGCCTCATCCTGTTATTCAGAGCAGTGACCAACCCATTGGCTTTGCCTCAAAATTTCACATTAGTGTGTGTGTGTGTGTGTGTGTGTGTGTGTGTGTGTGTGTGCATGCGCACGTGCTCGTGCACACATGTGTTTGTGTGTTTGCTAGACTGTGTAACCTAAAAACAGATCAACAGACTTCCTTATTCTTCATTCTGGGAGAAAATTATAGGCAATTCTTTCCTTCCACATTTTATGGGACTGTTGAATTGTGATATGGTGTTATTAACCCTCTCATAGCCTTAAGTTTCAGACGGAAACAAAGTGGGAAGCTCTGTCAGAAGATACGTTCTTTTGCCAGCTTTGTTGCTAACTCTGTGATTCTCACAATGTCTGGCATCACCCCTGGTCCGTGGTTTTCTAATCTGAAAATGCAGGTGGTGGAAAGAACCTTTAAGATTCCCTTCCCTTCTAAGAGTTTGTGATTCTGAGTGGAGGCAGCCCTTGACAAATCCTTCCAGCGTTTAACATCAACACCCTCCTGAGTATTTGGGAAGAACAGAATTCTTTCTGCATAGAAAACCGGGTAGAGAACTGGGCTCGATAAAGAGCTAGTTCTTAAAGTGTCAGTGTATTAGTTCTGTGCTCTTATGATCTAAGACCTCATGAGTAATCTCAGAAACGTGCAAACCTGGAAATTTGCTGCACAGATATCCTGGATGTGCACTGTTGCCTTTATCAATTTCTGATATTTTCTAAACTACAGAGATACATGTTGATAACCAATTGATGAGATTGCTTAGGGTGAGCCAACAGGGTGGCTGAGAATCCCTCCGTCAGACCTGTCCATTTCCCTTCTGTTTGCCACCTGTTCGCTGCAGGAGATTTTGCTCAAAGAAGCAGGTGAGGGCTCCTGTCCTTGAAGTGGCTACAGGAGACTCTCTGCAGCAGAGAAGCCAGCAGTTTATAAACAGTAATTTGTGTCTACCTACCAGGCTTTTTTTTTTTCTTGCCTGAACCATTTTATTCCATAGACAGCAAATTCAGGACAAGTTAACAGACACTTCAAAGGCTAAAATGCAGAATATTTACTCTGATATCAAGACTTCTGGTTCAAGTGAATCCAGCTGCCTGAGTACTTTTCTCCAAAGGGTCCTTTAAAATTTTTTTTTTTTTCAACGTTTATTTATTTTTGGGACAGAGAGAGACAGAGCATGAACGGGGGAGGGGCAGAGAGAGGGATACACAGAATCGGAAACAGGCTCCAGGCTCTGAGCCATCAGCCCAGAGCCTGACGCGGGGCTCGAACTCACAGACCGCGAGATCGTGACCTGGCTGAAGTCGGACGCTTAACCGACTGCGCCACCCAGGCACCCCTCCAAAGGGTCCTTTAAACCAACTCTTTGTCTTTCTGCTTGAATATCCAGCTCCGGGAGCTCTGACCAGCAAATTAATTTGTCTTCCCTTTTATGGAACACGTATAAAAGCGTATTTATTTGCTCAGAGCTCCCTTATTTTGATAAATGTAGTAAATATGCCATTCTTCCTCTTAGAAAGTGCTATGCTCTAGCCGCTGATGACAATAACTCTTTAGGCTTGGAAGTTGATCTACTTGCTAATCCTTCTCGAACTTTGTGCCTTTTAAAACTGAGAAAATTATACCACTGAGTGTTGGGAGTTTATAATAATAAATTACTTAATATATAAAAAAACTTATTTAAAGGGTATATATGCAGAAATAAGTGTTCCAATCACTATTATTTCAAAATATTTCTGGGTACACATATCTATGTACCTGAAACGTGCAGAAAAACTCATATATTTATTCATACTCACTTCAAATTAATAGAAAATGTGTTTCTTTGCTGTTTAAAAAGGAATGACCTATTTTATTCTTTGCAATTCACCCACTGGTTTTGTATTTGTATCCGTAATTTATAATTAATATATATCTGAAGAGTTCTGTGTTCGCAATTAATCATCCCTATGCAGAGCTCTTTCCCTTGGCCGACCTTAACATCCCTCTCTGGAAAAGGACAGCCACTTACTGATCCCCCACTGCCCCCTACAGTATGAAACTCCTACTGAGATAAACTTGTCAGAACTTAAAAATGCAGGCACAAATCAACAGCCACCAGGACCATTTAGAAAGCCTCATTTCGAGGTTTAGAATTAAGCCTCTAATATTAAATACTAAAAATACTAAAGAGAGAATACTAAAAAGGATATCCTTGCATAATTCTGTTGAAAGTATGGAGTCCCCATTACAAGCCATTCAGCATTAACGTATGTGCCAAGAGCCTGCACAACTATCAAGTGCTTTGACTCAGAAATTCCACTTGTGGAACTCAGCCCTAAGGAAGTAATCCTCCTATGGAAAAACTTTTATGCCTTGGGTTGCTGTTCACAGTGTTATTTGTAATAGTGAAAAATTATCTAGAGACAACACAAATAGGAGAACGTTTAAATAATCCACAGAATATAGTGTGGTTGTTAAAAAACCATGTTTACAGAATATGTAATAACATGGGAAACTTCCCCACTGTTCCCAAGCAGACAACAACAAAAAAAGGGGACAAGTTGTTGCTTGAACGGAAAAACGCTAGGTGGAAAAACACCAATATTTTAGCGTTTTCTTATGTGAGTTAACTATACATGACTTCCCTTCTCCCATTCTTCCTTCTCTTTTTCTGTATTTTCCAAAGACTTTTAGAGGGTGTACTCATTTATGATGGAAAAAAGTAATGAACTTAAAATAAAACTCTGTAACGATTCATGGTTATACCCAGGGTTATACCCAGGAAATTAAGTACTGAAAACCCTAATGAAGTCTAGTTTATGTAACTGAGGAACAAGTGCTGCAAGTTATAATTACTACAGGGACAGCTCGAAGTGTAAAAACCTCAATTTGTAACAGAGAGACAAAGTCTCAGACTTGATTCCTCAGTCCTTTGTAAAGAGCCCAGCAAGGAATAAGTGTTACCAATGTCTAGAAAGGAACTATTATTTGAAGAAGGTCTTACAGAGTAAATATTACTAGTAATAATAATTTGTCAAAAGGTCTTAAAGGTTACTATGAGTCACATAGCTGTCTGGCCTACCTGCCTCAGAGTTGAATTCCTAACGTGAGTTTATTAGTCAAACTGAATGAACTGAAACCAAGCTACTATTGGAAAACCAGGTAAACGTCGCCTAAAATAGATTTTGCTGGATTTTATTGGTGTGATTCAGCAAACAGTATTTTGAAAGTTAGTTCTGCTCACATTTTTTTCCTTTTTGCTACAATTAATGGTATTGTCCAAGTTGTTTTTCTCTCTGATTTGAATTCAAACGCAGAACCAAGAACAATGCGGAAGTGATAATGGCTAGTAACAAATCACAGACATTTTAGAACTGAAAGGAGCCCCTTATTTTACAGATGAGAAAGAAAATGAAATACTTGTCTGAAGCCCCAGATAGATGGTGTGGGAGCCGAGCCAGAAGCCAGATCTCCCGAGGCCAGCTCAGTGGGACACGGTGAGTTCAGAGACTGGGACGCCATCACTTATGGTGGAGTTTGGGCACCCCGCCAGCACACTCCCTAGCCTGGGATCTGGCAGACTACCTTTCTTTGGCCTCACGGCTTCCATTTAGCACTAACAGCTCATTAATATAAAGGGAAGAAAAGACCCTACTTTTTTAGTGTCGACTATGTGTCAAGTACTTTGTACACATTATGCAACTGCATTTTGCTGCCAGGGTAAAAAGTAAATTAATGATTTCCTTTTAGCACTTGAAGAAACCAAGGCCCCAAGCATTTAAGTTGATCAAGATTTGGCCCATGCCGCTGTTTGCTTCTCTTTGATAGTTAACTTCTCCTCTTGTTGGGCAGCTAAGACAGAAAACAGTGTGTTAGAGCTCTCTAGAAGGCATCAATAGGATAGATGACAGATAGATAAATAGTTAATAAGGAATTGGTTCATGTGATTATGGAGGCTGGGGAGTCTGACATCTGCAGTTGGCCAGCTAAAGACTGAGGGAAGCCAGTGGCATCAGTTCCAGTCTGAAAGCAGGGAGGCTCAAGACCCAAGAAGAGCCAGTGTTTCAGTCTGAAGGCAGTCAGGCAGGAGGAGTTCTCTCTTCCTCATGGGAGGGTCAGCCTTTTTGTTCTATTCAGGCCTTCACATGATTGAATGAGGCCCATCCACACTGGGGAGGGTCATATGTCCCAGTCTCCCAGTTCAATGGTAATGTCATCCAGAAGACCATCAAAGATGTGTCCAGAATAATGTTGGACCACATGTCTGGGCACCGTGTGGCCCAGTCAAGTTGACACGTAAAATTAACGACCACACATCGTATTCTCCAGTATGGTCAGCGCCTGGACCAGGGGGAGGTGATCGGGGCACCCAGACTGTAAATGTATGGAGGCACTTACTCCTAGGTTCACACAATCACCCTGAGTGCCTCACTTGTCCCACTGAGCCTAGTACTGGCCCCATGTCCCCCTCAAAAGGGCAGATTCAATCATCTCTCTTAACTTCAAGTGTTTTATATTAAGGGGACAGCTTTCTACAATCATGTAAATACCATTCTAGAAAAGTCTTGGCTATGCAGAGTTTCTCAAGGAATTGATGGCAACAGATATCTGAAATACCAAGTATGAACCCAGATGAAGGGTGATTATTTCTATCCTCACCATGGCAATGGAATGGTAATCTACTTTTATTTTCCACTGAAAATGTTTCCTTATAATTTAAATAGAATTTATTGAATGGGCCCTTATTTATTTTTATCGAAAGGCAAAAGCCTTTCTATAAAATCACAGATGCAAAACTTTTGTGCATTATAGAAGAATGTACAGCTATTAAAGATCAGGTTTGAATTATTTTACTTTTGGCCAAAGGCCATCCACTGCAAATTATCACAGTTATTCCTCATATTTAATTATCTACAGTTTTAGCAATGCATGGTTTTTCAGTCATCAGGAGGACTGAGTGAACTCAATGAAACAATATAAACGAAAGCATGTTTTAAACTATTAAGTGTGATATAGAAAGGTGTCACTGCTATTAGCAGAATGATAGAAATCTCTTACCTTAATTCAAGAGACCTGTACTAATTCAGCTTATGAGTAAATGTTGCCTCAAACCCCAGACAACACAGGATATGCAATGATAACTCTCCAAATTCAAGCCTGCGGATATCCAGGATATCAGATACATTTACTGATCAAACTTTGGGAACCAAAGACATTCAGCCAGTCTGAATGGATTTTGTATTTGTTCCATTTAGCTTCTGAACTAGATCTTGACTTAGTTGATTTGATAGTGGCCTCATAAGGTACGACTCTCTAAATGAAGCTGCTTCTTTAAAAATTGATTTGGATGGGCAGATTGGCCTACTGTTAGATAACACAGAGGTGACATAATATAGACATATTTATACCTACTTTGGCATCTGACTGCCAGGGTTCAGGCCCTGGCCCTGCAGATGACTAAGGTATGATCTTGGGCAAGTTACTTAATTTCTCTGTGCCTCCGGCTTCTCATACGTTTCATGGAGATAAAAATAGTATCTTCACTTCACAGAATTGGTCCAAGAATTACATGAGATAATACCTATAAATTACTTAGAAGAGCTTCTGGCACGAGGTAAATATTCAGTAAGTGTCAGTTCTTCTTCTTAAGTGAAATCACATGAAATTCAACCATTTTGACCTACTAAAGATGACAATTTCAAGTGAGTCGATCAAATATTTACCAAATATTTGAAAGCCATGCTATTTTAGCACCTGTAACAGTGTCAGCTCTTATTGGTCAGGGTGGTATCTAACTCATGCTTCACAGCACATGGTGTGCATGCAATAAAATGTCTAAAGAATAAAGACGTAGATTCAGGAAAATCTCTGTTTTAAAAGAGTTCAAGACGCCATTTCATCATGGATTCTGGAGTCAGATTACCTGAGTTTAAATCCTGGCTCCACTACCTACTAGATATGTGAACTTAGGCAATTTGCATAACTTTTCGTGACCCGGTCGCCATTTTTGTAGAATGGGAATATTAGTAACGCTAATCTCACAGGGTTGTTGAATTAAACTAGATAGTGATGAGAAGTGATTATTAGCACAGTGACTGGCACACAGAATACCTTAGTAAGTGTTAGCTATTTTCCATTTTTCTTCCCCTCCCTTTTCTTCTCCGTCTTTAGTTTATCATACAAGTTTTGTAAACCAAAAATGATTTCACAATTCTAGAAGTAATCTCCAATTCTAGCAATGAATTATTTTCTCATGGGACTATAAAGAGTAAAATACCAGTAAATTCCATCTGTGATAATTTTATACTTTTGCTAAGTATTTAGGAATCAAGGTTGAAAAGATGCAAAACTGCTTATGTGAAGGAGCTGGAGAAATTGGGGATGTTTGGGGACATGGGCTGCAGGAAATTAATGTTGGTGTCTAGTTGGGGCCAAAGGGCTTAGGTCATGTTGTTATAGGTGCCAAGCGATAAAGTTCAATGTCAAATAGGGAGCAGGGGTAGACTCCCCATTTCTGCACAGAACACCAAGTTGCTCTGAGACGGTAAGACCTATGGAGAATACAGCCCTCTGTGGCCCCTTGAGTCTTTATCGCTTAGGGAGCATAGAGAGGCTGCATCTAGACCTGACAAGCAGGTCTCACCAGGACCATAATGTAGCAGCAGAGGTCAGGACATCTCCCTCCAGGATGGCATGTGTCGAGTCCTTCTAAGAATTCACAGAACTAGCTGGTCTTTGCCAGGAAAGAAGTAGGAGTAAATGAACCAGAGACCCCCCATTAGCAGTGGAGAGGATAAGGCAACAAACTTCAGGGTATAAATGCCCAGTGTAAGTCCATAGACTGGTAGAGTCTTGGGAGATTCAAGTTACAGTGGGAAGGCAGGTTGTAGCCCATTATGAAGAAACCTTTCTATGATTAACACAATTAAAATAATTCAGTAACATCTACCTTAATAAGTTCCCTGCCACTGCACACGTTCAACTAGAAGTTAAGAAACCACAACTCATGGATGCTTCAGATAATGGTTAGGCTTGATAGGGTGAATGAACTCTGGGATATCTTCCAACTCTGCTATTCTGTTGACACCTAAAGTTACAGCCAGAGAAGGCAAAACAAAAACAAAACAAAACACTGGATGAATATGGAGAGATAACTTAAAACTTGACTCCTGCTTGAGATTGAGCAATTGTTTAAAAGGAAGAAACAGAAAATCAGGGTACAATGAAATCATTCACATTTGTACTTATTTAGGATGAGTTTTCAAATTTATGATGAGTCTTGATGTTTTCAGTGACATGGAATTTGAGATAGTTTATTTTCTAACTTACTGAATATATTAATGGCCTATTGAAATGAGTTATGTAAGATCACAGTACCCCACAAATTGGGCTCTGTTAGAGAGCACCCCCACAGACTTAAAAAATGCTGAGATGGAAAATTCCACAAAGAAGTAACTTTTACATTGCCACCTGCTGGCTACTGCTGTAAGTGACAGCGATATAAATACAATTTCAACGTCTTACCAAGTTCCAACTGGAAACAGGAATATTGATTGAATTAACAAATGACAGGAGTCAAACGGCTTCACTAGAAGTACTCAAAAGGCAAACATCAGAGTAATTTTACAAGTTTATTAGGGTTCCATCAGGGTATTGCCTTAAATAGGAGATAAATCTACGTGGACTTGACTTCAGATGTGAATCCCACCGCCTCTCCCCCTCCCACCCCCCCCCCCCCCCGCCCACCCAGTGGTGCATCCATGACTAATACTGAAATAGCCCTTGTAAACCAGGCATCCTAACAAGCTCTATAGTATAGGTTTATTCAGGCATATCTCCAGCTCCCACAGACTGTTTTCCCCAAGAGTATTTCTAGACGCTTGATTCTGGAGAGATGATTTGCTTTGTCACCTAGTGGTATAGTGACATTTGTTGTATTCTTTTCCAAAACAACAACAACAACAACAACAACAACAACAACAACAATAATAATAGCAAGTAGAAAGCAGAATATATTAGGCCATACTGTCTCAAGTACATAAAAGCCATGAAGTTAAGCAGAGTTGTTCCAAGTGTGCATATGTTAGTTTCACAGGCTTCAGGCTATGCCCTGAAGAGCACCAGAAACTCTGTGTAGATTAATTCACCCCTCTCCCAAAAGAGTTATGCTCCCTCCTCAGCATTTTCACAGCACTTTGTTCATTTTGCAATTACAATACATTTACTATTGCATTGTTGTTGTTTTGTTCATATCTGTTGTCATACTAGACTGAGGGCAAGCTTCATATACAATTTATATTTGTGTTTTTAGCATTCGGCACAAGCTTTGGCATTTTGTAGGACCCCAAATATCTGTTGAGTTGAGGTCAAAACCAGGAAGGAAGAGAGCTAGGTAGAGAAGAAAAACTCTCAATCTCCAAAATCAGTCTTTCGATTCTACATCTCATATCTCTGCCCTAGACTCCAGTTTTCAAATTCATACCAGACTCTGCCGTCTGAATGTTCAGCAGAAAATTCGTGTTCGGGAAGTTCCAAACGGTTTGTACCTCAAACCGTTCTGCGCTTCCTCCTGTAATTAATTTCTCAGTTAAGACACAACCATCCGACCATCTGTCCAGCCAGCTTAGAGTCATCCTCCAGTCCCCCGTTACCATAGCACCTACATGTCAATTATCCTGAGAGATATCTCTGGGATCTGCTTCTTCCTCTCTCTCCCTACCCCCTGCCTTACTTCATACTCGTGTCACCTTGTAATGTCTTTTAAGACGTCCTAATTGTTTCCTTGTCCTCAGCCAGGCACCCCAGTATCCACTCTCCATCTGGCACCCCATTATCTACCCTCCCTCTGCCACCAAAGTTATCTTGCACGCAGGCACGATGTTACCATCTCTGTTATCATGCTCCCCATTTTCTGTAATACAAGTCACCTCTGCCATACAGAAGTCATCATGGTCTCAAACGTTTTGGGACTAACAGTCCTACTCCAACCACACCAGTGATCCTCAATCCCGCGTACCTTCCTATGCATCATTCAACACACCCAGAACATCCACCCCAGCCCCACCTGCCTTGGTCATGCTCTGCCTACTGAACGTTTTTCGTGACCCAGTTTAGGTGTTATCTTTCCTGGGATATCTTCTTCAGCATACAAGTAATTGTAAATGTACCTGACCAGTGGCAAAACCCTCTGGCTTTATGCTCCCGTAGGAATTCTCTTAGGGCATGTAACGGGGGCCACCTGGCCCATATGAAGGCTGTGTGCCAATTAGGTAGAAGTGCCCCTCTGGACAGAGGCAGCTCTGAGGCATGCTGTCAGATTTGACAGGTGAAATGTCGAAGAGCTGGATTTCAGCTTGGTCAGGTTGAACTCGCTGCTTTGGTCAGTTCCCCTTATGCGATGAAAAAGCCCATCCAACCACACATGTTGGCCCTGAGAGCTCACCACAATTATTATTGCCTTGTTGACGCCACGGTCTTCACCCCCAGCTGGTGAATTCCTAGAAGGCAGTTGGATCAATTAAAATTTGTATTCTCAGAACCTAGGACATAGTAAGCATTGATAAATTGTTCTTTGAATTGGTATTTGTTGGATGCGAAGACATCCATAATAACTTCTCTCAAGTGTATAAACATGTACATAGGTATTCTTAGCCGCGTAGTCTCAGGTAAGTAATTTGACTTCCTCACACCCCAGTTTCCTCATTTATACACTGGGGACAATACTAGTGCCTACCTCTGGCTTTCTGTGAGGAGGATCTGATGAGAGAGTATCTGCAAAGCTCCCAGCAAGTATATGCTATGCAAGTATTGGGTATCATCATCAACATACGATAAATAAAGGAGTATACTGAGATGAACCTCTTTAAATTTCACAACAAATAGGACAATTTTGGAGGAAGAATCTTTCTGTCTTGATTTTTAAAAATAAAGATATTGCAATTTGAATACAGATATTACCGTTAATGTTAAAATGATTGACGATGTTTTCTTAAGAGATAGAATCATAATAGTTTAGAATTTGGAAGGCATTTTATTTTTTTATTTTATTTTTTTAGTGTTTATTTAGTTTTGCAAGAGAGACAGAGTGCAAGTGGGGGAGGGACAGAGAGAGAGGGAGACACAGGATCCAAAGCAGGCTCCAGGCTCTGAGCTGTCAGCACAGAGCCCGATGTGGGGCTCGAACCCACGAACCGTGAGATCATGACCTGAGCCGACGCTCAGAGAGTCAGACGCTTAACTGACTGAGCCACCCAGGTGCCCCTGGAAAGCATTTTAGAGTTAATCTAAACTGCTTTTCTTACAGATAAAAGAATTGAGTTAAGTGACCTTTCCATGGGTTCTACTGTTTCTGCCTCTGGCCTTTCCCAAATGTCCAGCCTCATCTAAACATACATACACCCTGCCCCCCAGCTCTGGATCCCAATATTTTCCCTTGCATACATCCGGCCCCTGTCCGAGGCACCATTACCTCTTCCCAGAACGCACTCTCCCAGATCCTTTGCCTCTACCTGTGACAGTCCTTCTCCCTACACCTGACTCCTGTCTCAGCTTATTAAACAGATTCAATTCCCAGTTCAATTATTCTGTCTTCTCTGGCGAAACTTGGCCCTCCTTCCTCAGCCAGAGTTTCTTGTTACCTCCTCTGTGTTCCCATTCTGTGTTCATACCTCTATTTAGCACTTATCAGAGCAAGGGCTCTGGATCCCAACTGCCTAGGTTTGACTTCCAGCTCTGCCACTTGCTACCCATGTTTCTTTTGCTCCTCTCTGTCTTAGCTGCCTTATCTATCAATTCAGAATAATAACGGGATCTACATCATGTATTAATTCATTCAACAGATAGTTTATTGACTGCTTATTGTGTGTCAAGAGCTGTTTCAGGACCTGGAGTTGTTACATGGTGAACAGGACAAAGTCCTTGTTCTCATGAGCTTACATTGAATGGGAGGGTTGAACAATTAAAATAAAATATAATCAAGTATAATCATTATTCTTGGGGCCATAAAAATATATATAGCAGAGAGGTAGACTCAAGAGTGATGAGGGTGGTGGTTGATGTTTTACAGAGGGGAGTCGGGAAAGCCTGTTAGAGGAGGTGACATTTGATTGGACATGGGGGAAATGAGGGAGCAAACCACATAGAAATCTAGTGGGAGTAAATTCTAAGCAGTGGAAACGTCATGTGCAAAGGCCCTGGGACAGGAAGGATGAGCTAGGGGGCAGGAAGGCTAACAGGGCTACTGCCAAGTTAATGAAGCAGACAGTGGAGGAAATGAGATGCTCTTTATTCCTAGCACCAAGACTTTTGTATTTTTATCTCCGAAATGTTTCCCCAATCCATTTTTCCCTTCTTTTCATCTCTGATCTTATATATATTAATTATTCCTGATTTCTCTCCTTGCAGTCTATTCCCTTCAAAGCTATCTTCCATCCCACTAACACAATATCTAAATATGTAACTCTGATCCTACAGTCCTCTGCTGTGTTTCATGGAATAACTCAACATCATCTGTAGAGTAAACACAAGATGCATTAACTTGCTGGACAAAGTCCTCTAGGACCAACTCTCTACTTCCTACTTGCACATACACTCCAGCCACACCAACATACTGGTTCCCAGATAATGTCATTCTGGTCTCTATATGTCGCCTAGTGCTGTTTCCTTTCCTAAAAACCATCCCCTCTTCCACATTTTTGCTTGGCTAGCTCAACTGTCAGGCTCAGCTCAGCTCTGGAGTTCCTTCTCCATGCTCTCATTATAACCTGAGAATGCCCTAGTCCTGATACAATACCGCTTCCCAGCAATTATTTGGATGATCGATTTGTATATATCCACCTCTCCAGTTAGCTTCTAATTTTTCTCAAGGGCAGAAAATTGGTTCTTGGTCACGTGTTGCCTCCCTGGGGCACGATCTGGGTTCTGGCCAAGAGCAGCTAAGCAAGAACTGTGTTCATCTCCTTTCTCATATTGCCAGCTAAGAAGTCAATCCTGCATCTGTCCCCCGTTTCAGGCCCACACAATACATAGCTGCTCTGTGACACTGTGGTCAGGTGAATGGGTTTCAAATGATGCCTGACAATTTTCAAGATTCTTTAATCACATTCATCTAGAAAAGTCAAAAAGAAGACAAAATCCATTAAGTCTATCTGAGGGAAACAGAGAACAGAAATTGTCCTAGGATTTTAGAATTTTAACTGATAAGTTTGTTCATTTGTTTGTTTGTTTGTTGTTTTGGAGAAACAGAGCGAGAGAGAGAGAGAGAGAGAGAGAGAGAGAGAGAGAGAGCGCATGTGCGCGTGAACAGGGGAGGGGCAGAGAGAATCTTAAGCAGGCTCCACACTCAGTATGGGGCTCAGTCTCAGGACCATGAGATCGTGACCTGAGCCAAAATCAAGAGACAGATGCTTCACTGACTGAGCCACCCAGGTGCCTCTTAGCCAGTAAGTTTTAAAAGAACATCTAATACTTGAAGAAGCAGGCTTATTTTAAATAACTCAATGTCCAATGTCCACTTCTCATCATTTAAACAGAAGCATTACCTGCCAAGTGTAATTTCTTTACCTTTATTGTACTTCTCTTGATACTTAAAAAGGTATGGGAGTTGGGCATAGATGCTCAATCAATTCTTTCACAAATTAACACACTCTTTTCCTTATTTAAGCTTCCTTTTACATTAAGTTCAAAGTTCTAAGTTCCATTAGAAAACTAAATTGATTTTTTAAAACATTCTACACACTCACAAAGCGTGTTTTTTTTTTTAATTTTTTTTTAAATGTTTATTTATTTTTGAGACAGAGAGAGACAGAGCATGAACAGGGGAGGAGCAGAGAGAGAGGGAGACACAGAATCTGAAACAGGCTCCAGGCTCTGAGCTGTCAGCACAGAGCCTGACGTGGGGCTCAAACCCACGAACCGTGAGGTCATGACCTGAGCCGAAGTCGGACGCTTAACCGACCAAGCCACCCAGGCGCCCAACAAAGCGCGGTTTTTTAATAGCTCTATGCCCTACTGCAAAAAAAAAAAAAAAACAAAAAAACAAAAAAACAAGGAAAAACAAACAAAACTAACCTGGAGCAGAGACTAACCATCACAAAGTTTTCCAAAAGTTTAGTACGAAAGAAGAGCTAAATGATGATTTTACAAAAGCCACTGTCCACCCAAGACATAAATCAAACATGTACTTAATATGTCCCTGGGACAAACCTGCAAAATGTTGAGTCCATTCTTTTCATAGTAGAGAGAAGAGAGAAATATCCCTGAATTGTTTCTACCTTCTCTTCTCCCCCAGAACCATCTCCATTATTTGACCTTGACATCCCCTTCACTGGGGCATCATCCCCATGACCTCTCAGATGTGTACGAGGCCACTCATGATCACCTACCACTTGCCTTCCCCTTTAAGACCTCCGTGCACTTAACGCCCCTGAGCTCTCCGCTTGGAAGGTATTTTCCTACCTTGCAGGTCTCTTGGATGCTTTCCGCATCCTTCAGGAATTAATTCAGACACACCTGCTCAGTGAGCTCAGGGAAGAGCTCCCGCCTCTCTTCCTCCAGGCAGGGAAAAGAGTGGCCTTCTCGGTGCTCTCCACCAATCCTAGACTTTCTAACCTTATTCGGATGAGTATGCTGAACGTTTCCCAGGCTATAAGCTCCCTGAGGGCAGGGACCATGTTTATTCCTCTCTGTGTGCTCTATGTTTGTTGTCTGTGTTCGGTGATCGACTGAGTGCTTGAGGCAGAGAAATGCTGCAGGGGAGAACACCTCCCCATCCCCTAAAGGTTCACAGCAGTGTAACCAAGTTACTCCCAGGTTGGCAAATAGGGCAAGTTGGCCAACTTTTTGCGGCAAAAGAGTCCTAACCTGACAATGCCTCCTCCAGAGATCCAGCTACAGGATGAAGAACACTGTCACCAAACTCTTAATCCCCGAACATTTCCTCTCACGACACGTCAGGGACATTTAAGTTAAATGAGTTTAATCCAACACAAAATGCTTTATTGAGTACCATTCCTTTCCGCTTCACCACAACAATTTAAAAGATTTTTATTTGTGCAAGCATTTTAAAGTCGGGAATAAACGCAGAGGATAGCAGCGAAGGGTTTGTTTACATGCCTTTATACCACCATGTAAGCAAGACGTAGCAGAGTTTACATTTGTGCCATGTAAATCGCTGTAGAACCAGATGGGGCTTACAAGGTACCTTGTAACTCATCTCCTCTAAGCAATAAAGCTTTTTTTTTTTTTTTTTTCTGGCAAAAGTTTGAGTAACTTACTGCTGTTTTCTATCAGCAGATACAACAGATGGCTGGCACATGCCTGCTTTGCTAAATGAAATGGGCTCTCTGCAGAATTACTCTTTGATCCCTGGTGGCATGTCCGCACCACCACAATGCAAAATGCCACAGCCTAGCAGAATCCAAACATGGAAAGTTTAAAGCTGGGTTTTTGATAGGAGTACCTTCTTAAAAAAACTCATGCCCACAGTATGTAAACATATTCACATTCCCACTTTGAAACCAGGGACCAGGGGTCAAAACACAAGGCATTTCCTCCATTTGATGACATAAAACCACTGAAAAGGTATGATGGCAAACCCCAGGAGTATGAAAGTATGCAGCCACTTGGGTTGCAGCTACCAAAACAATCATACCTCCATTAGGAAAAAATGTGGACAGTACACATGAAGGGACTCAAATAATAATAATAAGTGTTACCATAACTTACGGAATTGGAAGGAAGTGGGTAAGGGTACTTGGTAGTTCCTCTGACGAGGGAGAGGTAGTGCTTGAATTAAAACTCACTCTCTATTGCTTTTCTTTCATTTTTGTCAAGGGGAGAAAAGAAGGAAAAAACCCATTTTGAGACAGGTCTCCTTTCCTCTAGCAGTCCAATGGGAAATTTGAGACTGCAAACTGCAGCCAGTTTAATGGGACCAGTGCGACATCGTTATCAAACGCTGTAATGCAAAAACAAGTTATCCGGAGCTTTAGGGACATTTTCATGACATAATTGGATTATCTGGTTCATATTACAGAAACACATCAGTGGAATGATTCCACTTAAAAAAAAAATTAGCAAAAATCTGAGTCAGTTTCCAGGCAAATGATCTCTTTTTGAGTTTTCTTTTCTTTTTCTTTTTTTTTTTCAACAGTACCTTCCTCATTTTAAAGCTGAATTTGGGTGCTACTGAGTGGAGTCATTCAAAGACACCACCACCCAGGCAAAGTTCTTAGCTTTCTTCATACTTGATTTTGTATTATTATTGTTATTATTTAGGGCAGTCGGAGTTAATTCAGGGTGTTTTTTTAATTGATAGGGAAACGAGGAAGGATTATGAACACATTTATGTTCCTTACATAATGGGAAACCATTGTACTCGATACACTACATTTTCGGCATATGTAGTATTTTCTGTTTTGTAAGGTGATACATGAAACAAAGGAGCACATTTCAGCAGTTTAACCCAATAGTCAATGCGTTCACAACATACATGTGACCACCCACTCCCCAGCACAGCAGACAAAATTCTCCCCTTTCTTTCCTGTATCCACCACGATGCTTTTAAGTTTTGGTTTTAAACATCTTGAAACTGACGGAAATGAAGCTCTGTCACTGACTTCTGGTGGTCACAAGGATTGTGACCGCTACACATAATAACAAGCTTACTTTAAGATCTGGACCTGTTGGTACAGATGGTTAGGGCTTGCTTGGTAATCCACGTGGTGGGTTGGAAGTTAATACTGGCTGGTTATCTTCACCCAGAGAATTTCTATTCCATACACACCAATTTCACCCCAACCCTTGCCAACCATCTCAGAAATCCAGGCATTTGGTCACAAGGAGGTTGGAAAACTAGTACAGATATGGCTCAGCATAAATCCATCACCACTGCAAAAAAAAAAAAAAAAAAAAAAAAAAAAAGCCAACATAAAAAGAGATGGCCTATTAACTGCGTACTAGACTCATAGTACCTTAGCATCTATGTGCAGGTGATAGAATATATTACAGTTGTTAAGTTCAAGTCTATATGATCTTTATAAATAAAGATCTGTTTATAAGATCTATATAAACAAAAAATTTTGGCCTTGAACCAACTTGGTTCATATGGAAATCAGCAGTGGTGTCCTAATACTGGAATTCAGATTTGTCCAACAAAACTCCTCATTAAGGTTTTATTTGAAAGCCATTAGTTTCAGAAAGAGTTATTTTCCAAATAAAATGTTTAATTAGTGCATCGTTTAGAAAACCAAAATGGTCACTCATGGTCCCTACCTGTCCCAAATATGGAGAAAAATTAGAATAAGGAATGCCTCATTGAAAAATATCAACTATTAAAAGTTATATACAGCAATAAAGAGTGTTTTCCCTTGATTACTAAAAATCCTTTAAGCCTAAACCTCTTTAATAGAAATTCTTCTCTGATCTAAAGGCCTTGAGAAGGGCATGTGAGTAAATGAGTATTTTATTTATTTTTTTTTTTAATTTTTTTTTTCAACGTTTATTTATTTTTGGGACAGAGAGAGACAGAGCATGAATGGGGGAGGGGGCAGAGAGAGAGGGAGACACAGAATCGGAAACAGGCTCCAGGCTCTGAGCCATCAGCCCAGCGCCTGACGCGGGGCTCGAACTCACGGACTGTGAGATCGTGACCTGGCTGAAGTCGGACGCTTAACCAACTGCGCCACCCAGGCGCCCCTAAATGAGTATTTTAAATGGGAGATAAAGTAGAGACAGGGTTTTCAATGGAAAATGAGGATTTCAGTGAGAGAAAGAGGTCAGGCCATCTGATTTCAGATAGGAAAGCCATCGTAGGCAGATTTTTAGGGATCTTGAAAGAAACTGGTGAGAATCAGAGAAGCATTAGTGAATTCTTTGGGCTCCATAGCTATAGTCAGCCACAAAAACCACCTGTTTTATCATTTTGTTGAGTGATGTGTGGTGTAAAAATGATACTGTATTGGGGCGCCTGGGTGGCTCAGTTGGTTAAGCGTCTGACTTTGGCTCAGGTCATGATCTCATGGTTCATGAATTTGAGCCCCACATCGGGCTCTCTGCTGTCAGTGCAAAGCCTGCTTTGAATCCTCTGCCTCCCCCTCTCTCTGCCCCTCCCTCGCTTGTGCTCTCTCTCCTTCTCAAAAATAAGTTTAAAAAAACATTTAAAAAATGATACTGGGTAATAAATATAAGTAAACTAATGTAGAATGTCATACACGCATAAACTCTAAGGTATAACTTTTTGTACGTATCTAATGTAAAATAGTTTTTTGAAATTACAAATCAATACACACTCATTGTGGAAAAACAAAAATGTAAAATACGCGAATGTGACTAATGTTAATACCCAGGAGAATCAGAGGTTTATCAGATGTTTGTTCCTATGTCTGCCTACATATTTTATAATAGAATCAGAATATACTGTTATACACTGCTGACTTAATCTGTCATGAATATCTTTCTTCTGTGGCATTGGTTAGATCTCTAGAATATTCTTATTAATGCTTCTTTGCATTCTCCTGCCACTATCACTGGGCCTCTACATTCTACCCATGTTGACTTTTATTTTTTTTTTATTTAAAAAAAAAATTTTTTTTTAACGTTTATTTATTTTTGAGACAGAGAGAGACAGAGCATGAAGGGGGGAGGGGCAGAGAGAGAAGGAGACACAGAATCGGAAGCAGGCTCCAGGCTCTGAGCCATCAGCCCAGAGCCTGACGCGGGGCTCGAACTCACGGACTGCGAGATCGTGACCTGCCTGAAGTCGGACGCTTAACCGACTGCGCCACCCAGGCGCCCCAACATGTTGACTTTTATAAGTAGTGTAATGAGGAACAGTCTTGCACCTAAATTTTTATTAATATCCTTAGGACATCATTTCCTTAGGATGAATCTCTGGAAGGAAAATTTCCAGTCAAAGGATCCGTATCACGCTTTTTGCTCTCAGAATCAAATTGCTCTACAAAAAGGCTCAAGGGGCATCAGCCACATACAAGCGTGCCCAATTCTCCACATACTTAAAACACTCTTAAAAACCTGAGCAACTTGATGTGGGGAAACGAATCTCACTGTAATTTTTTTATTTGCATCTGTTTGAAGTAGAACATAAAAGTTATTTCAAATGATCGAAATCCCTAAATGCTTGATATTATTTGGATGAAATAACTAGATAATGGAGTGAGCTTTTCATTTTCCATGTCGATGTTTTGATGTGGTTTGGCTTTAGCCAGAGATGCCTTTCAAAAGACTTAATTGCTATTGAAGTGATTATTTTTCTCATCTTCAAAATGTCCATGCATTTCAAAAATGATGCTGCTGGAGTCACATAACGTTGTTGAGTAAAATAAGTAACATTTAAGTAATATTTTTAAATGTCCCGCTGTTTGGCATTGCGTAGATCACACGCTTCTCACCTAGCCTCCCGCTAAATAAGACAGACTCCAGAGTACCTGCCGAGAGCAGAAAGCATAAAGAGCAAGGTAACTGAGGGGCTAACATTGTCCGGTGTAATGAGATAAGCCACAATGGCTATTAACAACTAAACAGGAGAAAAAAAGATGCTAGAAGCCTTATTTCCATGCCAGTTCTGATGTCTTCTCTAATCCTTTACAAGAGATATTCTGGAGATTGATCTGTGATTCATTTTGTACTCAATAACATGCCAGTGTTTGCAAACCTGCACTAGCCATAAACCAACAGGGGAGATAGCATGGCATTTAAGCCTTTGCTTCAAATTCCATTCTTCAGAAGACAAACGCATATGAAAAATAAATAAATAAGAACCGTTGATACCTTCTGCTTCTCTTACAGTTATCAAATGCTTTCAGCTAGGAAGGGGTGTAAGTTAAGCGACCTTCCAATGGTGCTTACAAATTCATGAAAGTACAGGTTAAAAAAGTGTCCTTTTTAAAACTACTGAATTAAGGGGCGCTTAGGTGGCTCAGTCAGTTAAACGTCCAACTTCAGCTCAGGTCAGGATCTGATCTCAGTTTGAGAGTTTGGGGCCCCCATCAGGCTCTCTGCTCTCAGCGCAGAGCCTAATTTGAATACTCTGTTCCCCTCCATCTCTGCCCCTCCCTTCCTCACTCTCTCTCTCTCTCTCTCTCTCAAAGTTAAGTAAACATTAAAAAACAAACAAATACTGAATTAATGTTGATCTCATCTGACAAATGGTCAAACACAGATACATTCAGGTGAAAAGAAAAAAGAGATGATAAAAGGTCATTCATTAAATTATTACTGATTTCACAATATTCCATAATTAACTGTCTATAAAGTATTTGTGAAGAGGGAATTCTATAGGAAGAAAAGGGATAGTCTCTTTTGGAACAATAGGCACCTCAGTGAACTCATCTGCTAAATGGGGGTGTGAGAATAGATGACCTTCCTGTTATGAACCCTGATGGATCCAAAACATCTATTTTTTTTTTACAATGATGGAAGTGTCGATGGGTCTAGATTTGGTTTATTTTAGGGGGAAAAATGAGAGAACAGACCTGAGGGAAAAATGACAATTAAAATGATCACACCCCAAATATAACTGATAATTAGAGAGACACAAAATGGTTTCTCAATTCAAAACAATTACTTTTAATTAAGTGTCTTCTGGATCACATTCATCACAAAAATGGCCACTTAAGTAATTTGGAGTTAAAAAAGGACCTGAGAATGTGATTTTAATTATAATTACAATGACTCTCATAGTGGACATATTTTACCGACTAATGAATAAAAGAATTTATTACTTACTCTTTGTCCTCTACAGTAAATTCTCCAACTGCACAAAAGGAATTAAATCCCTATAACATTTATTCTCCCTTTCTTTCCAAAATTAGAGCTCATTTGTGTAATATTGGAACTGTACAAAAGGTAACATACAAAGGATGGTAATGTGCTAAGAGATGGTAATGTGCTTCTTCATAAAAATATACTGCAGTTTTCTTTTTCCATATGAACGTATTTAAAATGCTACTTAAAAAAAATCAATAGCCTGCAATATTTTACAAACATTCTTATATGACACTTTTTGAGGCTACGAAGTTGAACCAGAAATGTATCGCATTTGCATTGTTCCAGTGAGTAACATTCAGCAATTTTTTTTCAAACGCACAATGTCAAAAATACTTAGAGTTTAAAATTTGCTATAAAGTATAAATAATGTCAACCATGATTAGTATATACTATGGGGAAAAGAGTCTTCTAGATAATATGTTAAGTTTAAATGTCACTGATCGGGGCTTCTGGGTGGCGCAGTCGGTTAAGCGTCCGACTTCAGCCAGGTCACAATCTCGCGGTCCGTGAGTTCGAGCCCCGCGTCAGGCTCTGGGCTGATGGCTCAGAGCCTGGAGCCTGTTTCCGATGCTGTGTCTCCCTCTCTCTCTCTCTGCCCTTCCCCCGTTCATGCTCTGTTTCTCTCTGTCCCAAAAATAAATAAAAAACGTTGAAAAAAAAATGTCACTGATCACAGGAAGAAGTGACGCTGGTATCGGTGTCTAGCAGCCTGAAGACACAGTCATATCAAAATAGCAAGCTTAGGCACAATGCTTCCCCTTTTCTTCTGGGAATCTTTAATTTATGGGACATGTTTCAATAAACACGAGTTAGCTCTTTATTGGCGTTGGAAATCACATGAGAAATCACTCTTAAAAGTGGTGGAAAGGTACCAGCCTACACAGTATTATTTCTACCTGCCATCGGGCAGTCGAAGGTTTAAAGGGTAATTTTCTCCACCCCTTCTGGTCTCAGAACTTACCTGCCCTGCAGCTTGCCAGGTAAAATTCATGGAATGGATATTGACAGGAATGGCTGGCATTCTCTGTTGCGCTTTTCTGAAATCATGTGTAAAAGGGGCCATTTTCCCCTCTGAAACAATCAAGATGTCTTCTTCAAATCCTGGTTTAAAAAAAACAAAAACAAAAGCAAAACGATCAGACTAGGTGGACTTAATGCAAAAAGAGCATTAAAGAATTGGTATGGGTCATGCCTACACACCATGCACCTGTCTTGGCACCAACTAATTTTCCTCTGCACGGGGTAAGAACGGTGCTAAGAGACACAAGCTTTCAAGAAAGGGAGTGGACACGGAGTAACCGGGTGTTAACAAACGCTGGGTCCCCCGCAAAACTTAACGGTTGTGGAAACTAACAACTGCGCGATCAGAACACTAGATCTGCTTAGGTTTCTTGAGAGAAGGGCATACGCCTTCAGGTGGAAAAATAGCTTATTAAAAGGTGGAGGGGAACAACCTTCCTTGCAAATTAAAGTTTTTAAAAGATCCTTAAATGCATGCATCTCTCCTTGAACAGAAGCGCTGGAGAGAGTAAAGGCACAGGCAGGGGAACGGAGTGGGCGCGGGGGCCTTACCTATGAGCACTCTTGCCTGGTGAGCATCGATCCACAGGTACAGGCTTTCCTCCCGCGGCTGCCCGACCTCCGCCCGCAGTACCAGCAGGCACGGGAGGATGCTCCAGAGCCGGAGCGCGGCGGCGGGGAAGGCGCTTCTCCCGGCCATGCTACCCCAGATCTCCCTCGCCGTGGCTCTCGCCGCTGCACCCACCCAACCTGCGTCCGTGAAGTCCTCCCTCAGCCGGAGCTGTGCCCGCTTAGACGGCCAGGCGTGCAGCCGCCTCCTTCCCGTGCGAGTGAGTCCGCGAGAGCCGGAGGAGGAGGGAGGGGAGAGCCGGCGCCTGCTGGGAGGCGCAGGGGGCGCAGGAGGGAGACGCGACGGCGGAGACGCGAGACTGGCAAAGCGGGAGATGCCAGCACGCACGGCGAGGCCAAGAGCCCGAGGGTTAAATACAGGCCGAGAGGAAGAGCGGGAAGGGAGGGCGCGAGTGAGGTGCGAGCGAGGAGTGGCGAGGTCCAGCCGCTCGCCACTGGGGGGCGCTGGGCGGCGCGGGACCCTCGGAAAAGCCGCGTCCCTGCCGCGGGGCGCGGGTGCGAGCGCGCGCAAAGGGAACGCGTGGTGTAGGCGGTTGAGGAGAGGGGCGCTCAGACCGGCCCCCCGGGACGTCACTCGCCTCTGCCTCTCGCCTGGCTGGCCTGGCAGGAAGCAAAGGGGAAGAACGGACATCGCGTGGCTTGATTAAGCTCTGAGGATGGTAATGATGACGATGACGACGATGACAACGACGACCCCCCATCCCTATGTCAGTGCTAAAGGAAAGCACATACTCCTCCACTTCTTCCTTTCCGCCACTATCGTTCCTCTCTGAGCCGCTCTACGCTGATACTCTACAATATGCTGGTACAGTGTAAAACCCGATCCACCGTCCAGTGGTGTCCTTGACTGCGGGCGCTCGGCTTGGCTCCTGGCGCAGGGCTTTCATTCCGCACTTGATTCACATCAAGGAGGGCGCTTTCACAGGTGGGGAGACTCTTCTCCTTGCTCACCCGGGAAGAGTTCCCTGGACGCTGGATGACACGTGCACCTGACCCCGTGAGGATAGGACTTCACAAAACCATGAAAATCTTAATGTTTGCTGGGGTTTCCCCAAACTTGGAGGCGCGCGCGGTGGTACTGAAATCACAGGCGCTTGGGAGGAAGACCAAGCTCTGGCCTTGCCTATGGGAAGACTGGTTGGCTGGCGGTGGGCTACAGCCTAACATACATACCCTACCTCCTCAGAAGGGATTTAACCTGCTTCCTGCCTAATCCCTCGGCTGCGCAAAGAAAATGGAAGCAAACGATTAAAAAAAAAAAAAGAGGCTTAGAAAGATTTCAGACTCAGAAAAGGGTTGTTTACATCTCCTTGTTCTTAAGCACCCAGATGCAGCGACAAATGCCCAAGGATGAGTGTCTAGGGCTGGGTGTGGTGTTTCACTCAGTCCTTTGTAGAGTGGTGGACACCTCAAGAGGGGAAAACAAACAGAACGGACAGAACAGAAGCCGAACATGTGCACGCATTCAGTTAAAAAAATGTTAGGTCACGATAAGTTACTAAAAAGAACAGAATATGCATTTCCAATTATGAAATATTTTCAGCTTTACAACTGTTGATCTTTAAAAGTAATTAGACAAGATGTCTAATTATGACTGTTTTGAACTTGCAGTGCCTTAACTTATAAGGACTTTAAAGTGCTTACTTAATCCTCACAAC
The DNA here is from genome assembly GCF_028749965.1 of Puma concolor. Classification (NCBI taxonomy): domain Eukaryota; kingdom Metazoa; phylum Chordata; class Mammalia; order Carnivora; family Felidae; genus Puma; species Puma concolor. The sequence goes on along the minus strand of NC_141673.1, from coordinate 52,193,991 downwards.
CCTTTTAAAAAAGGCACTATTAATAGCCCCATTTTACTGATAGGGAAGCACTGTTCCAAAAAGTCCCAGAAGCTGCCTTTGGTTACCCAGATGGTAAGGGACAGAGTCAGGGTTCAAACCCCAGGCACTCTGATTTAAAAGCCCATTCTTTTAGCCACTATATCTCGTACTGATAAGTAAATTATAATTAAGTGTATACATCCCAAGGCTCACAGCCATTCTTCCTTTAGAATAAGACTATTTACCTCTTTTCAGACATTTTATTATTTTTGATTTCAGTGCATATGCATCTATATATAATGTATGCACATACATCAGGCAGCCTTTGAAGCCCTTTAACATTTTAATGCCAATTGTTTCCCAATTAAAGATAATTTCAGCACACAATAGACATTTTCTTTGACTCCAAAAAGTGTGGTCTGAACTGAAACTTTTTCCTTTGCAGTGCTCAGACCTCTATGGCTCTTGGTGCAAGGACGCCCTCTACAGGTTGTTATAATCAAACACTAAGTAGGAAATACTCCTAAAATGTCCTTTTTGGTAGAGAAAAAGAGGGGCTAAATTCCCTCCTCATTCAACTTCCTCTGAGTGAGGCCTTTCCGCAGTGGTTGACTTAGGTGTTGATGATGATGGTAAAATTTATTTTGCTGTAAGAAACTATTTTTCCTTCCAGAATGGTTGCTCTCTATTCACTTCTCCTTAGCAGTGGACACTTAAAAAAAAATTAGATTTTATTAGAGTTATAAAAACATGCTATTTTTAAAAAATCTTGGATTTGAACTCCTGGGATTTTAAAGGGAAGGAAGGAATGAACATATGGTATACACCAGTCAGCTGTTTCCAAGAGTGTATCTTTTGGGGGGAGGGGCTGCCTAAGACGTAAATCAGGTTTGATTCTCCTTTCTGTTGTTTTTTTTTCAATGTTTCTTTTTTAATTTATTTTTGAAGGAGAGAGAGAGAGAGAGACAGAGCATGAGCAGGGGAGGAGTAGAGAGAGAGGGAGACACAGAATCCGAAGCAGGCTCCAGGCTCCGAGCAGTCAGCACAAAGGCCGATGCAGGGCTCGAACCCACGAACCGTGAGATCATGACCTGAGCCTAAGCCGGACGCTCAACCGACTGAGCCACCCAGGCGCCCCTCTCCTTTCTATTGTTAAGGAGCAAAGTGGCTTTTTCATTTAGAATACAGTCATGTTTCAAATTTCTGTACTAAAAAAAAAGTAATGATATTTATTTGCATATTATAAAAATTTCAAAATAATGTGCTAGATGATATCACAAGTCAGCTTCGCTTAGTTTGAGAATTCTACCGTTTATTGGGGCACTTGGCTGGCTCACTGGGCTGAGCATGTGATTCTTGATCTCATGGTTGTAAGTTCGAGCCCCATGTTGTATGTAGAGATGACTTAAAAATCTTTAAGAAAATTCTACCATTTATTTTCCAGACTATTATTTTTCCTTTCCTTGTGCAATTCATTCTCATCAGCTACATTTGTAGGCAGATGTATTTATTTATTAACTTACTTATTCCACAGAGATTGATAAAATAGCAATTTTGTGCAAGACACTGTGCTGAAAACTACAAGAAAAACAAAGACAGCAAAAAAAAAGTCATGAAACTACATGAAAAATGAAACACGACCTCAGCTCTTGACGAATATTGGAGTTATTAAAATGAATACGACAAGCACCCAAGTAACCCTAATAGAAGGCAAAATATGGTGGTTGTTGACAGAAGGACTGGGAATTCAAAGAGGAAGTATATCTGGGATTTGAAAAAATTTTTAGTTCATTCATTCAAAAAACATTGGTGAAGGAAAGTGGGTGAGGGTTTGCCTAAATGAGTGATGGGGATTAAGGAGGGCACTTGTTATGGTGATGAAATCACTGAATTCTACTCCTGAAAGCAATATTACACTCTTTATTAGCTAACTGGAATTTAACTGGAAATTTGACAAGAAAAAAAAAAGCATTGGTGAAGTGTCTGATGTATGGATAGAGAGGCAGGTAAAAACACAGCTCCTACTCTCCAAATCTTGGTCTAATTGGAGACAGAGTGAAGAATGAACCATGAAGACTTTTCCAGGCTTCTCATGGCTTCTGCAAGGCAAATTCAGAGATCTGGCAATACTCCCCCCTTATGAGGGGATGTGTGTGAGTACTGGGGTAAGTACTGGCTGCCATTCAAACAGGGTTCTGCTTCTTATAGTTATGATACACTTCTATCGAGCCCGCTTCACTTGACTTGCTGGGCTTCTGTAGGCTTCTGAATTTGCTGCTCCTGGACTAGAGGAGAGGCAATGGGACAGGGAGGAGGAAGGTGCTCGAGGGGACAGAAACCAGCACTCATCCTGGAAGTGCGGTTTTGCGGGAACAGGGGCAGAGCCTGCTATAGAGGAGGACCTTGTCAGTGCCCCACCACCCACTCGCCAGGTAATCCTTTCCTTGCCCACTCTGCCTCGTTGTCTCAAGCAGAGCTAGCTTGCTAACTCCAGGGGCTGGCCCTGAGACTAGGGCACAGCAGATGCACCCTGAGTTGTGGTGAAGGAGGGGAGCAGGCACCCTGGCAGCACGAAAAGGGAGCCACAACACAGTGAGTGAATAGAGCAAGTTGCCAAGCATTATTTTTACCGCAGTCCTGTTTTTAAAAAACTATGCTGGGGCGCCTGGGTGGCTCAGTTGGTTGAGCGTCCGGCTCAGATCATGATCTCAGGGCTCGTGGGGCTCCTGGGTGGCGCAGTGGGTTAAGCGTCCGACTTCAACCAGGTCACGATCTAACGGTCCGTGAATTCGAGCCCCGCGTCGGGCTCTGGGCTGATGGCTCAGAGCCTGGAGCCCGTTTCCGATTCTGTGTCTCCCTCTCTCTCTGCCCCTCGCCCGTTCATGCTCTGTCTCTCTCTGTCCCAAAAATAAATAAACGTTGAAAAAAAAAAAAAATGATCTCAGGGCTCGTGAGTTCAAGCCCTGTGCAGGGCTCTGTGCTGACAGCTCAGAGCCTGGAGCCTGCGTTGAATTCTGTGTCTCCCTCGCTCTCGGTCCCTCCCCCGCCCGTGCTCTGTCTCTTTCTGAGAAGTAAATAAACATAGAAGAACAATGTTTATGTGTATATATGTTTATATTTGTACATGTCTAAAACTATACGCAGAAAATGTCTAAAAGTTTACATACCAAAATATTTCCAGGGGTGGTCTATAGGGAGTAGAACTGGGTCTAGGGGTGATTTTCACTTTATGCACAAATATTTCCGGCTTTGAAAAAAAATGAGCAGATGCTCTTGTAGTTAAAAATCATTTTTAAGAGGGGAAAAAGGTCTTGTCTTTCCTGCTTCAGTCAGTTTCTCCCCCAAGTAGGCAGCTGTCACCACCCTAGGCCAGCACGGTTCGCTGTGCTGCTTGCATACGTTATCACTTCAGATCTGTCCATCACGACACATGACAGCTCATTACTGAAGCACAGCCCAGCTTGGGAATGCCTCGTCATCCCATGCCACACTCCTGTTCTTCTTCCCTCATTTAATGGCATTGCCAAGCAACCTACTATAACTTGTCTTCCACAAACTATATCTGGTATTTTCTGTTCACCCATGCTGTTTCATCTCTATGACATTTAACAGCTATTTTTTTTTAATTTTTTAATGTTTATTTATTTTTGACACAGAGAGAGACAGAGCAAGAGCAGGGGAGGGGCAGAGAGAGAGAGGGAGACACAGAATCCGAAGCAGGCTCCAGGGTCCGAGCTGCCCGCACAGAGCCTGATGCAGGGCTCGAACTCACAGACCACGAGATCGTGACCTGAGCCGAAGTCTGACGCTCAACCGACTGAGCCACCCAGGTGCCCCTAACAGCTATAATTTTTTAATGATGGGGGAAAAACAGGAAAACAATTTTACTGTCGAGTGTTAGAGGAATGAGAAACATATTGGAACACTGTCATAGGATGAAATATTACTGAAGCCTTAAAATTGATGCAATTGATATTCTGATATATATGTTCAATCATGAAACTATCATCACAGTCAAGATAATGTACATTACCCATCACTCCCAGAGTTTAACAAATCATACACTTTAAATATATGCAGTTTAGGGGCGCCTGGGTGGCGCAGTCGGTTAAGCGTCCGACTTCAGCCAGGTCACGATCTCGCGGTCAGTGAGTTCGAGCCCCGCGTCAGGCTCTGGGCTGATGGCTCAGAGCCTGGAGCCTGTTTCCCATTCTGTGTCTCCCTCTCTCTCTGCCCCTCCCCCGTTCATGCTCTGTCTCTCTCTGTCCCAAAAAAATAAATAAACGTTGAAAAAAAAATTAAAAAAAAAAAAATAAATAAATAAATATATGCAGTTTATTATGTCAACTGAATTTCATTCAATCTGTTTCAAAACTTTCTAAAGAAATGAGAAATATTGGTGTTTCATCAGGATACAAAAGGCACTAACAACGAAAGAAAAAATTGGTAAATTGGACGATATTAAAATTAATAACTTCCCTTATCAAAAGATAGCATTGAGAGTGAAAAGACAAGCCACTGAATGGGAGTAGGTACTTGGATGTACAGGATTCTTATCCAGAGTATATAAAGAGTTTCTACAAATCCATAAGAAAAAGGACAGACAAGCCAGTAGAAAATGGGCAAAAGTCCTGAAAAGGTACTTCACAAAAGCACATACTCACGTGGCCAATTAACACATGAAAAACTGCTCAACATCACTACTTATCAGAGAAATGAGAATTAAAACCACATAGGAAACCAATTCACACCCCTCAGAATGGTTCAAATAAAAATAGAAAGATTATATAAAGTTGGTGAGGGTGGGAAGCATACCCTGCCGTCAAAGTGTAAATTGGTACAATTATTTTGGAAAATGATTTGGAAATAACTGCTGAAGCTCAACTCAGCAATTTCACTTCTACAGATAAGCCCAGCAGAAAAAAAAAAAAAAGTGTATATATTTATGCAAAGACTGTCAATAACAGCACTCTTTATCTTGGCCTCCAAATGGAAACAATTCAAATATCTATCGTCAGTGGAATGAATTAATACATTATTATTGCTTGTACAGTGGAATACTACACAGCTATGAAAATATACAAGCAACAATTACACACAGCATGGATGAATCTCACAGAACATCATATTGAGCTAAATAATCCAAAAGGATACATCCTGGGTGATTCTGTTTACTGAAAATTCAAAAATGAGAAAAACGGATGCATGCTATCAGAGGTCAAGATAGTGAAGGCATTACCTTTGGAGGGTGATAATGATCGAAAGGTGACATAAAAGGGGCTTTGAGATGTTGGCAATGTTTTGTTCTTGATCTGTGTGTTAGCCATATGAGAATGTTTATTTGATGAAAGCTCATGAAGTTGAACACTTCTAACTGTGTGCCTTTTAATGTATGTTGTGTTTTAATAAAATATTAATGAGATATTACTGTATCATACAAAAACCAAAATAATGAAAGATCTGTGTTTATAAGCTTAGAACTGGGAAGATGTTTATAAACAAGCTACTTGAAAGCTATGAAAGAAAAGATAAATAAATTTGACGTGAAAAAGTATTTTAAATAACTATGTAGAAATTAAAATAAAAATAGCCACACCGTAAACAAAACACTGAGAAAAATATCTGCAAACATGACAGACAATGGAACAACTTTTTAATTTCCAAAATGCTTGTATTTACATTTTACAGGGAACATGTCATTTAGGAGAAAAATGGACAAGACTATAGAATTTAAAAATAGCCGAATATAAAGGATTGTCGAGGATATAGGAAAAGAGATGCTTTCATATCATTGATGAAAGTGCAAGCTGATTCATCTTTTTTGCAGAACAGTTTCTAATTTCCCAATATCCATCAAACATTCAAAATGCAAAATACCCTTTGACTCAATAATTCCACGCTTGAGAATTTATTCCATGAACATGCATGAAAAAACCCACCAAATTGCATTTACAAAGCTGTCCTTTGCATTGTGGCTTGTAATAGCAAAGACAAAGAAATGAAAAATTTGAGATCATCTATCGATTAGTAGGAAATTAGTAAAACAAATTATCGTACGTGTGTGCAGTGGAATATCGGGCACTTCTGGATGTGCCGATTATGAGAGTTCTCAGGATTCCTTGTGAAAGGAAGATGCAAAGCAGTGTATACAGTATGTGTTCCTTAACGCACATAAAAATCTACACAGAAGCATCTAAACACAGACGTGCGTATACATACAAAAAAGGCAGCACAGCATGCTCACAGAGCCACACGCTCATACCGTAAGTTTAGCATGCTTAGCAGGCTGGATGCTGGTTTCCTTTAGAGAAAGGAATTACGAATTAGGTAGAGTTTGGGGAAAGAGGCTTTTTCTATTCTATTTTTTTCTCTACCATTTGATACTTTTTAGACCTATCTACTTTTTGAATGTTAATAGAAATTACCAAGGTAATGTGATTATGAGCCATTTAAAATTTCTTCTTTTTGCTTTTCTGTTTTCAAATATTAAACTCTAAAAATTGTTTTTAAATGACATTTTCAAATACTTTTTAATAGCTGAAAATATGGTTTCAGGTGAAAGACACCCAAGAAAACCATGTTTCTGTGTAATGTGTTTTGTGTACTATGAACACACAAAACGTAATATTTAAGAATGCCCTGATGTGTTCATGAGAAATGCCATTTCGATTGCTTAAGTCCTGTGGAAACGTGCTGTAAACTGCAAAGCCCCAGGAGTCGCTGGTATTTCATGAGTTCTAGTCATAGTGATCTAAGTGAATAGCTAAGGCTCAAGTCCTGGGTATAGAGCTGCTTTCTCACCTGTCGATCTGCGGCTACCCTCAGGACAGAGGACTGGAAGAATCACTGAGCTCTGAAGTCTCCAGAGCGTTATGAACCTCTCTGTCTTTTTTTTTTTTTTTTTTTTTTTTTTTTTTTTTCAACGTTTATTTATTTTTGGGACAGAGAGAGACAGAGCATGAACGGGGGAGGGGCAGAGAGAGAGGGAGACACAGAATCGGAAGCAGGCTCCAGGCTCCGAGCCATCAGCCCAGAGCCCGACGCGGGGCTCGAACTCACGGACCGCGAGATCGTGACCCGGCTGAAGTCGGACGCTTAACCGACTGCGCCACCCAGGCGCCCCTGAACCTCTCTGTCTTGATGGAGGTCTGATTTATATGTTAATCTGAGTTCCAGTCCTTCACTCATTCCCACACCCAGCAAGTTACCACAGACACAGACATCCTAGAACACAGATACCTGAAGCAGTGGAAAGTTCTAGGGGTAACAGAAATACTATATAAAGGATTTTATTTCAGAATGAGCCTTAAAAAGTAGCAAAATAATTTTGACACGTAGCTTTGATGAGGCTGTTTTGCCTAGAGCAGGAGCAATCACACTGTTCTCACCCACCCTTTTGACAGGGTTGTTTGAGGTTAGTAGGAATGTGACTGTTACCACCAAGTAATCTCATTCCTTCCTTCACTGAGTCTTTTCCTGTCTGGTGAGCCTTGTGAGTGAGGTTAAGACATCTATTTGTATATCTTGGGGGAAGAAAATCTTGAAAGTGTGATGGTTTGTAAACATTCTAGAAAAAATTTAGGTGATCATTTGGCAATCTTTTTAAAACCATCAAACATCACATGTATGATATACATATATCATATATATGTGCCAAAGATATATGTAAATATCTCCTCAACCAAATGATGACATATATATATATATTAAAGACATATATATATGTATATATATATATATATGGTTTCTATGTAACATGTAGATATGTATATATATGTGTATATACATATATATGTATATATCTATATCTACATATCTATATGTAGATATTTACAACTATATATTTATATGCTTAGTGATATGAGAAACAACACTGAAAGATAAATGATGTTCTGAGGGGAAAATATTGGGTTAAAATCCTTAATATAAGTCAATGCTTACCAAAATTTAGATGAGGGAGATGAACTTCTCAGTAGAAAAATTTGACATACAAATACAAATAAATGAAAAACTACGATCACTTAACATTTTAAAGGATATCCAACTTCACTAGTCATTACAGAGATACAAATAATAACAGTAAGATACTCTTTTACCTTTCACTAGAACAAAGATGTAAATAATTCATGGCATTGACGGTTGTTGAGAGTACAAATTTGTATAACCTTTCCAAAGACCAATGTATTATCTTGTATCAGCAGCTTAGATAAGCACAGTTTTTAAGAATTTTTGCTTCTGGGGCTCCTGGGTGGCTCAGTCAGTTAGGTGTCCAACTCTTGATCTCAGCTCAGATCATGATCTCATATGGTCATGAGATCGAGCCTCAGGTCAAGTTCTGGGCTGAGCGTGGAGCCTGTTTGAGATTCTCTCTTTCCCTTTCTCTGCCCCTCCTCTGCTCATGCTCTCTCTCTCAAAATAAGAAATAAATAAACATTAAAAAATAAAGAAACTTACCTCTGAGAATTTATGAAATAATTAAAAATGCATAAAATATATATAAGAATGTTCTTGACAAACTTTACAATATTCAAGAATTAGAAACATTGCTCATCAAAATTGAACAAGTGAGCACACAATGCATGCCATGCTGTAAGTTAAAATGGTGTTAACTTTATTTGATTAGCTACTTCAACTCAGATTAGTTTAAGGACTACTTTTGGTTTTAAAGTGCCTGAACTATAATAGGTACGTTATCAGTGTCTGTTAAATATACATTGAAAGATTTAATGCAATATTTGGATCCAAATGGTTATGTTTGGTTTCTTCTTATAAGTTACTAGCTTCTTCTAAGTTACTACAGGCAGCCCACAAAGATATATTCTTAACTCAGCCTGTTCTAATGGCATGAATACCTTGCATATTTATCACTAATTTATATGGAGTCATATAACTTATTCCCAAGAGGAAATTTTGCTTTGCCCGTGGGCTATTGCAATAAAAACTTTACCGTTAACGGATGATGGGGACATAAATCTGGTTTCATCATCCATGCAAGCCTTTGCAGCATTGACTAGGATTCAGAGAGCATCGTGATTCTAAAAACCCTTCCCATGTAAAAAAATTATAATTTAAAAACTTTAAGTTTTTAAATATATCATAAGATATATTGTGAGATTTGTCTCACTGGTAACCAATAACCACAATAGGAGTTGAATTTTTTCTATCTGTACTCATTATTAAAATTCTCAAACTTCCTGAGGTATCTTTCCCTGGGCTACCTGAACACGATATAGTTTCTTTCCACTCGTAACAATGATCAAAATCAAACAATGCCAGATGGTGTGACTGGCTTCCATTTGTAGTAACCTTGAAAAATGTTCACTTAGGAATTTTTGAAAGGACACATTTAAAATTTCAAGGGAGATCAGAAAATTGTGAATTTAAGACCCATTGAAGGATAAAACCTTGGCAGAGTTAACACAAAATTGGAAGTTAATTTTGTATAGACAAATCTTTTGTTACTTCCAAGTTGATCAGGACCTCGGAGACTTTTTCAGGCTAAACACACTCAGAACCAGGATCATCCAAAATGGTAATTTAGTAATCTCCAATATGTGGAATATATTTCTGGAGACCAGAATGCAAAAGTTAGCACTCCAAGACATCGCTTTCCTAGCATGAAGCTACCTGCAGAATTCTGTTGGTAATCAAAAGATTGATGAATGTTGATTCCAGATGAGAGTATTGGATGGTACTTCATCTTGGCCAGTTAATCTCAACTGCTACCCATTAGGAGGCATTTTAGAAATCTGTGGGGATATTTCTGGTTGTTACAATGTCTGACGGGTGCTTTGGACTCCTACTGGATACAAACCAGGAATGGTACTTCCTGGTATGCATGAGACAGGGCCACATATGAATGTGCCACAGTCTACACACATCTTTTGATTACCCCGTTGGAGTTTCATGCAGATGAAAACTTGTTTATACTTATTTGACCCTGGGAACCTAGTTCCATTTTATGTGTAAACGCACAGTTTTAAATACACCCTGACTTTTCCCGAAATGCAACTGCTGGGAATAGTAAGATTCTGTGGAAAGCAAGATTGTGCTTGGTTTTATTTGGATCTTTATCAAGAATTATTCACATTCTGGAAAAATCACATCACACCTCTCCTTTTTTCATTCTCTTGTACTTTTTGTACATAATAGCTTCTGATCTTCTTACTTCCCAAAAAACCAAACTTTTTCATTAAAGTAGGTGCAAGTATCCAGTTACTTCACTAGGTCGGGAACAGTTACGCTCAACCATTCCCATTTTAAATACATATTATTTTAGGGGCGCCTGGGTGGCGCAGTCGGTTAGGCGTCTGACATCAGCCAGGTCACGATCTTGTGGTCTGTGAGTTCGAGCCCCGCGTCAGGCTCTGGGCTGATGGCTCAGAGCCTGGAGCCTGCTTCCGATTCTGTCTCCCTCTCTCTCTGCCCCTCCCCCGTTCATGCTCTGTCTCTCTCTGTCCCAAAAATAAATGAAAGTTGAAAAAAAAATTAAAATAAAATAAATACATATTATTTTAGAATTGATTTTTTGCTTTGTTCATATATGTTAGAGCATTATATTTATTATTTGGGATTATATGTGTCAGAGTAGATAATATTATACTCTGTTCTACTTGAGGAGAGTAAAGGGGAAATAACAGAATGTCTATTATAAAAAGGCAGCTTTGGATCAGTCTAAAAGGCTATCTACTGTGTGATTCCATTTATGTGACATTCTAGAAAAATCACTATAAACAGGGAACACAGGTTGACAGAGGCTAGGGGTTCCTAGAGGCTAGGGATTCCCAGGAAGGTTTAATGACAAAGGGGTTGCATGAGGGAGTTTCTGTGAGGGGCAACATTAACTGTTCTGATTCTTGACTGTGGCCGTGATGACTGTTTGCATCTGTCAAAATTTATAGAAATGCATACCCAAAAAAGTGAGTTTTATGTATGTAAATTGTAAAATGTTTAAAAAGGGGGGGGGGGGTGGAAGAAAACACAAATAAAACACAGAAAATCAATCCAAATAGTAGCTTGGTTCCCAATGTTGAGAACCACTGAAGTAGGCCATAGAAACCCCTGATGACATTCATGTCTCCGGAGTCTAGTTCCTGCCTCTCATGACGCAACTCCTATTCTCATTGTCATTCTCAGATACGTGAAGAGAAAAAAATTAACTTTCCATAGAATTCATGGCCATGCACAAACTATACCTGAAGCAAAGCCAGCAAGTTATTGGCATTAGGATTAAAACCTAGACACTTCATTCTAGTGATCATTTCCTACATCACACTGTCTCATTAGTTTGTGCTAAAATGGAAGAATGCTGTGAGTTCTTAAGTTTTTCCATTCATATCTGGCATTATGTCTCTAAAGTAAAATAAAATAAAATAAAATACCAATATGCACATTACACTACCACCTGACTTTACTAAGAAAGCAAAAATAAAATAAAATAAATAATTTTCTTAATAACATCACCACTCACATTCCTAGAAGAAAAGTGTACTGTAATGTCACTTCTGTTGACAGAAAATACAAGTCTCTTGTGTTTTTTATAAGGTGTTTACAATAGGTCAGTGTTTTGGTTAGGGTGTTAAAGGTTTTTTGTCATTTATAGTATTTATTCTGCAGCCTTCTGAAACCTCTTTGGGAAATTTTAACATGTAGAAATGTTTAGCTCACTTATAGGTGATTAAAATGTTTAAGGGAGGAACATTGCCCAATAAATATCTTAATTTGGATCACATCCAAATAGTAGGTGTCAAAATGATACATTATTAGCTCTTCAAAAATTTTCCTGGCTAACATCCATTGAACCAGTTCAGCTACATGAATCAGTAACAAGAACATAATAACATTTAGATAATCATTAATTGTTACCTTTGCTAAGAATCTGTAAATCAAATGCAGTATGATGGCTTTCGAAAAGAAAAACCAAATAGTTGTCACTTTAATAAATTTGCTTCAGGGGCGCCTGGGTGGCGCAGTCGGTTAAGCGTCCGACTTCAGCCAGGTCACGATCTCGCGGTCCGTGAGTTCGAGCCCCGCGTCGGGCTCTGGGCTGATGGCTCAGAGCCTGGAGCCTGTTTCCGATTCTGTGTCTCCCTCTCTCTCTGCCCCTCCCCCGTTCATGCTCTGTCTCTCTCTCTGTCCCCAAAATAAATAAATTTGCTTCATGATAATTAACATGGGAATTGACTGTAATTTCAAACTATTTAAAAACAAAAAACAAAAGGTGTTTGGCTGTAAGCTGAACCATGGATATGAAGGCAAGATGAAGGTACTGATGCCATAGGGTACATTCTAGGATCTGTGGCACACGATCAGTTTTCAAGGGATACCACTATTTCAGTCACTCACAAGTAGGCTTGCAATCATCCCCTCCATCATCAGTTTAAAGCTGGTGGTTTCTATGACTTATCTAGGAGGGGTGGAAGTGGAGGGAAAAGCATAGATGAAATAAGATTGGCCATGACTAGGTAATTTTTGAAACGGAAACTTTCTCTACTAGCTATGATGGAGTAACTGACACGGGACTTGTCCTCTCAACGCACACAACTAGAAAACTGGACAACATACAAGGAGCATCTGTTTTAAGGGGTGCCTGGGTGGTTCAGTTGGTCAAGCTCCGACTCTTCGTTTTAGTTTGGGTCATGAGCGCACAAATTGAGATCAAGCTCTGCACCGGGCTCTGCCCTGACAGTGCAGAGACTGCTTGGAATTCTCGCTCTCTCCCTCTCTCTCTGCCCCTCAGGCACACACTCTCTCTCTATCACAATAAATAAATAACCTTGAAAACAATTATAAAAAATAAAAAAGAAGCATCTGTTTTAAGACACTGAACAGCAGAAAGTGCAAGTTTATAACCCAAAAAAAAGGAAACGAATGACCTAAGCTCAATGATCACTCTGGCTTTCTTCTTCTGAAGGCACTTTCATGGCTATGGAGCAGGAAGAGGGAATCCAAGTAAAGCAAGGTAGTCTCTGAGAACACAGAGATTGGGGGCACTGAGGCAGCTGATTTGTGAAGCAAAGGATTTAGAAGAGATCTTTTATATATAATAGTAGTACCACTTGAAGGTTAATTGTGGGCCACAGATGCTAGAATATGCAATGTAGGCATCAATACCTTCATCTTGCCTTCATATCCATAATTCAGCTTACAGTCAATAAAATACATTTTGTACATACATATATCCATTGTAAATATATGTATATGTATGAATATATGTATATGTATGTGTATGTATATATACACATACATATACATATATATACACATACATATACACATATATATATAAGAAGTCTTCATACCCTTGAATCTGTTCTGAATACTAAGCTGAAAATTCATAGGGGGAGGGGCGCCTGGGTGACTCAGTCAATTAAGCAGCTGACATCGGCTCAGGTCACGAGTGCCAGCACTGCATCAGGCTCTGTGCTGACAGTGTGGAGCCTGCTTCACTATGTCTCCCTCTCTCTCTCTGCCCTTCCCCTGTTTGTGCCCTGTCTCTCTCTCAAAAATAAGTAAACATTAAAAAAAAAAAGAAAACAAAACTCATAGGGGGAAATTTTATAAGGCTGGTAAAGAACTACTGGTAAGCTATAAGCTGAAAATTTTCCAGAGCTCACCTAGAGTAAGAAGACATTTGGGAGGAAGAAGGAGAAGGGGGAGGAGGAGGAGGAGGGGGAGGAGGAGGGAATTGAATACAGTCAATTCCCATGTTAATTATCATGATAGCAAATTCATGAAGCATGAAGAAGGAGGAGGAGGAGGAGGAGGAGGAGGAGGAGGAGGAGGAGGGACAACAACATTTGAGTTCCAACCAAAAAAGTGAAGAGACTTCATTGAACAGCTAAAGTGCCTGTGGTAGAGACCTCAGAAGGATATCCCTTTAAGGATTGGGTTAAACTAGTTCTAGAGTAAAGAGTACCATAAATTCGCCCTAACAAAGCTTAAAAATAGGATTCAAAAGGCTCAAGCTAATCTTCAAGTAAGTTAACTTCCTTCAAAACAATATCCAACACTCTTTAAAGAAAAAATTTAAAATCAAGGCATTTAAAACCTAAAATTCATAATGTCCAGCATCTAATAAAAAATTATTAGGCATGCAAAGAAGTAGGAAAAGGTAATACATAAACTATAAGGCAAATGAGCCAACAGAAAAAGATCAAGAAATGATAGAAATGATGAAATTCACAGATAAAAACTTTCAAACACCTACTTTATTTTATTTATTTTTTAAAGCTTATTTATTTATTTTGAGAGAGAAGGAGTGTGTAAGCAGGGGAGGGGCATAGACAGGGGGAGGGAGAGAATCTGAAGCAGGCTCTGCACTGTCAGTGCAGAGCCTGATGCAGGGCTCGAACTCATGAACCTTGAGATCGTGACCCAAGCTGAAATCAATAATCCGTTGTTAACCAACTGAGCCACCCAGGTACCCTCAAGCACCCACTTTAAATATGCTCAAGCATTTAAAGGAAAACATGAATATAATGAGGAGAGAGATAGCAGCTATAAAAAGAATGCAATTGGAACTTACACATTGAAGAGTGCAATATCTGAAATGAAAAATTAACTGGATGGGATTAAGAGCAGATAGGTATCATAGAAGAAAAAAATCAATAAACTTGAACACATAGCATTAGAAATGATCTAAACTGAAACACCGAGAAGAAAAAGAATCTGAAAAAAAAAAAAAAAATAGAGCCTCAGTATGGAGTTCCAAAAAGAGGGAGAAAGAGGAGGAGGAGGAAAATATTTGAAAAAAGAATGTTTGAAATATTTCCAAATTAGATGAAAACTATAAACTTAGATCCAAGAGGCTTAGCAAACCCAGGCACGATAAATACAAAGAAAATGACACCAAAGCACACCTCAACCAAATTGCTAAAAACAAGTGATAAGGAGAAAAATCTTGAAAGCAGGCAGAGAGTAAAAGATACCTTACTTACAGAGGAATAAGCTTAAAACTTCTCCTTAGAAACAATTCAAGCTAGAAAAAATGGATGTTACAGTGCTGAAAGAAAATAAAGTCAACCTAGAATTCTATATTCATTGAAAACATCCTTCACTAAATTAAAATGAAATGAAAACATGAGAAACGTGTTACCAGAAGACCTGCATTACAAGAAATATAAGAGGAAGATTATACCAAATGAAAATCAGAAGAGGTAAATTATGGATAAATATAAAATAATCTTTTCTCTTTTTAACATTTCCTTAGGGGTGCCTAGGTGGCTCAGTGAGTTAATGACCAACTTTGGCTCAAGTCATGATCTCACAGTTCGCGGGTTCGAGCCCCGTGTCAGGCTCTGTGCTGACAGCTAGAGCCTGGAGCCTGCTTCGGATTCTGTGTCTCCCTCTCTCTCTGCCCTTGCCCTGCTTGTGCTCTCTCTCTCTCAAAAATAAATACACATTGAAAAAATTAAAACAAATAAATAAAATTTCCTTAAAAATAACTGACTCTTTAAAGCAAAAATAACAATGTATTGTGAAATTTATAATATGTAAAAGTAAAAGATATGACAGCAATAGCACAAAAAATGAGAGGGAGGAAACAGATGTATGTTGTTATAAGGTTCTTCATTATATCTAAATTGGTACAGTACTATTTGAAAGTAGACTGCTAAATTAAAGATGAATATCGTAAATCCTAGAAAAAAACACTGAAGCATAAAATAAAGAGGTATACTTAGTAAACTAATAATGGAGATCAAGTAGAATACTAAAAAATAATATAAAAGAGGGGAAAAGAATCTGGAACAGATGTAACAAATAGCAAAATGGTAGATTTAAAGCTAACCATATATTTAATTATATTAATTATAAATGTCTAAATACTCCATTTAAATAGCAGAGATTATCAGATTGAATTTAAAGAAGGAAGACTCAGCAAATCTAACTACAAAGAAAAAGGTTTAAATATGAAGACTCCGGTAGGTTAAGAGTGAAAAGATGGAAAAAAATATACCAAGGAAATACTATTCATAAGAAAGTTGGAGAGGCTTTATTCATATCAGAGAAAATTGACTTCAGGACAAGGAATATTAGCAGAGATCATTGTTGAAGCTGGGTGATAGATATATGGCAGTTCATCACACTATTCTCTCTACTTTTGTATACGTGTGAGAGTTTTCCATAACAAAACATTGAAAATTGAAAAAGGAAAAATATATGCTAAAACAGTATTTTTTCTGTAGAGGTTAAATATACCCATCATTTATTTCGGTTACCTGTTCTGGAACAAAAATACCTTTTGCTGTGGATTTGTATTATTAGCCTCATGCTATACAGATCTACTTGTTCCTTTTTCCATTATTCTAATTTCCCTTATAATGATCATAATACTACATTTTTGGCATAATGATATCTAGAGGTATTATGAAAGGTTAATAATTCCCTGGTGAATGTGGATATTTGTTTCTGGAAAGCTGTGGTTGGATTTCAGTTTTATAGAGGTCCCAGAGTTACTACGTATTTGAAACACTGTACTGTACTTCAAATTTATAGCTAGTTTTTCTGAATACTCCAGAACAGAAAAGAATGTTTTTCATTATTAACAGAATATTTTTCTTTTTTTCTCTTTCCTTTTTTTTTTTTGCAAAAAAAGAGAAGCAATTTGAAAACTGTCAGATTGAAAATGTCAAATATTTTACATGACAATAAATCATTTCACGAAGAATTGCTATAAATGGCACTTATCCCAGTATAGAAAAGACATTGTCATTTAACTTCCATCTTCTATGCTATTTACCACCCATATAAAACTTTCATACAATTTATCACAGATATTATTTCTAATTTCAAACAAGGTTTTGTAGATAAGCCATATTAATATTAACCCATTATTCTCATCTTCAAATAGAGGTCAAAAAAATATCTATGCATATTCTTCTCTAATTCACTAGACAGCATTCAATAAATTTCCATCAGAAACTAAAAGAGACTATTAAACGGAATTTTCCCAAATATACCACCTTAAACATACAGCATTGTTATAATTTCGATATCTTATATTTTAATGAAACTATACAAAACCCTTACTTACACATGGTAATACGTTCATTTTTATTTAGCAATGATTATGTGCCAGATACTTTCATGAACACCAGGACAGTTTTATTTTAACTTATAAGCAAAATGTATTGCTATAAATTTGTGACTGTATTTGTATTACTGTGTTTGTGACTGAGAGATTTTTAAAGTGGTTTAAAAGATATGTTGAACATAACTGGATGGCATATACTCTCAAGCCAGGGAGCCTCTTAAAGTATAAATCAAAATATATAATGTGGGGCACGTGGGTGCCTCAGTCAGTTAAGCGTCTGACTTGGGCTCAGGTCATGGTCTTGCGGTTTGTGGGTTCAAGCCCTGTGTTGGGCTCTGTGCTGGCAGCTCAGAGCCTGGAGCCTGCTTTGGATTCTGTGTCTCCCTCTCTCTCTGCTCCTCCCCCACTCATACTCTGTCTCTCTGTCTCTGTCTCTCTCAAAAATAAATAAACATTAAAAACAATTAGATATTCCACAGCAGCAGAACATAGTTTTAAAAAAAAAACATAAAATATATCATTTACTCCTCTGTTCAAAACCCTGCAGAAGCCTCGCTCCCCACTCAGGAAAAAGCTTTTAGTAGTTTGCATATGCTCAAGACTGGCTGCATGTTAGAATCACATGGGCCCTTTTAACACCTACTCATGCTAGAGTCCTATCCCAGCCCAATTACATCAGGTGGGTTGCTTTGAGCTGGGGTTTTCCAGGTGATTGTAATGCGCAGTCAAGATTCAGAACCTCTGCCTGTACCGTCAGGCTTTCCCCAACACATGCACCCCTGTTCTACAGCTTTCCCCCAGCTCATTTCACTACAGCCGCACTGGCTTGTCTCTGATCTCCCCAGCCAGAAGTCTCACTCCCAGCTCAAGGCCTGTGCATCTGTTATTCCCTCTTGCTGAGATGTTTTCTTCTTGACAGCCACAAGTCTTGCTCCCTCACCTCCTTCAGGTCTTTGCTCAAATCCAGCCGCGCACTGAGGACTCCCTGTCTCCCTTATATAGAACCGTACCTTCCTCCAGCCTTGCTCCGATAATCCTTTTCTCCCCTGCTTTGTTTGATTGGTAGCATTTATCTCCATCTGATAAATTTCTACTTGTGCCCTTAATACACTCTCATCGCCCCATCTCCATATTTCCCTGAAACTAAGTTCTTTGAGCAGGAATTTTGTCTGTTTTGTTCACTGCTGTATCCCCAGGACCTAGAACAGTGCCTTGCACTTACCCAGCGCCCTATGCGTATTTGTTGAATCAATTACGAGCAAACAACAACAACGTAAGACCCTATATAGGAAACTCTATATGTGAGATATTTCACAGTTAATCTTTCTCATAGCACTAAGAAATAGATATTTTTATTTTTTCCCAGCCTCCTTCCTCCTGAGGTCACCCCTCTAATATGGTATAGAAGAGATACTTCTTCAGACCACGTGCATTTTGCTCCTTGTTGTCACCTGAAATTCCACATCTATTGCTCTCACATGATGCTCTTCCCTCCACACTCAAGTTCAGGAAGAAGTGAATGTGAGATGGTCCACACTTCCCATTGCTGGCTCTTTATTTCCCACTCACACACTTACGCGTAAGTATAGACATATCAGACTTCAATGAAGTCTTGGGAAAGTAAAGGAGATTTACATCACAGAAATGCAAATATAGACTTCAATATTAGACATCTCTTTTCCTAAAAGCTCTTTATTTATTCACCCTACGTTTCCCACTGACTAGCTTTCTCCATAGGCTCCTGGCTCCTGTCATGTTCTCTCATTCCTTTTTCCTCTTTTCTCTCTCCCATATTCTCTTATCCCTAATTTCTGTTTATTTCTCCCAGACAGCTTTGTTAAAACTTTCCCTTTCAGTACATGCTCTTAGTTCCCATTTGCACTTCCAACTCCTTAAGACCTTTCGCTAAATAAAAACATCTCTCCACTGTGGGAAGAACCCTGGTGCGAGCTATGGAAATCATTTTTCTCCATTAAAAAAAATCATTTTCTGGTGCAGCCACTCTGGAAAACAGGATGGAGGTTCCTCAAAAAATTAAAAATAGAACTACCCTATGACCCAGCAATTGCACTACTAGGCATTTATCCAAGGGATACAGGTGTGCTGTTTTGAAGGGACATATGCACTCCCATGTTTATAGCAGCACTATCAACAATAGCCAGAGTATGGAAAGAGCCCAAATGTCCATCGATGGATGAATGGATAAAGAAGAGGTGGTGTATATATATAACAGAGTATTATTTGGCAATCAAAAAGAATGAAATCTTGCCATTTGCAACTACATGGATGGAACTGGAGGGTATTATGCTAAGTGAAATTAGTCAGAGAAAGACAAAAATCATATGACTTCATTCACATGAGGACTTTAAGAGACAAAACAGATGAACATAAGGGAAGGGAAACAAAAACAATATAAAAACAGGGAGGGGGACAAAACAGAAGAGATTCATAAATATGGAGAACAAACTGAGGGTTCCTGGAGGGGTTGTGGGAGGGGGGATGGGCTAAATGGGTAAGGGGCACTAAGGAATCTACTCCTGAAATCATATGCTAACTAATTCGGATGTAAATTAAAAAAAATAAAAAATAACACAAGTTAAAATAAAAAATTAATTTTCAATGAAGGGAAAGAAAGAGATTAAGCGACTTGCCCAAGGTAAAATATCCAGTGATTAGGATTCAAACCTAGATCATTCATGATATTTATATTTTTTAATGTATTGATGATTAAAGAATCCTGGGGTAGGCAGGTATTAGTGTTGACATTTCGTAAAGGAAGATCCCAGCTCACAGGAGAAATGCCTTGTTCAGTCTTGCTTACACATGTGGGTCAGCCCAGGACACGGGTGTTTTTTTTGTATCCCACTGTAATAGAAGCTGCAATACCTTAGGTTAAGAAACTGTAAGTTTAGTTTACTAATGAATATAACTGTATTATTTAACATAACTAATCTAATATTCTATCTGGAGGAGCTGTTAAGTTTAGGGAGATGTGTAATTATAGTCAATTATGGCATTTACAAGGGGGCAGGCACAATTCTATGCATTTTATATGTGTTACAGTGTATAACTCATATCATCTTTGTGATGAACCTAATAATAATGATGATGATGATTATCCCCCTTTATAGTTGGGGTCACACAGCTAGTAAATGAGAGAGCTGGGATTTCAAACCAAATAGCCTAGCTCCAGAGTGTTTATTCTTAACCACTCTGCAATATAAAGAAACCATCCCTACTCTCCATGCTGACTTGGCCCACACGTTTTAGGATTGACTATATGCCAGGCTTTTCTAAGTGCTTACATATGCTATCTCATTTAAACCCTACAAAGTCCTGGTGAGATGGGCATTCTCATCTATATTTTATAAACATGGAAAGAAACCAAAGCTCATAAAAATTAGATTACTTACATAAGGTCACGGAACAAATAAGTGGTAGAATCAAGACTTGAACCCGTGTCTCACTCACTGCATCATATTCTCTTTTCAGAATACATAATACATTTATAAATACATAACACGTTGAATCTAAGTTCTCAATGAGCTTACATGGTAAGGAAAAGACAAACATCAACTTCTGTTTTTATTTTTGATTAAAAAAAATATGACAAAGATGATTGTAACCATATTTTCCCCTTGACCTTGGAGGCAAAGATGATGTCCTATTTTTGTTTTTATCTCCAACACTAAGCATAGTGTGGAGAGTAAAGAAGTAAGTGTCCATTCCAGTGAAGAGGGATTTACTTCATAAATACTGGAATACCGTGGATTCCTCTAAAAATGTGGCTTTATGCTTTAAGTGTAAAGTTGGAAGTTATCATAAACACCAAAAGTAGCATGCTATTTGGAAGATATTTAGCTTCACAAATAAATTAGCTGTAGGTATTGAAATTAGTTCATGAAATTCAGCCAAATGGTAAGTCTGAAGTACATAGGATATAAAGATGGGAAATTTGGTTACATAAACTGCTTTTTCGGCTAGGGAGAAAATTATCAGAGTCATCAAAATGGTTTAAGATTCTGTGGGTGATTTAAAAAAGAAAGGGGAGGATAAAATGGTCCTTGAACAAAAGGTATTATTAACCTGGAAAGAATGCCTGGAATATATTTCTTGAAGAAGAGTAAGGACAATATACCTAAGTGGCTTTCTATGCTAGGCAGTGCTGGACAGGAGGCTAGGATAGTGTGGTAGGAGCTGTGGCAGGCAGAGTAATTGCCCCCAAAGAAGTGCATGTCCTACTCCCCAGAACCCAAGGATATATTACCTTATATGGCAAAAGGGACTTTGTAGATATGATTAAGTTAAGGACCTTGAGATGATGAGATTATCCTGGATTATCCAGGTGGGTCCAGTGTGATCACAAGGGTCCTTGTAAGTGAAAGAGGGATGCAGGTGAGTCAGAATTAGAGGAGATGTGACAACAGAAGCAGAGATTTGAGAAATGCACGTTGAAGATAGAGGAAAAGACCACAGGCCAAGGAATGTAAGCAGCCTCTAGAAGATGGAGGAGGCAAGTTTTCTCCTCTAGAACCTCCAGCCATGCCACACCTTGGTTTTTAACTCAGGGAGACCCACTTCGGTTTCCTGACCCCCAGAATTGTAAGATAATAAATTTGTACTGCTTTAAGCCACTAACTGTGAGACGATTCGTTACAGCAGTGATGGGAAACTGATACGGAGCCAAATTACTAATCATCCTCACAGTCCAAAGAAATCATTTTTAATTTTTTAAAATGTTTATTTGTTTTTGAGAGAGAGCGAGACAGTGCAAGTGGAGGAGGGGCAGGGAGAGAGGGAGACACAGAATCTGAAGCAGGCTCCGGGCTCTGTGCTGTGACAGCTGAGACACGGGTCTCGAACTCACAAACCATGAGATCATGACCTGAGCTGAAGTCAGACCCTTAACTGACTGAGCCACCCAGGCACCCCAAAGAAATCATTTTTAAAGAGGACAAAACTGATCAAGCAAAAGAATACATCACAAAGAACGAAATTAATAAATTTGATGATGTAACATTTCCGTATATCCAAAATAGAAGATAAATGGTAAACTGAGAAAAATACCTGTGACAAATAGGACAGAGAGAGGAAATCATCTTAGTATCAAAAAAGAGTCCTTTCAAATTAGGAAAAAAAAAAGTGCATCCTGTTGGAAAAGCAAGAAAAAGGACATAAAGAGGTAATACCCAGAAGAATGCAAATGACAATAAGCATACGTTTAAAAAAAAATCCCATTTTAAGTGAGGAAATGCAAATTAAAACAAAACTGAGATACCATTTTTAATTTACAAAACTGGGACAGATTTTTTTTTAAACTCATATTTAAAGTTAACAAAAATTCCACCAGACTGGCAGTCTAAGCCACTGCTGGTAACAGTGTTCATCCATAGGTTCTTGATAAACAAATAATTTGCTAGTATGTACAGGTATAAAAATGTTTACGTTTTTGATCCAGTGGTTCTACATTTAGGGATCAGGGTGCTTATTCTTTTATCTGTCCATATTCTTAGTGGATCCCTCTCTGTCCTACACCATGCCCTCTATGGATTAGATCCCTGGTTCCCTTGTTCACTAGCTTCCAGGTGAGTTTAGCCAATCAAAGGCACTGAAAGAAGAGAGGGCAGATCAAGGGAGATTTGGAGACATTTACTCCACACCCCTGATCCCTCCCTTCAGCTAGGGTTTTGTGAGTGACTTTGCTCCTCAAAACCAGTGGCTCTCAAATTTCAGTGCATCAGAGTCCCCTGGGAGGACCTTGTGTCTGGTTCAGTAGGATGGGAGGATCTGAGAATTGGAATTTCTCATAGGTTTCCAGGCGTTGCTGATCCTGCTGGTCCAAGGGTGACACTTCGAGAGGTACAACTTAAAGGCCAC
Source organism: Puma concolor (assembly GCF_028749965.1). Lineage (NCBI taxonomy): Eukaryota > Metazoa > Chordata > Mammalia > Carnivora > Felidae > Puma > Puma concolor. The sequence continues at coordinate 52,171,079 of NC_141673.1, read as the reverse complement.
AATTCCCTGTGGAACAGCCCTGATTCCCCAGCTGGAGGCTTTCTCTGTGCCCCAGTAACACGATGGCCCAGCTCTCTCCCTCCCCTCTAGGCCTTTGTAAGGGATTGTTTGTCTTCCCTGAACCCTTCATCATTCCCTACTGCTTCCCTTAATCCTGCCCACACCTCTTGCAATCAGTCCCTTCATTAAAGTCTCTCAAATTAACATTTTGAATATTAGTTTCCTGCTAAAATCATGACTGTCGTAGGGATTTATCCCAGAGAAATAATCGAAGATGCAGACACAGACCTAGGTGCAAGAATGTTCTTTGCAGCATAATTTATAACAGCGAAAACATTAGAGACAAGGTGTATGCTCAACAACGGGGGAAAGATGGGATATTATAGTTATGAATGACTAATTATCCTGACTTAACCCGGGAATGCTCACGGTGCAATGTTGAAGTGAAAATAAGATATGAAACCTTACTTAGAGGATGTTCCCAATTTTGTAAATATATGTGGATGTTCTTATGTAATGCTCAAATTGAGGTGAAAGTGGGGGAAAAAGTAGTTGATGTGACAATGACTACATACATAGTTTATTGGCAGATTTGATTTGCCAGCATATTTGTATGAATGAATGTTTTGAACTGCAGGCATGATTCCAATTTCAATGCTTCCTCCCTTATTTCCAGTTGGTTTCAGCATTAATATCACATTTAATATTATATACATGCAAATATTTATATTAGATATAATTAATTTAGATTCTATTACGTTTCATAAAATAAAAACACGCTTAAATACAGAGATATGGGAATTGTATTCTAGCTAGCAATGGAATGAACCCTCCGCGTCACAACTTCTTTCTATACAAGCCCTTTAAACACATGGACTCAGACCCACTTAAGCCACAAATGTTTACCGCGTGCCTGCCCTCAAGGAAATTACGGTCTAGGCGTGTACGTACAACACAAATGAAGATACAACGTGCAGCAGTAGAAAGAACACAACCTGGAATTGAAACCCCAGAGTCTGGGCTTTGTCACAACTGCAATTTAGCAGTCTGTGAAGTCTTTTGCAGAGTATGTAGTGAAACATAAATTATAAAGCTCAATTATGTAATCGGGGAATCATGAAAAGCTTTTTCATCGGAGTCCAAATGCTGTGGCATGCTTAGCAAGTATGTGTTTACCAAGTCGGAGTTCACATTGGTCTGTCTTTTTCATTCTTCTCCGCTTCAGAACAGACATACACATCGTTCCCACTACATATGCATAATTACCAAAGATTAGGCATGTTGGTTACTTTGAGAATGAAAATTAAATAATCAGAGCTGATGGTTAGAACAGAGGTGGCATTATCCTTAGGGAAGAAAGCTAGCATGTTATCCCTGACTTAAATGGGGTAGGTTTCCATAAAGAAGACTGGGAGGGCTGCTTAGGAATCCAGCTTCTGGAAAGCAAGCAATACAACATTTATATGAGCCGGAGAGAAATGATTTTTGAAAATATACAATAAGGGGCGCCCAGGTGGCTCCGTCGGTGAAGCTTCTGACTCTTGATTTCAGCTCAGGTTATGGCCTCAGGGTTCGTGAGTTTGAGCCCCTCGTCCCACTCTGCGCTGGCGGTGGGGAGCCTGGTTGGGATTCTCTCTTTCTCCCTCCCTCTCTGCCCCTCCACTGCTCGCTCTTGCTCTCTCTCTAAAAGAAATAAACTTAAAAAAATAAAAGATAAAATAAAATATACTAGAAAGAAAGACAACCCAATCATGGACTAATGGCATCAAACTGATAACGACTGAGGGGTCCAAGTAAGATCTGAATGTAGGATATACCCGAGACATTGAATTGAGAGATGAGCAGCTAAGATGGAATGAAATTTCCAATTCTGACGTTTCCCTCTCCGATCACGGCATCCTGATACTCTCTCCCATTCCATATAATAAAAAAAATTATTTTTCCAAATAATAAATTCAATTTTTTATTTTTGCTTGTTCTTCCAGAATATCCACCTGCGACTTCATTTACCTTCCTACCAGGTATGATTCTGCCAAGCCTTGCCAGTGTTGTTCTTGTCTGAACAGCAGTGTATGAACTTGTGCCATAGCCTGCTTGCCAGGCTTTGAGCTTACAAAATCCCTAATAGGCAAAGGTCTGTTATTTTTCCCTCATACTCTGAGCTGCCAAATCCAGCTGTAGAATCACAGAACCAATTTCAACGTCTGTCTAAAATAATAATAAAAGACCCAATGAAAAATCTCTTTGAAATTCCCTCCCAATTAACCAGGAGAATGTATTAAACCAGAAAAATCTTCCATGAATGTACAGCAAAATGAAAGATATAGTCAGATTCCGTTAAGAAACAGAATAATCCTGCCTATCTACTTGTGAAGTAGGTTTGAAATATAAGAGCCTTGTTGTTGCTCATTACTTGTTGCCACAGTGACCATGATTCAGTAGCTAAAGGCACTGACGTTCTACGCATTTGAGCTTCCTAAGCCATTTATTATCAGGTAGGGAAGCCACAGAATGACATTCTTAGGTATGCCAGGACTCAGAAACCAGATTGTCTTCCCAAATAAATGGTCCTAAAGGCGTGTTTCAGAACACCAACATATTCATCAACATTTAGATTTAAGAAAAGAGAGGTGGTGGCTGAAAGCGGATGGGGGAGAGGAGTAAGATAAACGAAATACATAGAGATAAATTGAATTTATACAAATAGGGTATACATTTGACATAAAGTTACTTGGAACAGATGATGTATACTATTTAACACAAAGACAATGAGTCAGGCTATGACTACGGTCTAAATGAAAAAGGAAAAAACACTTACATAAGAAAGAAAGGAGAAGCATCACCAAAGGAAACCAAAGCCCTGGGTTTCACATCCTTTAAAAAGGGGAGTGATGTTCTTAGTTTGCTCTCAACTTTAATAATTAGATGGTAAGAGTCTAAGAATGGTTTAATTGAAACAGGATGCTTTCCTTCTTAATTATTGCAGAGAATAAGAACAAACTAATAGTCCAAGTCTAAAAGGAGGAAAAGGATTAAAGCCCGGAAGTAGAAAATAAGACATTTTATTTCTGTAACAATTAAAATGGTCATTTACCTCCTTTTCTGCCCAGCACCCCTGCATTTTTTTTTTGAGAAAAGCATCCGATGCCCCCATCCCTACTATAACCTTCTCATTCCCACCCACTCACCACCCAGCCCTGTAACCGGATCCAGCATACAAACTGGCACAAACTGTGAACATCATCCTTCTCTTTCAGGGTTTGTTCAACAGGACTTGCACAAAAGAGACTTTCCCTTTTAGTAGATAAAGCAGGGAAGATGTGTGGAGTGGTGTGTGTGCGGACAACATAGTCAGAGAGAAGCAAAGTGAGGCAGAGTAGTCCCGAGTCTCGGGCTCAGCGGGTCTCTAGCTGCACTCTTGTTCTTTTTGCTTGCAGGAACCCATGAATTTCCATTTTGCTTAAGCTAATTCAAGAGGAATTTCTACATCATGCAACCAGATACATGCATGCAAAAATTATGGTTGTAAATGTAAATGAGCGTAATTCTTTCAGTAAAAAGTCAAAGACTCAGATTGGAACGGAAAATGAAATGCAGTTATTTAAAAGCCTGCTTCTAAAATAAAAGGGTAGAGTAAAATGATTTACAAATACAAACCGAGAAGATATAGAAGCCAACGATAATTCAAAGCTTGAAATCATTAAATAGAAAGGTGCTGTCCCTTTGAGTTACAAAAAGCATGATCTCCAGAAAAGACGTGCAGCTCTCATTTTGGTTCCAAGATGGATGCTTCAGCTTCAGACGTCGATTCTGCGTCCCAGGCAGGAACAATGAAGGGAGAGAAGGTATGGCATTTAAGTGAAAGAAAGCAACATTTCTTTGGGATCAAGGGCAGACTTCTGTTTTGCAGCGCGTTGATAAGTAATGTATCACATAGCCGTTGCTATTGCAAGGGAGGCTGAGGACTTATAAGCAGGATCCATTGCCACCCCAAATCATAATTCCATTACAAAAAAGGGGCAAAACGGAAATTGCACAGGCCACGTGCAGTGGCTGGCACACCTGTCAACGGTAATGCAAACTGGCCCGTCTCACACCTCCTTGGTAGTGCTACAAATTATCTGGTGAAATCCTTTTGGAAAGTAATTTGGCAGTGTCTCTTCTATAAAATCTTCGCATCCTTTGATCCAGTTGTTAATTGGGACATGCGTCTTCCACGCTCCTCTGATTTTCATGAGAAATGTTTTTCCTAAACATCCCCCCTTGCACAGCTCCCGTCTCCAGCTTCTCCAAGGAAGACAGAGTGACTTCTTTGCTTAGTGAGTTTAAGGTTTGAAACAGGCGCAATTAGTTCAATTGTCCCTTTGGCCCTCTTGGGAGTCATCTCTTTACGGGAAACGCACATCTGGGTTGTCTCCACTATGCCACTAGTGTGTTTTACAGCATTAGCTCCATTGTGAAAACACGGTTGGTTATTCAGATGTGCCTCCAATGGGTGGTAAGATGTCCAGTTCTGTGTCTCAGGCTGCCACACACATAAGCCACTGCCTCCAACCCAGCCTTTATCAATAATTAAAGAGATATTTAGAAATAGCTTGGTTCGATAAAGAAATGTTAGGGTTTTGGTTGATTGCACTGGTATGCTATGTTTCACTCTTTGAAGACTGCCGAACTGTTTTCCAAAGGGACTGTACCATTTTATATCCCCACCAGCAACGCGTATGTGTGTATATGAAACAAGCTCCTTGTCAGATACATGACTTACAAATATTTTCTACCCTTCTGTGGGTTGTCTTTCCACTTTCTGGATAGTATCCTTAGAAGCCCAAAGGTTTTTTAATTTTGATTAAGTCCAATCTATATGTTTTTCTTTATTATTTGTACTTTTGATGTCTTCTTACCAAAGATCTCATTGCTGGGGCGCCTGGGTGGCTCAGTTGGTTGAGCATCTGACTTCGGCTCAGGTCATGATCTCGCAGTCCGTGGGTTCAGGCCCTGCGTCGCGCTCTGTGCTGACAGCTCAGAGCCTGGAGCCTGTTTCAGATTCTGTGTCTCCCTCTCTCTCTGACCCTCCCCCATTCAAGCTCTGTCTCTGTCTCAAAAATAAATAAACATCAAATAAAAATTAAAAAAAAAATATATCTCATTGCTTAATCCAAGGTGATGACGATTTACACCTTTGGTTTTTTAAAGAGTTTTATAGTGTTAGCACTCACATTTAAGTCTTTGATCCATTTCAAGTTAAATTTTTGTGTATGTTGTGAGCGAGAGATCCAACTTCATGCCCTTGCATATGGATATTCAGTGGTCCCAGCAACATTTGTTGAAGAGATTTTTTTCTTTCCCCATTAAATGGTTTTGACACTCTTGTTGAAATCAACTGGATGTTGAGGTTTAAGGTTTATTTCTGACTCTCACTTCTATTCCATTCCATTATATGTATGCTTATGGCCTTGATTGCTGTAGCTTTGTAATAAGTTTTGAAGTTGGGAAATGTGAGTCCTCAGCTTTGTCGTGCTTTTTAAATATTGTTTTGGCTATTCTAGGTCCCTTGCATTTCCATGGGAATCTTAATGTCTGCTCACCAATTTCTCCAAAAAATTTCTCTGGGATTTTGATGGTGATTGAGTTGAATTAGCAGACCAATTTGGGGATTTTTGCCTGAATTTCAGTTTTAATTTCTTCTCTAATCAAGAATTATTTTTAAAAATGTTTGTCTAGGAGTGCCTGGGTGGCTCAGTTGGTTAAGCGTCCAACTTCAGCTCAGGTCATGACCTCATAGTTTGTGATGTCTGCTCTCAGTCCAGAGCCCGCTTCAATCCTCTGTCCCCCCACCCCCACCCCTCCCCTGCTCGTGCTGTCTCTCTCAAAAATAAATATTTAAAAATATCCAAAAAAAATACAATTTAAAAAAATGTGTGTCTATCCTTTATGTTGTTACTCTATTTTTATTACGTGATTAGAAAGTGTGACTTTGTGAGTTCTGTTGTTTGGATGTGTTGAAATCATTTTTGTTCTCTGATCCAATATCCATTAATCTGATAATATCCCATAGTCAGTTGAAAAGAACACTCACCATAGAATTCACTACCTGTGTATGAGTATGTGGATGCTTTTAAATCATGTTATTTAAATCCTGCTTTCTTTTGTTTAGTGATATGTCTGTTTATAAGAGGGTTTGCTAACAGCTTTCACCATGACTGTGGATCTGTTAAGTATCTATTTCTAAAGCTTAAAACTGTGTAATTTGAAGTTATGTTGTTAGATTATAAAGATTCATAACTGTTATACTTTCATAGTCCCTTGTTTTTTACATTCCATTTTTTCCTTCCAGCGACTAAAGAGCATATTTATCCCTTCAAAACTTTTTTATATTGAAGTATAATAACATACAGTGATGTATTAGTTTCAGGTGTACAAAATAGTGATTTGACAATTCTATACATTACTCAGTACATTAACTGTACTCACCATCTGTCACCAATGTCTTTAACCATCTTATTGACTATATTCTCTATGCTGTACTTTTCATCTCCATGACTTATTTATTTTGTAGCTGGAAGTTTGTACCTCTTAATCCCTTTTATCTATTTCATCCATCCCTCCACTGACCTCCCCTGAAGCAACCATCTGTTTGTTCTCTGTATTTAAGTCTGGGTTATTATTGTTGTTTGTTTGTTTGTTTTGTTTCTTAAATTCCACATAGGAGTGAAATTATATGGTATTTGTCTTTCTGTGACTTATATCACACAGCATTATACCCTCTAGATCCATCCATGTTATTGCAAATGGCAAGATTTGCCATTTATGGCTGAGTAATATTCCATTGTATGTGTGCTCCATCAAAACTTTTTTTATTTTTTTGTTTTATTATTTAAAAAAATTTTTTTTGAATTTATTTTTGAGACAGAGAAAGACAGCGTGAGCAGGGGAGGGGCAGGGAGACAGGGAGACAGAGAAACGGAAGCAGTCTCCAGGCTCTGAGCTGGCAGCACAGAGCCCGATGCGGGGCTTAAACTCACAAGCTGTGAGATCATGACCTGAGCTGAAGTCAGACGTTTAACCGACTGAGCCACCCAGGTGCCCCCATCAAAACTTTTTTTAAAGTTTATTTATTTACTTTGAGAGAGACAGAGAGCATGTGTGCAAGCAGTAGAGGGGTAGAAAGAAAGGAGAGAGAGAAAATCCCAAGCAGGCTCTGCACTGTCAGTGAAGAGCCCGACTCGGGGGGCTTGATCCCACGAACCTCAGGATCATGACATGAGTGGAAATCAAGTGTCAGACGCTTAACGGACTAAGCCACCCAGGCTCCTCGAGAACATTTCAACACACGTTAAATTTCTATTTTACTAATCAACAGCTAGAATTAATCAGCATTCTCTGAAGAAGCTATTGAACATTGATACCCTTTTCTTATCCTTTCCATGGCCCCCTCTTCACTACTTGACATCTTGAAGTCATCTGGAATTCTATTTCCAGAAAAGTAATTGTTTACAGTGTGTGTTAATGGTCATCACAGTAACTTTCACAGATTCCTTTATTGTAATAATTAAATGAGCTAATGCATGAAAAGTGTTTTACATGAGGTCTGGTATATGTTAATCCGTCAATAGTGTTTTCAATGAGGAGAATTATTGAGATTATTATCATTCAGCACGGAGTGTTTCTCTCTCTACAACCTTGCTTTTGAGGTTCCTACCTTAGCCTTCGTTGTCACTACTACCTGGCTGATTTCCAAACCCATATCATCTATCCGGACACGACTCCTGGTCTTCCTCTATTTTCAATTTCTATTACAGAACACTACCTAAATATTCCACCAGGACATCCATCTCAATACATACGAATTAAACTATCTTTTAATTTCCCAATTTCTGGTAACAGAACAATCATTCTCCCTGTTCTCCAATCTGGAAACTTTGGGGACATTTTTGTTGTTCCTCTTAGATGGCCCGCATTCCTCAGGAGGATAGTTGAGCTCAGTGCCCGTATCATGTAACTGCACGGTCAATGTTAGTTTTCTTCCTCCTCCTCCTTTAACTTCAACACATTGCAAAGTCCCATAAATGCTTTAAAAAATTCTATTTACCTTCCTCTTTATGACCCCCTCCTCCAACTGTCTTACTTTTCATCCAGTATTTAGTTAGACACCAAGTTTTCTTCCTTATTTTCTGATTTCTTTTCCATTCTCCTATCCTTACAGTCCAATCCTCCTCAAACATGGTGCCAATCACATATTTGTTCTATGCTACCTACCAGGCTCCTCATTTTGAGCGGAAGTTTGAAACCCTCAGCCTGGGGGCACCTGGGTGGCTCAGTCGGTTAAGCATCCGACTTCGGCTCAGGTCATGATCTCACAGTTCGTGAGTTTGAGCCCCGCATCGGGCTCTGTGCTGACAGCTCAGAGCCTGGAGCCTGCTTCACATTCTGTGTCTCCCTCTCTCTCTGCCCCTTCCCTGCTCATGCTGTGTCTCTCTCTGTCTCAAAAATAAATAAACATTAAAAAAAAATTAAAAAAAAAAAAGAAACGCTCAGCCTGCCACTGAAATGGATCTAACCTGCAATACCAATAATATTGTTCATAATAACCTTTATGAACACTGGATCAGTGAATTCGGCACACTGGTTCCTCCCTGAAAACCCTGAACATTCTCTGAACTCTTTGGCTTTATCTTTGATATTCCTTCTGCCCAGAAAGCTTTCTTGAACCATCTTTGTCGAAATCCTACCTATCAAAATCCACCCTTGCCATAAAGCCTGGTTCATATACCACATAGGCCTTGTCCTATTTATAAGCCGCCGTAGTATTTTGTATGCCTGTATTAGTAATGACATTTTTTCACTTTAAAGATTTTCAGGGTTTATTATCTTGACGTCCTTCCAGATTCTAAGATGTTTAAAGGGCTTTGCCTTACTTACTCACCTTTTAAGTTTCTGTCGGCCCTCAGTGGTACAGCGTATTTCACAGAGTTGGTGCTCAATAAATATTAGTTGAATTTAATAAAGATCGCATCATTTAAGACAAAGAAAAAATTATTCTGAAAGCATGACCAAGGTTTTTTAAGCCTACTATGTCAAATCAAGCTTTGCTCAAACACAAACATGCTATTTCCTGTATAGGAATCTTTGCTTAGGGGAATTAACGAGCTAAACATGTCTCTGAATAACACAAGAGAAGGCAAACGAAATTTTTCTGGTGGCGAACCTGAAGGAAGCGTGTACTTTGTAAGAAAACCAGGCCACAGAAACAGCTGTGGCCTATGAATAGAGCTCTTTCTGAATATTTGATGAAATGCCGGAGGTTGTCCTTTGCACACAGCTTATGACCGACACAGCGTTAGAAATATTTGGTTCCCCATGTTGCTTTTGTTGCCAGAAGTGGTAATAGCCGCTTTCAACCACCACACTGTGCGGCCTGAGTAGATGTAAGAAAATAATGGACCGTAAGTCTGGGAATGCAGATTACAGCCCGACTCTGGAGTACCTTGAGTGCTGGCATTGGGGTTGTATGGAGTAAGCAGCTCATTGACATTTTTTTATTGTTTTTGTTTCCCGTTGTTTGCTTTTGATCTTGTGAGCACCATCATAGAGATAGGCTTCAAGACAATTAACCACACAGCAGAGAGTAGGTTGGCTTGGAAGGAGACCCTAGACGTACAGACTTAGCTGGTGTACTTAGCAGAGACTAGGAGGAGGTCAAATGAAGTAACATGGCAGAAGTAATAGAGAGGAAGGAAATGATGCTGACGTTAGAACTATTATAAAGGAATTAGCAACTGACCTGTGAATGATTATGATGGTCAGTATAAGGAGAAACCAAAAATAGCTCCTGAATTTTGACTCAGGGAAAGAGGAGAGACTGTGATAGTGGGGGAAGGGGGAACCCTAGAGGAGTTGGAAAGGTTACTGCTTTTCCTCCTGTGACAATGAGTTTTCTTTTTACTTCTCTCATTTTTCCTTCTCAGTCGCTTCTTTTGTTTGTCCTTTGAAAGTTAGTATTTCAGACAAGTCACTAATATCTGCGCAATAGAAGCCAGTTAGCTACCTCTTTTGCACAGCAAGTGGGACAAAATTTAAAAGGATTTATCACAGCCAGTGTTTTGATCAGTATAGGAAAAAAAAAAAACATATGGTTCTAATTCTCTAAATTGAGAATTCATTTTATGGATTTTTACACTTTAAATCAAATTCATTGATATATAACTTACCTATAATAAAATACTCTCTTTTAAGTGTACTGTTACATGAGTTTTTGACAAAAATTACCCATGTAACTACTACCCCAATCGAAATAAAAAGAATTTTCACCATCTCCCCAAATTAGCTCACGTCCTTTATTGTCATTCTCTCCCCAACCCCTACCAAAGACATCCATTATTCTGCTTTCTGTCACTAGGAATTAATTTTTCCTGTCTTAAAATTTCAAATAAATGAAATAATACAGTTTGTACTTTTTTGTGTCTAGCTTTTTCACTAAAAAAGGAGGGGGAAGCTCCCTTCAACTTGCCAGATGGGATGCTGCTCCATTCATGAATTGTTTAAGAAAGCCAATTAGATCTTCACATTAAAAAAAAAATGTTTTGAGGGGGTGCCTGGGTGGCTCAGTCAGTCAAGCATCCAAATTCAGCTCAGGCCATGATCTCGCAGTCCGTGAGTTCAAACCCCACATGGGACTCTCTGCTGACAGCTCGGAGCCTGGCCCCTGCTTCAGATTCTGTGTCTCCCTCTCTCTCTACTCCTCCCTCCCCCACCCCCTCCCCCATGCTTTGTCTCTCTCTCTCTCTCTCTCTCTCTTTCTAAAAAATCAACAAACATTTAAAAAACGTTTTGAAATGTCTGTAGATGGATGTATTCTAGTAGTTCATTTCTTATTACTGAGTAGTTCGAATGTGGTTCCAGTGTTTGGAGCTCCACTAACATTTGTTTATATATTTACCTGTTGATAGATTGGTAATTTACCTGTTGATAGAATTGGTATTTCTTGTTGATAGATTCTGTTTCCAGTTTTTCTCTATTAGGAATAAAGCTGTTAACATTCATATTTAAGTCTTTGTGTGGATATGTGTGTCATTTCTCTTGGGCAAATACCTAGGAGTGGAATTGCTAGATTATAGGGTAAGTGCATATACTTAACCTTATAAGAAACTGGCATATTGTTCTCCAAGGTGTGCGTACCATTGTGCACTCCCACCAGCAATGTATGAACACACTGGCTCATCCACACTCTTGCCAACACTCAGTTATGGTCGCCTTTTCGAATTTTAGTCATTCTAGTAGGTGCACAGTGGTTATTTCATTGCATTTTAATCCGCATTGCTCTCACAACTACTGATGTTGAGCATATCGTGCGTTTATTGGTCATTGGTAGACCTCCTTTTAAAAAGTGTCTGTTCTAATACTTTGCACATTTTAAAATTTGGTTGTTTGTCTTCTTATTGAATTATGAGAGCTTGAAATTCAAGTTCTTTATCAGGTATCTGTATTGTGAATAGTTTCTCCTAGTCTGCCGTTTGCCTTTTCATTTTGTTAAAGGTGATTTTTGAGGAGCATAAGTTTTTAGTTTTAATGACATCTAAAATAGCACTTATTTTTTAATGATCAGGACTTTAGAAACTCCAGCTTAAGAAAATACAAGCCTTGGCCTTCATTTGCTACCTGTCTGTTACCTACCTGGCCTGCGTGAACGTTGCAGAATTGGGCTAGACTCTAGGCAAATTTTATAAAATTTCATGAATGTGATAGCCACTTTTATTTACATTAAAAAGTATCATTTCGTGGGTATATGCTGTGAAATAAGCAGTGTGCTAAATACTTCGTATATAATATTTCAGTTAATCCTTACAGAAACCTTACTGGAAAGGAAACTTAGATGTAAAGTAATAAAATAACTAGACTAAAGGCTTACATATTATTAGTGGCAGAACTAAACTATACTCAACTCTAAAGCCCTTTGATTCTTCAAAACCATGCAGTGTCTTAGCTAAGAAATCTTTGTATGTGTTGAATCCATGAAGCGGAGGCCCTCTTACTGCTGTTTTGGGCTGTTTACTGATGGCTAACAGTCGCGGAATTACGGGGTTTTCTGTAATGTTCGGGCTCCACTTTCACGGCAGTAGCATCAGCCCCCTGACGTCTCAATCATAGCTACGGTGTTTTGTCTTTGTTTGTTCGTTTAACCTGGTTTGGTTTTAACTAGTAATTCTGGTGGCAGACTCCAGATTCCCCACCTTCCTGCTTATGGTAGAAGAGGTAACTCCCCTGGGAGGTCAGTTTCATGATATTCAGGGAGGGAGTCGTGCTAGGATCTCAGCTTATAACCCAGTCTTCCAGCCCTTCCAGTGATTTTCATAATGATCTAATTCTCTGCATTACATTACTTTCTGCTTAAAATACCTTTGATGGAGTCTCTTTTCAGCACCAAACCCCGCCTGATACACACGGTCTGGACAGGCATTCAACAAAGGCTTAAGTAACTATTATTCCAAAGTGGAGGTAAACAGGCAGTTCAGGGACAAGAAACTGAGTCCTTGGGGAGACAGGCGTGCCAGACACATTCTCCATCCCAAGCAAATAATGGGCTAGCCTGATTCTCGGGGAACCAGGAAAACAACTTCAGGCCAGGCTGTGCTCTGACACGGCCTGTGTGTTGAGTTGGTAAACCTCTATCCCAGGGCTCTTAGGACTCCTCTTGTTCCCTGTGCCTACAGACAAGTTTGACCCCCAGGTGCAGGGCAAGTTTGTGCTTCAGACCAACGTGAAGCTATCTCAGCAATGACAACCAGGGAGAGGCGGGAACAGGGGAATGAGTTGGGCAGTTTAAAGCTCAAAAGAACAATTTCAAGGTGAGTCAGAGGCAGGGGTACTTCATAAAGCGTTTAGTAGATATATGGTGTTCATTGGCGGAAGCTATGAAAGAGACACATAGCTTCAAAGTGTGTTTTCTTCATATACTATTAAGATCTGTGAGTTGCCGGGAGGTTGTCAAGTCAGCATTTGGCATCCAATTTAGGAATTCCCTCAATGTTACTGATGAATAATTATCCAACTCTTGCCTGAACAGTGAGAGTGACAGAGTTCATTATTTCACCAACCAGGCTATTTAATTTCTCTAATCATCAGAACATTATTTTTTGTTGTTGAATACCAAATCAATGTCTGTAATTTTTTGTATGAGTGTAAGCATATGGCCTCTTGCTACTTATCTCAGTTTCGAAGTATCTCTGATATCTATTCCCACTCACAAAAGGCCCCGATTTCCTTCTCCCAATTTCTTCCATGATGTGTGGTTCTCAGGGAAGACCTGTGCGCCTGCTTCCCACTTTGGAAACAAAGGGCAACTCCTTCTTCGCCTTGCCCTCATAAAACAAGGCATAGGTATGTGCCCTAGGTTTGGCCACACATACCATTTCTCTTCAGGTTTTTAATCTTGAGAGAATGTGGCATCAGTAAAAGGAATAGGTAGAGATCATTCAGAGCAAAGGTAGTGTGCTGATTGCACACTGAAGTAATGAGACAGTGGCTATATTATCTGCTTCTAAATCAATTTGTTTTACCTTTGTTATTGTTCATTTTAGGATCTGGACCTCGAATCTCAATTCTAGGTGCCCTAGTAGCCTTCTAACAGTTTAGTTATTTTAGAGTTTTGGTTTTTTTCCCCGTTGCTTACAATTTCAAATCTCTAACCAAAACCCTATCTATGAATGGGTGAATAGCTTTTTCCCCCCGAAGTGTCTAGTTTCTGCTTATCTTACTTAAGGACAATTTGGTTGCAATGGACAGAACCCACTTTAGCTGACTCAAGAAAATGAGAGTTTCATTGAATGCACGTAAAGAAGCCTCAGGGCACTATGGACAGGAATTAGAACTGGATCCGGGAAAATGGAGCTGGGGAATGGGAAGTCAGGAGCTACGGTTATTCTTTCAATCTCTCAGCGGCCAAGTGTTCTTCATATTAGTGTCTCTCGAGGTTTCACTCTGTTTTCTGTACGTATATTCTGGTTTCTATTCTTGCTGGGTTCCTGTTTAACCATCTCATATTGACCGCTCATGACCTTTTAGCTTAACCTACAATCACGTGACTACAACTCTATGTCTCTTAGTTCCGATTGTCAAAAGAAAAGTATTTGTTCCAAAAATGAACTATTGGGACCTCATCAAAATAAAAATCTGCACAGCGAAGGAAACAATCAGCAAAACTAAAAGGCAACCAATGGAATGGGAAAAGATATTTGCAAATGACATACCAGATAAAGGGTTAGTATCCAAAATCTATAAAGAACTTACCAAACTCGACACCCAAAAAACAAATAATCCAGTGAAGAAATGGGCAAAAGACATGAATAGACACTTCTTCAAAGAAGACATCCAGATGGCCAACCGACACATGAAAAAATGCTCCACATCACTCATCATCAGGGAAATACAAATCAAAACCACAATGAGATACACCTCACACCTGTCAGAATGGCTAACATTAACAACTCAGGCAACGACAGATGTTGGCAAGGATGCGGAGAAAGAGGATCTCTTTTGCATTGCTGGCGGGAATGCAAGCTGGTGCAGCCACTCTGGAAAATAGTATGGAGGTTCCTCAAAAAACTAAAAATAGAACTACCCTACGACCCAGCAATTGCACTACTAGGTTTGAGGGATAGTAGGGATCGAGGGATATTCGAGGGATACAGGTATGCTGTTTTGAAGGGGCACATGCACCCCAATATTTATAGCAGCACTATCAACAATAGTCAAAGTATGGCAAGAGCCCAAATGTCCATTGCTGGATGAATGGATAAAGATAGAATGGATAAAGAAGATGTTGTGTGTGTGTGTGTGTGTGTGTGTGTGTATATATATATATATGTATGTATATATAGATGTAGGTATATATATGTATATATACATATATATATATACATCTATATATACATATATATATATGCATACATATACTCACTAAGTATAATCCTTCTCACCAAGGGATACCTGCTTGTTTGTAACTAGTCATCCTGATTCTAGTCAGTTGTTGCCCCTGAAAGGCTGATAGAGACCCATACCATCTCTTTGGTGGCTCTCGGTGACGTTTCAAGATTTCTCAAAGCTGAGTCCTTGAACCACTTGCATTAGAATCTCCTGGAAGCTTAAAATGGAGATAGATTCCTGGGACTCGTTCAGGATCTACTGAATCAGCATTTCTGCAGGGGCAGGAGTGGAAGGAGCTGCCATTTACATTTTCAATAAATTGTGTAGGTGATTTTCAAATACATTAACATTTGAGAACTACTAAGCCAGACTATCAAATACTTGAGGACAGGGAAGAGTGTTTGTCTTGTTCGGGATTATATCCCTGACACATTGCCTGGCACATAGAAGACACTTGGTAAACAAGGAATCAGTAAACTCTTACATCAACAACATAATTCTGATTATATACAAGTGTATAACAATAGTGATGAGGTTTAACCTACAATTACTGACTGAATCATAAACTCATGATTATATTACAATACCAAGTTATTTCTACAAGTTACTAAAGAGCACTCATTAAAAAATCATCCCATGGGGCACCTGGGTGGCTCAGATGGTTAAGCATCCAACACTTGGTTTTGGCTCAGGTCATGATCTTATGGTTTGTGAGATAGAGGCCCACACTGGGCTCTGCGCTGACAGCATGGAGCCTGCTTGGGATTCTCTCCCTCCCCCCGCCCCTGTGCATGCACACTTTCTCTCAAAATAAACTTAAAAAAAATCATCCCATTATTATGGTACTTTTAATAGCTAGAGTTCTCCTTTGCTTTTATGTTAGACTTCCTTTCAGCCCACATTCCAATTCTTCTCTCCTAAGTGGCAGGGGTATGGTTTTCATGTCCTGAGTCCGATTTCAGTTACTTTCCCATCAGGCCCTTTTGAGGTAGAAATATTTGCCCATATTTAGCCATGCTGCTAATATTCCTGTTAGTTACTTTCTGTTTCATTGTTATAGAGTACCAAATAACGATTGTGGATGAATCGGAATGTGAGGTGGTGGTCATACAGGTAACGTGCAAGTGGGAATTCTGAGTCCTCAAGAAAGTGATAGAGCATAGTCTTTCTCTGTTCTCCTTTCATATTTTTTAAAATATGTGTTGTTTTGGGGCATCTGGGTGAGCATCCAACTTTGGCTCAGGTCATGATCTCGTGTCTATGGGTTCAAACCCCACATCAGGCTCAGTGCCGACAGCTCGGAGCCGGGAGCCTGCTTTGGATTCTGTGTCTCCCTCTCTCTCTGCCCCTGCCTTGCTCTCACTCTCTCTCTTTCTCTCAAAAAAAAATATATATATAAATAAATAAATACATACATAAATAAAATATGTGTTGTTTTTACATTATTGTAGAGCAAATATAATAGCAGTTTTATGGTTTGCAATTTATGTTGCTGATTTCATAAGCTTTGGGAAATTCTATAAAATTTCTGACAGTTATGAACTTTTTCTCTCCCTGTGTGATACTGACTCAAAATGCTATAACAGGGGCACCTGGGTGGCTCAGTCGGTAAGCATCCAACTCTTGATTTCAACTCAGGTCGTGATCTTGTGGTTTGTGGGTTTGAGCCCCACATGGGGCTTTGTGCTGTCAGCAGAAGATTCTCTCTCTCTCTCTCTGCCCCTTCCCTGCTCCTGTGCACGTGCTGTTTCTCTCTCTCTCTCCCTCTCTCAAAATAAATAAATACACCTTAAAAAAAAATTTTAGGGGCGCCTGGGTGGCTCAGTCGGTTGAGCGTCCGACTTCGGCTCAGGTCATGATCTTACGGTCGGTGGGTTCGAGCCCCACGTCGGGCTCTGTGCTGACAGCTCAGAGCCTGGAGCCTGCTTCCGATTCTGTGTCTCCCTCTCTCTCTGACCCTCCCCCATTCATGCTCTGTCTCTCTCTGTCTCAAAAATAAATAAACATTAAAAAAAAATTAAAAAAAATTTTTAAATGCTATGACATCGGAGGGAGAGAGGCACGTTCCAGTTCTGCCTGCCCCCCACCTACCTCCTCTCTTTACGAATGGCAAATTCCCTCCTCCTTTTCCTGTTCCCTTCCCAACACCGTCCATGGGTTGTGGTGCTAACTTCTGGAGACACAGAAATTTACATTAAGTTTAACCAATTACAAAAATGTTTTTTTCATTTATATGAGATATACTTTCATTTCAAAACATACCCCAAATCCAATCACTTCTCTGTCCCTCCACTGCTCCCATCCTGGTCCAAACAATGTCAGCTCCTGCTGGATTATTGCAGTAACCTGATTTGCCTCCACACTTCCACCCTTGCCCCACCCCCAACAACCTAGTCTTTACATAACGCAGAATGGTGCCTTAAAAATATGGGACACACAGTCACTCCTCTACCTAAAATCCCTCACGTGGCTCCCCATCTCACTCAGGCCCTGGCCAAAGTCTTCACAGTCACCTAAAAGGCCCTACCTATTCTGACGTATAATAAGCACTCAGTAGATTTTTGCCAAGTGAATGAGTAGATTTAAAGAAACTTACTTCTCCTTGGTTTCAAAGTAATACCTGCGTTCCTCTCAAGCTCCTCTGAGGAGATGGCTTCCACACTTCCATTCTGGTCATCATCCTCATACATGAACCTTAGATTTCAGTGTCCTTCTTAAAATGTGACACCCAGATGTGAACATAGGGATTCAACTTTGGTTAGCAGCGAAATTTACTCCCTACATCCTTCTATCAGGCTTAGAATTGCATTCACTTTTTTGGCAGCCATTGCAACATTGGGTCCCATTTTGTTTGCAGTGAATGAAAATTCCCACGTCTTCACCCAGAAACTGATGTTAATTCAAATCTACTCATCCTTGCACTTGCGCAGTTGGTGTCTTGAAACTATGTAAGGACTGCCCCAAATTATCTTCTTTCATAGAATTTGATTCTTTTTGTTCAGGGAAATTAGCATCAATGCCTCTAATTGCTCAGTTTTGCTACTATGGCAACACTGTTAGTTGTTACTATTTTTTCAGCCATTACATTTCCTATCATCGGCTTGTCCCCCTTGTCTTCCAAATGGTATACAACACAAAAGTGGGTTTTTTCCTTTTCTTAGGTTATTTTGCTAGATCATTTAAATATGTCCCCTGGCATAACTGATTAGAGAAATAAGAGTTAAATAGAATTCAGAAGACCTGGGTAGTTGCTGTCTACTAGCTCTGTGATCTTGGAGATGGAATGAAACTCTGTACCTCAATTTCATCCCCTATGTAAAGTGAGAAGGATAATAATAGTATCTGCTATTCAATAGGGTTATTTCAAAGTTCAGGGAGATCATAGAGGTGCCAAAGAAGTATTGATATAAAACAAGAAAAATGGCTAGAGACCTTAAATCAAGTTAGTCAGACAGGCTTCTCTTTTTTTTTTTTTTTAAATTTTTTTTTTCAACATTTATTTATTTTTGCGACAGAGAGAGACAGAGCATGAACGGGGGAGGGGCAGAGAGAGAGGGAGACACAGAATCGGAAACAGGTTCCAGGCTCCGAGCCATCAGCCCAGAGCCCGACGCAGGGCTCGAACTCACAGACCGCGAGATCGTGACCTGGCTGAAGTCGGACGCTTAACCGACTGCGCCACCCAGGCGCCCCAGGCTTCTCTTATCTAGCTACTTTTTTCCTTTAAAATATAGCTCCTTAACAAAATAACAAATAAAAAAATATAGTTCCTTAGTATAGAGAACTGGTGTGAAGTTAATATACCTGGGTTCTAACCCTAATTTCTTCACTAACTCTTCGGGGTATCTCAGACAAATAATACAATCTTATAGGCTGTATTTTCCTAACTTAAAAAACAATTAGATTTGTCTAAAATTTTCTAAAATCTCTCTCAGCTTTTTGAATTTTTCAAAACCTGTCGTGCTGGCCCACACTCAAGAATAACACGTCTTTTTTTTTTTTCTAAATATAATTTATTGTCAAGTTAGCTTACATACAGTGAATACAGTGTGCTCTTGGTTTAGGCTCTAGATTCCCGTGATGCATCGCTTCACGGCTCACACCCTGGGCTCACACCCAGGGCTCATCCCAACAAGTACCCTCCTCAATGCCCATCGCTCACTTTCCCCTCTCCCCTGCCCCCGCCATCAACCCTCAGTTTGTTCTTTGTATTTAAGAGTCTCTTATGGGTTTACCTCCCTCTCTGTTTGAAACTATTTTTTCCCCTACCCATCCCCCATGGTCTTCTGGTAAGTTTCTCAAATTCCACATATGAGAAGAATAACATAAGTCTTATTTGTACATTTGTCTTCATCAAGGTACATGTCTGTTGGTTTCTATAATAATTAAGATACACATGCTGCATTTCAAATAGCAGCAGAGGCGTAGTGCCTGAAAGAGCTAAAGCTGTTTTAAGAAGCCCTAAAACACCAAGCCGAAACAAACAGGGTTTTAGTTCAAGTAATTAAAGAACCACTTAAGATGGGGCGCCCGGGTGGCTCAGTCGGTTGAGCGTCCAACTTCGGCTCAGGTCATGATCTCACAGTTTGTGAGTTCAAGCCCCACATTGGGCTCTGTGCTGACAGCTCAGAGCCTGGAACCTGCTTCAGATTCTGTGTCTCCCTCTCTCTCTGCCCCATCCCCACTCATGCTCTGTCTCTCTCTGTCTTAAAAATAAGTAAAACATTAAAAATTTAAAAAAATTAATAAAAAATAAAGAACCACTTAAGCAAAACGAGAAAGAAATTTTTACTCACTGAATGTGAGTTTTGTAACTCAGACCCCACCCAAAACCCATGGGTGCTGAGGACTTTAATAACAATAATGCATCTTGTTTCAATAAAAAGTTAATCTTTTTATATGATGTTTAAAAGATGCAGACATTAGCAATCAGTTATTTAGAAAAAATTGCACCACTTCTATGCAAAAATATCAAAATGCTAAGAGAACATAAGTAAATGTGAGCAGAGAAGAGAATGACAAGTTGAGACATTACTTCTAATTCTTTTTATGAAGCTTATGCTATTGAAAACATGATTAAACACTTAAGATAATCAAAATGAAGTTAATATTGAAGCGCCTGGATGACTCAGTCAGCTAAGCATCTGACTTCGGCTCAGGTCATGATCTTGCAGTTCGTGAGTTCGAGCCCCACATTGGGCTCTCTGCTGACAGTGTAGAGCTCGCTTCTGATCCTCTGTGTGCGCCGCCCCCCCCTCCCCCCGCCCCGTCACTGCCCCTCCTTCCTCTCAAAAAGAATAAATAAGCATTTAAATAAAATAAAATAAATATTATATTATATTAGTCATTGTCCCACTACTGTAATGCAACTTTAAAAAATTGTTATTTTTTAATTTACAGACATATTTGAATTCCTTAACTTTTGGGCAGTAATCAGTCTTAGGCCTTCAGGGGTAGGGTCCTTCTCCGCAGGGAGAATATGTGGTCAGAATCTTCTGAAATTTGGCTTAGCAGCTTCCAAGATACCACACTTTCTGTTTTCCTTTTTCTCACCACTGGCTTATTTTGGGTCATCTTTGCAGGTTCCTAGTTATCCTCTCTTTCCCTAAATGTTTGAGTACTTCAGGACTGAATTCTCATATTTTTTTCTCTTTTCCATCCTGCTAATTTCCATGACTTTAAATTTCATCTATCTGCTGCTGACATTCCCATTGATAACTTTAGCTTGGAGCTTCCCCCTTGAACTCCAGACTTGTGTGTACTCCTTTACTTGGAAGTCCCCAACATAACATATCCAAATGGATCTCTTGACTGCTTCCCCAAAACTCCCTGTCTTCCCAGCCTGCTACCTCTCAGTCAATAGCAACTTCTTCTCGATATGCAACCTCCAAACCTTGGAGTCATTCTTGATGTCTTCCTCTCATATCCAACATCCAATCTGTAAGAAAACTTTGCTTGGCTCTACCTTTTCAATATATTCAGAATCCAAATGCTTCTCACTTCTTCCCACTACCACTCAGTTCTGATCCATAATCTTTTCCCCCTGGACTTGGTAATAGCCTCTTAATTTGTCTCTTTCCTTCCCCCCTTCCCTTCCTAAAGTCCATTTAATACAAGTGATCTTAAAAGTAAATTAGATCGTGTTGCTCCTTTTGTCAAAACCCTACAGTGGCCTCTCATCTCACTCAGAGTGAAATCCAAAATCCTTACGATGGCCTAAAAGCCTCACAAGATCTGAACTCCTCATCTGCCACTGATCTGATGTCCTGTCCCATGGCTCATATCCCGTCCACCCTACCTACACCAGCTTCTCTGGCTTCCTTTCTATTCCGAGCACGATCGTACCTTGCACATTCCTGCTCCAGGTTTTTGCCTTTGTCATTCCTCTCAGATGCCTGCTTGAATGGCACTTTCTGAGCAGAGTCTTCTTAACCACCCATATAAAATAGCATCACCCACCTGTCACCTTTACTCTCTATCCCAATTTTAGCTTGCTTTGTTTTTCTTCTTAGCGTCTATCACTAACTGACATATCACATGATATTTGTCTAGTGTCTATTTCCTTAAGACGAAATGTAAGGTCTATGATGTGATTTTTGTTAATTGTAGTATCCCCATCACCTAGAACAATGTTTGGCCCACAATAAGCACTCAATAATATTTGTTGAACAAGTGAATAAACAAATCCTGAAGTTTTAATCAGAGACTGACAAAATATACATGAGCAGGTAAAAAGTAAAGGTGCCATTCATTGATTTGATACAGTGAAAATGATTGAACTAGCTACATGCGTCCGAATCTCACAAATAAAATGTTGGGCAAGAATGTAAATTGCAGGAGAATTGTAAATTGCGTAAGAATATATATGTGTATATATGTGTATATGTATATACACATCTACATACATACATGTATATAAATGACATAAAATGCTTACATAAACATGTTTTACATATATTGTGTGATGTGTGTGTGTGTGTGTGTGTTTATGTATATATACACACACACAGAAAGAGAGAGAGAAAGACAGGAAGAGATGATGCCTCGGAATGACAAATACCAAATTCAGAGGATAAAATGGCAGATATCCAAAGGGTAGTATGGGCACAGATGTTCATGATATTACTCTAACTTTTTGTATGCTAAAATTAAAAAATGAGTTATGTAGACTTTACTGAAAAATTCTCAGAGTCTCAAAAAAGAGAAACTCTTTACATCTTATGGATGATACAACTGAATAAAATTCCTGCTACACAACCCCATTATCCTGCAAAAACCTTCTGTGCTACCAAGCATCAGATTTTCACCTTTTTTAAAAACAGACAAACACTTTTTATTTTGGAGTATTTCAAGCATGTAGAAAATGTAGAGAGATTAGTATATTGAATCCCCATGTACCGGGATTTCTTCTTTTTGTCAAAATGGAGTAACAGGGATTAGATTTACCCTCTAGCATGAAACAACTGAAAATAAACTGAAACAACCCATTGGACACCAGACAATGAAGGGCAGTGAGCACTAAGAAAAGGGAGCCAAATGAGGTGAGCCTAAGATGGTCCCAGCTTTGTCTGGAGAGAAGTTTCAGGCTGTGCAGCCGTGATGGAACTCAGTGACATTGCTGATCATTGTGGACCTGTGCTGCAGAGGCCAAAGGACCAATGAAAGAACACACACCATTCAGAAATGCTCCTCTTGTGTGGGTGGGCAGAAAATGTTCTCTCTTGGAGGCAACATCAGAGGTCAGGAGCAAGTCTCAGCCATGAGTGATGGAAGAGGAAGCTTTCTATACCGTCAACAAAAACTAACAGTAGCACTCTCCCCCTGTTCTCCCCTCTGTCTGTGCTTAAGGTTCTGGGAAGAATAGATAAGAAACATCAAAGGCTAGGTCAACCCAAGTTTGAACAAACCTGATGATTCTCTATTCCTGTTTCATACAAAGTTCTCTTATAACAAATAAAGCCACATTTAAGGAAAGGGTTGTTTTGAAAAGAATGGGTAATCATAAGCTGATGTGGTCAGATCCCTTTGTTCTCTATGTTCAGATTCATTGCTCCTATGATGTGGGGCAGGAAAACATCAGTATTAAAATGCCTTTTGCTGCTTAAGGAAACCAAATCTCTAGAACAGCCTGGGCCACGAGCCCCTTTGCAGGTATATTCCTTAAACTTCATGCGGTTCCCCTTCTATTTCTAAATAATCCTACAGGAGTCCTATCCTTAATGTACTTCTTTGTGCGTTACCTTGAAATCTTCCTAATGCTCTTTTGTGACATGTGGCATTACTTTATTATTCATTCAATGCATTCAACAATAATGGGTGCAAATTTCAATCAGAAACAGACCTTTATCTCAAAGCACATAGAGGGAGAAATAAAGCAACTGTATAAATAAGCTTGATAAAGGGACACCTGGTTGGCTCAGTTGGTTGAGCCTCCAACTCTTGATTTCCATTCAGGTCATGATCTCATGGTTTGTGAGTCCAAGCCCTGAGCTGACAGTGCAGAGGCCACTTGGGACTCTCTCTCTCCCTCTCTCTCTGTCCCTCCCCCACTCACATTCCCTCTCTTTCTCTCAAAATAAATAAATAGGCTTTAAAAAATAAATAAGTATAATAAAAAGTATAGTAATATATACCATAAGAAAGTGCTTTTAGAAAGTTTTGGATTTGTAAGAGATCTTAATGGTCTAGTATTCTTAGTTCCTCATTTTAAAGATGAAGAAACTAAAAGAAAAAAGATTAAATGACTCATTCTTTGGGATAGAATCTGCTCATGTGAGGCATCATCATGGACTAGAAAGACCAGTGAGCTTAGGTCCAGACAACCTAGGGTTGATTTGGGGTTTCAGTCCTTAGTAGCTCTCATAAAGGACAAATGATCAAATTTACTTGAGCCTTAGTTTTCTCATCTACAGAACTGGGATAATAATACTTGCCTATTAGAGTTGATGTAAAGACAGTGAGATGATGAAATGGTTTTGTGGACTGGAGGCAATATAAAAATGTAAACTATTACTACAATTAATGAATTGCAGAACTAGGAAAAAAACTCAAATCTCCGAACTTTGAGACTCTTGTCCATCATGCGTTAATGTGAAATGCTCTCCGTGACTTCCAGTATAGGACTTAGCAGTTCACTTTCTTACATAAAATAGAATCTAATTATCAATCATACATACATATTGTTGACTCAGATCGTGTGATCATTTTTCATCCGTTTGAGTTATACGCAGAAAAATAAAATAGATGCTCTTGCTAGAAAATTTCTTGGCTAATTCTCACAGTAACATAGGATAAGAACGTTGTCCAACATTTCTCAATGCCATGTTGTATTTTCAGCCTGTTTATTCTGGCGTCTTCCTTAGAAGCAGTGTTAGTGTTGAATAAAAGTTGAGCAATTAAAAAGAAAAAATAAACATCAGGAACTTTGTAGATCAAAACTTGTGAACACATCCTTGGGGCACTTTAAGAGAAGTTAAGTGATAACATCATTATAATATTGTGTTACTTCTTTGATCTGCTGAAAAGCTAAGTGATATAATCAGTTTTTTATTTCTGAGTTTTCTTTCCAGTTGCTGCATGTGGCAACAAAGCTAAGACGTAGGTTAATTATAAAAGCTTTTGTCCTTTTCCTCACCCTATTATAGACTTCTTCCTTGTGAAAGTGCATAAGAATAGAGGGAACTAAGTTTATTTTTATGTATTCTATTGCTGTATGATTACATATATACATACACATATATTACTGTATGATTTAAAAGGCGAAAGATTTATGCGATCTGAAGAGAAACCAGAGTATTTTTTTTTTCAACGTTTATTTATTTTTGGGACAGAGAGAGATAGAGCATGAACGGGGGAGGGGCAGAGAGAGAGGGAGACACAGAATCGGAAACAGGCTCCAGGCTCCGAGCCATCAGCCCAGAGCCTGACGCGGGGCTCGAACTCATGGACCGCTAGATCGTGACCTGGCTGAAGTCGGACGCTTAACCGACTGCGCCACCCAGGTGCCCCGAAACCAGAGTATTTTTACTGTATGATTTAAGACAGGTATTCAAGAGATGGTATGTTGTAGTGGAAAGAACATGGGCTTTGGACTCTGAAATTATGGGTCTCACTTTTCCATCTGACTCTTTGAGGCTGGAATCAAGTAACTTTTCTAACCATGGTTTCTTTATCTGTAAAAGATGAAAACTAATGAAACTTATCCCTTGGATTGTCAGAGGAATTGTATGGTATTCCCCAAATAATTGAAAGGCAGCTAAACGTGCATATCATAATAGGAAGATAAAACAAAATTAAAATCATTTAAAAAATGAGGCACACAAATATAAAGTTAGGAAATTTAGAGAGAGTCAGCAATGGAATTAATTCGGAAAACATATGCTATGGAGCCCTACACAATTGCTAGAGCTGGGCCACAAAATTGAGTCTGAACTTCCTTGCTGTTGTCCCAAAGAGAAGAAACATGGCTCAAGTCATTACAACAACAGTGTTTGTCCGTAGGATTCAAAACAAATCAGTAGTTTCGTGACTCCTCAAAAAACTGAACATGAATCACCATCTGATCTGAAATTTCTAGACACATACCCAAAATAACTGAAAACAAGTATTCAAACAGATATACCAATATTCGTAGCAGTGTGGTTCACAATAACCAAAAGGTGGAAACAACCAGAATGTCTATCAATGGATGAAGAGATACCCAACATGTGGACATCCAACATCCATTCATCCAAGCAATGAAACATTTTTCAACCATAAAAGGAAATGAAGTACTGATACATGGTACATCCTGGATGAATCACAAAAACATTATGTTAAGTGGTCAGACACAAAAAGTCACATGTTGTATGATTCTACTCATATGAAATATTCAGAATAGTTAAATCCATAGAGACAGAAAGCGGATTAGTGGTTGCCAGGAACTGAAAAGAGGGAGAAATAGGAAATGCTTGCTTAAAGGTTTTCTTTGGGAGTGACAAAAAAAATTGTAGACATTTGCACAACATTGTAAATATACTAAGTGCTACTAATTATATACTTTTATTTTTTATTTTCGTAAAGATTTTATTTTTGAGTAATCTCTACACCTAACATGGGGCTAGATCTTACAACCCTGAGATCAAGAGTCGCATGTTCTACTGACTGAGTCAATCAGGTTTATTTATTTTTGAGAGAGAGAGAGAGAGAGAGAGAGAGAGAGAGAGGGAGAGAGAGAGAAACACAGAATCTGAGGCAGTTTCCAGGCTCTGAGCTGTCAGCACAGAGCCCAATGCGGGGCTCGAACCCACAAACCTCTAGATCATGACCTAAGCTGAAGTCAGATGCTTAACTGACTGAGCCACCCAGGCGCCCCTTAAATGCTTAATTTTGTTTATGTGAATTTCACCTCAATAAAAGATAAAACAAAACCAAAGCACAAATAAATGAGTTGTCTGGAAAAGTGAAAGTATTCCTTCCTTCCTTTTTTTTTTTTCTTTTTAGAGAGAGAGAGTGTGTGTGTGAGTGGTGAGGAGGGGATGAGGGGCAGAGAGAGAGAGAGACAGAGATCTCAGAATCTCTCTCAGAGTCTGATCTCGGCAGAGCTCGATCCCACGACCCTGGTATCATGACCTGGGCCAAATTCAAGAGTTGGATGCTCAACAAGCTGAGCCACCTAGGTGCGCCTAGTGTAACTATTTCTAATACTAAGACCAGAAAGGACATTCTTTAAGGAAACAAACCCTCAGCAATATCTTTATCTGATTGTAGTGTCCGATTTCGTATTCTTTAGAAGGTCCTTTAATATAAGCTGATGTCATGACTATGAAAGGAAACATGGTAGAAGGTATTTTACTGGAAACCAGGCAGGGTGTATTATTAATAATGTGGCTCCAGGGACACTGGGTCTCTGATGAGCAGGCTTAAGATAGAGATAAAATTTAAAACATCTAGAAGAAGAAATGGATGGTGTATCCTTCTGCAATCTATCATAAATATTTCCCTTAGTCAAATTTTGGGAAACTATAGAGCAGGAGTTAGTTTGAGACTGCATTCTCTGTAAAGTATATGGGTGCAGTTTGTCAATTTAGTTTTGTGCTTTAAAAGTTAGCCCATCTGGAAAGTAAGATCTTCTGGTAGATAAGGAGAATGTTCAAAGTGAGAAGTGACAGTGCCTGAGGTAGTAAAGTTTCTCCTGGGAAAGTTTGAGTCTGCTCAAACACCCAAACAAAGGGTAATCATGACCCCAAATATTTTATGCAAAAAATCATGCTCTCAGTATCTTCAGGAAGGAAAGATTTCTTGTAGGCTACATGAAACTGTGCATATGTAAAGTTTATATGAATTGTAGTTCTCATTGTTTTGACTATCTGGCTATAATGCCCAACATGTAAACAAGATACTCCACATATTTATTCATCATTTTCAACCAATACTCATTGAATGTTAATTATGTGCCAAGGAGGGCAGACTATATTATGAACATTTTAGAAAATAATAAATGGAGTTTCTGAGAGCCTAAGATGTGCCCTAAATCACATAACTTAGACTTGAAACGTTTGGTTCCTAGTTCATTCCAAACCTTGTTGACATGGGTTTGACAGGGGCTGACATGACCAAGGACCATGGTTGCCAAAGCCTTTCCTCTTCATTAACTATTAATGTGATTATTAAATGCATTGGGCAAAGTTTCACCATTTCTATTTGTCTGTGCAGTGGCATTTTCTTTAATTACCGTTGCACGGTGTTCTTAGGAGCCACACTAGCAAACACACACAATGCTTGACTTTACATTATTGGTTAACATTTATTGAGTGTACATTGTAAGGTGTGGTGCTATGCATTATGCAGACATATTCTCATTTAATCCTTAAAAGAGTCTTCGGAGACATATTTATCATCCCTCTTTTGTTTATACAGAAACTAAGGCTCAGAAAAATTAAACAACTTGCCCAAAGTCACAGGTAGAAATATAAATATTCTGACAATCCTCATAGGAAGATATATAAAGGTGCATGAAAATCAGAAGCCAAACCAACAGACTTTTATGATTCCAGTAGGGTATGGAACAAATGTTGAACTAAGAATAAAAGTAAGAGACAGAGCTGGGTTCATATTCAGTTTTGTTTAACTCCAAAGCTCCCAGCTTAACTGCTATGCTATACTGACACATTAGTCTGTAAGTTTGTAATCATTTGACTTTTCACCCAATTATGGTAATAAATTCTGGGTCATTACCATCATAGTGGATAAAATTTACTGTGACTAACGCTTTTATAAGTGCTTAACAGTCATAGATTCAGAAACATTTGTAAATTTTAAAGTTCTCTAATAAAGAACAAGGAAGTGCCCCTTCATATAAAAAAAAAAAATTTTTTTTTTTAAAGAAGATGGCAAGCTTTGGTAAGAGAAGTCAAAACTTCAGGTTACCGAGTGTGATTCTGCTGTGGGATTTGAAACGTTGAAAAGCTAGTATCTATGCTTGTGACTAACACATCTTTCTGTTCAGATGTGTGTAACAGGGTAAAATAACCCATTTGACAAAAAAATTACTACAGTTTGCCAGATATTGTGTCGGGTGCTGCTGGGTAGCTGCCAGGGGTTGAGGAAAAGGGAAGTGATCTTTATCAAACTGGGCAAACTTCACCTGTCTGGGATTCATTATCTACTGGTTAAATGAGGAGGTTGTGTACCTAGGTCTTCTTGTTTCTGGTTTTTGGGGGGTTTGTGTTCCGGTTTCTTCTCCCCATTTGCCACTATTTCCATGTTAAAATATCCATCTCATACTATCCTAGTTTTGCAATTCATTAATTAGTTCCACAAATGTTTATCGAGCTTCTAGTATCAAGCACGATAGGAATGAAGTTTCTAATAATAGAAGCAATAATGGAGCTTACTGTTCAAAGGACTAAGATAATAAATAAATAATATCATTTACAAAACAAATACATAAAAATAATCATTAACAATTAATAATTACAGGTTGGAAAGATACTAAGAGGGAAAAAAGATGGCGTGTTGTCCTTTTGATAAGTCACAAAATGAAGCAAATGATAGATTCTTTCAAATACAAAAATGACCACCTATCGAGGTTACCAGATTTTAAAGGGGGGGGGGAAAGACACTTTACAACCAACTAAAGAATTAATAATAATAATAAAAAGAATGGATAGCCATTATTCTTGCAGAAAGTTGTATTGGGACGGGTTTACTCTGTATCTTTTCTTTGTAATAGAAGAGAGGCTTCTCAAAAAGAGCAGCGAAAGAACTCATTTTTTTTTTTTTTTTTTTTTTTTTTTTTTTTTTTTTTTTTTTCTTTTTAAGTCAAGCGGAAAGACAAAGTGAAAAGAAACCAGAGTCAGGGAAACTGCCAACCTAGTCTGGCCATAAGGATTTCCTTTAGTCTGTCTAGGTTCCCCGCGGGAGCAGGGACTGGTTGGGAAGAAAACCAATGTCTTGAACTTTAAGGCAGATTTTAATTACTATTGCCCGGTGACAGGAACCTGGGAAGAGGTCAAGGTGTGGTTAGGCAAAGGCGGCTCCCGGGAAAGGCACTAGGAACGGCAGGACAGAGAACTGCAGGAGAAAGCGACAGAAAGGATGAGGAGAATGCACCGGCACCCCAAGGTGACGGAGTAGAAAAACTCTCCGCCGGGGGAGCCGCGCGCCGCTCAGGTGGCCCTTTCCCGCTCAGGTGAGCTCCTCCCGCGCCTCCCATTGGCCAAGGCGTCCGTGGCGCTGGGAGGGCGACGCAGCCCGGTCTAGTTCAGGGTCTAGGGCGGCGCGTCACTTCCGGTAGCGCGGAGCTTGTAAAACACCCTGGAGAGAAAATGGCGGCGGCAGCGGCTTCGGCGCCTCAGCAGCTCTCGGATGAGGAGCTTTTCTCTCAGCTCCGCCGTTACGGCCTGTCTCCTGGCCCAGTGACGGAGAGCACCCGCCCGGTCTACCTCAAGAAGCTGAAGAAGCTTCGAGAGGAAGAGCAGCAGCAGCACCGGTCCGGGGGCCGCGGCAACAAGACGCGGAACAGTAATAACAATAACACGGCTGCTGCCGCGGTCGCCGCGGCGGGAGCGCCGGCGGCGGCCGCGGGGCTGGGGGGCCGGCCGGTCTCTGGCGACCTCTCCTACTTGCGGACTCCTGGGGGTCTGGGCCGAATCTCGGCCTCTGGCCCGGAGAGCCCCGTGGGAGGGCCCGGGGGCGCCTCGGCCGCCCCCACGGCTGGCAGCAAAGTGCTGCTGGGCTTCAGCTCGGACGAGTCGGACGTGGAGGCCAGTCCCCGGGACCAGGCCGGCGGCGGCGGCGGCGGCGGCGGGAGGAAAGACCGGGCTTCGCTCCAGTACCGCGGGCTCAAACCGCCGTCGGCGCCCCTGGCCGCCAGCGAGGTGACTAACAGCAACTCGGCCGAGAGAAGGAAGCCCCACTCGTGGTGGGGGGCCCGGCGGCCGGCGGCTCCGGAGCTGCAGACCCCGTCGGCGAGAGATGCAGCCGCGGAGGACGAGGAGGAGGAGGGGGAAGACGGAGAGGACAGGGACCCAGAGGCCGAGGAGCCGCTGTGGGCGAGCCGGACGGTGAATGGCAGCCGGCTTCTCCCTTACAGCTGCCGGGAGAACTATTCGGACTCGGAGGAAGAGGAGGACGACGACGTGGCCTCCAGCAGACAGGTATTAAAGGACGACTCCCTTTCCCGGCATCGGCCCAGACGGAGCCATAGTAAGCCTCTCTCTTCGCTGACTGCTAAATCGGCCGGCGGCCGGCTGGAGACCTCAGTTCAGGGAGGGGGAGGAATCCCGATGAATGACAGGGCGGCGGCTGCGGGGAGTCTAGACAGGAGCCGAAACCTCGAAGAGTCGGCGGCGGCGGCGGAGCAGGGAGGAGGGTGTGATCCCCTGGACTCTAGCCCCATTCCTAGGTACCGTGTCACCGCTAAGAAACTGGCCCCTCTCCTGCCCCCGCCACTGACCGACATGGACTCAACCTTGGATTCGTCCACAGGCTCCCTCCTTAAAACCAATAATCATATCGGCGGCGGGGCCTTCAGTGTGGACTCCCCCAGGATTTTTTCCAACAGCCTTCCTCCCGGTGCAGCGGTGGCTGCCTCCAGTTCACTCAGGATCAATCACTCCAATCATACGGGCTCCAATCACACCTACCTGAAAAACGCATACAACAAACCGAAGCTTTCCGAACCCGAGGAGGAACTTCTCCAGCAGTTTAAACGGGAGGAGGTGTCCCCTACAGGGGGTTTCAGTGCCCACTACTTGTCGATGTTTCTCTTAACTGCTGCCTGCTTGTTTTTCCTAATACTGGGACTGACTTACCTAGGAATGAGAGGGACAGGAGTATCCGAGGATGGAGGACTCAGCAGTAAGTATTAAACCCTGTGGGTAAGGTCACAAAGGGGGTGTTGCTAGTGGTCTGCCCTCACCCCATTGGGCATTTTACACGAGGTGACTTCTGCCTTTAAGAACATGTATTAATAGCGACACGCGGCAGATCGAGTGCATTTGTGTCATCTCTAAGAAAGGACGTTACCATGATCAGAACGAGAATCCCACGACTGGTTTTACAATTTTTCTGTATAATGTAGTGGGAAATTCAACACCTCTCGTAAAACGAAATATTGCCAGCTTGTCAGCAAAATGCATTTATGTGTGGGTCATAAATTCTCTTTTAGCCTTAGATAATTATGTGTGCAGATGCCAATGAACACTTTTGAAGTATTTTGATTGTTACGGGACATCATAAATGCATAAATGTTACAAATCATTTGAGATGATTTTTCAAATTGAGTTGTGATTCTACAAGGTAACGTAAGATCTCTTGAAATTCCAGTTAAATACTTTGTAGTATGAAGTTCTACATCTAGGTAGTTCTATAACTTCTTTAAAGTGAATGAATGTGGAAAGTAGGAAGACACAACTCTAAGTTGATTGCTGAGCCCAGAGCATGCCCCTTCCCACCAGTGAAAAAGGTGGTGGTAGGGCAGGGCTGGAGTTGGCCGTGAGATTTTTCCGTTATTGGTTTCTAGGCCCTGCCGTTTACTTGCTAAAGGACTGTAGGCAGGTATGGTGTGTTCATTCATTCATTAAGCCAGCTTCATCTATGCTGAGCACTTAAACACAGCAGTGATAAGTCAGAGCATCTGTTCTTCAACACAAGAAGATAA
Source organism: Puma concolor (assembly GCF_028749965.1). Classification (NCBI taxonomy): domain Eukaryota; kingdom Metazoa; phylum Chordata; class Mammalia; order Carnivora; family Felidae; genus Puma; species Puma concolor. Next base: position 52,139,017 of record NC_141673.1, on the reverse strand, counting down.
GTACAGATCATTTTGTGTTCTGCGAAGGAAATAAGGATGGAGTAATTGATACATGCTATTTAGAGATGGGGAGGGTAGCTACTATGTGAGGTGAGACCTGAAGTAGGAGGAGACAGCATTGTAGGGGGACAGGAGAGCTGTCCTGGCAGAGATTATAAGAAAGGCCTTGAGTTGAGCCAGAGCCCTCCTGTAGGTTAGAGTGGTTACAGCACCTTGAGCCAGGGGGGCGAGCCCAAGTTTGAGCTTCCCTTTCCTAATCCTAAAATGATGCTAATGTTGATTAGAATGATGCCTACGCAGATTAAAAGAGGGAAAAGTAAATGTAGTGTGCGATGGACTGCTGAATATATAATTTCTTAATGTTAGGGCCCCCTTCCCACTCCTCCTGAAATCTGTCCCTTTCATCCAACTTGAAGTCACTTTATCATAATTGGTATTTATAAAATCAGGCTTGCGATTGGGTGTTTGTTTGTTTGTTTCAAAATAGTGAATGATGCAGTTAGCGGATTTAAAAAGAGTAGGAGTCAGAATAGTGTAACCTTTGATTTGTGTATAGCCATTTCTAAGATCATCAAATAACAGATTATTACTATATTGCTTCATTAGAGGGGTTAGAAGAGGACTGAAACCCAGCACTCATTTTAACTGGTTCCCTGGGAGCAAGAGTAATATATTGTCTCCTGTCTCAGATAATTTGGGAGAAAAAGAAATAGGTCATATTAGAAGTTAAACTAATGGAGTGCATATAAATTAAATGACATTATCAGCAGTACCTATTTGTATCTGTTTCTCTAATAGCTAACTGTATGACCTGGCCTTTTTCTGAGTACTTTGTACATATCTAATTGATCTTCCCAACACATCACAGATGCAGATTTTATAGATGAGGACAGTGAGGCAAGGAAGAAATGACTGACTAGCTAGTGAGTGATAGTACTAAGGTTTGGCTTCAGTTTTTTTTTAAATAAATTTTATTTAGTTTTTTAAGTTAATTTATGTATTTTGAGGGAGAGAGAGCATGCATGGGAGGGGCAGAGAGAAAGAGAGAGAATCCCAAGCAGGGATTCTCTGCACCGTCAGCCCAGAGCCTGACACAGGGCTCAAACCCATAAAACGCGAGATCATGACCTGAGCTGCAATCAAGAGTCGGATGCTTAACTGACTGAGCCACCCAGGCGCCCTTCAGATTTTGTTTTCAACTGTAAAGCCCGTATTCTTAGCACTACTTTGGATACTGTTTGTAGAGAGCTTTCTAAATAAGAGAGCACTTTTATTAGGATTGAGAAAAGAATTGAATATTGGTAGGATTTCATAAAGAATTACTGATGAGCACAATTCTCAGTTAAGGTGACTGTCACATCTGTTAAGATGAATGAGTAATGTTTCCTTAGATACTAAAATTTCAGATGGAATAGAAAAGGATAGGACTGCTAGGGTTTCAGTAGCCCCCTCACCTTCACCAGTAAGACAGGAAAGAAATTATAAAGTGTTTTTTGTTTTAATGAATGGTAAATGTAACGTAGTTTGGGTGATGGAAACAACAGTTGATTAAGAGGTAGAGGATCTGGGTTCTAGGACTTGGTCCACATGACTTTAGTCAAGGTCTGTATTAGATGGGTGTAATAATTTCTGCTGTCTGTGGTGATGTTAAGAGGATCAAATTAGATAGTTTATTAAACAACCATAAAGTGGTATTATTCAAAAGTTTAGATAAAATTCGTTGTATTTCTGGTAAATTACAGTATGTATGTAAAGCAAAATTGTTTCTGCAAATATTATTTAGTAGTATATTTACTTATTCAACATGTAATTTTCATTAACTTCCACTAAAATACACTGTAGACATTGATACAGAAATTTGAATCAAAGTTAGGGAATCCTTAAATGTACTATATATGTGTTATAAATTTGACTTACTGTATAATATATAGTGGAAAGAAATGCCTGCTAATTCAGTTAGTTTGCACACCTAACGGTGAATAATTTTCACTCCCTACGTTTATGTGTTCTGAGTCCTTTGTCATGAGTATAATGGTTAACCAAGGCTTAACCATAGGGTTCATTGGTCAAATAGTGTGCTTGAGGAAATACTTTTACTTTGAGTAATAATTTCACCGGAAGATTGTAGGTTATATATGAGAATAAGCTTTAGTAAGCTTTTATTAGCTGTCATTTAAATTATGTACAACATGTAATAGATTAGCCTTTTAAATAGTTCTTAATCATTTGGTCTTTGAAAATTTTTATCAATGTCCTAGTTTTATTAAATCACTTTTATTAATTAAATTACTATGGGTCTCTTCTTCCTCATCTGTAAAATGAGGGGGTTGGATTAGATGATCTCTAAATTCTTTGTAGCTCTAAGGTTTAAGATTCTAACTTTGAACTGTCCTACCAAAACAATTCAAGGATCAGTCTACAGTGAGATTAGATCATGACAACCCAGCAAAGGAAAATGGAAATGCAGAATACACTATCTTAGGTACATATGGGCATTATTTAAAAATTGTTTTCAATTATAAAAGACATGATTTTTGAAACATTTATGATTTAGAAAATTTGGATAGAGATGTATGAAGCAAAAAATGAATAGATAGTAGGTATATATATCCTTCTAGTCTCCCACTTACCCCTGGTATAATAAATAAGTTCAAATAATGCCTTTCAAAACTTTTTTAGTGCTTTTCACGTAAACACCTACATTCATATGTATATGTGTTTGTGTACATTTTCATTCAACAATAGAGTGCCTACTATGTGCCAAGCACTATTTTAAGCATTCTAGCGGGGGAAGATGGGCAAGTAAATATGAATTTAAGAGAGTGATGATTGCTAACACAAGTTTATGATAGTAACTTTGCCTGGGGTAGAGGGATATGTAATATTACGTACAGGTGAGCAGGCCTCTCAAAAGAGGTGACGTTTGAATTGAAATCTGAATGACCTGAAGGAACTAGCTGTTGACAGGGAGCAAAACATTCCAGGAAGAAATAACAGCCAGTGCAGGACTCTTGGGGCAAAAACCAGCTTGGCAAGTTGAAGCAACAGAAGAGAATGGCCAGTGTGGCTAGGGTATAATGAATGAGAATGGCATATGATGAAGTCAGAACTAGGCAGGGGCCAGTCATAAAGGACCTAAAGGCCTTGAGGGCCTTGGAAAGGAGTCTGAATTTTATCTTAAGTGATATACTATACCTAGCCTGCAACTTGTCTTTTTCCCTTAACCTTGTATTATGGGTAACTATACTAAGTTTAAGTACGAGGCATAATTTAAAAATCTCACTCTCCGCTTGTCCCTTTCTCATCGTATAAAAATGCTAAAATCTCTGCCACCCTGGAAATGTTGTTCTTCAACCCTCTGTTCTTCTCTAGCTGTTACTCTCTTCTCAGCAAAGACTGATATCTTTTTGCCTCTGCCATTGACTCAGCCCCTGTCTAGTGTAGCTTTGTTTACCATCCATTCCTCTGGAATCTCTGCTTCAAGTCATTAGTTAACTCAATTGCCAAATCCAAGAGAGGTGTTGAAGTTCTTATCTTTGCCTCTTTGAAACATTCAGTGCACTGATAACTCCTCCTTCTTGAAACTCTCCCCTTCCCAGACTTCTGCATCACTACTCTCTTCCAGTTTTCATTTACTCCTGTCTGTGTTTTAAATATTGGTGGTCTCTGGAACTCTTGTCTTTGTCCCTATCCTTTGGTACAGTTTCCCTAGGCCCTTTCCTCCACTGGCCTGGGTAGTACCTCCTGATTTTATATATTTACCTTAAATGTTCTCTCCTGAGTTCTAGACTTAACTGTTTGTTTATTGGACAGTTTTGTGTTTTTTTTTTTCCTGGATGTTCCAGAAGTACCCACTCTGTGTACTCATCAGCTTTCCTTTCACCTTCTTTCCCCCATTCTGTTCCCTGTTTTAGTTCATGGCACTTCCGTCTACCCAGGACTCAGCTAGGAACTTTGAATTTACCTAGAGTCCTTCCTTTCCTTCATGTTCCTACCAGACCTCAAACATCAATCCAGTTGATTACTAAGTCCGGTAGTTCTACCTCTTACATATGTTTTGAATCTTTTTCTCTCCATCACTGTTGCGCTAAGTTAGTCTATTGCCTGAACTGTTTAAGTAGTCTTCTAACAGGCTTCTATGTTGTAGCTCTTCAGTCTGTTTTCTGTGCCAGAGCAATATGTCTAAAACACAAATGCAATAATAATTCACTCTCTTGCTTAAAATTACTCAATGGCTTTACCTTCCTTATTGGATAAAATCTAAATTCTGTGGCTAAACTGTTCATGATCTGACTATGCTTTTGCTAGTTTCATTTCCTACCAGTTTCTCTTACCACATTTTAGTTTCTGGAAAATTAGGACTTTCTGGATACTAGTTGGTGTTCACTGAACATGTCATGACATTTTGTGCCTTTGTACATTATCCCCTTCTTTAGGAAGGTTGTTTCTTCCTTTTTTTTTTTTTTTTTTTTCAACGTTTATTTATTTTTGGGACAGAGAGAGACAGAGCATGAACGGGGGAGGGGCAGAGAGAGAGGGAGACACAGAATCGGAAACAGGCTCCAGGCTCTGAGCCATCAGCCCAGAGCCTGACGCGGGGCTGGAACTCACGGACCGCGAGATCATGACCTGGCTGAAGTCGGATGCTTAACCGACTGCGCCACCCAGGCGCCCCGTTTCTTCCTTTCTTAACTGCTGTTCATTCTTAAAAGCGTCACCTCTGGATATTTTCTCTGACTCCTGTCTTCTTTACTCTGGTGTTTGGGTAAACTCAAACTCTGCTCAAATAAGATCTAATGCCTCCTTCATAGCATTTATTATAGAGTATTGTAATTTTGAATGTTCGTTGTGCCAGTTAGATTACAGCTCCTGTAGGATGAATTGACTGCACTGGTAAAGGGCACAGGCTTTACATTCGGCTCTGAGTTTGAATCTCATTCCTCTTATACCTGCTCTGTGACTTTACTAGAAGATACTCAGTTGCCTCATATTAAAAATGAAGATGATAATACCTGCCTCAGGGTGACTTTAAGCATTACCTGAGGTAACGTATGTGAAGTTTTTAGTATTGTTGCCTGGCGTATGGGAATTGCTTGGTAGACCCAAGTCACATTAGTATCTTGGCACAAGTTCTTTCCTCAGTAAATATTTATTGAGATGATCACATATCAGATACCCAATTTATATGCATTGATTAACTCATCATGTAACTCAGTAATTGCTTACCTATTCAGTACCTAATTTAATACGCAGTATTGGGAAGGATGCAGAAGAAATCTCATTCTTGCAAAAGCCTCCACTCCACAAATAGTCGCAGAAAATGGTTAAGAAGTATACTTAATATTAGGTGATAAGTGCCACACTTTGTAAAAGGGGGGGGGGGTGGAATTCATAGTGAGCTGATCAGTCTCAAATGGTCAAAAGTTCAGGTTCCAAATTTGGACTTGATTCTGTGGGTTGAGCAGTGGGAATCCATGGAGGTTTTAAAGCAGAGGACTAACATCAAGTTCTTCTTAAAAGAAGGATAAACAGGTGGTGGTATAGGTAATGGATTGGTAAGGTTGGAGAGCAGGCGTGGGGTGATAGGCACTATAAGCACACACGGAGTGAGAAACACCCGAGGAGGCTGATAATGTGGGGATGGAATAGGGTCTGTCATTTGAAGAAGGTCATATAATATTTGATGACTGTTTGGATCCAGAGAATAAAGGAGAAGAGTCAAAGATTATTCTGAGTTTATGAGCCTGGATGACGGAGACAGTACTATACCATTGATCGGTGGATTAGAGATGCTGAAGAGGGATCTTTCTGGGGGAAAAGTAGTATAGAGAAAATAAGTTTTGGGGGAGTTTATTTTTTGAGTTGTTCAACTAGAAATATCCTAGGTTATTGTAGTTATATAATTGCATTAAAGATGAGAGAGACTGGTGCCGAGTATACTAGTACTGTTTACTAGAGGAATAGATATCTTTTTAACACTTTTTTTTAAATTTTTTTTTTTAATGTTTATTTTTGAGACAGAGAGAGACAGAGCATGAACAGGGGAGGGGCAGAGAGAGAGGGAGACACAGAATCTGAAACAGGCTCCAGGCTCTGAGCTGTCAGCACAGAGCCCGACGCGGGGCTCGAACTCACGGACCGTGAGATCATGACCTGAGCCGAAGTCCGACGCTTAACCGACCAAGCCACCCAGGCGCCCCTAACACTTATTTTTTTATTAAAAAAATTTTTTTTAATATTTATTTTTGAGAGAGAGAGAGACAGACAGACAGAGCACGAGTGAGGGAGGGGCAGAGAGAGAGAGAGAGGGAGACACAAAATCCGAAACAGGCTGCAGGCTCTGAGCTGTCAGCACAGAGCCCGACGCAGGGCTTGAACTCACGAACCGTGAGATCATGACCTGAGCCGAAGTCGGACGTTCATCTGAGTCACCCAGGCACCCCTAATACTTATTTTTTTAATGTATGTGTGGTTTTTTTTTAAAACCAAGATGAAGCATTGCAAAAGGGTACCATAGTTTTTGGGTTTTTTGTTTTTTTTTTTTTTTACTTTTTCAAGTAGTTACAGTAGCCACTTGGTTCAAAACTTGATATCTATAATGAAATAGGTGTAAGGATTTTGAAAATTAGTTTCCCTCATTCCTTTTTTTTTTTCTTTAATGTTTATTTTTGAGAGAGAGAGACAGAGTGTGAGCAGGGGAGGAACAGAGGGAGAGGGAGACACAGAATCCAAAGCAGGCTCCAGGCTCTGAGCTGTCAGCACAGAGCCTAATGCGGGGCTCGAACTCACGAACCGTGAGATCGTGACCTGAGCCAAAGTCAGACATTTAAGTGACTGAGTCACCCAGGCGTCCCTGTTTGCCTCATTCTTGAAGAATGAGAGCTGAGTGTTACTTTGAAAAACTTTACATGTAAGGAAAAAAAATTTTCTAGGCCTCTAAGAATATTCCTGGGAACACCAGGGCTTTGCATATCCCAGCTGGATGATTTAAATAAAATCTACTCTGTGAAAATGTCTTTCATTTGAAAATTATCTCTAGAATAACTTAAAATAAGAATCACCAGAGTGAAAACATAAGAATTCCCCATGAGTGTATCCAGGGAGCCTAGTTTGAGGAAGATTGGCGTAGATATCAGGGCTTGGATTAAGGAGGTTGACCTGGGTTTGCATATTGGCTCTTGCGCTAATTAGCTTTTCTGTTAAAGGCAAGTTGCTGAACCACTGTGATCCTCAATATCCTCATCTGTAAAAGAGAATTAAGTGAGAATTAAGTGGAATAAGGCATGTAAAGTACTTGGCACAGTACATGACACATAGTGATCACAATAGCAGCTGACCCTGTGCGGCCTTATGCGCCAGGCACTGTGCTGAACAATTTTAATTGTTGTTTAATCTTCATGAGGCAGCTATTTGTCCTGTTTTGTAGATGAGGAAACTGATACTGGGCGAAGCTGAGTTTGCCCAGGGTCATGTGGCTAGTAAGTGCCGAGGCAGTGTTTGGATTCAGATAGTGTCTCTTCACCACTCTGCTAGATTGCCTTTTAACATGTGTAAGTGCATAAGGACTGCGTATATGTTCTCTACCATTATTGTTATCTAGAAGATTATGAAAAGATATGGATGGGTGAAGCAGATTAATGCATGAAATCCTAGAAATGCCAGGAATAATCTGTGAAATCTAACAACTTTAAGACAAAGTACAAATTTGTACTCACTCAACAATTAGGAATCTTGTGTGGGACTATTTATCCTTTAGATTAATTCACTAATTCATTGGTATATGAGGTCAGTCTGCTGTAATAAAATACAAACTATAATATATAATGTGTAAAATAGGAAACATGCTATTTCTATTTTTTTTTAATGTTTATTCACCTTTGTGAGCGAGCGAGAGAGAGAGAGAGAGAGAGAGAGAGAGAGAATGAGCAGGGGAGGGGCAGAGAGAAAGGGAGACGCAGAATCAATTCAAAGCAGGCTCCAGGCTCCGAGCTGTCAGCACAGGGCCCGATGTGGGGCTTCAACCCATGAACCGCGAGATCACGACCTGAGCGAAAGTCAGGCGCTTAACTGACTGAGCCACCCAGGCGCCCCGGTGCTATTTCTAATTTTTAAAAGATAACGTAGAGTCTCTCAAAACTGGTGGGTAAAAAGGTCCTCTGATTTTGCATTAGCACTTTCAAACATGTTTTCCATTGTTCCAGTTTCAAGACATAAAAACCTTTAAATATAGCACATTTGTTCTTCCAGTTTTTGCTCCTTTTAAATAAACTTTGTGTGTTTTTTTGTGTTTAGGTTTCTTTTAGTGGAAATGATCCATTCTGTAATTTCAGGGTTACTTTTAAAAGTCAGATGTTTTCATAATTAATCAGTAGAATTGTAAATTTTTAAAACGAGCTTCTTCTTGCTCATTATTTTATATTAACTTTACCTATCTGAAAAATATTTTATATAAGTAAAAGGAATGTTACCGCGAGGAGTTTTATAACAACAGCACAAAGAGAGAGTTAATTTAGTTTATAAGTAGTCTAAAAATGAAGTATACCTTAAAGTATTGGAAATCTTCTCCCAAATTTATGGTAAACAAGTGGTGGTAGTAACTTCTTTATGAAAATTATATCATAATGATATATCTTTAATCCTGTATTTATTATACACTAAAAGTAACAACCATTTGGGATCCCAGCCTAATCTAATTGTGGAAATGGTTAATGACAGTTATTATCTGAAAGCTTCAGATTTTGACTTCCATACTCAGATTTTATTTTTAAAAGATTTTAAGGTGAACAGGTAGCAGTGTATTTGAGCAGTAACCTTGGCTTTTGCTATTTTAATAGTGCATGATTTAACCTGAATCCCACAAGTGATAGTTTTATTTCATTTTTTTGAGACAGAGAGTACACACAAGTGGTGGAGGGGCAAAGGAAGAGGGAGAGATTCTTTTTTTTTTTTTTTTTTTAAGTTTATTTATTTTGAGAGAGAGAGCCTCCCAGGCAGGCTCCGTGAGGTCAGCATAGAGCCCAACACAGGGGCTCGAACTCTTGAAGAACTCACGAAACCACGAGATCATGACCTGAGCCGATATCAAGAGTGGGATGCTTAACCTACTGAGCCACTCAGTGCCTCAAGGGAGAGAGAATCTTAAGTAGGCTTCACACCCATCATGGAGCCTAACATAGGGTTCTTTTTTTTTTTTTTTAATTTTTTTTTTTTTCAACGTTTATTTATTTTTGGGACAGAGAGAGACAGAGCATGAAGGGGGGAGGGGCAGAGAGAGAGGGAGACACAGAATCGGAAGCAGGCTCCAGGCTCTGAGCCATCAGCCCAGAGCCTGATGTGGGGCTCGAACTCACAATCGCGAGATCGTGACCTGGCTGAAGTCGGACGCTTAACCGACTGCGCCACCCAGGCGCCCCTAACATAGGGTTCTATCTCGTGATCCTGAGATCATGACCTGAGCTGAAATCAAGAGTTTGGCATTTAACTGTCTGAGCCACCCACACACAACTCACAAATGAGAGTGTTTTGTTTTTTTTTTTTTAATCTTCATTTAATTAATATTCTTTATTAACAACACTGTCAAAATAATTTTTAAACAAGTGTTGACCAGGAAGAAAGTGTTTAGGTTTTAATATTTATTTGACATATTTAAATTTTACATATTTTACATCATGCCTTTGGAAATTTATTTCTAAAATTTATTTCTAATTCTATTTAAAGGATTATAAAAATTTACACTGGGGTGCCTGGGTTGCTCAGTCGGTTGAGCATCCAACTCTTGATTTCTGCTCAGGTCATGATCCCAGGGTCATGGAATCAAGCCCTGTGTCAGGCTCTGCACTGAGTGTGGAGCCTGCTTGATATTCTCTCTCTTTCTCTCTCCCTCTCCCTCTCCCTCTCCTTCTCCCTCTCCCTCTCCCTCTTCTTCTCCCTCTCCCTCTCCCTCTGCCCCATCCCCCCACTTGCTCATGTGGCTCTCTTTCTTAAGAAAAAATTATACTAACAAATAATAATGTCTGAAAATAGGATAACAGATTTATCATGGAGAAGCCATAATGTATTAATTTTATGGTGTCTTAGTTTTTTCTTTGTTCTAGAGGTATAGATTTAAAATTATACTACATCTTTTGTCTGGGTAGCAGATTTATTGCTCTATGTTCATAGCTTTTTGCTTAAAACAATATCAAATGGCAAGCTAAAATTTAGAAAAAAGGCTTGGGTGCAAAACTATGCAAGGGTTTAGTTCAGCTGTCCCGAACTAATTGAATGGTGAATATGCACCAACAATTACTTCCTGCCTTGAATGTGACATGAATAGAAAAAAAAAATGGCTTTAGGAGCAATGAGCATTTTAACACATGAGTACAATATTTGTTTTGTTTTGCAGTTAAAGTTTCCTTTTATATGTATATGTGTACAAAAGGAATTTGCTGATTGTGGCTAATTTTTGAAAGCACTTTATACTTATAAAGTGTAAAAACTTCCATATAGAGAGGGTCATTGAAATTAATTAGGAGAGGGGAGATCTTAGAATATCTGTTTCTTCTAGTCCCTGGGTTATGGCTTGGTCAGCCTTATTAATGACTTTGTAGGTTTATAAGGGTACGTCCCATGGTATCCGTTATTTTCTTGTTTGATTGAGTTTACTGGAAGCAGAATTCAGTTTCTCCTTTTCATCCATTCATGCACTCATAAATTATTGAGCACCTACTATGTGCCAACTAATACCAGAAGATGAGTATATACTTTCTGGGATTATAGGACTGAAACTCTTCTCCCAGACATACTGTCTCCCTTTCTCCCACGTGGTGGTGGTATTCTCTTCTTTCTCCTGAATATTTATGCAGTAACTATCCTCCAGAATTGAGATTTGGTTACCATGCAGCACTGCATAGATTTGTATATTGTGACTTAGGAAACGTGACTTTAAAAATTATTTTCTGGGGGCGCCTGAGTGGTTCAGTAGGTTGAGTGTCCAACTCTTGATTTTAGCTCAGGTCATGATCTCATGGTTGTGAGATTGAGCCCATGTTGGGCTCTGCGCTGAGTGTGAAGCCTGCGTGGGATTCTCTCTCTCTTTCTCTCCCTCTGTCTCTCTCCACTGCTTGCATTCTCTCTCTCTCTCAAATTAAAAAAAAATAATTACTATTTGCAGCAAATTTGAGTATGCCCTATGGTAGAGTTTACCACAATGTGTACTGTATACAAAGAAATAGTTTTCATTTCTTCCAGGTTTTTAAAAGTACTTTAAAAAGCACTTCTTTTTAAAGGAGGAGACATCAAGAATGAATTTGCCAAAAATGGAAATGTTATCAATATGAAGTGTTTATGATTATAGTTCAAGATGTTCTAGAAGTATTCTTAAGCTTATGACAAAAAGTCTTGTTTTGTTTTTCAGACATGTCATCTCCAAATGTTCCTTCTTTCAGATTTTAAAGCCTTAAATGATAAAAGCATTTATTGAGAACTTCGTATGTATGAGCACTTCATCTTAATTTTTATGAGTGGAACTATACTCATATTATCTCCATGAGTAAACTGAAATGTAGAGAGAATACAGTTACAAGTGACTTGTCCAGGATCCTCAGCTACTAGTAGTTTTGGGGCTAAGCTTTGGGGCTAGCATTTGAGCCCATGATCTGACTTCAGGGTCCACAATCTAAACCACTAGGCAGCAGATTTTTTTTATACATCTTTTCTCACCTACCAACTTTATTTGGGCAGTTGAGTCACTCATAACCTCTGGGCCTTGGTTTTTGCATCTGTCAGATTAGAGGATAGTAAAATCAACTTTTCTTCTAGCCAGTGACTTTTGTAGGGAACTAAAGTAATAATGTTTATGGAAATGCTTTGGAGAAATTTGAAGCGATACGTGACTGTATATTTTTAATACAGTAAGTTAGAATTTCCTGGCTATAGTAGTCTAATTAAACAACACATGGTCAGCACTGTGTATGATATGTCTTGTCAGTGATGTTAATAAGTAATAGAAGAGTCTGTTACGTTTATAATCCTTATTGGTATTTTTCAACCTTAATCTCAAGCTGTCCAAGCAGATAAAAGGAGTCTTCTTTTTTTTTTTTTTAATTTTTTTTTCAACGTTTATTTATTTTTGGGACAGAGAGAGACAGAGCACGAACGGGGGAGGGGCAGAGAGAGAGGGAGACACAGAATCGGAAACAGGCTCCAGGCTCTGAGCCATCAGCCCAGAGCCTGACGCGGGGCTCGAACTCCCGGACCGCGAGATCGTGACCTGGCTGAAGTCGGACGCCTAACCGACTGCGCCACCCAGGTGCCCGAAAAGGAGTCTTCTTTTTATGTTACCTAATTAGCTTTATCTCTGGGTGCTGCAAAGGAGTGTTCTTATTTTTGCAGTTATGTTAACTTCATAGGTTATGAAGCACAAGATGAAATTCAATTTTAGTCTTGTTGACCACTAGAGGCTTGATTTGCTGATCTGAGAGTCAGAGATGGGATATGTTGCTCTAGTCCAAAATATAGTAGTGAATTTGAGATAGAAAAACATTTATTGGGAATGTGGATGCGTCTTAGCGTAAGCTTCTGTTAATATTATCTGAAGAACAGACTGCATGTGCAGCTGGGAGAGAAGGATGGCCTGTCACATGTTATTCTTCAGCTGGTTTGTAAGATGCCATGAGTACTAGTATTGCTGAAGTGGGAAAATAAGGTGTGTCCCTGGGAATAGGCAGTAGACTGGAGGGTAATCAAGAGATTGGGGGGTATAAAATAATGAAATTCATTTGATAAGCAGTATATTAAAACCATGTTACTTAAATTATAAGGGATTTAAAGTGCATTAGGATCTTCAGTCTTCTAGATGATTGATATGAAGCACGTAATGAAATTCTTATCCTATTTCGCATTTGAAACTGTATCAAAGATGCGATTTGTTTAGACCAGAGCTGTCTAATAGAAATATACAACAAATATGGAGTAATTAAATCTTAAGTCACTACAGTCAATTAGAAGTAGCTGAGCAGTGGCAGAATGAAATCTCTCACCCGCCTGCCCTAGATAAATAGCCATGCTTGATAGTATAAAGGTATAAAGTGGTATAAAGGACTTCTTAGCAGCTTAAAGTAGAAAAGATACCCCTAAATTCTCACTCATTTCTTATTGGGGATATTCCTTTATATTCTTTTCACTAATTTCCTATTGTAAACTGCTTTGTATAGCCTTTCAAACTAGACAGGTAGGAGGGAGGGATGGCCTTTAAAAAAATTTTTTTTTAATGTTTATTTATTTTTGAGACAGAGCATGAACAGGGGAGGGTCAGAGGGAGAGAGGGAGACACAGAATCAAAAGCAGGCTCCAGGCTCTGAGCTGTCAGCACAGAGCCCGACATGGGGCTCGAACTCACGGACCATGAGTTCATGACCTGAGCCGAAGTTGGACACTTAACCGACTGAGCCACTCAGGCGCCCCGCGATGGCCTTTTGATTCTGGCACATGACCGTCCCTGGAAATAAGGCGAAAGTTAGCTCCTCTTTAGGACAATGAAAACAGAATGACTAATAAAGCTTTTGTTGGCATAAGAAAAATTTTAAGGGTTTCAGTATCTTTTTGAGAAAGATTTTGGGGTGCTCTCATTCATCATGCTCTTTGAATTGTAAAAATCACCTCAATTCTTTTACAAGGTGCTATTTTATGGTAGGTTTATATTTAGCAACATCTCCTAATGAATTTGAATGAATTATTTGAATGACATTCAGATTACTAGAGAATGTTTGCTCACAAAGTCAAGCGGTTTACTTCCAAAAGGAAAAAATGGGCAGTCCTTAATTTTTGAATGGGTTGTTTTCCAGATCATGTGTAAGATAGATGCTTGAACTTGGAAATATTTAAGTACACTGTTGTTTAAAAAAATTTTTTTTAAAATATTTAGTTTTGAGAGACAGAGTGGGGAAGTGGCAGAGAGAGGGAGACATAGAATCTGAAGTAGGCTCTAGTCTCCGAGCTGTCAGCACAGAACCTGACACAGGGCTCAAACTCATGAATCACGAGATCATGACCTAAGCTGAAGTCAGACGCTTAACTGACTGAGCCACCCAGGTGCCCCTTAACAACACTGTTTTTAAGTTTAAGTTCCCAGGCTAGCCCATAGATGCTTATTTAAAGTTGTATCCTGTTTTAGCACTAATATACTATTGGTTTAACTTTTGAGTCCTCAGTGCAGTGGGTCATGTTCTGTGGGAGTTGGATTAGGAAGCAGATTTATTTTTTGGCTTTTTATGTTTTCTTCTACTTTTCCTTCTCTTAATTCTTGTTCTTCTACTGGCCTAAGCTTCCTGCTATTTTGCTGTAATCTTGGCCAAACATCTAAGTGCTCAATACTTCAAATCTTTTTCTTTTTTTAAATTGAGAGATAATGGACATATTATATTAGTTTTAGCTTATACAACATAATGATTTTATATATGTATATACTGCAAAATGATTACCACAGTAAATATAATTAACTAACACCCATCACCATACATAAGTTACAGTTTTTGTTGTTTTTGTTTTTTTTTTTCTTGTGATGAGAAGTTTTAAAATCTGTTTTGGCAGCTTTCAAATGTATAGTGAAGTTAACTATAGTCACCATGCTGTACATTACATCTCCAGAACTTTAATAATCTCTTTATAACTGGAAGTTTGTGTCTTTTGACCACCTTTACCTGTTTTACACCCCGACCTAAATGAACCCCCATCCCTGCCTCTTGCAACCACAAGTATGTTCTTTATACCTATGCCTTCAGTTTTTTTTAGATTCCATGTATAAGTGAGATCATACAGTATTCATCTTTTTATGACTTAACAGCATAATGCTGTATAATAAAATAGGCCCTTGTATTGGGTGCTTGACAAGTATAAACGTTCAGTGTTCTTAAGCAGTTTTAACATTTTACAGATGAGGACCCCATAACGGAGGATTAGGTTAATGACTGTCCAAGGTGATAGTTCAGAGGAGTTAACTGAGTTGTGTCTGTGGCTGATCCCAGCAGTGTGACCTGAGAGCTCATCCTCTAACCATTGTACTCTGCTGCATTCCTCTTTCACATACTCTCTCCTTTACCAAATTTCAACTCCTTTTATCCTCTCAGTTCAGCTACTTTTAGCCAAATGTTAGGGAAAGCCATTTGATTAAATTCATAATATTGTAGAATTCTGATAGTAAAATCATATGATTTTATGATAAAATTTGATAATGTGATTATCTTTAGTGAGAATTGAGCCAATATGGAATTAGAGCTTAGCCCCACCTCTCTAAATCATCCTTCTTCTTTGTATGTAGAGTAGTTGGTGCCTACATTTTTCATTTAGAATTTATGTCAGTAATTCTTAACTTATGGGCTGAGAACGTCTTGGGGGCTGTACCCATTACAAAGGGTTTGCTCCTCTCATACTGTGTATTGTTTTCAATGGTATACCAATACTGCTGTGGTTAGAAAACAAAATATTTTTCTTCGTAGAATTTTGTCATATTAATAAGTGAGTGTTAAAAGTACTGTTGTGGGGATCTGAACATCTTGATATAAATGAAGAGATCCTTTTACTTAAAAAATGAAGAACCTTGGGGCTTCTGGGTGGCTCAGTCAGTTAAGTGTCTGACTTTGGTTCAGGTCGTGATCTCACGGCTCGTGAGTTCGAGCCCTATGTCGGGCTCTGTGCTGACAGCTCTTGCAGCTTGGAGCCTGTTTGGGATTCTGTGCCTCCCTCTCTCTCTGCCCCTTCCCCGCTCGTCTCTGTTTCTCTGTCTCTCAAAAATTAATAGACATTTAAAAACATGGAGAACTATTGCTTTTAAAGCTTGCTATAAGGAAATTATATAGACTGGTTATATTTTAGAATTTGTTTTTAAGACATTCATAATGAATGTCAAGGGATCAGTTGTCATGTTCAAATGACTGACTGGCTAACTTACCAACTGGTAAAAACTCTAATCTTTTCTTTTTTTTTTTCAACGTTTTTTTTTATTTATTTATTTTTGGGACAGAGAGAGACAGAGCATGAACGGGGGAGGGGCAGAGAGAGAGGGAGACACAGAATCGGAAACAGGCTCCAGGCTCTGAGCCATCAGCCCAGAGCCCGACACGGGGCTCGAACTCACAGACCGCGAGATCGTGACCTGGCTGAAGTCGGACGCTCAACCGACTGCGCCACCCAAGCGCCCCTAAACTCTAATCTTTTCAAGATAATTGTACTTTAAATGCAAGATCTTTATTATCTCAGATTCTATCTGTGATAAATGAAAATTTTGGCGATTAGTAAAAAATTTAGGCATTATAAAAATTTTTGGCAGGGAGTTTTACCTTAGGGTCTTCATTTCCTCTCTTAACTCACAGATCTTTTTGAGAACTTTGTCCTTTCTTCCCAGTAGCTCCAGGGTAGAGACAAATTAAAAGCGGAGTAGTGGTCTATTGTGTTATTTTGTAATCTGAGTGCTGTTTATTTTTTATTTCTTGCTAGGTTGGGAAAAGAAGAAAAAGCTGAGATTTATTAATCTCCCTTTGTCCCCACCAGTATCTCTATGCATAGTTAACAAACATTCTGTTTTACATTAGGTTACTACAGTGCCCAAGAACACAAGTCATACATGTTGGAACTAGCATTCCTTGCTCTCGAGTTTTACCCCACTACCTTTTCAGTGTGAAGAGATACTTTCTGTTCATCTGAGACGTTAGATGTCAGTTGAAAATCTGATATGATTCCAACATCCACTGTGTTCGTTCATGTGGAAGCATGCATTTTATTCTTAAGGTTCTGTATATTCCTACCAACAAAAACAGTCTTATTTAGTCTAGTTTACCTCATGTCGTAACTGCTTACATTTTTATTTATTCAGTGGTTTTGTTTTGGACCTTATGATGACATACTCAAATACCTCTGTTTCCCTGGTGACTTTTCATTTCTGTCTGTTTTTTTCCAGAGCCAAAAGTTAAGATGTAAGTTTTAAGCACATTGGTCATAAAGCCAATGATGGGGATTTTCTTTGCAGTTCCACATTCAGTTTATATGTTTGTTTTGATCATACTTTAATCTTTTGCTTTGTTTATACGTATAATGCCCTTTTCCCTTTTAACAGCTACACTTCTTGTCCCCATTAGAAAAATGAAACCAGAACCGTCGTTTAGATTTTTTTTTTAGTACTATTCACCTTTTCATTGCACTGAAGCTTTTCTCTCTCCAGTTTTCTTGTCTGCACATTGCCTTCGTGCAACGCAAAGCTAATTATCTGTAATCATTTACAGTGTGAAGACACAGTGCATTGTAATTGAGAATATAAACTGGAAGAGCTCTGGTGTGTAATTGTATGGGAAATGCATGTTGCTTTATTGCATTGCACAGGGGATAGGTTGTTCAGTGTATCACGGATTCCTTTTGGCTCTCTCAATTCTCATTTAGCAATATTGTTTCAGAACAGACCTTGTTATAATACAGTTACACTTGTATTCTTGGCAGTGCAAACCTTGAGGAAGTGTCACAGATAGTCTCTAGTGTGTAACAGTTAATGTTTAAAATCTCTTAATACAGTGAGCTGTCACCATGTTTAATAGATTACAGTATTGCATTAGCATAAATTCGTTTGGGTGCCAAGTTATCTGTTGCACAGATGCTTGGTATTATTTATAGGTTTGTATCCAACCTTTGTGGGTTGACTTGCTTTTATTTTTCTATTCACTTGTCACCATGCAATAGCATAATTCTTCAACTGGCATATGTGCAGAAGTGGTTTTCAAGAAGAGATCTGTGAAAGTACTGAAAAAGCAGATCACTCAAACTTTTGGACCTTGAGCAGTATAGTAAGATGGGCTGCTAGGATTTAAGTAGACATATCACTTTGTCTTTTTTTGAATGTGTTATATACTACCTTTCCTCCCAACATCAGTAAGGTACAGAAGTGTCTTTAGCTGACAAAGTTAGGTGGAGACAGCAGCCAATTGTTTCCCTCTGAAGTTTTGAGCCATTAAAACTTAGGGTGTGTGTGTGTGTGTGTGTGTGTGTGTGTGTGTGTGTTGTGGTGGGAAGAGGCTCATTATTAACTTTATATTTTATCTTAGAGTAAACTTTGAAATTTTCTTAAAGTGTAAAAGTCTTTTGGATAAACATTTTTGTTTGAATGGGAACTTCAGTTTTAGTAAGTCTGATTCAGTAATCAATAATTCTGTCAAATCTTGAGTTATGGATGCTCTATTAAGATAGCAGAGCTCATTTTGGGAAGGAGTAGATTCTTAAAGTCTCTTAAATGTGTAGTATTTTGATATTTTCTTGATCTTCTAGTCATCTGGCTTTCAAATTTAGTAATAAATTGATTTTAGGTAAATAAAGTCAGTCTTATAAAATCACTGGTAAGTGAATTACCTCCAACTTAATAGTGAAGCGTGTAAGAAAAGAATTTTGAGGGGCGCCTGGGTGGCGCAGTCGGTTAAGCGTCCGACTTCAGCCAGGTCACGATCTCGCGGTCTGTGAGTTCGAGCCCCGCGTCGGGCTCTGGGCTGATGGCTCAGAGCCTGGAGCCTGTTTCCGATTCTGTGTCTCCCTCTCTCTCTGCCCCTCCCCTGTTCATGCTCTGTCTCTCTCTGTCCCAAAAATAAATTAAAAAAAACGTTGAAAAAAAAAAAAAAAGAAAAAAAAATTTTAAAGAAAAGAATTTTGAATGTTTGTGAAACATTTACTCTTTAAAAACTACTAGACACAAGCTCCTATGGATATTTTTCTATATGCCAAGTTTCTGACATTATTTTAGTAAAAAAGATAAATGTATTTTGAAGTTGTACACGTAAAATACATGAACAAGGCAAAACCAAAAAAAACCCTTTATATTACAATAACTTTTCTAGTTTTTTTGCAAAGGAAATTTTCAGTTTTTGATTTGCTAAAAATTTAGATTGAATTGGAAGGAAAAGAATGTTTTTCTTGTACAATATTTAAAATTAGGGTTTTTACCTGATGTGTCTGGGTATCAAAGTGATCTTTTGCCAGTTTTCTGATTGGATTTTAGCATCATCAGTAAATATTTTGTTTTAATACTTTTTCTCCCCTAGCATTTTGTTATGAAAACTTTCAAACAGGAAATTGAAAGAATTGATGCTGTGAACACACATGTATCCACACCTAGATTCTACTTTAGCATTTTCTGTATTTGCTTTGTTGTATATCTTATCCATCACTCTGTCCATCCATCATTCTGTCTTTCAAAAACTGTATTTCAGAGTAAGTTGAAGACAGGATACTTTTTATCTTTACATATGTCATGCATATTATTGAGGGTGAGGTTCTTTTTTTTTTTTTAAGGTAAAATTCACATACAGTCAGATGTATCAGTCTTTAATGTACCATCAGATGACTTTTGACAAATGCATCCAGCTGTGCAAGTTGAATCCCTGCAGATAGAGACCACTGTCTTCACCTCCATGAGTTTACTCATGCCACATCAATACTCTGTCACTGTTTTATTCACCATAGAGTAGTTTTGTGTGTTGTAAAACTTCATAAGTGGATTCATAGAATTCTCTTTTGTGAGGCTTTTTTCAGCATATTTTTGAGGTTCTTTGATGTTGCATTTTTTCGATAGTTCAATCCATTTTATTACTCTTGGTTTGTTTTAAGGCTCAAAAGTATTTTAGGCAAAAAATTTTTACCCCTTTCTGAACTCCTAAAGTACTTGATACTAAACTCTAAAGTTGTATTGAGTGTGTTATATATCGTAGTTACTCGTTTATCTCCACTAGTCCTTAAGCACTGTGTTCTCAGAACATGGTTTACAGAATACGCTCCATAAATACTTGTTGAGCAATCTGTGGTTAGAAGTCTTACTTACAGTTTTTGTTATAGAGATCTCAAACTTGAGGTACAGTTATAATGTGAAATTAGTGCTTGGATAAAGACGGGCATCTCAATTACAGTCTGCTATCCCCCCCTCGCTGCCCCCCCGCCCCCCACCAAGGAATCTTCATTTTTATGGTGAGCAAATGTGAGATTTTCAAATGATGACAAGGTTGAAAGAGGCCATAATTGTTCTTTCAGAGATGAAGAATAAGAACCAACCAAATAATAAGGCCATTGCCAACTTAACTATAAGTTTTGTTCTTTTATTTTCTTGGACACAGTATTTGTTTTTAGTACTTTGATATCCATATTTAAAACTCCTTTGATTTTATAAAATCATGGTGTATGTTCTGTTTTTCGTGAAGAATAGTTCTTTGGTTTTTTTGTTGTTTTTTTTTTTTTTTTTTTTTTTTGGAAGGAGTGCACACTGTTGCCTCTCTTAAAGCAGGGCAAGTGAAAAGTTGAGAGTCTTATAGGATTTGAAAAGTGGAGAAGCTTTTGAGGTTTTGCCCTCTTTCCCTTCTTCACTTGCTATCCCCATCTAGGTCTGTACCTCTGTAAATCCAGATGGATAGGTGGAGTTAAAATGGAAAGTTTATTTATGAGTAGAACAGGGGTGGTACAAGAGTTCACCTTAGGCAGGCTTTATAGTAGCCAGTTTTTGTCCATAAAACTTGGTTTTGCTTGCTGATGTAATGTCCATATTCACAGTAATATATTAAGTATACTTGATGTGAACTGTTCCTGTCTTTTGGAATAACTATATTTAATAGAGCTATGAAACAATTAGAGAACTCTCAGAGAACAAAAGGGCAATGTGCTATGTTGCAGAAGAATGTGCCGCCTTGTTCACCCTGTCCATTTTTAGATCGGTTTGGCTGATGGTGAAATGTAGAAGTTTGCCACACACACAGGTGCAGTGTTCTGCAGCTGTTGGAAACATTTGCCCCCCCCCCCATTTCCTTATATATAATTATGCTCTGTTTAAACCCCTAAAGCTAGAAGATGGGATTTGAGAGCTTGAATGTCTGTTTACAAAAAGGTACAACTCACAGAGATAATTGGTCATTTAGTTAGCTGAATTTAACTGTGCCTAGATGACTTGAAGTTTCCAAAGACTAAAACCTAGCCTTAAGGTCATAGAGTTTTAGAATTATAAGAGACTGTCTTTGAAAGTGCCTGTCTGCAGTTAGTGCTTTCCAGACTGAACTTTTTTTTTTTTAATGTTTATTTTTTGAGGGGGGGGGGGAGAGAGAGAGAGAGAGAGAGAAAGAGGGAGAAAGAGAATACGCGCGAGTGGGTAAGGGGCAGAAAGAGAGGGAGACACAGAATCTGAAGCAGGCTCAAGGCTCTGAGCTGTCAGCACAGAGCCCCACACAGGGCTTGGACTCACGAACTGCGAGATCATGACCTGAGCTGAAATCAGACGCTTAACTGACCTGAGCCACCCAGGCGCCCCATAGTAGCTTTAATGAACAAAGTGTCATGGCGGCAGAGAGCAGGGGAGTGCTGCCCCTGGTGGACATGGGACACTTTATAGGTTGATATACCATGGAACGTCTTTGCCTGGACTACAGTTAGGGTACTTGGTTTTGAAGTTTTCCTTGTGTATTCTCTAACAGCGGTGTCTTTTCTTCATTCCCATTTGGGCATTTTTCATGCATTATATCATAAGGAGATTAAACTTTAATAATTCCATATCTGAGAGTTCTAGAGAAGAATGCTTTCCTTAAACCAAAGAAAACAAATATTTTCTTTTCTGTAGTTGTTTTTTATATAATGAAAAGAATGTAGGCATTGGAGTCAGATGTAGGTTATGAATCTCTGCTTTTAAAACTGTTAACTGCAAGAAAGCAACCTAATCTCATAATGCATCTCTATTTCTGTACATAAAAATGGGAGTAATACCTGCTTTAAAATAGTGGTGAAAGTTACCTCCTGCGTACATGGCATCAGTATTCCTGAATCTACTAAGAGTTCAATAAATATAATTTCCTTTTTATTCAAAGAAGAAGGTTGCAGAGTAATCAGGATTATAGTGCCTACTACTCTGGCATTGGTGAAGCTGTTATTCTTGGAGACGGCAGTATGCTTTCAAGCTGCTATTTGTTCAGTATATATTTAGCATCAAATATCCTCAAGGCATTGAGATAGGTAGAGATTTTGCTGTCTTGTTGGGGGAGGAAATATTTATTTATTTTGAGAGAGACAGAGAGGGCAAGCAAGGGAGGGCCGGGACAGAGGATCCAAAGTGGGCTCTGTGCTGACACCAGAGAGCCCGATGTGGGGCTCCAACTCAAGAACCCCGAGATCATGACCTGAGCTGAAGTTGGACGCTTAACTGACTGAGCCCCCCAACAAATAGTTAAATCATGATATAAGTTAGCAAAGATACTGAAGTAAATACAGAGGGGTTCTGAAAAGGGGAAGGTCACAGTGAACTGCAGTGAACTGCAGCAGTTAGGCATCTTTTATGACTATAGCAGAGCTGCACACGGGACCTTGAAGACAGAATAAGCAGAAGGAAGAAGACCAGAAAGATCAAAGGCTCAATGTCTTCCTGGCAGAACTGTTTTTCAGCTTTATTGAATTATGGTTGACATATAACTGTGTAAGTTTCAGGTGTACAGCGTGTTGACTTGATACATTTATGTATTGCAAAAATGATTACCACCATAGCATTAGCTAACACCTCCATCCTGTCACATAATTACCATTTTTTATGTGTGTTGAAAACATTCGAGATCTACTCTCTTAGCAACTTGCAGTGTTACCAGCTATAATCACCATGCTGTACATTAGATCCCCAGAACTTGTTAATCGTATAACTAGTCATTTATGTCCTTTGACCAATAGCTTCTTGTTTCTCCCGCTGCCCAGCCCCTGGTCACCACTACTCTACTCTGGTTTTTTGGGTCTGACTTTTTCAAATTCCACATGTAAGTGATCTCCCCCAGTATTTGTCTTTCTCTGTCAGACTTTATTTCACTTAGCGTCGTGCCATGAAGGATCCATCCATGCCACAAGTATCAGGATATCCTTCTTTCTCGTGGCTGAATAACATTCCATTGTGTGTATGTATGTATGTGTGCGCCGCGTCTTCTTTATCCACTTATCTGTTGATGAACAGTTCGGTTGTTTCCATGTCTTGGCTGTTGTGAACAATGCTGCAGTGAACATGGGGTGCAGACATCTTTTTAAGATCCTGTTTCATTTCCTTTGGTTATATATACCCAGAAGTGGGATTAGCTGGATCATATGATGGTTCTATTTTCAATTTTTTGAGGAACCTCCATACTGTTTTCCAGAGCGGCTGCAACAATTTACATCCCACCAGCAGTGCACAGGGTCCCCTTTCTCCACACCCTCTTCAGTACTTGTTATCTCATCTTTTTTGAAAGTAGCCATTCAAACAGATGTGAGGTGATACCTCACTGTGATTTTGGTTTGCATTTCCCTGATGATGAGTGATGTTGAGAACCTTTTCATGTACCTGTTGGTTATTTGTATGTCTGTAGAAAAATGTCTATTCAGTTCCTCCTGGCAGAATATTTTTGTATACAGATTGATAATTGATGGTAGTTTCAGGTACTCAGAACAGAAAAACGTCGAGGCTGACTGAAATTGGCTGTGCTGATCCAGAGAAAGCAGGAGGAAAGCGTCCTGAATGTGCCACTTCCGCAGTTTTCCTGAGGCGTGAACGGCAGATCATTTCTTTTCTAAATGCTTAGGATTTTTAAACTTATTTGAGAGTGGCCCACCTCTTATTGTATGTACTTTTCTTTTTTTTTCTTTTTTTTTACAAATACGTCTTATGCATTTTTTTTTAACGTTTATTTATTTTTGAGACAGAGAGAGACAGAGCATGAACGGGGGAGGGGCAGAGAGAGAGGGAGACACAGACTCAGAAGCAGGCTCCAGGCTCTGAGCCATCAGCCCAGAGCCCAACGCGGGGCTCGAACTCATGGACCGTGAGATCGTGACCTGAGCCGAAGTCGGATGCTCAACCGACTGAGCCACCCAGGCGCCCCTGTACTTTTCTTTTTAAAACATAAGCCAGATAAAATGCTTCTAATTCTGTGAGGTTTCTTGCTCAGAGTAATATTAAAAGTCTCCAAGGCCCTACATGATCTGTAGCTATTGGCTCCCTCAAGTAAACTTACCTTTTTGACTTCATTTCTTGCTGTTTGCCCTCGCCACTCTGTTCCATTTCTGGGAATAATATGGTGGGCATGCTACCACTTCCAAGCCTGTACACTTGTTATTCTTTCTGTCTGTAAACTTCTTCCTTGAGGTGTCCACATGGCTTGTTCCCTGTGCTCCTTCGGGTTTCCCTCCAAAGGCATTCTTCTGAGTATGGCCTTCTCTGACCATCTGCTTTAATACTGCTTTCCTCCCCCACGCGTTAACCACCTCTCTCTTGTGTTTTACCTGCAGAGCACTTAGAACCATTTGCCATACTGTATTTTTAAAATGTGTCTGTTCATTGTCTTTTCTAACATAAGCTCCTTGAGGGCGGGGATTTTTAAAATTTTATTTACTGTCACATTTCCAGTGCCTAGCACAAAATACTTAATAATTATTAAATGAAAAAACTTTTTCTTTTTGAGTTTGTGGAGGAACTTTGGGTACCACAGACTTTTCTTCTATTTACTGGCATTGAGTGATCAAACTGGAGCCTTTCTGAGGACAATATCAATTTATTTGATCAACATTAAACATATAGTTTGTGAGTACTTTTATAGATTGATACACTTCATTTTTTCCTTTTTACCTGGGCATTCATAATGGTTAATGAATTTGATCTCAGTGTAAGAGAATGAAAAAAAGTTAATGTGAAGGATCAGTAAAACTAGTAACATTTTTGGGATTGATGCGAGACGAAGGTTTGGAGAATCAGAGTCAACAATGTGTCTAAGTAAATAGAAAAGTATCACAAAGTTAGAATTATTTCCTTGAAGCAAAATGTGCTAGGAAATCATTGGACGATTTTGAAGGATCTTGTAAGTATAATTAAAGAAACGTTTTTAGGAATTTGATTTTTACAATCATTGGGGGAGTTTAAAGGAATGAGAAGTGAAAGTCTTAAGAAAAGTTTGGTGTATTTGAGGTTTGAAACAATCTGGACAAGAACATTGAAGGAGAAATGGTGAAACCAGGAAGATTTGAGAAAAAAACCTCAGAAGTTTTTCTCAACCTCAGAAGTTGAGAAAAAAACCTCAGTTAAGAGAAGCTATTGGGGGTGTAGGGTATAAAGGACAGTACTAGGTCTAAAATGACTTCAAGGTTGTGCTGTTTAGGGGATAGAAGTGGAAAGTTTGAAATATCGGTGAGGTATTATCACTGCTTTAGGAAAAGAGATAAGAATTTATCTCTTAGGTCCATGCCTAGAAAAGAGGCTTGAAAATGAGGTGGCTTTTTTTGTTTTGTTTTGTTTTGTTTTGTTTTGTTTGTTTTTTTTTTTTGGGGGGTATGGGATGCTTTTGGAATATGGTTTCTTCTCTATAAATGCCCAATTGGTGGGATCAGGGAGGAGTATTTTCACTAAAGGTGAGGTGGCAATATGTGTTGTTTCCATTAAATATTGTAGGTAATTTGGATGAGATAAAAGATACTAACACATGGTGTTAGAAATACTGAAGGAAAGTTAGATATATAAAGATGCTGCTTTTAGGGGCACCTGGCTGGCTCAGTTGGTAGAGCAGGAGACTCTTGATTTCAGGGTCGTGAGTTTGAGCTCTGCGTTGGGTGCAGAGATTATTTAAAAATAAAGAAAAATCTTTTAATAAAAAGATGCTGCTTTTAGAAATGAGGGCTTTTGGTTTTTTAGAATTGCTGTTTTTAGATGAAGTTTCCTTCTAAAGCTTAATCTCAAGGCTACTTTTTACTTCTTATTGATTTAATAGGTCTGTTAATAGGTGATAGTTATGGTTCAAGGTAGTTTTGCTGTAAGCATCTTTGCTGCAAGCATTTTAATGACAAAATAGTTTTGCCATAAAAGATAAATAACTGGTTGACAGTTTGCTTTCATCAAACTGGTTGACAGTTTCATTTCTCCATTGACTAAGTAGTCCCATTTTTATATTATATAAATCTTAGCCCTCATCATAGTCTGTACAGTGGTGCAGAGCTTTGAACCCATGTTTCCCATAAACTTTGGAATGTCCTATCAGTGGATATGTGACAATGTGCCAGGAACAAACAACAGTGTAGAAGTGTGTTTCACGACACGATATGAAGCTTATTTACAAATATGCATCCTAGTATTTATGAACTGGTCCCTATCTTAATGAAGGAAGATATTTTAGTGTAAAAAGAAAAAGTGCGATGCCTAGTGAGGGACAAGCAAAAAACTGTATAATACTATGAACAAAACACTTTGAAGACGAGTGCTTAGGTATAATCCACAAAATAAAATCAGTTATTGGCACAATATTCCCGTGAATGTATGCTACATTTTGATGTATTCAAATATTTTTTATTTCATAATAAAGTCTTGTTGACTTTGTTATTCATCTTACATATTTCATTATGTCCTTTTTGACGAATGCCCCTCTTTTATTTTTTCTGATTTTATAGCCAATTAGTTATGCTGCAAAAATGCTGGTGGTTGTCATAGGAAATTGGGGAAAAATTTTCTTAACATAAGGTGTGTAGGATGGAAAGTATATTACTGGCTTTTAAGATACACTGTTGGGTATCTCAGCCCATTAACCGAGAGGCAGAAATCTAGAAGGATGCAAAGGGCAGAGAGAGCAGTGCTTTCAACAGAATTATTGTTCTGCTCTGTAGCTTTCTCTTTGTTATCCCGTCCCCCTTCCTTCCCAGAACTTACCCTTCTCCAGCCTCCTGCAGTGTTAACACACAGAACAGAATAAAGAAGGATGAATGTAACCTAGATAGCACAACCAGCACTTTTTGAGCACCAACTGTATGCCCAGTACTGTGCTTGGCTCCGGGCAAACAAACAGTGTCACGTGATGCCTGTCGTGAGAAATTCACAGTAGGACAGTCCAGGGGGAGAACATCCACAGTCTGCTTCATGGAGATACTTGAAGAGCTAGTTTTCCATTTAATAATCTTGACAAAAAGGATTTTGTGTAAAGTCAAAAGAAAAAAAAAAGGCTATCTTCATGACTTTTCTTCAGACATTAAAAAACCTGTTTTTAGAACTGCATGTTTTAATTTTTTTAGGGTTATTCTTCTTATAAAGAGCAAATAAAATACTTGACCTTTTAGTATTGTGTGATCAGTTTAAGTAGATCAAGAAGGCAATTTTTGGGGTAGTATATTGAACTAAATGCAACTTTATTTTAAATTGTTCAGATTTTACATTAATAAAAATTGTAATTAAAAAGTATCTTTTTAGTCTAAGCGTGTTCTGATTCATAACACTTTATTTAATCTTTAAGCTGTATTATTTCTTCTTCCTAGTCCCCTATTGAGTAATTTGATCTTTTATCATTCAAAATTTTTTCTTTTCTAACATTAAAACCCTGTTACTCTTTAGAAAGTGTCTACAAAATCCCTTTAGATGATTGTAAGATATACTTTTCCTTGCTTTTTTATTGTACCTTGTTAAACTGGCCTCACACATGAACTTTCTTAGAATCAGGCAGTTCCTGGTTCCTATGGGACTTCCTGTTTTCTCAAATAAAAATAGAAAAGCACCTCAGAAAGGAAACCTGGTCAGTGTGAACTACTTTGTAGGCTAGTTAGTCTTAGTTGTGACCTGGATTATAGAGATCCAGGTATCTGAAAGCTTTGAATATTTTTCATGTAATTTGCAAATAGATGATACAAAGGAGATTCTAAATAATAACCATGAGAGATGTTTAGCCATAAACTTGTTTGTATCTTTTTTTAGGAGAGGTGGGTGTAGGGAGGTTGGATGCAAAGTGCTAAATCCTTTTTATAATATTTATTGGAAAGGTAAAGTTGTTTGATATTGAGACATTTCTTAGCTACTTTGTATATTTGTTTCTTGTCACCTTTCCAGATGTTAGCAAGGATTAGGGAGGGTTTTTTTTGTTTTTGTTTTTGTTTGTTTGTTTTACCATTGGAAGTCAGAATTCTGAAAGAATTGTTTAGTTTTAAAGCATCTTGTAGATTTCCTTAAGTAGTAACTGCTTTTAATCTATATTTTGAAGAGAAATCAAGTTTGGTGGTGGAAACAATGTAGTCAGTAACAGTAACAGGTAACATGTATTAAGTGCTTGATACTAGGCCAGCCATGTTATCTAGTTTATCTCATTTAATCCTGACAACAACTACACAAGGTAGGAATCATTGTTACATCCTCTCTGTAACAGTGAGGAAACTACAACTTAGAGTAGCCAGGTAGATGTTAGTTCACGCTCATGTTGCTAGTAAGTGATGGAACTGGGACTCGAACCCAGGCACTTAGACACCAGAGCACTGCTCTCAGTTATTACAGAGAAAACCACAGATTCAGAGTAAGAATGGTAAACATAGCAAGTCTCAAAAATCACCACCCTAACCTTTATTATCATCAGTGTGTTTACGTTCAGTTTTAGCAGAGTACATGCTGGCATTTCAGAGAGCTTGTTTAGGGGGATTCTAATTCTCATTCTCAAATGATGCTAATAGTTCTCTCTTTTCTTTCCTTGATAGTAAAAAACCCCTTTGATGAAACATTTGGAAACATACAAGTAAGTAGAAGAAGATCATAATACTGGTTTTTGTCTCATGTTTTATATGATAAAAGTATTAGGACAACTGTTAACTAAAAATGTTAATTTTAAAACTTCTCTTAAACTGAAACAATAAATTTTCTTATTTTGAGTATTCTTTAAGGATAATATGGTTAAATCTGAAACAGGTTTTCTCCTAAGAGCAGAATTGTTTATCGCTTTAAGGTAATAGCCAACTGCCACGTAAAATGGCATTGGCATGTTATCTAGGGATCTGGTTTTAACCTTTAGAAGTATTTCTGTTGAAGTTGCTGGATATTCTGACAATTTTTGTCCTCTTTGCCCTCATCTTGTCTCTCTGGATCTTTTGCTCATAGGCATGCCTATTCAACAATCAGGAAGGCAAAAGATTTAGAAAGACACATGTTTCTTAGGCTACCTATTTATGATTTCCTTTTCTTTTTTAAAGGATCTATAATGTTAATTTTAACCTAAATTTTACTCACCTGAAAATATTTTTCACTTACCATCATTACAGGCACCTTAAAGATTAAGGTATTTGAGCTCATATTATAATGCACAGTTAGTTATTAATTTATGGTGGGAACTAATGTAGACCTGCATATAAAACATTGTTTGTTGTGCTGAAGGATGTGTAATAATGTATAATCAAATCCATAAAATATTACTGCAGATTGTTAGAGTGAGACTTTGTAGTGATTATTTTTAGTAATATTCTTTTGTGGTGATATTTGTTTTAAAACAGGTTGACTTTGTCAGTAACCGTATTAAGTATGCTGCTGTTGGCATCATCATTTAAATGCGTGTAATATACTCACTGAATGTTAGAAATACAGGACTTTATTTTCTTCTGTATAATTTTCCCCATGGGAGGAACTGAAGTTCTGAACCTCTAAATAATAGTAATAACTGTAATGAAGATAATGGCAGTTCACTTATATTAAGTGCTTATTCTGTGCCAGGCACCATGCTAAGTGTGTAAAATCATTATCGTCATTTAATCAGAGACTTGATACAAACAATTGGAAATTTCCTTGAGGAGAAAGTTGGCTGAGGGTAGAAGAGGGAACTTATGTAAAGGTGACGATATACGAGAGAATTTGGGAGAGTTGCCCTACAGTTTGATTTTTTGCCACTCAAGAATGAGAATTTTGCTTCAAAGAATGGTATGGGTTACTAAAACAATCTGGACCTTACCAAAACAAACAATGGAAGGTTAGCTATTTCAAATTAAAGTATAAAATCATTTTTGTTTAATGAAAGGTTGCTTGAAAGCTTACTTTTTTTTTTTTTTAATTTTTTTTTTTTTTTACGTTTATTTATTTTTGAGACAGAGAGAGACAGAGCATGAACGGGGGAGGGTCAGAGAGAGAGGGAGACACAGAATCGGAAACAGGCTCCAGGCTCTGAGCGGTCAGCACAGAGCCCGACGCGGGGCTCAAACTCACGGAGTGTGAGATCGTGACCTGAGCCGAAGTCGGCCGCTTAACTGACTGAGCCACCCAGGCGCCCCGAAAGCTTACTTTAAATATGGATTTATTTGTAGATCTTTAACTTGCTGTCAGGGTGATTAGGAAAGCCAGTGTGAGACATCTTTCAAGCTGAATGTTAGGAGACCACTGGAAAAGCAGTCAGAATGGAAGAAGACTATAATGAAACTATAAGTCAATGTAAGTTTCTGTAAGAACGTAACTTTAAAATTCGATTTACATATTTTTCACATTTATTTCTAGTTTAGCACATTGGTGCTAAAGATAGTTGAGCCAGAGCCTTTCTATTTCTTCCTCAAAATTGATGTGTTCACATTAATAACATTACATAAAAACTATTTAGATGATAATTGAGTTGATCATGCACTTGAGACCCTTGTAATATATAGATGGTCATTTTGAATAAATTGCCACTGGAGAAATAATTTTTGAAAAAATTACAGTTTAGCCTTTTGGGTGCTTAAATTTTCTATGAGAATGCTAAAGAAACAGCATGTATGTATGTTTTCTTATGGGATTCAGTTACATCTGATTAGGTTTTGTTATTTCTTCTCCTCATCTAGTCCAGTGTTAATATCTGTGAATCAAAAAATGAAGTTTATTTCCAGGCCTCTGATGTTCATTAAAGATGTAATCAATCACAGAGGACAAGTGTCAAGTTTTTGGATTTAGTTTTGTTTTTGAAAGGGGAGAGGGATTGGGCGTGATCAGGACATATGAAAGAAAAGGAAATTGGTCTCTTTTCCAGATAAGGGAGGAAATAAACTTTAAAACTTTTAACTACTTTAATCCCAAAGCTTCATCAGATTTACCTTGGTTTCATGTATCGAGTCCACAACTAGCTATACTATCATTAGAACTCTTTCTCATTATATTGAATATTATAATATTGAATTATATTTATTATAATTGAATATATTCATTGAATATATTTATTAAATTACTATATTGAATATATTATAATTATTATATTGAATTGAATGTATTATATTGAATATATTAAATTATATTGAATTATTATATTGAATATATTTATTAAATATTATTTTGTGGCTTAATGTGTCACAAATGCATACCTTTCAGAATCTTGGATTTCAGCCCCAGCAATTATTGGCCAGCAATTGATGGCCAATTCTTACAGTTTGGATTTTTAGGCTTTTACAAAGACAAGGTCTAGCCCGACTCAGAATTTGGTTGAGATAGAATTGAGGGGGGAAAAAAAGCTAAGGTTTGGAAGGCAAGTAGTCAGCTGAAGGAATGTCACTTAATCTCTACCAACCATCTTCCATAAAACCAGGGACTCTGGTGGAGCCTTCAATGAGCTTTCGTCTTCCTAGTATCAATGATGAAAGCTGCATTGACAAAGACATACCACTCATAGTGTACAAACTTGTCTTTCTGTCCCTGAAAATAAAGTATGAAAATAAATGGGTGAAGTTGCATGTTGTTAGGCATATAAATGTTACTTTCCTAGCCTTTTATATCCTGGTCTTATATTTATAAGTATTACTGTTTTGTTTGACACATCAAGAAGAAAGGAAATAATAAAGATACAGCCAGCCCCCTCAGGAATCATGAATTTATTTCAGATAGTGTGATAAGCTTACCCCTCTTCTAACTTATACTCCCCCATTGCTTGTGTTAGTCCCCCTTAATTGTGATTGCTTTTCAATTGGGGGTCTCACTGCCTTAGACTTCTTGGCAGGGTGCTTAGACATTGCAATGGTCTCCTCTCTCGTTTCCTTTCATATGTTCAGAGTACTATTTCTGATATACAAGTCTGTTTTACTTTTCCTCTTCTAAATTTTTAGAATGAAGTCAAACTCTTAGTTTTGCTCCCTAGCAGTTGACTCCAAACTATTTTTCCAGGAGTGTGCTGAATCAAAGTAGGCTACTAGTTACGTAAGAAACATAACCGGTGCCTTTATGCCTTTGCTCATGGTGTTTCTTCTTAGGATGCTAGTCAATTCTGTTCTTACTGTGAAGCCCAACTCAAATAGTCTCTCTTCATAAATGGATCTTCCCTTCTCCCCCTCTTCTGTATTCACATTATATTTTGTTTGCAGCTTTAACACTTAAGTATGCTTTTTTGCCCTTGAGAACAGGAACCATCTTGTATCACTGGGCCTCTTGCTTTGCTGAGAATAGTTCTTAATTCCTAGTACTAGATACTCATTAAATGTGTGTTTTGCTTTAATGGTTTATAAATTTATACAAGACCACTTTGGGGGACCTAGGAGAGGTTGAGGGTCGGAGTGTCAATACTCATTCCCCTATTGTTTGGTTGAATCAGATTAAGGCAAAACATGAGGGCAGCCTTGAAGTCTCATAAGAACAATATGCGTTAGTGTACATTGTGTACAGGGGGACCGAGAGCGATGCTTTGGTGGTTGGGAGAAGTTTTTGTACAGGAGACCTTTTTTTTAGCACTAACCTTAGTGCGAATTTCCCAGTCAATCCTCAAGAAAAATAAAATGTTTAGAGTGATGATTTAGATTCTTAGATTAAGATTTTTTTTAAGTATGGTAGCCATTGTTTAAGTGTGAATTTGTCTTTCCGATTATGTCGCTTCTGTGGTTTTAAATTATTTGCTGTTTTTCTTTTTGAATAAAATTTTTATTTGGTACATTTTGTTGAATTGGATGTTTTATAATCATTTCTTTTAATTTTA
Organism: Puma concolor; assembly: GCF_028749965.1. Lineage (NCBI taxonomy): Eukaryota > Metazoa > Chordata > Mammalia > Carnivora > Felidae > Puma > Puma concolor. The sequence continues at coordinate 52,106,351 of NC_141673.1, read as the reverse complement.
GGAAAGTGAGAAAAATCTTATGATGAACACTTTATACAAGCTTCATGATCGATTGGCACAGCTTGCAGGTAATTGTTTCACATTCATAGTCTCTAAAAATGTTTTGAAAATTAATTTGCATATATAGCATGCTATATCAGTGGAAATAATTTTTCCCAAGTCTAACGTTATGTTTGTGGAAAATTTTTTCTTTAGAAGTTTTTGTTACCTATACATAGTGGGTTTTATTTTTATAAACATATTTAGTCAAGACCTTTTCTGCCTGCCCATATGTATTGGGTGAAGTATATATTATGTAATTCTAAAGTCAATTTTTTTGTTACACTAATAAGTAACAAAAAATTTTGAAAGCTTAAATGTCAATTGGATTGGGTAAGCAACGAGTTAACTAAAATCCTAGATTAAATATAAAACTGCAGATTTTTCTTTGGTGGTTGATTAGGTATCAATTTCTTGGATAAAGTAAATATATTCTAGAATTTTTTGTACTGATCATTGCATTTTCCTCATATTCTGCTCTTAGTATTCTGCTCTCTGTTTATTACCTTAGCTTTTTTTAGTTATTCTTGTATCACGTATAAGCTAAAAGAAGAGACTTTGGATTCTCTTCTTGTAAAGAAGTTACAAGAAAAGAAAAATGTCTCCTGAATTTTTGTATGCAGTGGATCCTTTTGTAGAGATCAGTTCATTGGTGGAAGGTAAATATGGAGGTTCTCTGGTTGAATGGAGGCATTTCAGGATCCTTACAGTTGCTCATCCTCACATCAGCCTGGTTTTTTTTTTTTTTTTCCTTTGGATCCTTAATACTGGTCAGTTTTTGAATGCTCAGAATTCTGTGTATATCACTAAAAACCTTCTTTGCCTTGACTGACCGTCATATTCATACACTGCAAACTAATGACATTTATTTGGTATGCTGTAGCACCCAGAAATAAGTTAAGTATATACTCTCGCTAGGAATTCTTGATGTTGCTACCACAGGCTTCCACAGCTGTCTCTATAGCACTGTTTTATGTAGTGTGCTAGATCAGCATGATCTGGGGTACTTTTAAAGATATGGATTCCTTCCTCTAGAGCAGGGGTCAGCAAACTTTTTTCTGTGAAGGGGCCAGATAGTAAGTTTTTTGGGCTTTGTGTGCTAGACTTGTCTCTGTCACAGCTACTCAATTCTGCCATTATAGCATGAAAGCAGCCGTAGATAATACATAAATGAATGAGTTGTGGCTATGTTTCAAAAAAACTTCATTTATAAAAAAAATCAGTGGTAGGGCAGATTTGGCTGTGGGCTGTGGTTTGCCGACCTCTGCTGTAGATCTGTGGAAACTAGATCTTGGAAGAGGCATCATAAAGTTTGAAGACTTACTTGTTTATCTAACAGGTATTTCTTCCCATTTTATGACTATGACCATTAAAATCTGGCTACTTGAACAAAGCTGATAAATAGGAATGTGACTGCTTTTATGATAGAAAAATTTGTCAAAGTTTACTTCAGCTAGTACGCTTTTGTGTTAAACTTTTTTTTTTTTTTTAATCCACTTGAGAAACAGGGCAGGAAAAACTTACAATTGAAGTTCAATATGAGGAAATTGGTCTCTAATAACCACAGAAAGCCTGAAAGCAAAGACTGCATTCTCTTATAAATCGTTATAAGAAAGGGAAAATGTGATTCTGTATGTAATGCATTTCTTTGCAGAAACCAGATCATACCTAGAAGCTTCTATCTAATTTCCCTGTTGGTCTTTGTTATAATAATTTTTAAGGGATGCACACACCTTGCTAAAGATAGGCTTAGCACTATCTTTATATACAGAATGTACATTTTAATTCAAATTTATTTGAATCCTTGAATTATTAGCTTTGGTAATAGATGTCTTAAGTTACCACGGTGAATTTCCCCTCTCAAAAAACAGCAAACCTGGCGAGGACCTGCTGTGTGCCAAGATGTGTGGATAAGCATCATGTGACATGGTTCCTCCCCTGTCCAGTGATTTAGTTGAAAACATACAAAGAAGACATGTTCCTACCCAGACTGTTTAGAAATGTATTTAAAGATGGTGGTTTATGTAAAGATAATTGTTTGTTTCTATTACCTACTGGATTTTTAATAGGAAATTAAATATGGTTTATCTTCTTTCTTTATTGATTATAATAATATAACCTATAATTGTATAAATTGTAAAATATTTTGATTAATTGTATTTGTTTTCTTCTGTTTAATATAGTACTGATTCAAAATTAATAATATGCTAATCTTTCCAGGAGATCATGAATGTGGCAGTTCTAGTCAGAGAACACTTTCTGTCCAAGAGGCAGCTGCATATTTAAAAGTAAGCAGTGTAATTAGACTTTTGATAGCTGTTTTCTTAAAGTTTATATACATTATTACAACTTGTATCAAAAGTACCATGCATTTGATTAATTGTACTGTTACAAACTTGGGCCTATTGTTTGGTGGAATGTGAGCAGATAGAGAAAACAGAATTACTCAACATTTTCTGTTTTAGTTTGTTTTAGAACATTCTCTATGAGAGAATGCACATTAATTTGGAAAGGGTACAAACAACATTGGTGAGAGAAATTGAGATAGGTAAGTAGCATGTAAGAAAGCAAGTAAGCATCTAACCATTGTCATTTATTTTAGATCTTTCACCCCAGATTAATGTCATCTCAGGGTGCTAAAACAATTTGCAGATGAATTTTCTAAACCACTGTGAGTGATCTTTAGGAAATAGTGTATGAAAGAAGGGTACAGAAGATTAAGATGGTTAAGTGTTAAGATGGACAGGATTTTTTTTTAAGGCTGAATAATATTACACACATGCGCTCATGCACACACACACACACACACACACACACTATCTTTATCCGTTGATCTGTAGGTGGATGTTTATGTTGTTTCTGCTTCTTGGCTATTGTGAATAATACTGCAGTGAACATGGGGTGCAAATATCTTTTAGACCCTGTTTTCAGTTCTTTTGAGTAAATACCCAGAAGTGGAATTGCATATGATAGATTTATTTTAATTTTCTGAGGAACGTCCATGCTGATTTCCATAGTGTCTATACCATTTCACATTCCCACCAGCAGTTTCCAAGGTTCCTTCCCCTTTTCTCCACATCCTCAAAAACACTTGTTTTTGTTGTTGTTGTTTCTTATTTTAATAATGGCCATCCTCATAGGTACAAGGTGATATCTCACTATAGTTTTTATTTGCATTTCCCTGATGATTAGTGATGTCAAACATCTTTTCTTATACCTGTTGGACATTTGTTTGTCTTCTTTGGAAAAATGTTTATTCACATACTTTACCCATTTTTAAATCAGGTTATTTGATTTTGTTATTGAGGTTTAAGAGTCATTTCTTTATTTTGGATATGGTTTGGAAATATTGTCTTTCTTTCCATAGGTTGTCTTTTCGCTCTTTTGATAATTTCCTTTGTTTGCAGAAGCTGTTTAGTTTGATACAGTTTCATTTGTCTATGTTTTTCTGTTGTTGCTGCTGCTGTTACCTGTGCTTTTTGATGCCATATCCAGAAAATCATTGCCAAGACCAATGTCATGAAGCTTTTCCTCTGTGTTTTCCTCTTAGAGTTTTATCTTTTCATGTCTTATATTTAGGTCTTTAATTCATTTTGAGTTGATTTTTGTGTATAGTGTGAGATAAGGGTCCAATTTGATTCATTTGCATGAGGAAATCCAGTTTTCTCAACAGCATTTTTTGAAGAGACAGTCCTTTCCCCATTGTGTGTTCTTAGCACCCTTGTTGAAGATCAATTATGTGAGTTTATTTCTCTTTTCTTCCATTGGTCTATATGTCTGTCTTCATGTCAGTACAATACCCTTCTGAATACTACAGTTTTGTAGTATGTTTTGAAGTCACGAACCAGGAGGCTTCCACCTTTGGTCTTGCTCAAAGTTGTTTTGGCTATTTGTGGTTCTTTGTGTCTCCATATAAATTTTAGGATTTTTTCTATTTCTGAGAAAATGCTGTTGGGATTTTGATAGGGATTGCATTGAATCTATCTGTAAAACACGTGGGGTAACATGGTTATTTTAACAATATTGGGTCTTTTAGTCCATGGGCATAGGATGTCTTTCCATTTATTTGTGTCTTGCATTTCTTTTAGCAGTGTTTATAGTTTTCAGTGTAGAAGTCTTTCATCTCCTTAGTAAAGTTTATTCCTAAGTGTGCTTTTTGATACTATTTTAAATAGGATTTTCTTAATTTCCTTTTCTGATTGTTCATTTTTAGTGTCTAGCAATGCACCTGTTTTTGTATGTTTATTTTTTTATCCTGCAACTTTGCTGAATTTGCTTATTGTGTCAGTGGGGACGAGAGAGAGAGTTATCTGCAGGGTATATAAGATGTTATCTGTGAACAGAGATAATTTTTCTTCTTTCTTTCCAATTTGGATGCCTTTTATTTCATTTTCTTACCTAATTGCTGTAACTAGGACTTACAGTACTATGTATTGAATAGAAATGACAACAGTAGACATCCTTATCCTGGCCCTGTTCCTATCTCCAAAGAAAAACTTCCAGTTTTTCAGTGTTGAGTATGATATTAGCTGTGTGCTTTTCATATATGACCTTTATTATATTGAGATAATTTGCTTCTATTCCTAGTTTGTTGAGTGGTTTTTTTTTTTTTTTTTTAATGTTTATTTTGAGAGAGAGAGAGAGAGAGAGAGAGAGAGACCGAGCGAGCACAGGGCAGGGTTGGGGGGAGAGAGGGAGAGAGAATCTTAAGCAGGCTCCACGTACAGCACAGAAGCTGATGGGCTTGATCTCACGACCACGAGATCATGATCTGAGCTGGAATCAAGAGTTGGATGTTTAATTAATTGAGCCACCTCGGCATCCCTTTGTTGAGTGTTTTTAATCATGAAAAGGTATTGATTTTGTCAAATGCTCTTTCTGTGTCTGTTGAGATGATCATGTAATTTTTATCCTTCATTCTGTTCATGTGTATCACATTGACTGGTTTTTGTATTTTGGACCATCCTTGCATTCTAGGAATAAATCCTACTTGGTCATGGTGTATGTTCCTCTTAATGTGCTGTTAAGAATAATGCTGGCCGCATAGAATGAGTGAATAGAAGTGTTGCTTCTCTTCAGTTTTTTGGAAGAATTTGAGAAGCATTAGTAATGTTTGGTAGAAATCTCCAGTGAAGCCACTGAGTCCTGGACTCTTCTTGTTTGAGAGGTTTTTGATTACTGATTCAATGTCCTAACCAGTTATAAGTCTGTTCAGAGTTTCTGTTTCTTTGTGATTCAGTCTTGATAGGTTATATGTTTGTAGGCATTTGTCTATTTTTTTCCGGTTAACTAATTTGTTGGCAATTGTTCATAGTAGTCTCTTACGATCCTTTGTATTTCTATGACATCAGACTTAATATCCTCTCTTTTATTTCTGATTTTATTTGAGTTTTCTTTCTTGTTAAAGGATTTGTCAATTTTGCTGATCTTTTCAAAAAAGTAACACTTCTTTTTTTCTATTCTGTATTTTACTTATTTTTACTCTTTAATATTTCCTTTTGCTAACTTTGGGCTTAGTTTGTTCTTTTTCTAGTTCCTTGAGGTTGTTTATTGAGATCTTCTTTTTTAATGTAGCTGTTATGTCACTATAAACTTCCCTCTTAGTACCACTTCGCTATAAAAGCTGTTGGGCTTCTTGAATCTGAATATCCATTTCCTTCCCCAGATTTGGGAAGTCTGCGGTCATTAGTTCTTCATGTAAGCTTCCTGCCCTTTTCTCTCCTCCTTTTTGGGACTTCCATAATGCATATATTGGTCTGAATGGTAATGTCCCATTAAGACTTTTAAGCTTCTTACATTCTTCATTATTTTTTCTTTTTGTTCCTCTGACTGGATAATTGCAAATGGCTTGTCTTCGAGTTCCTTGATTCTTCTGCTTGATTAAGTCTGATGTTGAACTCATCTAGTGAATTTTTCGACTCAGTTATGATATTCTTCAGCTCCCAAATCTGTTCCGTTGTTTTTTATTTTTTTCTCTCTTTATTGATATTCTCATTTTGTTCATGTGTTGTTTTCCTGGGTTTGTTGACCATCTTTATGACCATTATTTTGAAATTTTTGTCAGGTAATTCATATACCTTTGCTCCTTTAGGGTCAGTTTTTGGGAGATTTATTTTGTTCCTTTATTTGAGCCCAGTGTTATTATTTCCTTCATGTGCCTCATTATTTTGTGTTTGGATCTATGCATTTGAATTTGTTTTTATTTTTATTTTTTTAGAAAGAGAGTGAGTACACGCATGAGATGGGAGAGGGGAAGGGGTCACGGGGGGGGGGGTGTGTGGAGAGAGAGAGAGAGAAAGAGAGAAAAAGAAAAAGAGAGAGAGAATCTTAAGCAGGCTCCATGATCAGTGTGGAGCCCAGTGCAGGGCTTGATCCCATGACCCTGGGATTATGACCTGAGCCGAAGTTAAGACTAGGATGCTTAACTGACTGAGCCCCAACCCAGGTGCCCCAGGATCTCTCCCTTTGAAGACAGAGCTGTACCTCCCAGTTGTTAGAGCCTGCCTTCACGAAGGGGAAGACCTTCACCAATGAGCTCAGATAGAGATTCTGGGGTCCTCTCACACCTTTTCTGTGTATGTATCTTCTCTGGATTTTTGGGTTTAAATTCCCATCTAGAGAGGTTTTGCAGGTTTCTTTTTTCAGGAGTTTGTAATCTCTTGCTCCCTCTGGCGTCTGTCTGCCGTATTGTGGGGCTTCTGGAGCAGCAGCAAGCTGTCCAGCACTTGTTTGTTCGCAGCAACCCCCAGCAACGCCCAGGTGTTTAGACTGTGTCAGGTATCCTCAGTGCTCTGAGACAGGTGATACAGCTTCCTGAGAACCTGGAACATTGGATACCTGCTCCAACTCTTGGTTTCCTCAGGGGGAAACCAGAAATTTGGGGTGTTCTCGCACTCGTTCTGCACTGAGCTGTGGAGAAGGACAATGGTGAGTGAGTAGGTGCTAGTTCATAGCATTGCCTTTGTTCTCAGCTGTCTCCAACCTGGTGCTTTTACCGGTCAGTACTTAGATTCAGGAAAGACAGAAACCAGTCCTTCTGGTAGCCCCTGGAAAAGTCTGAACATTAGAGATATATTTCAGTCTTTTCTTCCCCTCTTCAAGGATAAGCCAGGAGTTACAAATTTTCCTCTGGTCGTACCACGTTGTGCCATGGGCTGGGGCTCTGGTGAGTGCTACCGATTTTGTTACTGGCTTCCATGCTGCTAGTTTCACACGTGTTTGGAGGTGCAGGAGCCTCAACTGGTTTCTGCATTTCTTACAAAGGGAATTGGTCTGTATATTGTTGAATTTGTTTCTCCGTGGGGAAACAATGGTCTCGGACTTCCTATTTTGTCTTGCTGATGTCACTGCCCCTCTCTCTCTCTCTCTCTCTCTCTCTCTCTCTCTCTCTCTGTCTCTCTCAATTTAGAATATAGTATAGTTTAATTTAGAATATAGTATAGTTGTAAGGCTTTCAGCAAGGTTGTAGTGAGTTTCCCGTGATATGCTTATAAAAAAGAGAGATGTGCCTGCGTGGCTCAGTTGGTTAAGCATTCAGCTTTGCTCAGGTCATGAACTCTCAGTCCGTGAGTTCGAGCCCCATGTTGGGCTCTGTGTTGACAGCTCAGAGCCTGGAGCCTGCTTCGGATTCTGTGTCTCCCTCTCTCTCTGCCCCTCCCCTGCTTGGTCTCTCTGTCTCTCTGTCTCTGTCTCTGTCTCTCTCTCTCAAAAATAAACAGTTAAAAAAAATAAAAAAGAAATGTGAGCTGTTTTTAGCTTAATTCATGACTTATATGTAGATACCCAAAAGATGTTAAGACAGTATGATCTATTGGAGATTAGGTATGGGTTCATATTCTGGCCCTGCCACATAGTAGCTGTGTGTCCTGGTAAAATCCCATTGTTTTTCTGTATCTGTTTCTTAGTTTGAAAGTGGGGCGGTTATTAATTCCTGTAAGAGTTTTTGGGAGACTGAATATAAAATATGTAGTCAGTGCCTGATGGTATAGTAGTTCCCAGTAAATTTTATTTCTTTTTCTGTGTTTCTTAACTAACTAAATTTGGGTCACTCTGGAGAGAGGTTTCTAAAAACATGCTACAGGATTTATCTCTCAACCTACCTTGTTCTTGTCTTCATTTTCAATTTTGACCTAGATAAGAGCACTGATGACAGACAGATTTGTGCAGAGTGTAATAAATAGCTCATAGATTGGATACCTAAAGAATCAGGGGCTTAAAGAATCAAAGATCTTAAATTAGAAAGAGTTATGATTATGGGGCTCTGTCTTAGGGATGGAAGAATTGCTAAATGGATTGTGGGGGTGGGAGCAAAGAAGGGATTGGATACAGTAGGCTACAGGGACACAGAATAGAATATTCCTGGAAGAGAGTATAGCATGTGGGAATCCAGAGCAAGCAAGTAATTTTTTTTAATTTTTTTAAATTTTATTTTTTAATTTACATCCAAATTAGTTAACATATAGTGCAACAATGATTTCGGGAGTAGATTCCTTAGTGCCCCTTACCCATTTAGCCCATCCCCCCTCCCACAACCCCTCCAGTAACCCTCTGTTTGTTATCCATATTTAAGAGTCTTCTGTTTTCTTCCCCTCCCTGTTTTTACATTATTTTTGCTTCCCTTCCCTTACATTCATCTGTTCTGTGTCTTAAAGTCCTCATATGAGTGAAGTCATATGATATTTGTCTTTTTCTGACTAATTTTGCTTAGCATAATACCCTCTAGTTCCATCCACGTGGAAATGGACCTTGCAAATGGCAAGATTTCATTCTTTTTGATTGCCAAGTGGTACTCTATTGTATCATTGTATACACACACACACACACACACACACACACACACACACACACACACACACACACACATACCACATCCTCTTTATCCATTCATCCATCAGTGGACGTTTGGGCTCTTTCCATACTTTGGCTATTGTTGATAGTGCTGCTATAAACATTGGGGTGCATATGTCCCTTTGAAACAGCCTACCTGTATCCCTTGGATAAATACCTAGTAGTGAAATTACTGGGTCATAGGGTAGTTCTATTTTTAATTTTTTGAGGAACCTCCATACTGTTTTCCAGAGTGGCTGCACCAGTTTGCATTCCCACCAGCAGTGCAAAAGAGATCCTCTCTCTCCCTGCATCCTCGCCAACATCTGTTGTTGCCTGAGTTGTTAATGTTAGCCATTCTGACAGGTGTGAGGTGTATCTCATTGTGGTTTTGATTTGTATTTCCCTGATGATGAGTGATGTGGAGCATTTTTTCATGTGTCGGTTGGCCATCTGGATGTCTTTTTTGGAGAAGTGTCTATTCATGTCTTTTGCCCATTTCTTCACTGGATTATTTGTTTTTTGGGTGTTGAGTTTGGTAAGTTCTTTATAGATTTTTGGATACTAACCCTTTATCTGATATGTTGTTTGCAAATATCTTTTCCCATTCCATTGGTTACCTTTTAGTTTTGCTGATTGTTTCCTTCACTGTGCAGAAGCTTTTTATTTTGATGAGGTCCCAATAGTTCATTTTTGCTTTTGTTTCCCTTGCCTTCGGAGACATGTTGAGTAAGAAGTTGCTGCAGCCAAGGTCACAGAAGTTTTTGCCTGCCTTCTCCTCGAGGATTTTGATGGCTTCCTGTCTTACGTTTAGGTCTTTCATCCATTTTGAGTTTATTTTTGTGTATGGTGTAAGAAAGTGCTCCAGGTTCATTTTTCTGCATGTTGCTGTCCAGTTTTCCCAGCACCACTTGCTGAAGAGACTGTCTTTATTCCATTGGATATTCTTTTCCTACTTTGTCAAAGATTAGTTGTCCATACATTTGTGGGTCCATTTCTGGCTTCTCTATTCTGTTCCATTGATCTGAGTGTCTGTTTTTGTGCCAAAGCCAGTAATTCTTTATGAGATAGTTGAAAGTGTTTTTACTTCTAGCATTGGGAAAATCTGATCCCAACCAGTGCTTCTTTCCTGCTTTTTCTTTCTCTTTTTTTCCTCTCTTTTTTTCTTAGATCTCTTAGAGAGGTAATGGCACAGATATGTGTTATGGTTGGTCATAAATGCCTACAACAAGATTAATTTACATTACAGGAGAGTCTCGAGACTCTTAAAAGCTCCTTAATACTCTATTTGAAAGGATAGGGCTTGACTAGTATTTATGCTGGAGCTGTGGAAGAGGCAGGGGTTGATCTGCAAGGATGATTAACGACCTTCCTCTCTGCTCACCCCCATTTGATTGTAGCTGTGGGTCAGCAATAAGATAAGGTAAAAAGAAGGGACACAGAGCCAGGGTTGGGACAAGTCGGAATCTAAGCCAGGCAGCAGTAGGGCATGAGAGACTATTTCTGTTAAAGGCTGGCAGCAGAGGAATTACTGGTTGTACCCATGCATGAGTTGAGTTGAGAACTGCCTGAGAACTGAGTTAAAAAAATTGAGATTAATGAACTCCAGTCTTAAAAGATTTTTGTATCTTTTCCTTGGAATTTTATGTTTAGATTGGGTTTTGCTTTTTGTTTTCCTTCGGTAGAATTTCTAATGTATGTTTTTACAAAAGATTTTGAATTAGTTCCAGCCTTAATTAGTTAAGTGCAGTTACTTTGTGTTTTCAAATGCTGTGAAACCTGGTTTGGCTTGTCACCACCAAAGATGGAGTTTGGACTGCCACTTCAAAAAAAAAAAGCATTAAACAGAAACTTTCCCCCCCAGATAAAATTTTAAGGTCTGGATAAAAGCTTTTAAGTACTACTTTTAATAATGTGTTTTTTTTTTTTTTCCAATGTAACATTAACTCATGCACATGATTTAACTAATAGGGACAAAAAGGAGAAAAACATTTCAAATTCACCACCTAAGGTTAACCACTTATTTTTGGTTCATTTTTCTCTAGCCTTTTCTTATGTTTTCTTCCATAAAATTAGTACCACTATAAATTTTATTTTATTTAAAAATTTTTTAAAATTTTGTGAGAGAGAGCATGAGGGGGGAGGGGCAGAGAGAGAGGGAGACACAGAATCCGAAGCAGGCTCCAGCCTCCCAGCTGTCAGCACAGAGCCCAACGCAGGGCTCGAACCCACATACCATGAGATCATGACCTGAACCAAAGTTGGATGCTCAACTGACTGAGCCACCCAGGTGCCCCTCACCATAAATTGTATAAATACTTCGTATTGCAAACGTTTATATATTTTTTCCTTAAAATTATTATGAACATTTTTCCATGTCCTTGTTCAGGTTTTTGAAAACTATTTCTTTCTGTCACTGGGTAATATTTCTTTACATGATTGTATTGCATTGTATTGGTTTGTGGTTTTTCAGTATTACAAAAGCACTTTAATCTTTGCGTGTAGTATTTGATTTTCTGATTATTTCCTTGGGAAATAGTCCTCGAAAGGAAACTAGTTGTTAAGGAGTGTGAGCTTTTGTTAATGTTTTTGATATATGTTGCCAAATTGCTTTCTAATTTGGAGTGATCATTTTAGCACATTCTAGTCAAAATTGGTGATTTCACTTTATTATGCCCAAGTTGTAGCGTAAATATGGAAGACCCTCACTACAAAGCTGGTGTCAAAAACCATGATCATAATACCTATACTGTTGGCTTTCTGCTTATGGAGAGAGAGAGAGAGATCTGTTGTACATTTTGTGTATTTGTACTGTGACTTCATGAGGAACACAAGTTTTTGCATTCAGGAGTAAATGGGCCAAAGGGTGCATAGAAATCCGATGAGTGTAAACTGATTTTCCCCCAACTGCCAGTGCATTTTAAGCACAATATTAGTAAATGTTTGGTAGAGTAAAATGAGTGAGTAAGTAAGCCTCAGTAAATTTTTTTTTTTCTTCTTGAATTTGATTCTTCACATTCCATCCTTATTTTATTTCTCCTACTTTCTCTTTTAAAGGATTTGTAAATAAACCTCACAGTTAATTTAAATAATTTAAGCACTGTTTTTCTAACTCCCCCAGTGTTTCTCTTGAGTTTTTTATTCATTTTTGAGGATGGAAGCTTGTTTTGATTTGTGAGAAGTAAAGAGGTCCCTCTGGTGGAACATTTAGGAAATACATAGCATTATATATTTTCATGAAAGGACCGATTTGTTTTTAAGTTAAATGGTGGGAGTTTAGTATGATAACTTTCCAACTGAATGATGTAATGAATGGTGGTTCATTTTGTAGTTCATTTGCAAAACATTTTTAGACTTCAACACAATGAATATGTTTAAGATTTGTGAGGAAAATAGTAAGAAAGAAGATAGCTGTAAATGTGCCAAATTTTATGTCCTATCTTGGAATGCTAATCACTGTTAATGTAATTATGTCTCTGGTGAGAAATAAGTTTTCCAAGAACTGGAATGAAGGGTAAGTTTCTTGATGATTACAGTTTATCAAGTACAATTTATCCTGGGACTTTGTTAGTATCTCTGACTTTACAGTAACCTAGCAAGGTAGGTGGTGTCAAATCCACTTCATAAAGAAACTAAAGCTCAGAGGGGTTTAATGATTACATCATCCAGCTATTAAGGAGTGGAGCTGGGAATAGAATCAAAGTGCTTGCTCTTCTCACTGTACTGTTCTGCCTTTTAGATGGAAGGACTGGGTTCATAACCACTAGCTCCATCTTTTGAGTGGGCAAGAGACTGACCCTGAATAAGGGTTAAGATCTGAAAAAGTGATCAAAATAGATACATCGGCACAGATAACCTACTTTCTCTTGTCTCTACTTGGGGTTATATGTACAGCTAGTCTATAGTGGAGTCATGATCTGATCCCGGGCCTGCTTGATGTTAAGGACCATGTTCTTTCTGTTATTCCTGGAGGTGAATCATCAAGAGTTAAATCATATTTACTCTTGTTTTGGTTCCCGTGAGTCCTGTTTTAATTAATTTAAAGGGTAACATGTATGGCGTATGTCACATCACAACCAGAATATTCACTAACTGGGAAGCCACAGTAAGTTATTAGTATTAAAGATATTAAATTATCCATTTGTGAGCTACCCAGTAGGTTTTTAATCATTTGACTTCTCCCTGTATCAGCATCTTTTTCCCTCCTTACTGATGCTTTCTAGCTTTATTTAATGACCTGAGCCTTTTACATGAAACAGTATTATTTCTATACTTTGAAACTGTAATCTAAGTTCAAAGACCTGATATGGGTTTTAATAAAAATACACATTTGCCAGTTATTTTGAGAATAAGGTAAATTTGGAATTGGGAGTCATGGATGTGTGTGTGCTCACACATGGTATGTTAAAATAGATTTGTTATAGATTTCGGAAAGTATGCTTTGAATTTAGAAACATTTAAATGAAGCAGTCAGCGGCATGTTGACTGAGCTGTTGCCTATAAGTAGATAGTAGTAATAGTAATTGACCTGCTTTAAAAATGAAAAATTTAGTTTTCTCTTTATTTGTGTCATCAGTGATTAGAAAACGAGCATTTTATGATACAAGTGTGCTTCACCTCAGGGGTTGGCAAGCTATAGCCTGGGGGCCTATTTCTGTATGGCCTACTAGTTGGGGTTATACAACATTTTTTAAAGGTTGCTTAGAATATATGTGACAGAGACCAGAAGTGTATACAGTTACAAAGCTTGAAATACTTAACTCTTTGGTCCTTTGCAGAAAAGGTCGGCCTGCCCCTACCTTATAGCTTTTTAGGTGGCTACAAAAAATGAATAATAAAATATTTTCTACTCTTAAAATCAGGAAGATATGTATGCTATGTATACTATGATGTTAGCCTAAGCTGTTTAACTGGCATAAGCCAGAAAATAAATTCATCTTTTATATCTTCAAAAATTCTACTTCATAATACTATAGAACTCTGTATACTATGTACAACGTTTGTGGAAATAATGACCTGTTTCAGACCTTAATACTCTATTACATCTTTAATGAGATTTTAAATAAATTAGCAATTGGTTTTTGAAAACGTGTATTCATAAAGGGAATGGTTTTACTGTATTCCAGATAGTAAGTAGTATTAACATGGGAAAGGAAAACAAAATGGGAAAATAACCACAGATATCCTTTCTTACCCTTATTATTTTATAACTAAAAGTTTTAAGTTCTTTGTTCCTGCATATAATTAGCTTATTAGAGTAGGTGTTCTTGTTAATTTGAACCATTATGTACATTTTTAAGGATAATTAATGAAGGCAGTAATGCTACTTATACTATCTTCAGCCTTCTAAAATTCTTATGTTTAAAATATACAGCTAATAAACTTGGAAATTTGTTTTTATGTTATTTGAAACTTACATGTATAGTCTAGCCTTCAAAGTTCTATGTAATAAAGCAAAAATGTCATTATATCTTGCATATTGTTGTAATATAGGCTGAAGAACATATAAATACAAGAAAATACAAAATGTATATTTCATTGATTTTTAAAAATACCATGTCTTATGATTTCATTTGTATGTGGAATCTAAAAAATGAATGAACAAATAAAACAAACAGACCCATAAATAGAGAACAAACTGGTGGTTGTTAGATGGGAGGTGGTGGGTAGGAGGATAGGCAGAATGAGTGAAGGAGTGTGGGAGGTTCAGGCTTCCAATTATGAAGTGATGAATAAGTTATAGGGATGAGGGGCACAGCCTAGGGAACATAGTCAGTGGTATTATAGTGGTATTGTATGGTGACCAATGGTAGCTGCACTTGTAGCGAGCATAGCATAAACTGTTGGGACCACATCAAAATGAAAAACTTCTGCAAGTAAAGGAAAACAATCAACAAAACTACAAGGCATCCTACAGAATGGGAGAAGATATTTGCAAATAACATATGTGATAAAGGATTAGTATCTAAAATATATGAAGAACTTTTAAGACTCAACACCCCAAAACCAAATAATTCAGTTAAAAACTGGGCAGAAGACACGAACAGACATTTTTCCAAAGAAGACATTTGATGGCCAACAGACACATGAAAAATGCTCAACATCATTCATTATCAGAAAAATAACAGATGAAAACTACAGTGAAATATCACCTTACACCTGTCAGAATGGCCAAAGTCAACAACACAAGAAACACGTGTTGGCAAGGATATGGAGAAAAAGGAACCCTTTTGCATTGTTGGTGGGAATGAAAACTGGTGTAGCCACTGTGAAAAGCAGTATGGGGTTCTTCAAAAAGTTAAAAATAGAACTACCCTGTAATCCAGCAGTCTCATTACTGAGTATTTACCCAAAGAATATAGAGACACTAATTCAGAAGGATACAGGTATCCTTGTGTTTATAGCAGCATTATTTACAATAGCCAAATTATGGTAACAGCCTAAGTGTCCATCGATTGATAAATAGATAAAGAAGATAGGAGATATATATATACACACATACATACACACACACACACATACAGATGTGTGTGTGTGTGTGTAATGGAATGAAGAATGAAATCTTGCCATTTGCAACAACATAATGGATGTAGAATTATATATAATGCTAAATAATGCTAAATGAAATGTTTGTCACAGACAAGTACCATATAATTTCACTCATACGTGGAATTTAAGAAACAAAACAAATGAACAGAGGGGAATATGAAAGAGACAAACCAAGAAACAGACTCTTAACTGTAGAGAACAAATTGATGGTTACCAGAGGGGAGGTGGATTGGGGAGGTGGGTGAAATAGGTGATGGGGATTAAGGAGTGCACTTGTGATGAGCACTGGGTGATGTATGGAAATTTGAATCCCTGTATTATACACCTGAAACTAATATTACGCTGTATGTTAACTAACTGTAATTAAAATAAAAACTTAAAAAAAAAAACCCTATCCATCACAATGAGTGCAATGTCTCCAACTCCATGGATAACCCGTATTAATCCTGCTTTGTGGATTTTCAAGGCCCTCTATAGCTTGTGCTTTTTTAATCCTGATTGATGCAATATAAACTGAAATTAAGTTCTCTTGATGTTCCTTCATCAGTTTTTTTTTCTTCTCTAATTTTAGAGCAAATGAATATGAGTTTTGATTTTTAGTTATACACCAGGTGATTTCTAGCAGTGTAATTATAACAAAACCGTAATTGACTGAAATTATTTTAGTATAATTTTATTGTATGACATTTTAAAGCAATAGTAAAGCTTAAACAAAAATCACTGAAAAATTTTTTTAGTTATTCATGAGTAAAATTGTTATATTTAATTGCATATTGTCTTACTTTAAGCATTAGCTACTTAGCTCTAAATGATCATCTCCAAATTCATAGTATTCCCTTGAAGTGATCTCATCTATAAACCATTTGTCAGTTATTATACTTACATTGGCTACAAATTTTTTGATATTTATAAATAATGATGAAAGATTACACTTTTTTTTTTCAATAACAGGTAGTTTGTATTTCTCTTTACCATCTAAAAACATCCTGGTAGTAGTTACACATAAGTAATGATGCCTAGTAAGATTTGTTCTGCTTCATAAAGCTTTGTGTATTTTCAGATTTGATATATTAAAAAAAACTCGCCCGTTTCATATTAGGAAGTAAATTGTCCTGATCAAATGTAAACCTTAATTTCCAATGCTATTAAAGAATCTGTTGATAAAATGCAACAGCTATTACTTACAAAATTCTTTTTAAAATGTTTTTAAAAATGACTTCTTGGGGCACCTCAGTGGTTCAGACGGTTAAGTGTCCGACTCTTGATTACAGCTCGGGTCATGGTCTCATGGTTTGTGAATTCTAGCCCCATATCAGGCTCCTCTCTGACAGCATGGAGCCTGCTTGCGATTTTGTCTCTCCCTTTCTCTGCCTCCCCCCTGCTCTCTCGCACTCTCTCTCAAAATAAACTTAAAAAAAAAAAAACTTTCTAAAAAAAATGTCTTTTTACTGCTGTTTTTAGAAGTTCATTCTTTGCACTTCAAAAAGTACATAAAATACATTGAATAGAATATAAGCTCCATGAGCAAGGAAGTTTGACTGTTTTGCTTAGTGCTATCTCTCTGGGTTTTAGCACAGTACCTGGCACATAGTGGACCCTCAATAAATATTTATTGAATGGAAGAATTTTCAAGGGTATTTATTATAGTGTTTTTGATACATTAAAATAATCGGTAACACTCTAAATGTTCATTAATAAGAGGTTGATTAAAGTATAAAATAACCAGCCATAGACTAGAACACTATGTTGCTGGAAAAAAAAATAGGGTTGTTCCATGTTTGGTGATATTGACACAATAATACTTCGTTTTGTGATAAGAGCAAGTGGAATAAACAGTACATATAACGTGATACCACATTATTTTAATTAAAAAATACATAATATACCTATGCACAGCAGTTTTTAAACTTTATGGTTTCATGACCCTTTTGCAGTCCTCAAATTACTGAGGACCCTATGTGGCTTTTGTCTGTGGGATATATATACATAGATAGATTTAGACATATATTTACCTTATTAGAAATTTAAGCAGAAAAATTAAATTTACTTATTCTTTTAAGTAAGAATAATGAATTTATTACATGTTAACATTTAACAATGTATTTTTATGAAAAATAACTATATTATCCAAAATAAAAACATTTAGTGATAGTAGCATTGTTTTGCATGTGTGCAAATCTCTATAATCTTTAATGTGTAGCTTAATAAAACTATACTGGATTTTCGTATCTGCTTCTGTATTCAGTCTATTGTGATGTTTTGGTTGAAGTATGTCAAGAAAATCTAGCCTCATAGAGATACGTAGTCAAGACAGGGAAAAGTATTTTAATACTTTTTTCAGATAATTGTAGATACTCTTCTTTGATACTGTACCAAAATTCTAAGTAGTAGTTTCTTAAAGATTAGTTGCAGTGTGCAATGTGAAACCGTATCGGTGATTTTTGTTTACTCTGTCTCTACAGTCCTTTTTCTAGGTTACACGTAGAACAGATAGATCCTTTACCTGTGCAAGACTTTATGACTCCTGCATTGGTCATTTGGAAAATCCTGGTTTGTAGGTTATGCAGGTCTTCTCAGTGTTTGACACCTTTCATTATGCCATACCCCAAAGTCGCATTCATTAATATTGCACCAGTCTCATTGCAAAGGTCTTCAAGTGCTGCAAGGGTGTCAAACTTATAGTAATGGATTCAACTTTTTCCAAATTTTGCTTTTGACATGAAAGCTTGAATGTCATCATTGGTAACAAAGTCAACTGTTTTTCTTGAGTTGACAGGCCTGCTTCATTCATTTGTTGAGAAAATGTCAGTGAAACAGCCAACTCTGAATAGTTTGCCATTTGTTCATCTAAAAATAATATTCCATAAAAAAATTAGCTCATCCACTCTTACCACAGTGATACTTAAAAGACAAATTACTTTAAAAAAAAAAAATCCTCCAAATCTGTAAATGTGAAAGAACGAAAAAGAAAACAAAACAAAATATTAATACTGGTTATCTTAGGATGGTGGGGAAATTGTGACTTTTTTTTTCTCCTTTTGTTTTTCTGTAATGAATAATACATTTTTGTTATGTAATATAGCTTCAAGTGTTATATAAAAATGAAAGTATGGTATTTATAGTATAGCTTACACAGAGTCAAAAGAATGTAAATGACTAAGAATAGTTAGTTATTTTCTCCATTTTTCTTATTAGGATTTAGGCCCTGAATATGAAGATATATTTAATATTTCTTTGAAGTGGATTTTAAAAAATGGAAAAGATGTTGGAATAAGGTAAAGGATTTAATTTCCACTTTGGCCATTTTGTAGTATAAGTAGTGATTTTGGCTCTAAAGTCTCCTTAATTATTTTTAAATAGGTGTGTTGGTTATGGCCCCGAGGAGCAATTGAAAAATATAACTGATGTGCAGTTTTTACAGTCCACAAGACCACAGATGTCTTTCTGGTGTCGTTTTCGACGTGCTTTTATTACTGTCACCCACAGGTTATTGTTGTTATGCTTAGGTAAGTTGGTGGGGTGAGAAAGAAGATACATGATAGTGTAGAATTTTTGTGTCTGTATTTTACCAGTTGAGAATTTACTTCTGTGGTAGTTCCCGTTATAAATCACATCGAGAAGTCTTCATTAAGGTATAATAACTGACTTTTTTTATACATATCGTCAGTATTAATCTAAGGACTTAGAAATCAGTATTATAAGGGAAGTTGGAATAAAACTTTATCATAAGAATGTCAGGAAAAGCAAGTATGGTGCATAAACAGAAATCTTAACAAAATAGAACAGGAAAATTTAAAAATTAAGCTTATTTTTTAAATAATAAAATATTATAAATTAAGTTCATTAAAATTCTTTTTGATTTAAAAACTATCATTTACCTTGGATTCCTGGATTTTCTGTGACTGTTTTGATTGATTATAGGAGTTTATTTTTCTAGGTTTATTTTTGAGAGTGAGTGAGCAGGGGAGGGACAGAGAGAAAGGGAGAGAATCCCAAGCAGTCTTCCTGCTGCCAGCGTGGAGCCCAACTCCAGGCTCGATCTCACGAATCATGAGATCATGATCTGAGCTGAAATCAGGAGTTGGACACTTAACCGACTGAGCCACCCAGGCTCCCCGTTTATAGGAATTTAGAAGATACTCATTTTTTTCTTTTTTCTGTTAAAGTCCTTTAAAAATAATTTACTTAAAGTCAGGTGTAGTATATTTACAGTCTTAGAAAACTCACTTTCCTAATAGCTTAATGTGGCAAAGGAAAAAGTTTGTGAGATGTGGTTACATTGTTTTAAAAAAAATAGAATTTAAATGTTGAGTTGTCAACATAATGGAAGAGATAGTTTTTCTAGAGAGATTAAGTGAAACTCAGGAAAATGTTTAACACCAAATTGGTCTATGTAATAGTAATTATGTAGCTGATTCAGTCCACTGTTTTGAAGGCCCATTCCATTATACCATTATAGCAGTTAAAATAATTACTGTAGAAACTGTCCTAAGAGTTCTCTTTCTTTGCTGTGTTTTGTTAACATCAGATTTAACGATTAGACCAATAACTTCAGATTGCAGTGACTTAATTGAATGCCACTGACCACAATTTTTAAAACACAAAATATGTAAATATTGCAGGTGTAGTGATGGTTTGTGTCGTTCTGCGTTACATGAAATATCGCTGGACAAAAGAAGAAGAGGAAACAAGACAGATGTATGATATGGTGGTGAAGATAATAGGTATAAGTATTTGAAAAGATCGAAACTATTTCTAGAGTAGTCATGTGAAAAATTACAACGTGATGTCCATTGATTCATTTGTAAATTTGTTTATTTTCAGATGTTTTACGAAGTCATAATGAAGCTTGCCAGGAAAATAAAGACTTACAACCTTACATGCCTATTCTACATGTGCAAGATTCCTTAATACAGCCTCATGACAGGTGTGTTCAAAATCTTGTGAGTCAAAGTAGATCTGAATGTTGGTATCTTCTGAAATCGTGATAATGATATTGAGAGTTGGGGCCCTTTTCAAGTAGACCTGCTTTACTTTTGTACTTTAAACTCTCCTTTCTTTCTAAATTCCCTGTCTTGTCCTCCTAATTTTGAGTGGCCTGATAGACAACTGGATTTCCAAATCATTATCACTTCTATACATTTTTGATTCTTTGTTGTCAGTTTTCACCTTATTTCCGTTAATTTCATCTTGATAAAGAAACAGAGATAGACAATAGCCAGTGATGTTTTACTAATAATGCCTTAAATATTTTGTTGTTAATGAAGCTTTTTAAATAAAAATACTAAATAATAACTTCTTGAAAATAAAAGATGATTCCATATCCTAAAGCAGCATTCTTCACTGTTAGCAACACCTCAGAATCATCAGTGGACTTTGGGGGGAAAAATTACTGATGCTTATGTTCTACCTCTGGAGATTGACATTCAGTAAATCTGACATGAGCTTCAAGCATCTAAATCTTTTTTGAAAAAAACTTCATAAGCAGCGATCAGAAAAATCAGAGTTAATAATAACCATTATCTAATACTTGAAAATTACAATAACCAATTACTAATACTTGAAAAAGATGACAAGCCAAGATGATAGTACATTTGTCATTTTGTTCACATGACAGGAAAAAGATGAAGAAAGTCTGGGATAGAGCTGTTGACTTCCTTGCTGCTAATGAGTCTAGAGTTCGCACAGAGACACGAAGAATAGGTGGTACAGATTTTCTAGTTTGGCGCTGGATCCAGCCTTCTGCCTCCTGTGACAAAATATTAGTAATACCTTCTAAAGTATGGCAAGGTCAAGGTATGTATTTTTAAACAACAACAGAAATAAACATCAGTTTTTCTAATTTTTTCAGCACGTAAAAGTGTTACATGTTTATTTTTAATTTAATTTTTTTTAAATGTATGAAATTTATTGTCAAGTTGGTTTCCATACAACACCCAGTGCTCATCCCAAAAGATGCCCTCTTCAATACATGTTTAAAGGAAAACAGTACCATTGAAAGATACGTGAAGGCGACGCTCCCTTTGCAGTTTCATCCCATAGAAGGAATTCGTGTTCGCTTCTTTATATACTTCTACTTTCCTCCTTGCAAATATAAACATAAGTGGTTTATCTTTACTATAATAGAACACTATATACATTCCTTTGAGTTTTTCCTTTTTCACTTACAGCAACTTAGTATTGTAGATCTAACTATATTCTTTTCCCCTAATTTTTATGCAGATAAGACATAATTTCTGTTTTACCAATATGTATAAAACATATCAGTGAAACATAACTTTTTAACTGCTCTTTTTTCTGAGTTTTGCTTGCCTCCCTCTTTTTTATTAAGACTCCTCCACCTACATATCCCTTGTGCCAAGTAGCTTTTGTGGCTATCTTTCCATATTGTTCTTAAGGCTTGCACAGCTACAAAAACAGGTAGATGTAAATATATAGGAGAGTCTGGTGATTGGTTGCCTTAGGTACCCAAACCTCTGTTAGTGATGACTGTTACCTCACTTGAATTTTTGGATGGTTAGTTGCAAAAAATTAAATCTTGTTAGTTTAATGTGCATTTCAGAACTAGTTGTGAGTTGAATTTCTTTAAATCTTCTTGTTGGATAAAAGCATATTTATCAATGTTTGCTAAACACAGTATTTATGAGAAAGTTAAGTTGTTTTGATATTGAAAAAAAAATCCAATCACTCTGTTCTCTAATTTTCACTGTTAAAGAGCTTGAATCATAATAATAATAATGATAGTCTTCAATAATCATGGCATAAAAACGATGCTTTGATGATGCCAAAGATGACACTAAACAATAAACTTTTTGTTTTAAAAGGTGTCTGCGGAAGGGTCTTATGAAATGAAAACAGAATGCAAAGCCAGTCAGATCAGATTACCTAGTGCCTG
Organism: Puma concolor; assembly: GCF_028749965.1. Classification (NCBI taxonomy): domain Eukaryota; kingdom Metazoa; phylum Chordata; class Mammalia; order Carnivora; family Felidae; genus Puma; species Puma concolor. The sequence goes on along the minus strand of NC_141673.1, from coordinate 52,084,042 downwards.
TTGTAATGGTTACGAATTCTCAGTCTAATTTCTTCATGTAGCTAGCAGTTGGTGCTTATGTATGCATGTGATGTTCTAGAAAAGGCCATTATTTTGTTCATGTGAATTTATTATAGTTGTCTTATTTTTATTTTGTTTACTTATTTGAAGTTTATTTATTTTGAGAGAGAGACAGCATGAGTAGGGGATAGGCGGAGAGAGAGAGAGAGAGAGAGAGAGAGAGAGAGAGAGAGAGAAAATCCCAATCCCAAACAGGCTTCATACAGTCAGCGCAGAGCCCCATGGTGGGCTCACACTCACAAACTGTGAGATCATGATCTGAGCTGAAATCAAGAGTCAGATGCTTAACCCACTGAGCCACCTTGGTGCCCTTTTAGTTGCATTTTTAAAATGTGAGATTTTCAAGATGAATCTAAAGACAGTTTCTTGACCTAGATAATCCAAGTTCTTATAAGTTAGTAGGGGGGAATGACAGATTCTTAAGTGCGTTAAATTGGATGCTCTATATCTAGAATTTAAAACCTCAAACTATTTTCATTTTATCATTTTCTTTAGATAGGAAAAGACTGCATAAGTGTGATATAAGACAACTTTAGGTCAGTTATATTAGTTGTAAAACTCAACTTGAATTGATAGAATAGTTTTAAAATGTCCTGCTACTTTGTTTCATCAGGGTTCTTCTGGTGTAGTGTATGTTTATAAACTATATGCCAAATACTGAGCTATCTTAATTTGAATACTTCTAAATGCACAATGTAAAGACTTATAAACTCAGTCTCTCTTTACTTGACAGTTACAAGTCAAGTAATCCCTAGAAAGGGATTGAGAGTAAATTAATATGCCTGTTGCTTAGTTAGCAAATAGAAAAAAAAATATAATGGCTGAGATTGTTATTCTGAAGGCAGAAAATCTTGGGGTAGAACCTAGTAGCCATTTGCTTAAGTATATCCATTCAAATTTTTTGGAGGGTTGTGATGATAAAAGTTTATAGACTGCTAGCAAGAGAGATTTGAGTTCAAGAGAATTTGATCATAAAAGAATTGGTTACAGGAGCTGAATAATGAGAAGTTGGTGGGATACTTCTTGATAATTACCTGTATCACCTCACTTAAGAACATATAGCCCTAATAAAGAATTTCATTTTAATATTATATTTTATGCCATTAAATGTGTAGTCTAAGTATAATTTAAATGACTGACTTATCTTATTGAAAATATTAATACATAAACTAAATTTTGCTTTCACTTAAATGTATCTGAACACAAATGTTGTACTATAAGTAGTGCTATAGAGTGGGGGTGGGGCAGTTTGGTGGTGGTTTATGTAAAAAGATAGTTTAACTTATTAACAGGCTTAATGTTTATGCTTTTATAAATACTGTGGTTTAATTAAAAGGTACATGGCTGGAGGGTTGGTAATTATAGTAGTCTTTTGAATTCACTCCCACTATAAGCTGTTGTCATTTCATAGTATTTTTTCCAAGTAATTGTTACTTAATCAACCTTATTGAATTTTTAGTTCTCTTCCTAAAGGATTGTTAAGTATAGATTGCATTCTTATATAGCAGTAGTATCTCTAATGATATTTTAAAGCACTAGTTAAAAATCAAACCATACCTGCTGGAGAGAATTATTTATGTTTCCAGCAGATGGAGCCTTCAGAATAAATAGCATTCATTTGAAGGATCCAAACATAATTCTTGAGGTATTTGAAATGTATCATCATTTGGTAACCACTATCTCTCTGCTTATACCAGAAGGTGATTACAATTTAGTTAGGGAGACAAAGCGTATATCTTAAAAATCACTTGGATCTTCATGACTACTTTGTGACTAGAATTGACCAGGAATAGCTTCTCCCAGAGCCATTATTTTGCGGAAACTTGGGTCTAGACTAGGATAAGATGGTATTAATGCTTCCATTTTCTCTGGTTCATTCCCTGCTGGCCCAGGCCAGTATTGGAATTTCAAGGAAGTCAGATGGCCTACAACTAAAAGGTCATCAAGAATACCACCTACACACTCTGCCAGAGAAGTCTAGGTGGTGCTAGAAGGTTCATAGGCTTTCTTGATCTGGGGTTTGGCAAAGATTTTTCATGTACAGTGGCCTTTCCCCCACCCCTTATCAAGCACTTGTAGGACATTCACACCCCAGACATTTCATTTCACTAGATACTTCTGAAATCTTTCATTAATTTATTTTTTCTTACAAGTTTTTATTTAAATTCCCTTTAGTTAACATGCAGTGTAATATCAGCTTCAGGTGTAGAATTTAGTGATTCATCACTTACATACGACACCTGGTGCTCATCACAACAGGTGCCCTCCTTGATCCCCATCACTTATTTAGGCCATTGATACACTCTGGTCTTTAGCCATAAACTCATCCTTTCAACTTTCTTGCTTTATATATATATATATATATATATATATATATATATATATATATATATATATATATATATATATATATATATATTGTTTGTTTTGTTTTGTTTTTTGTTTTAAACTTCCCATACTCTCCAATTCTTTGATATACCTACTTTTTCCAGCTTTTCAGTCTTCCTCCTGGCTTTATTTCTTTTCCTGTCCATCTTCATTTCCACAACCCATCTTTCCAATCCTTTTCTTGCTAGTACCCTTAAGTCATCACCTATCCCTCTTAGCCTGGTAAATTCCAACCAAGGATGAAACTGTTTTGTCTATGTGCAGGTAGCTGAGCACAGCGGGGAAAAAGTCATACAGTTTTGCAGACTGGTATGTCATAAATAATCAACCTCAGTTGGGCCCTCAGCACTACCTGACTTTCATGTTCTTAAAATATTTTACCAGGTCACTTCACTTTCCTGCTCTGCTCAGTAACAATTTTAGATTTCTTTCCATCTTGTCAAACCTTTGCCTTTCTCTCAGTTGATGACTCAAATAGAAGCAATCACATAGTCCCTGCCTCATCGTTCTACCACCAACTCAGTAAAAGTGCCAGAATCCACACTCACCCTCACCGCCTATTGCATTTGAAGAGTTCTCTCACTTAACAAAGACCTGAGCCCTTCCCTCTATAGGGAAGGGGATCTAAGCCCTCAGGGTTCCATTCCCTCCAGTCTTCTCAAGCATCTTCTCTCACTGCGTTCTAAACCCCTGCCTCTCCTGGACCTTTTCATCAGCGCTTAAACATGCTATATAGTCTCTCTCATCTTTAACACACATTGTTAGAGTCTACACTGTTCTGTAGCTATCACTCTGTCTCTACCCATTCATAGCCACATAGCATTAGTTTACTGTACTCACTGTTTTTACTTTTTCACTTCCCATTTATTCTTCAGCTGATTCTAATCTGTTTTCCATCCCTGACATTCCATGGAAACAGCTCTCAGACATTCATACTGCTAAACCCATTGGACATTTTTCTTTTCTGTCCTTATTTTACTTACCAGTGTTAACAATTGAGCCTGCTTTAAAACTTTCTCTGTTTGGTTTTGGGGATGCCACTTTCTACTAGTTTTCCTGCTATTTCTGACCATTTGTTCAATCTTCTTTTCCAAATTTTCTTCTTTTCCTGGACCTCTAAAGTGTTGGAGTTTCTCAAGGCCAGTGTCTTTTCTCATTCTCCCTGTCTTCCTAGATGATCTCACGCTCCGACTTCATTTACCATAGATATGTTGATAACTCCCAAATTTCTATCTTGAATTAAGTCCTATGGTTTTCAGAGTTTTATACCCACCTGTATACCACCTGTATACTACTAGGATATGGACACCACAAAGTGAACATGTGCATGAATTCAGTAACTTCTCTTGCCAAACGGACCTCTTCCCCCGGTGTTCTTGGTCTAATTAATGATACCCCTTCTCAGTTGGTTCTGCCATAAACCTGGGGGTCATCCTTAATCTCTTCCTTACCTCCCACGTATAGTTTTTAAACAAGTCGTGTCAAATCTCCGTATGTCCTGAGTCTGTCTACTTATTTCCATCTGCATTGCTGGCCTGTCTTACCCACATTAGTATCCTCTTTCTCTTAAACAACTATGGTAACTTTCTCACTGGTCTCCTTGCATTCGCTTTTGTTTCCACCTAATCGATTTTCCACATAACAGTCTACTTTTAAAAATTATAATTTTAAAAGATAGATCTCATCATATTATTCCTCTCCTTAAAAAAAACTTGAGTGACTTTCTTTTGGTCTTACGGCAATGTCTAAACACTTTAGTGTGATCTTCATGGTTCTCAATAATCTGACCTGTCCCTGTTAAGGATTATCTTTCTATTGTTCCTGCTCTAACCTGTCCCTGTTAAGGTTTAGCTTTCTATTGTTCCTGCTCTAGCCACAGTGGCTGTCTTTTAGTTACTTGACTGCACTGAGCTCCTTCTTGCCTGGGGCTGTATATATAAGCTATCACATTTGCTTGAAATGCCCTTTATACTTCTCTTCACTCTGTCTACTTTTATTACTTTTTGGGTCCCAGCATAAATGTTACTCCCTCAAGTGCTATACTTCCAGACTACCTAAGTTACTTTCACAGCTTCCCGTATTCTTCTTTCTTAAGATTTGCCACAATAACGGGTTTTTTTGACACGGTTTCTCATCTGTCTCACCCACTAAACTGCAGACTCTGTGATAGCAATGATTGTCTCTCTTTGATTTACCTTAATATCCAGGGGTCTGGCTCCTAGGAAAAGCATGCAATGAATATGTTTTGAATGAACTAAATGGAACAGTGACAAATAGTAACACTAATTTGTTTTTTGTAGCATTTCATTTAGATAGAAGAAATTCACCACCAAATAGTTTGACACCATGTTTAAAGATTCGAAATATGTTTGACCCAGTTATGTAAGTATTATGGTCAGAGGTACATGTAATTTTTATTTGGAATATCCTTACATTGTTATGTCTGTAATTCAACAATCTCTTTTACTTTTGAATCTCTAACTACAGAAGTGTTATGTTTTTCTTTTCTCCTCTTTTGTTATATTTCAGGCCAAGGTCTGGCCAAAAGACACAGAAGTATAATAATTTGTTAAATTACGAATCTTTGTATGCACTACGAGTCCCCATGGCAGATAAATGTTTGAGTCAAATTAATGATACACGTGGTGATAAACAGTACTTTTTGTTAAGTATATAAATCTTGTCTGCCAATATTCTTTGCCTCATTAGGCAATATAGATAAATATCTACTATTTTTAAATTTCCAATCTCTGATTGCAAAAATTCTCTGCAAAGATGTACTTTTCCTTCTTAAGACCTGTCTACTTGTCCATGTAATATTCGAGAAACTTTTGTGTCCATTTAATATTTGAGAAACTTTTCTTTTATATGTTTTGGCAGCACATGCATCCAGAGATTAGCCCAGTCAAAAGTTATTGCCTTAGAATCTGTACTACTTCATATATAAGCTGCAATAATTTCTAGAATTTGCTTCCTAGATGTTACTTATTTGTCCAATGATACAACAGATCAGGTTCTGTTTTGTAAAAAGAATTCTAACAGTAGAAACCGTATTACTTAGAAAATACCCATACATCCCATTTAGTAACTTATTTATTTCAAGAAATGGTTGATACAATGGGATTCCAAATCAGTGGCAACAAAATTGGAACTGTGGAGAAAAGAAACTCTGTCAGTACACATAACACACCCCCTCCGTTTTGCAGAGATATAAGCACTTAGCAGTGCTCTGATCCCTCTTTTGAGAAGCTGACCTCATTACTTAGGGATTAGGAAATCAGTGCCAGTCTAGTATTTTGTTACTAAGATGAAGATTTATGATTTAAAGTGTAGCCACTCTCCCTTCGGCTTGCCCTCTGTATCTCACAAGTAAGACAAATAGGCATCGGTGCAGCGGGAACTCTTAAAGTTCTTGTAACAGTAAGGTGATGCTTTATGCAAAATGTTTGTCTTGTATCATTCCTCCATTATTTCGAAAAAGAGAACACCAGAACACATTATTTACTAGGAATTGTCCTTAAGTTTAGGAATTTGAAAATATCATTAAAAAAAATAGTACTCAAGTTTTTTAAGTTCACTACAGACTCATTAAAGTGTTAACGCTTGCTAGGGAGAAAAAAAGAAATGGCTACAGGTACATAAGATTTCAGACGTAAAAATGACAGCACATTTGTTCTGCTGTGCTCACTGCCTCAGCTCTGTGCCTTCTTCCACTGGAAATGAGAGAAGGTCTGGGACTGTGAATGCCAGTATTTTTTAATTCTGTATAGTACTTGCAACAAGTATTTACCTAACTACTAGTTTTAACAGTATGTAGTTTTGAAATTATTCCCATTCTGCTAGGGTTTATGTGTTATAAGAGACAATAAAGACTTTTAACAGAATAGGAATATGGCTATTGATTTTTTTTTTCCATCAATTTTTAGGGAAATAGGGGATCAGTGGCATTTGGCAATTCAAGAAGCAATTTTAGAAAAATGCAGTGATAATGATGGCATTGTTCATATTGCAGTAGACAAAAATTCACGTGAGGTAAAGTAACTTTTACTATCGAATTCTACATTTAGGATTTGTTGCTATTAAACTAAGACCGTTTCTTTTTTTTCTCTTTCTTTCTTTGTTTTTTTTTTTTTTTTTTTAAATATCACAGGGCTGTGTATATGTTAAATGTCTGTCTCCAGAATATGCTGGAAAAGCTTTTAAGGCATTGCATGGCTCTTGGTTTGATGGTAAGAAGTTTGAGTATTACAAACATTTTAAAAACATAAATTATGGCTTACTGTTAAATTATACCAGATTTTAAATTAAAGAATATTAGGTCAGCATTTTTAGAGTAATAATTTAAGATTCCTTTATTTGCATATTATGTTCATATGTCTTTTACCACAGTTTGTTTTTTGTAAATATTAAGCACATTTTTACAGATCTAAAATATTATTTTTATCTTACAACAGGGAAATTGGTTACAGTAAAATATTTACGACTAGATAGATATCACCACCGCTTTCCCCAAGCTCTTACTTGCAATACTCCCTTGAAGCCATCAAATAAACATATGAACTCTATGTCTCATCTTCGTCTTCGGACTGGCCTAACCAATTCTCAAGGAGGTTCCTGAAAAGACTTTCTTCCACTCCTAGGATTGGTATTTACAATAGGAAAATTCCTGTTTGGCTTCTTGTCTTCCTTTTAAATGCTTTTTGTATGTAATATTTTTATTGAATACAGCTCTGTTTGAATGTTCCAGAAATCTTAAGGTTCCAAAGGGACTTAACAGTGAGGCAGCAATGCCGAGTAGACAGAACAATTGTTTCATTTAGTTTTTGGAGCTCAGTTAAGCCAATGCATTTAAAGTTTTGCATGAGGAACATTGACGTTATTAAGCATTTTCAGATGTGGTGGTTGTGTTTTTGCACCACAAAGTGTTTGGATAACCACACAAAAGCATGGTGAAGAGGCCTCTTGTATTTCCATAATTTCCTGTGAACTAATGTTGTGCATTTTTGTATACAGTCACCTGCATAGTTCCTTACCAGGCCAGTGTGGTAAAACTGTTAATTTCCCAATTTAACCTTAGGTTTCTATTGCTTGTAAGAGATTCATTTGTTACAGCTGGAATACAGGAAAATTAATTTGGGTTTAGTGGTTACATATACGTGTAGGTGGATGTACATGTACTTAAACTGGCTTTTGTATATATGTATAAATGCTGGGGGTTGGCGAAAGTAGTCTTGTTTTGTGAGGATGTCTGCATTAAAGCAGTAAAATAAGCTTCCTATTTTATTCATAATCTAATGTGTACATATGTATGTGTATATATGTGTGTATGTGTATATATATGTATGTGTATATGTGTATATATATACACACATATATACATATGGCTGTACTATCACATAGATCAAACAGCCAAACACCTGGAAGTATTAGATACAAGTTTAAAATATCTTTTATAAGTTTTATATAAAAATGTCTGAGTATGATTTTGTGTGAAAGTTACGATATCGGTTGTAATGGATTCAAATTTATGTGAGCAATAAAGATGCAATTGGCAGATATTGGAAAAGTATTTTGTGAAAAGCTGTATTTATTATAAATACTAGGACTATGTCATAGTACTATTGGGAGTAAGTCATTTTCCCAATTTATTTATAATTTAATGAAATGTCAGCTCCCCTGTTCTATGTCAAGTTTAAAGCAGGGCACATTGTTGCAGCAAAATGTGTCTTTGAAAATTTATATTTGAAATTTTGGGTCATGAAAGCTTGCAATATAGTAAATGCACGAGTGACTGTTGCTTTGTGCCTCGGTATTTACTTTGTTTCAGTAAAGTTGCTTTATTACTGTTTATGATTTCAGATTAAAATCGTTGCTGAGCAGAGTTTACTTGTAACATAACAATTGGCTTTTTAAAAAACAACCTGTTGATATATTGTTGTCAGTCCAAATGAATATGTGAAACAGCTGGAATTGTACCAATTTTGATTTTGTTTAAAGCTCAGTTTCCTTTTTGTTTTTTATTGTATATGTGTTGGGTTTGCAGCATGAACTTGCACAGATAATGCACGTTTTCTGGTTAAGTAAACATGATGCACACTGTTCTGTAACAGAAAACCCTATTGTGCCTTACCTATGTGCTTTTGTGGGCACCATGTTTATGAAAAATAAAAAATGATTTGTTATCTGAAGAGAATAAATTTTAAATTCTCAGTTTATGTCTCAGATGCTAAAGTGTGAGAATATAAATATATATATAATATATATAAAATAACCAATCTTTCTGTATTTTATGTGCATCATAGTGATTTATCTGAGCTTAGTGACCCCATCTTGTGACCTGTTGCAAGAGTGAATGTAAAAAATAGTTGTGGCATTTTAAAAGGTCGCCTTTTGATGCAGATGCATCTTTTTTTTTTTTTTTTGCTTCTAAGACATATTTCATGTAAACATTGTACATTTATTATTGTAATATATACTATTATGCAGCTTATTTTACCTGAAACTGTTAAGCCGACCAAGATCCCTCCCTGCAAGACAGATGGGAATGTGTATAATAACTAGATATTTGAGAAGTTCTGAAGTTTGATGTAATCTGTTACTTGTCCTGTTAAAAAAAAAGAAAAAATTCTAATTAAAAATTTATTAGGTTTTTTTTTTTTAATGCGTCTTGGCTTTTAAAAAACTTTTTTTTTTTTTTCAACGTTTATTTATTTTTGGGACAGAGAGAGACAGAGCATGAACGGGGGAGGGGCAGAGAGAGAGGGAGACACAGAATCGGAAACAGGCTCCAGGCTCTGAGCCATCAGCCCAGAGCCCGACGCGGGGCTCGAACTCACGACCGCGAGATCGTGACCTAAGTTAAAGTCGGACGCTTAACCGACTGAGCCACCCAGGCACCCCAGAGCTTTCTTTTTTATTTGACAGTCATAGTTGGGCTTCTCTACATCACTACCAGCATCTATTTTACAGAAGCCTAGCAACATATCAGCAGAGAAGGAAATCTTATCAGAGGAAACTGATAAGTAGCCGAGCCCTTCCGTAACAAACCTTCTCAAGTCTTATGCCACAGGTTACGGATGTGCTAACGTGCCCTTCGAGTGGTGGAGCTCAAGGCCTCCTTAACTCTGGCAGCTGTTATGTAGCCTCTCCCATTTAACTGTGCACTGTACAATGCTTTTCCTTTTCTTTCTATGCCATGAAGTTAAAAAAAAAAAAAAAAAAATTCTGGGGAGCACTGTTATAAGCAATTAGCTGTAAACAATGGGAACATGAATAGTATCATTATGCAAACAGAGTCATCTGGTTTAGGGAAGAAAATAGATTGTAGCAGAAAATGGATTGAGGGGGCAGATTAGACTTTTTCCTGAATCTGAATTCACCCTCGTTCTATTTTCACATTAGATCATATCATCAATTTACATTAGTAAGAGCCTTGTGCAGTTTTTACTTGTTTCTGGTCCTTTACACATACCTAGATAATTTCCAGGAGGAAGGAAGAGTTGAGCAATAGTCATAAAAGAAAAGTTAGAGGAAAACATTTGATGTAGGGTTTAGCACAGAAACAAAGAAAGAAATCGGAAAGAAAAATGCTACATATGGTTATATTGAAACAAAAATGATCAGTACATCTAAAAATTCTAAGAAATTTAAAAACAAGCAAATGGGAAGACACAGCAGCATATATGATTTGCAGTAACAATTTTTTTAATGTTTTTTTAAAATATGAAATGTATTGTCAAATTGGTTTCCATACCACACCCAGTGCTCATCCCAACAGGTGCCCTCCTCAATACCCATCACCCACCCTCCCCTCCCTCCCACCCCCCATCAGCCCTCAGTTTATTCTCAGTTTTTAAGAGTCTCTTATACTTTGGCTCTCTCCCTCTCTAACCTCTTTTTTTTTTTTCTTCCCCTCCCCCATAGACTTCTGTTAAGTTTCTCAGGATCCACATAAGAGTGAAAACATGGTATCTGTCTTTCTCTATATGGTTTATTTCACTTAGCATCACACTCTCCAGTTCCATCCACGTTGCTACAAAGGGCCATATTTCATTCTTTCTCATTGCCACGTAGTACTTCATTGTGTCTATAAACCACAATTTCTTTATCCATTCATCAGTTGATGGACATTTAGGCTCTTTCCATAATTTGGCTATTGTTGAAAGTGCTGCTATAAACATTGGGGTACAAGTGCCCCTGTGCATCAGTACTCCCGTATCCCTTGGGTAAATTCCTAGCAGTGCTATTGCTGGGTCATAGGGTAGGTCTATTTTTAATTTTCTGAGGAACCTCCACACTGTTTTCCAGAGTGGCTGCACCAGTTTGCATTCCCACCAACAGTGCAATAGCATTCCACAAATAAAAATCATTCTAACATAAAAGACTAACATCCTGATAGAAAAATAGCCAAATGACATTTGGAGATGATCCACAAATGAGGAGCTGTAAATGAGCAACTAATGTGAAACATCCAGCCACAGAAATAAATACAAATTAATGAACAATTGAGAAAGTTTTTTATTACATAAGAAATTTGACAGATATTATTTAGGTTTAGGGGAAATAGGCCCCTTATATAAATGCTGGTAGTTATGTAAAGTGATGAGCATTTTTATAGGTCAATTTGGCAATACATTAAAAAATGTCTTAATCTTCATACCTTAGACCTTATGCTTTAATTTAGGAGTTTGGTCTGAAGAAATGATCAGAAATGACATGAAGATACATGAAATGATATTCATCACAGCCTTATACTGTGAAAAATGAGAAGCAATTGAATTCTACAAAAATGAGAATAATGGATTATGGATTATAATATGGAATCCTGGGTAATCACTAAAATAATGTCTTTGGAGAATACATACGGTATGGAAAATATTGTCTGTAGGCTGCTTAAATTGATGTACATTATTTCAAATATACTATATTTCATCTAAGATACTATTATTTGGAAGAGGCATCATTTTCTCTGGCACTAAGAAAGAAAACAATAAAAATAACACCCAAGATATGAAATCTTAGAAGACCCTGGCATAAAGGTAGGCCGAGTCAGAATAAATGAGAAGTAGACTTGTCTCTGGAAAGGGACAGCAAAGAAACGAGTTGGTCCCCATTCAGAGCGTGGTTCTAATTCGTACCACCACCATGATCCAAAAAACTTCAAGCAGAGAGAAAATGTCATGCTCACAATTGGTAAGTTCCCCCAAGTAAGCAAACATCGGTCCTCTGGCCGAAACTGGACTTCATGCAGATAGCAATCTTTTCTTTTGTAACTTTGTCAGTGATTTTTATTTTATTTTATTTTATTTTATTTTATTTTATTTTATTTTATTTTATTTTATTTTATTTATTTTTTTTTTCAACGTTTATTTATTTTTGGGACAGAGAGAGACAGAGCATGAACGGGGGAGGGGCAGAGAGAGAGGGAGACACAGAATCGGAAACAGGCTCCAGGCTCTGAGCCATCAGCCCAGAGCCTGACGCGGGGCTCGAACTCACGGACCGCGAGATCGTGACCTGGCTGAAGTCGGACGCTTAACCGACTGCGCCACCCAGGCGCCCCATGTGATTTTTTTTTTAGACACCTTTGCTTCTAAAATGAGTTTCTATATCAGAATTGTTAGAAATGAAAAACTGTCTAGCGTGAAAGGCGATACTAAATATATGCAATTGGAGGGAGATACTCCAAAATTTAGCAGTGAAGCCCAATGTGTTGGATTACATACGTATTTTACAAAACTTCTCCATGAACATTTATTACGTATATTTAAAATGTTTACCTTAATTAGGATTCGCATAATTGTTTATAGTCTATTTTCTTAATTTGATCTCCCCTATTAGTATATTTTGAATCGTTGCCAACCTTTGGCAACAAAGCTCAGGCATTTTAGACTTTCTGTAATTTCAGCACTTTGGAAAAGAGCTGTGTTTATTTTGGCTGCAGACCTGTGGGTTATTACTGTCAGCAGGTGTGTGAAAAGTCTTCCAAAACCCTGGATCCCTGCATTGAGGGATCAAAAAGAAAAGAAAAAAGGAGGGGTGCTCAAGACCACAGGCTCTGAGTGAGACCCATGCTCCGATTTCAGCTTTGACCCTTCAGTTGTATGACCCTAAGCAAGTTATTTAAGTGGTCGTAAGACTCAGTTTCCTCATTGTTACAACAATGATAATTGTGTAATGGAGAGAATGAAACGAAACAATGTCAAAGGCCCATCATGTAATATCCCTGTTGGGATTCTAAATCAAGGTCTATGAGAGCAACTACTTGAAAATGTGATTTATTTTTAATGTCCCTTTGCTCTTCTTCAACGTAGTCACTCAAACAGTGATCATGCGTAAGAGAGACCTTTCAAAATTTATCATCTCTTCAGTGTTTCCCTTTTTAAATTACATATTCTCTATTCCAGCAAATAGAAAAAGGTCGGGGGTGGGGGAGGGAGATACTCATGATGAGCACAGCCTTGATGCAGAAAACAGAAAGGGAAAATTTCTAGGCCGATTTCACTGAACAAAGATGCAAAAATCCCCAAACCAAAATGGCCAGCAAACCAAATTCTGCAATACACAAGTAAGTATACACCATGACCAAGTTGGATCTATCCAGGAGGAATGCGGGGCTGGTCTGACATTAGAAAAATCCATATAATTTGTCACATTAACAGAATACATGAAATAAATATGATCGTCTCATATAGATGCAGTAAACCATCTAATAAAATTCTACATCCATATATCTTTTTGTAAAAAAGGAACTTTTAACAAACCAGAAGGGAACTTCCTAAATCTGATAAAAATTATGTACCAAAACCCTAAAATAAACATTAATTGTAAGTTCTCTAGTGTGTCCCTAATTGGGTGCAGTTTGGAAACCTGTTTTGACTTCTTCCTTCATTTTTTTTTTAATGTTTATTTATTTTTGAGAGACAGAGACAGAGGGCAGGTGGAGGAGGGGCAGAGAGAGAGAGGGAGACAGAATCCGAAGCAGGCTCCAGGCTCCGAGCTGTCATCACAGAGCCCGACGCGGGGCTCGAACTCACAAGCTGTGAGATCATGACCTGAGCTGAAGTTGGACGCTTAACCGACTGAGCCACCCAGGTACCCCTCTTCCTTCATTTCTAAATGACTTTTTTTTTTTTTAATTTCTTAAAAATATGTATGTTTTAAAATGCTTATTTTTGCGTGAGGGAGAGAGCAGGAAAGGGACAGGGAGAGGGAGACAGAGGATCCAAAGCAGGTTCCATGCTGACAGCAGAGAGACCAATGTGGGGCTGAAACTCACGAACCTTGAGACCATGACCCGAGCCAAAGTCGATCACTTAACTGAACCACCCAGTGGTTCCTTCCATTTCTGAAACAAGCTTTTGTTGTTCTTCACTATTAACTGTCTTTGTTCTTTTGAAACTAATGTATTCTCCCATTTTATTTTACTTTGAAATGGTATACCTTTTTAGTCTTCTCATCTCTCTGAAATGCATTTTATTGTTATTTTTTTCTAACTATTTTGTCCCCAAATTCTTCCTTTTTATACTCAAGTGTTTCTGCTTCAAAAAGGTAGAAAGTCTAAGTGTGAATTTATTTTTCTCAATATGAATAACATTGAGGTTCAGATCTCAGCTATGATAGTGTTCAAGAATTATCACTGGAACTAGGGTAGTAGTGTAGGTCATTAGAGTGGTGTCAGCGCCTGACTGGGATGTTGTGTTTCACCAATGGAAGCCAGTAAATCTTGAAAATGATTGTCCACAATCAGTCCTGTGTTATTAGAATGTTCCTTACTGTGACTCCAGACATAAAGGCTGGTATAATCTTTTAACTATAGAAGTCTTAGAAATTAATTTTATGCAATACACGTCCGGTAATAATGAGGCTCTGTTGTATGGTGTACCTCCCTGGAAGGTACCAGGAGCAACAGAGAAGAGTGAAAAGCAGACAGTGAGCAGGAGACATTGTTTCTGTGGCCAGTATTGTGGGCTGAATCGTCTTCTCACATTGGAAGAGCTAGCCACGAGTGTTGTGTGTCCACCCCTTCTGTTATTCGTCATTGTAAATTTTACATGGTTTCACATTTAAATAAAACCTCAGTTTCAGAAAGTATTGTATGTCATATCTCAATAAAACTCAGTCTAGGGGCGCCTGGGTGGCTCAGTAGGTTAAGCCTCTGACTTCAGCCTCTGACTTCAGGCCATGATCTCACGGTCCGTGGGTTCGAACCCTGCATCGGGCCCTGTGATGACAGCTCAGAGCCTGGAGCCTGCTTGGGATTCTGTGTCTCCCTCTCTCTCTGCCCCTCCCCCACTCATGCTCTGTCTCTCTCACTCTCAAAAATGAATACATGTTAAAAAAAATTTTTTTATTTTTTATTTTTATTATTATTTTTTTAACATGTATTAACTTTTGAGACAGAGAGAGAGCATGAACAGGGGAGGGTCAGAGAAAGAGGGAGACACAGAATCTGAAACAGGCTCCAGGCTCTGAGCTGTCAGCACAGAGCCAGATGCGGGGCTCGAACTCACGGACTGCGAGATCATGACCTGAGCCCAAGTCGGCCGCTTAACCGACTGAGCTACCCAGGTGCCCCCCCCCCCAAAATTTATTTTTTATTTTTTATTTTTATTTTTTTTTAATTTTTATTCTTTAATGTTTACTTATTTTTGACAGAGAGAGAGAGCATGAGCAGGGGAAGGGCAGAGAGAGAGAAAGGTAGACACGGAATCCAAAGCAGGCTCCAAGCTCTGAGCTGTCAGCACAGAGCCCGACACGAGGCTCGAACTCCCAGACCGCAAGATCATGACCTGAGCCAAAGTCGGACGCTTAACCGACTGAGCCACCCAGGTGCCCCCCAACATTTTTTTTTAAATAAAAAGTAAAAATAATAAAACTGAGTCTAATTATATACAAAATTACCATTTTCATTTTCCACTATGCTTTAATAACATGGAAAAATCAAAATTGCTTTTCCTGGTTTTCCTCAAGGGCAGCTGAATGTACTTCAAATACTATTTAGTTATAAGACAACCTTATCATATTTGGAGATCGATAGAATAAATGTTGCCTCACGTAGCTGAAATGTTTAGAGAGGTATGCTATTTTCATTATGTTCAGAAAAAATATGTACTTATAATTTGGTATATCATATTCTAGTAATAGAGAGATGGGTACAGAAAATTCCTACTTACCTGGAGTAATTTTTAAAGATATGTCTTGATGAATTTAGTTATTTTAGTTACCTAAGAGTTATATTCTGATTTAAAAATAACCACTTTTCAAAGAATACAATAAAATATTCACAGCACTACAACTCTGGGGAGCTTAATTTAATCATTGATGGCTCAGGAAGCAGCTCAGAATCTTTCAGTGCCTCCTTTTTTTTTTTCTTAATACAAGGGTCTCAGATTTTATTTCTTTTAGCATTTATTTTTGAGAAACAGAGACAGAGCACGAGCAGGGGAGGGGCAGAGAGAGAGGGAGACACAGAATCTGAAGCAGGCTCCAGTCTCTGGGCTGTCAGCACAGAGCCCGACGTGGGGCTCGAACTCACAAACCATGAGATCGTGCCGTGAGCTGACGTCAGACGCTTAACCGACTGAGCCACCCAGGCGCCCCACAGTGTCTCATTTCATAATGAACCTCAGTACAGGGTAAAATGAAAATTCTTTGAATTTCCTGATTATTTGGATTATGAATGAGCATATATGTTTTGTAAAGGTCATGAAAGCTGTGTTGTATGTGCCCTTATGTATTTTCCCATAATCCTGTCTACCTCTGTTATGGGCATTATAGAAAGGAGAGGTTGAAACTTACCCTCCTCGGTTGGAAGGTAGAAATGAAAATTACTCCGGTTAAACCAGAATTTCTCAAAGAACATGTGGACCACCTGTCTTAGAATCATCTAGGGTACTATTAGAAATGCAGATTCCTGTATCCTTCACCAAACCTGCTGAATCACTGTATCTGGGAAAGATCCCAGGATAGTGACAGGCTCTCCAGGTAATTCTCACAAAAGTTTGTGAATCATTGCCAGATGGCTTCTGGACCTGAGTGAGCAACCTAGGGTAGCCAGCACCAAAACAGTTCTTCCCATGAATGCTGATACAGGAAACAAATGACGAAGATTGAAGTGGGTGTGCCACTTCCCACGGAGTATGGGAACAGGAAATAATATGTTCTACCATCAGACCGAAGGAATTTGAGAGGCAAAGTTGGAAATAGTTCAGAGCTATTTCATTCATATTTATAACATAGGCTTACTGAAGGTGTAGATTTCTTGTTGTATTTTTCTTTATTGATGTGAAGTAACATGAAATTAGCTGAGCATCATTTGATTCATTTGGAACATGTTTTTATTGTTTTAATGCTTTGCTTTTACTTCGAACACTATAGTAAATGTCTTTTGGGGTTTCTTTTCACTAAGTATCTTGAATTTTCAGAGCTTTAGATGCCAAAGAATTACTTATTTTTGTTAATCAAGCCAATTTTACTTGTAGTTCTAGTTATAATTATCTGTTACCACTGGGACCAGAATATAATGGTATTTAGAAAGAACTTCTTTTTCCCTTTTTTTTTCCTTTTATGCCACTGTGGAAAGCTGAGTTGATGATAGTTCTGTTTGATAGTTTCCATTGGTTTTTCCCATGAGAGTTAGACATGCATAAACCTCCCTTAACCACCTCTCTCCTTCCCCCTTCAACAATCCCCTATCCACCTAACCCCATCTGAAGGGTCAGTCAACAGTATTTATTTATGAAGCACTTATTACACTATGGGAAGTCGCAAAAGAAGACTTTCCTTTTCAATATTCTATTACTGTTGAGAATTCAGTAGTAGAATTCAAATCTCGCTCCACAGCTCTATTATCCCAAAGTTCGCAATACTCACTTCTGCTCCGAGGCAGCCTTCGCTAAGCCACGGGTCGATCATCAAGGCTGACCTTAGTATTTCCTCCACCTGTCTTCTCCAGAATGCTCCCCAGCCGTATGCACTGTGGGCCTTCTGGTTTTACCATGGGCTGTTCTTGGGTACGCGTGATCATCAGTTCCAAATCCTAGTCTGCCCCTCTGTTTACAAAAGGAGTGGGTTGAAACCAGGCTGCTTTCTCCTTGTCGTTTTGACCTTTCAGCCTCCATGGGTGAGACACTAGCACCTGGTGAAGGAGATTTCAGACAGCATCATTAAGTAGGAGAGATACAGGTTAAAGCTCTGCAGCACTATTTTGGGTTTTCACTTGCATCTCCCAGGGGATAAGATCTCAAGGGTTGGGACCTTTTAGACAGAGAAAGTCACCCTCCCGAATGCTCCTGCCTGCCTTGCTTTCAGTTCTGTATTACCACCTCAAAAAGCCTTCCTTCTCTGAATCTTTCAACTCCCCCTATTCCTCCACTGAAAGGGACGTCCTTGTCTGAGCATATGTGTGTACATGTGTATGCATACATGTAGGTGGAGGATGATAGACAAACTGACTGTGGGTCCTCCAATTCATGTTTCTTATTCAGTAATTCTCTCCAGGCAGCTGTGAGCTGGTGGTTTCTTTGCTGATTAACCCACACGTTAAGCAGGCGTGCACACACACGTTCATATAGATTGTACTGGATGGTATAAAACCCAAATATCGAGAATAGAATAAAGCCACAATATTAGTAAAGTTCATGCCCTGGCTGGTAAATAAATAGGTCTGTAAAGAACTATTTGACATCTTTATGGATCTCTTCAGGAGCCACAAAAGAGCTGGACTAGCTCTTGATGACTTTCTCTCCCTTTCACAGTGGTCACATCGCACACATTTTATTTCAGAATCTGCCTCGGAAAAATATGAGGATGAAAAATATAGGCTTCCCAATTAAACTGAGTTTCAGATAAACTATAAATAATGCTCCATGAAATACTTAGGATATACTAAAAATTATCTGGTGTTCATTTAGAATTCAGATTTTTTTTTTTTTTTAAATTTTTTTTTTCAACGTTTATTTATTTTTGGGACAGAGAGAGACAGAGCATGAACGGGGGAGGGGCAGAGAGAGAGGGAGACACAGAATCGGAAACAGGCTCCAGGCTCTGAGCCATCAGCCCAGAGCCTGACGCGGGGCTCGAACTCACGGACCGCGAGATCGTGACCTGGCTGAAGTCGGACGCTTAACCGACTGCGCCACCCAGGCGCCCCTAGAATTCAGATTTATCTGGGTATCCTGCATTTTTTTCTGGCAACTCTTTTCCTACCATAACACCTTGTTTATCTCTAGTCTTACTGCTAATATCTTAGACTAGGGACTCTACCTCCAATCTGGGTATCTGCACCTGCCTGGGTGGCCTTCCCAGCTCTACTCTTCTGATTTCCCCTCATAGCCTGCTACACACTAAATTTTTAAAAACTGCTGTTTTCATTATGTTTCTCTTCCACACAAGAAAGTATGATGCTTCCGTTGCTTTCCAAAGCGATTTTCACTGTGCAATTTTATACTAGATTTTGTGTGTGTCTGTTATGCATTTCCTTGGTGAACCTTTCTCTTTTAACAGAATCTCAAAGAGGCATCTTTGAGCTATGTGAAGAACTGTGGCTTATACAAAGAAACAAAAGTGGGTGAGTTTAGAAACATGCACCTTGCCTCAATGATGACTTTTCCTTTAGACATCAGTAGGTTGAAAGCCCCCTCATATCATTCAACTCCTGCCAACATCTTGCAGGATAGGCAGCAGGTCAGGCATTATTACTTTCATTTCAAAGACAAGGTCACTAAATCCCAGAGATGTGAATTGTAAAACAATTACATGGCATAGCCAGAGTTTGAATAGCAATCTGCCAACTGAAGTTGATTTCTCTGTCTACTTTTATGGACCACCAGTATTGAAAAATATAAAATCAACTTTGATACAATATATTAAACAATATTTAAAAAAATTTTTTTAATGTTTATTTTTGAGAGAGGGAAAGACAGAGCACAAGTGGGGGAGGAGCAGATAGAGAGGGAGACACAGAATCCAAAGCAGGCTCCAGGCTCTGAGCTGTCAGCAGCACAGAGCCCAACGTGGGGCTCGAACCCAGGAACCGAGAGATCATGACCTGAAGTTGGATGCTTAACCGACTGAGCCACCCAGGTGCCCCATAAGCTTTGTATATATTTAAGCCTCAAAAAGGTTTCTCTCCCAACCCTGAAGAGATGTTCTCATTCCCTTCTGTCTGGTGGACCTTGTCATTTAGCTGTCAGTTACATATCACAACGATTGGATGTTTGGCCATTTGACCTATAGGGATGGCTTTTTAATGTGGTCACAATGGTGGAATATACCTGTGTTCCATTGCTACTATTCCTCAAATATTTAGAGATTATCAGGGTGTTTCAGAGCTCATTTATAAGTCACAAAATCATTAACATTTTATGTTTACTCACTTAAAAGCATAAAAAGGGAATAACTTAATTTGGTTATTCATCGATTCTGCTTGGTTCTAAATTTTGTCTTTTTCCACAAATGTGTTCTCAAAAAAATAAAAATAAAACTTCATTTGCCTCCCAGTCCTCCATACTTTTCCTATCTCTTTAGCCTCACCTTTTAAAAAAAAATAATTTTATTTATTTTTTTCATCATTATAAGTGCACTCTTTATCTCCAGCCCTTTTCCCCCATCCCACTCCCACCCCCCCCACTCTGATAACCATCTGTAGTTAAGAGTCTATGATTTGTCTCCCCCCCTTGCTCATTTGTTTCTTAAATTCCAGTGAAATCATATGGTATTTGTCTTTCTCTGACTTATTTTACTCAGCATTATACTCTCTAGCTCTATCTGTGTTGTTGCAAATGGCAAGAATTTATTCTTTTTTTTTTTTTTTTATGGCTGAAATATGCCACTTCTTCTTTTCCTGTTTATCAATCAATGGACATTTGGGCTGCTTTTATAGCTTGCCTATTGTATAATGTATAATGTATATTATTGTATAATAAACGTAAGAGTGCAAGTAACCCTTTGAATTAATGTTTCTGTGTTTTTTGAGTAAATACCCAGTAGAGCAATTCCTGGGTCGTAGGGTAGTTCTATTTTTAATTTTTTGAGGAATCTCCATACTGTTTTCTACAAATGGCCGCACCAATTTACATAGTCACCAACAGTTTAAAAAGAAAATCTATGGACTTCTCATGGCTTGAATATCATTTCTATATCTGCAGCCCAGCCACCCTCTATACATATAACTTTCATATTTAATCACCCAGATGAACATTATCTTGTGTGTCTAAAAGCCATTTCACACTTAATATGTATCTTATGAAATGTCAATTCTGTAATGCTCAGGGGGGAAAAAAAGAAAAAAAAGTTTAGAGACATTCTTTTCTTTCTTTCAAACCTTACATTTGGTATATTAGCAAATCTTGTGGGCCCCACATTTCAAATATATCTTCAGTTTGATACCTTTTTGCTACGTCCACTGCTTCCCTACCCAAATCACCATTATCTCTCACCTGGTCTCCCCTTTTGTCTCTGCACGCCTTGACAGAGGAGCCAAAGTTCTCTGTTAAAATGTAAATAAGACTATGTCACTCTGGTGTGTAAAGCCCATCAGAGCTTCCCATCTCACTACGAAGAAGCCAAAGTCCTTATAAATGGTCCATAAGACCTTACCTGATTGCCTCTGGGGCCACAACCTTTGATGCTCTCACCACAGTCCCCTTTCACCCTCTTCTCCCCATGCCAGCCTCCTGGATGGTCCTCCTACAGGGCAGGGTGCGTTGGGTGTGGACTTTTTGCTTGCTGTTCCTCCTCTCTCACACACCAGCATGACTTACTTCTGTCTTGTACGTCTTTAATGTTATTTCCCCAAGACTTTTAGCAACCTTTCCTGCCTTATTTCTCTTATTTGCAGTTACCACCTTAACATACTAAATATTTTAGGGGTGCCTGGGTGGTTCAGTCGACTGAGCGTCTGTCTGACTTCGGCTCAGGTCATGATCTCTTGGTCCATGAGTTCAAGCCCTGAGTCAGGCTCTGTGCTGACAGCTCAGAGCCTGGAGCCTGCTTCTGATTCTGTATGTGTCTCTCTCTCTGCCCCTCCCCCACTCATTCTCTCTCTTCCTCTGTCTCTCAAAACTAAACCAAAAAAAAAAAATTTTTTTTGAACATTAAAAAAACATACTAAATACTTTGCCAGCTTATCTTATTTTCTACCCAGCTCACAGTAAGCATAAGTAAATATTTGAATAAATGAATGTGAAGATGATTTTCCTGTGTTGGAGATATTTTAAAAATTTCATCATGTATTTTGATGCAAATCTAAAAGTGGTTTTCACAAAACAGTTTGAATAATCATTCATCAGTGTGTGCAGCCTTCTAATATGATTACTTTGAGGAAGTAAAGACTGAAAAACATATTTGATAACATATTTACTATTAGCAAACGTGGATGTAAATATAAAAAGTATTGGAAGAAAACACACATTGAATGTATTATTAAATCTGAACTGACTTCCTTAAGAGGTGATTATGAATACAAATGTAGGACTCTAAGCTGTGCAGAGAAACTATGAGTCATTTCAGACACAGGAAATCATGTCAGATAAAGCTTAAAGGCAAAGAGTGACTCTGGTGATTGAAAGTTGGTAAGTGATGATAAAGGTTAATAATATTAGTATTATATTGATATTTATTAAGGACATAGGTACATAGGTAGCATGGGATTGTGCTAAGTGTCATGCATGGTGGTATCTTTATTTTTTCATTCTACAGAAAGAAAAAAGAATGTCAAAGCTTAGGCAAAGTTAAGTAGCTTGCCTACTGTCCCATGGGCTTTAATGGTGGAGGCCATGCATGAATTTAGATCTATCTGATCCCGAAGCTCAAGTCCCTGACTACTGAGTGGAGCTGTATCTGATTATGAGATTAAGTTCTAATGGCAGCTCGCAGAGTGAAATTTAGGCAGAGGTTAAACTACTGCAGAAAATCCTGTAAGGAGACCATTTTGGAGAGCAACATGCCATTTCCCAGAAAGCCCAGCACAGCCGGGATTTCCTCTACTACTGGATCAGATTGCAACTGCTTTGGCTGAACATATGAAGGAGGTAGTTTGCAGTTAGGGGCAAGTTGTGCGTGGTTCGAAAAATACCTGTAAACCCTGGATGCACACACTGTGGGGTTAGATGCCCTCGACAGAAGAAGCACTAAGAGACTGAATGAAAGTAGAATCAAGTCTCCCATCAGAATTTTCCTGTGCAGTTTCAACTGTTCATTCTCGCTCCTTCCCCTTCGCTCTCTTTTCTTCTGTATGTGTATATGGTTGATGTAGCATATATCACTTTATGTGATGCGATCTTGCTAACAGTCAAGCAGCTTTGCTGGTCTAGAGAGGATTATTTAATGGTCTACAATATTGAAAATCTTGTCAAAATAGTTATTGTTTGTTGTAGCGCAGCCACCTATCCAAAGCTGGGAGAATCAGGTAGCGCATCCATCATGGGAATACATCAACTATCTCCAGAATTAACAAAAGGGATGGCTTCCACTGTGTAAAAGAAGATTTCAAGTGTCTCCGTGAGCCAGTCAGCATTGACTCTGTGTCCCTCACGTTGTTGAGAATAGTTCTCCTCGACCCCACTCCCACCCCAGCACACTGAGGCAAGGGGCACGCTTCTACCAATATAGAAGTGTTCTCGGCAGAGCTGAGTCACGCCGTTCTACTTCCCAGATTAGGAAAGCAGAATCTGGGGAGTTTGGATTGAGTGTAGTCTGGAAACCCTTCTCCTGGATCGTCTATGACATCCTCCTATGAGATGATTTCCTTACTCTCCAATCATCACTATTGGTTTGAAACAACGGCACTTGATAAATGTTCACTGAACTTAAGTACTAACTTAGGGTTTCTCCCCCTAAATGAGGGGCTTTTGAATCCTACCCAGTCCTAACCTATCCATTCTCCTGTTTGCAGTTGTTGGCACCTACCCAAGATGTTCCTTGGGGTATGTGGAGGAGAAGCTGTCCCAAAGCTCTGTGTAGTGGCCGAGAGGATCTCACTGAAGAGCTGAGAACAGTACGTCAGAGAGACCACCGCTTGAAAGCCTGTCGTGCTTAGACTCCTTTCGAAAGAGGCCGCCCCGACCACAACCCCCTAAGCAGGTAGCAACGCAGTCTGTTTCTTCAGCATGGGTGACCACGTTGTCTAGCATGTGAGCCGTCCATCCTAGCCACAGATGGAGTAGGAGAGGACACCTGGCTCAGAGGTAGCCAGCCTATGGGCTGCTCAGTGGCTTCCGAGATAGCCTCCAAGGAGAGCTTTCCCCTAAAAGGACAATGGTGACAGATTCTCTCCTCGGGGTCATTTGATAGTAGACAGAGAACTGGCAGCAAGTGGGAACAGGATGGAAAGAGCTGCGGTTGTTTGTGCACCTTGAATTATGGCCGCATTCTGAAGGCATCTGACAAAGAGCTGACGCAGAGGTGTGCCGGGGCTGGCCCTTACAGGCCCGAGAGCTGGTGCGCGCATCTCTTCCCAGCTCTGCCGTGGGTCGGTGGGAACACTGGCACCACATAAACTGGGTTTTGTTACAGCTGAGATCTCCCGCCTCCAGATCTGGTTGTTCAGCATTTATTTACCAGCACATCGCTGGGCAGGGGGAGGGATGGGAGCAGGGGAAGCAGTCACCTCTTCTTGTGGGTCCTTTGTCTGAAAAGCAAACAATGCTTAAGGTAGTATGTTGCCGCGGTTGGTATTAAGATCATAATAAAAAAGACATTAGAGAAAACGTGGTGAAATACGTGATTTAAGTCTCAGTCGTCCAGGTACAAAACTCATAGGAATGTGGTCAGAATGTGGTAGTACTTTTCTGGTTCCTGATGCCTATCAAAGGCACAGGCCCCCACCTCCCAGGCCCACAAAGGACGACCTGACAAGCCGGTTAAGCCTCAGGTCTTATTTCCACATGTATCCTTTACCCCTGTGACTTGAGGCAACTTGAGGGCACACGTTACTTCAAACCGCAAGAGCCCGATGAATATAGTTTTTGAGTACCTTTTTTTTTCCTTTTAAATGTAGGGAGAATAGGCCAGATCAGTACAGTCAAAAGACTAGATATGACTTTGGAATGAGGCTTGATCCCCCCCATACTACTTCACCCCTTCCTAGTAGCGTAATTCATCATCTATGCCTCAGTCTCCTTAGCTGTAAAATAGGGATGAAAAACAATAAGCTCAGAGATGTTTGTAGGGATTACATAAAGTACCATGTGTAAAACACCAGCAGAGCTCCCCGCACTTGTCACGCATTCAAGTAACCTTAGCTCTTTCTCCTCTCTTCAACAGACTTCTCGAAGCCTTTACAACAGCTGCTGCTTTTCTGTCAAGTCGGCAGAATCAACACAATTACTTCACTCTCCACTCACACTAATATGAACTAGGTTGTATGACAATGCATTCTTTATGAGTTTACGTGTTTGTATATAAGGCCAACTAAACTATTTTACATATGGCTTAATTATTACCGTCCTTTTAAACAACTTTTTCCTTACACTCAGCTCAGCGCTCCTGTAAGTCAGTCCACAAATTACTGTGCTCATTTCCTTTTCTTTTTAAACAACTCCTTAGACTCTGGGCAAAGAACTATGCTAGGTGTTGTAAGGGAATTAAGAAAAACAGATGCTTATGTAATACACAGCTAAAGATACAAAGAAGAGGAAAGGGAGGGAATACTCGACAGTCTTGACAGTCTTCCTGAGTATCCTCTTCCCACTGCCCAGCTTCTGGGGAGCTAAACTGAATGATAATACCATGTGTCTTTTAAATCCCTCATTTACTGTCTTGCTGTTTATTTACCCCTAGCTTACTTAGGTCATCTGCCCTTAGTCCCATTATCACTGCTAGTACATGAAGGCTGAAATCCGCCCATTTGCCAGGAGTAATTCATGGGAGGTTGTGCTTGTCAGTATCAGATGATTTAAGGGGAGCCCCTTGCAAATGGACTGGCTTTTGACATGTGGGCCTTAATTCTTTGCCGGAATTAAATTTGTTTCGAAGTTTCTGATTTGCAAACAAAGCATTTTAAAACAAGCAGTGTGATGTACAAATTACCATCCTTCAGTTCATATTAGAATAATCCACTCTAAATCTGTTTGACATTTACCCCGTAAGAATTTTGCATCAATAAATCATTTCTGTAGCATCTTAAAATGCGCATAAGTAATCATATAACATCCTGCATCTCCAGGGCCTGTCCCGTTAGTGTGAATAAAAAAAATAATAAATTATAGTAATCAAGACATAATTATGTTGTCTTAAAAAGCTAAGGGTCATTTGGACTTGATTACTGAAGGAGTTATCAGTGCCAAAGAAAAGTCAGGGAACTACTTACTGGCTTGGGCCTGTAATTAAACATCTGGGACTGACATTTCGGTCATCAGAAGTAGCACCTTTGGAATAAATTTCAACACTGCCTTTTAGAGGAGCTACAGCAAATACAGAACCAGTGTAAGGGCTGGAGAGAGGTTGGTGGAGGAAGGGCCGACTGGTCTCAACATCAGCATTTAGCTATTAGGAAAACTGACGTCACAGTAGCTTGCCTAAAGTCCATATATAGTATTCAAATACTAGTTTGGGAAGAGTCGCGTTGTAATTTTGTCTAAGAACCTCCACCCCCCCCTCCCACCCCCACCCCGCGCAACACACACACCTGGTGTCCAGGGACCGCTCACCTGGAATGCGGGTGGGTGGTTTTAAGAATTACAACGCCTGTTTGTTGCGTGCTGGATGGCTCACCTGAATGCACAGTGCCGCTCCAGCCTCACCCTCCCACACTTAGAGAAGTATTTGCCAGATCTTTTCATCCCCTCTTACCCAAAGCTCTCAACTGATTAGGGGCAACGCAACAGTCTCCTCAAACCCCTTAAACGTCCTCCGGCGGGTCCCTGGCTCGCTGTCCGGTCTCCTCGTGGTGGTTTATCTCTTTTCTGCCCCTTCAGGGGTCTCAGGTGGGACCTGGGTGGGGTGCTCGGCTCCGCTCTTGGGCCTCAACCCTGGGGAGGGATGCGCCCTGGCAGACAGATTCCACCTCCCGCTCGCGCTCGGCGGCCGGCGGCCTCGCGGCGGCGGTGAAGGAGGAGGATTCGGAGGAGGAGGGAGTTGGCGGCCGCCGGGGCCGGGCAGCGGGCCCCGTCCGCGGCGGGCGCGCTCCGCGGTCCTCCCTCGCTCGTCTCCCATGCTCATATTTGGACTCGGCTGCCCGTGCCCAGGAATTTCCCGTCATGCCTCCCGCCGCCCCGTCCGTCGCCCGGAGCCTGGGAGGGAGGGAGGGAGGGAGCGAGGCTCGGACGGCGGCGGCGGCGGCGGCGGCGGCTCCCCGGCCCTTCCATGCGCCCACGGCGGACCCTCCCGCGCCCCCTCTCGCTCTGCCTCTGCCTCTGGCTGGCCGCGACTGCGGCGCGGGGAGCCGCGCAGTCAGGTAAGTTCGGGCTCCTTCGCCGCCTCACCTCCCCCTTCCCACCCCAGCCCTGCCGAGTTGAGGTGTGACCCCGACCCCTGATCCCCTCCGAGTGCCGGGCTGCGCCCCCTTCAGACTCCTGCGGGGACGCCCCCTTTCCTGAGCTCAGGAGGGGCGCGGAAGAGGAGCGCCCCTCGCGGGCGGTGTGTGTGTGTGTGGGGGGGGGGGGTTGGGGGGGGGTGGATGGAAGGAGGTCAAGCTGGCTTCGCCCCCGCCTACGGGAGGCGTCTGGCCGCCTCGCTGACACCTTATCTCGTCCCCGGCGCGAACTTGAGCCCGAGGGAAGCGCTCGCCCGGCGCGGGCCCCCGGGGAGGGGCTTGGCGGGGCAGCCCGCAGGGGGCAGGGGAGGGGCGCCGCGCAGGGGGTCTCCCGGAGCCCCCGCTCGGCGCAGGACCGCCCCGCCAAAGTGCCCGCTCGGATAACGGGCCGGGGCGCGTGGGAATGCGCGGGTCAGGCCCGCGCCTCCCGCCGGGCGTCCAGGAGGGGCGTGGGGCGCCGACGCGCCGGGAGGAAGCGCCGGGAGCGGCGGGAGGCGAGGAGGGGACACCGGGGGCGCACTGCCCACCCCCCCCCCCCCCGCCCGCCGCGTCGCCCGCGCCTCGGGCTCAGGCTCAGGCTCAGACTCCCGCGGGCCCCGCTGGTATCTAATAGGCCAAAACCGAACAAAACCCCGAGTATGCCAGGTACCAGTCTTGTTGTTTTTAAGGGGAAAAAAGCATCCGAGTCTGTTTTGTAAGTTTTACAGTGGACTGTTTTAAAGTGAACGAAAGTGTGAACGGAAGGTACCATTCCTGCATTCCTTGGTTTAGGACTATAATTGTGGTAATTCTGAGGTCTTAACACGATAATTTTTGAAGATCGTTTTCTTCAAATATTAGTGAGGGCTTTTTCTTTTACGTAAGGTTATTTATGAAAAGTAATGATCAGAGATTACAAATGTAGGTTTAGGTAAATGTGAAATTACACGAACGTTGCTATTTGTGATGAGTGTCTAACTTACTAATCATCAGAGCTTCTCAGTTCTTAATTTTTTTTTTTTTCTGGAATGATAGAACAAAAATTTTAGTTCCTCAGTTGAGATTAGAAAATTTTAGTTTGCTTTTGGTTTTGCCACCAGTAGACTAAACTGTCAACATTAGATATGGCTTACAATTAGGACTTATAAATTAGTTGAAAGCCGACTCTATTAAGCATACTTTATGTTCAGAACCCTCTGGTCTGTTTCTTCATATTTCCATTTGTAACACTGGTGGCAAAATAGATTTTAAAAGTTGGTCTCGTCTATAACAAAAATCTTCAGGATTCAGGTAACTTATAAAATTGCCAATTTAGATTAATGGGAGCTTTTTAAATGTTTAATTTTATTAAATGTGCAGTTTATAAATACTAATTTAAGCAATGATATCAATTGCATGATTGAAAACAGTACTGATTAGTACTGTTTTTTTTTTTAAAGATCTTTTATGAATTTGTATTTTACGAGTACCTTTAATAGTACTTCTTGGGAAATACAACAGGTTCTAACAGCACTTTTTATTAGTGGTCTTCTAGAAAATACTGTGCTGCACGATAAAGAGTGGATTGTACTGCCAGGGAATATGGGTTTTTTTTTCTTTTTCCTTCAGTGATATGTTGACTTACCTAATACTTGTGGTAAAGCAGCCCTTGAAGACCCAAATCCACCGTACTGTGGCCCCTTTCCAGCAATTTTGAACACCAAATTTATATTTGGACCATTTAAACATTCATTCTTTTAATTTTGGTCCCTGCTGACATATAAGTCTAATTTCTGGTGACTTTTATTAGGGCCCTATGTGAACGTCTGGAATTTTTTTATATTAAAATAAGTAGCTCTCTGCCATGGAGAATTTTGTCACAGTGCCTAAACTGCCTGTCTGCCAAGGTTGCAAACATACAACATAATTTAGATTTTGAATCAACTCACGGTTTTTTGGCTTTTAAAGGTGCTTGTTCTAATATCTTAGCTAAAGTGTTAACCCATTAGGTCAGAAATCTTTACTGTTTTGCTAAACCCAAGTAACAAGAATATGCAAAGAAGATCCCAACAATAGTTTCATAGGTTTTCCCTATTCAAATACGTTTATCTCTTTTAGGTTACAAATGAAATTTCAACCATTAAAGAGGAACTTTAGGAAATAATGCTTTTTGGTTCTGTTATCGGTTGCAATTCTTTGATTTTATCTCAGCTGTGTTACTTATTATAGCTGGGGATTCGGTTCAGATGTTTAGCTCTCTTCTCTGTAAAGTGATGAAGTTGGACATAGTCTCTGTGTCCCTTCTGACTCCAGGATCCTGGAATATTGTTTTTGTTTATAAAATGCTGCAGTTACCCAGACTACATTGATTCAAACTTCTGATTGTCAACTCTTCCTTGCTATGCATGTTAAACTGGTCTACCTGTAGTCAGAAATGATTGGTATGGATCCAGGTTTGGGAGCCTGAATCTGCCTCTGGAACATCTTGATATCTGGCATATGCACACAGTTGTACACACCTTGACAGAGTTCCATGATAGTAAGCTTCTGTTACTTTCTCTTTCCCTCTCTAATAGCAGAAGGTGCTGGTTATGTCATGGCGTAAATGTCTCACTGCTCTTTGGGGACAGCTAAGCCCAGGCCCTAAGATGGTCTGGTATTCAGTTTTGGAATTTGTGTTTGGGTTAGGGATACCACTGTAGGGCACCCAAACTTTTCTGTAGTTGGAGGCCTGTGACTAGTTCTTTGGAGGCATTCCAGATGAAATGCCCTACATTCCTACAAAATGCCCTATTGATCATACTTGGACCTACCCATCTGGTTTACTCAGAATTAAATTGAGTTTGGATAGGAGGGCAATCAGATAGCTATTTCATTTACTACTTGTTAGTTAGCATCTGTGATTGCTGTACAAATTGCTCAAGGCTTTACTTTGAGTATTTCTATATTTTCTCCTTCCTGGGCACAGTGAGATTTTCTTTTAAAATGCTCAACGTGATTCCTGATCCTTGTTCACATATTTTCTCTATAGCATACCAAAGTCATGTTTATGACTTTTAAGGAAATGCAAATAAAGAGAAAAGAAATTATAGAAAAGGTAGGTCAGTAATAAATCAACCAATTGACTTTATAGAGGATTTGGTTATTGCCTCATTTAAGCTTCTGTTGCAAATAACAGAAACGAACATGAACTAGTTTTAAGAAAACGAAAGAAAGAAATTTGATGGGAGCCAAATGCAGACAGACCTTATTAGGGACCAGGGACTGGAAAACCTGGAACTTTCCTGCTCTCTACTGTTTGCCTTTCTTTGCTTCACTGTTCTTTCTTTGCTGACCATTTTTTTTCCGCTTTCCTGTGTTCATGGTTGAATGTGACTGTTCAGCAGCCCCTGAGTATTTACGTGTCCCTTGGTTCCAAGCACAAGGAAAGACTGATACGTTGAGACTTGATCCTAAATTCCCGAGAGAAAGAACGCAGTAGACATAGTGTGGGTCACATTGTTGACACAGATTTCCCCTAAGGTCTCTTTTAATTCTAGAATTCTTTGTAGTAGAGACTGCAGACATTTACGTGGTTTGATTTTGCATTTTTACATTTTGTATTATGGGGTTATTAGTCCTTAAAAGGTATAATTTTCTCTTGATTGCACTGTGTGTGGAAAAGCCACCTTCACTGGGATCCTAGGATGTTAGAGCAGTTCATTCATACTGAGGCAGGAATGCTGAAGAGGAGCCTTTGGGGAGTAAATGGGGGGGGGAGGGAGGGGGGGGTTAGCACTACATTCAGGAGTTACAACGCAGCTCAGGATCCACCTGACTTGAAAATCCTTTTTAATGACAACTGATCCATCCTACAATTGTCTGCATATTTTTAGGAATTCACTGCATTAGAGTGCTGAGCTCAAATAGCTCTTCAGGGTGAATTCATTGAAACTATTTAAGTAATAATTAGGGACTTTCAAAATAGTAATAGTTGAGGGAGTTCCTTAGTTATTTTCCTGTTTCTCACATGTCTAGCATTTTCCATCTCTACTTTCCTTTAGACTGCTTCTGCTGTCTGGAATATTTTTCTCTTGGAACCTGTCCTTAAGGCTCCATCTCATGGTCTTTTGTGAAGCTTTCTTCTCCTCTTAGAATTGTCATTTCCTTGTGTTTTCAAGACATTTTGTACCCTGATTGGAGCATGATTTTACCGTCTTGCATTATCAAATCCATATGTATTCATCTTCTTCACTAGACTATAAGTTCTATTAGACAAATGGATCATGTAGAAGAATTCGGATGGGCTGTTAGCATCCATCATCCCAGGTATAATGATCCCAGCTTTTTCAAATGTTCTGGAGCTTGTATGGCATCCTGCTTGTCACTGCCTTCTTCTTCAGACATTGGAGTTCAGCCACTGCTCTTCTTTCTCAGTCCTTGCTGTTTCTTAGATATTGTAGGCTTTTCCATGAACATTGTAATTTCCTGTGTGATAATCACATATATAGAATGATAGAGTGTTTTCCTGCAAACCGAGATAGATGGGGAAAGAGAATATAGCAAACTGATGTGGAAGGAATCAACTTGTGTTGAGCACCCAGTATTTACCAGGTCAGATAGAGAGGGTGGGTGTAGAAAATCATTGGAGACTATTTGAAGGGAAATAGTGTGAAGATAAAAGATTGAAGATTAGGTGTGGCCTAGAATGTGGAGGACTTTTTTTAAGTTTTATTTTATTTTTATTAAAAAAATTTTTTAAAAATGTTTTATTTATTTTTGAGACAGAGAGACAGAGCATGAGCAGGGGAGGGGCAGAAAGAGAGCAAGACACAGAATCCAAAGCAGGCTCCAGGCTCTGAGCTGTCAGCACAGAGCCTGATGCAGAGCCTGATGCAGGGCTCGAACTCACAAACTGTGAGATCATGACCTGAGCCGAAGTCGGACACTTAACTGACTGAGCCACCCAGGCGCCCCTACGTGGAGGGCTTTTAATCCTAGGCCAGAAAATTTGGACTGGGTTAGTAAGCTATGAGATAGAAGTCTTTTGTGTCCTCAAAATATTATAATCAAAGTTGGAGTATAAGATATATTATCTAATAATCCAAAGGATGAACTGAGTCAGGAAAGAAACCATTGGACTAATAAAGAAGGGTTATAAGATATATTTTTTTTAATGTTTACTTTTGAGAGTGCACAAGCAGGGGAGGGGCAGAGAGAGAGGGAGATATAGGATCTGAAGCAGGCTCTATGCTGACAGCAGTGATCCCTATGTGGGGCTCGAACTGATGAATTGTGAAATCATGTTCTGAGCTGAAGTTGGATGCTCAACTGACTGAGCCATCCAGGTGCCCTGAGTTTTTCTTAGAGACTGAAGAGCTAGGTTAGTGACTGTGGGATTGGAGAAGTGTTGCTGATATAGATTGGACAGAAATAAACAATTAATTGGAGATGGTGAAAGAGAGGGATGAATAAAAGATGATGGAAAGACGTTAGGCCTGGGTGATTGCAAGAATGTGAACTCAGGAGGTTTGTGGGTGAGGATAAAAAATGAGTTTTATTTTAGATCTATTGCATTTGAGGTGCTGGTAGAATATTAATGTGGAGACAAGTAGCTGAATCAGAAATGGAAGGTTCGGGTCTGGAGATCAAACGTATGTGACACCTGGGTGGCTCAGTTCTGTTAAGCATCTGACTCTTGGTTTTGGCTCAGGTCATGGATTTCATGGTTCATGTGCTTGAGCCCCGCATCCCACTCTGCGCTGGTGGTGGGGAGCCTGTTTGGGATTCTCTCTTTCTCCCTCTGTCTCTGCCCCTCCCCTGCTGCTTCTCGCTTTCTCTCTAAAATAAACAAACTTAAAAAAAAAAAAGAATGAAGCAGTACAGTTTAAAAAAAATCATGAGTAAGGAAGATTAAAAATAAAGGGGAGGGGCGCCTGGGTGGCTCAGTCGGTTGAGCGACCGACTTCAGCTCAGGTCATGATCTCACGGTTCGTGAGTTCGAGCCCCGCATCGGGCTCTGTGCCGACAGCTCGGAGCCTGGAGCCTGCTTCGGATTCTGTGGCTCTCTCTCTCTGCCCCTTCCCCACTCATGCTCTATCTCTCTCGCTGTCAAAAATAAATAAAACATTAAAAATTAAAAAAATAAATAAATAAAGGGGAGAAGAAAACAAAACATTTTTGTTGACTGGAATAAGAGGGAGGGGACAGGAAAAGCATCATCAAGAAGATGCAGTTTCATCTGGCTTTGAAAGATGCCCAGTTAGTATGTGGCATTTTGTCCATGAACTTTCCTTATTTAGGGGACATCACATTTACGCACTCCACAAATAGTACATGGGAAGCCTTGAACAAAGGATACTGCACCCAGAAAGACCTTCCCAAACTGCAAAATTGTTGCTCCTTCTTCCCTTTTTAACCTCTCCAGTGGCTTATGGTAAGATAAGGAACTAACTCCTTAAATGTCTTCCTCATCACCAAGCCCTGATTTGTCTGTACTCTAAGCTTCCCACAAGTGGTTCATTTGGCCTTGAACACACATTTTACACTGTCTCCTCCTCATTCCTCCCTTTACCTTCCCCAAGAACGTGAAGCCAATGTGATTGCCACCAGATGAAGTACTCTTTGGCTTTTTTTGGGTTGTTGTTCTCTGTGGGCACTTTTTATTGCCATGGTCAAGTTCTTATCCATAAAATAATTGTTGACAATTTCCTAAACTATAATAAAATAAAAAAGTATAATAAATCACATTCCTACCTCTTTCTTACAGAATGCCATGTTTTTCTTACCTTTTCAAATGTCACCTGCACGATTCTTGAACACTTGAGTTGGCCACCTGGGCCACCATACCCTGATCTCTGACATTTCGCCATGGTAGCCTGGAGTGGCATTGTTGCCTGGCATTTGTAAGAATGGGTTACCCAGCTGAGTGCTGACTTGGAAACCACGAGACAATTTCTTGATATCTGACTTTCTGAAGGAAAGCAGAGGGGATTTACTTCATTGAGAGGACTTCAGTTGCACAAACTGTAGAGGTTTGTAAGATATGAAGATGACTGCAAGTGAAATAGAGTAATAATGCTGGTATAGGACATGTGTTCTCAGGGCCTGGCTTCCTGACCAACGGTATAACCTGATTCTGTTTCTAAAAATAGTACACTGTTCATTACATTTGTCTAAAATGACATATTTATGTTCAGTCTAGAGTATTAAGAATAATTTCTACTTTGATTTAAAAAAAGGAACCATCTCATATGGTAGTATTTGTGTTTTTATGGCTTTTGACTGAGAAAATGCCTACTAGCAAAAAGCCACTATTGAGGTTTTAAATGAGTTTTTTTTAATATAAAAAAAAAAACATTCTCATGTTTGGAAAGTACACATGTGTAGGAATTATGGTATATAGAGTCTATGGACAGCTTGATTTCTTGCTTTGTGGATACTCTCAGAGAGGTTCTGTACTCAGCTTTCAGTGACTCATTGTCACCTCACTTTAGAATGGGGTGGAGAGGGGCGCCTGGGTGGCGCAGTCGGTTAAGCGTCCGACTTCAGCCAGGTCACGCTCTCGCGGTCCGTGAGTTCGAGCCCCGCATCAGGCTCTGGGCTGATGGCTCAGAGCCTAGAGCCTGTTTCCGATTCTGTGTCTCCCTCTCTCTCTGCCCCTCGCCCGTTCATGCTCTGTCTCTCTCTGTCCCAAAAATAAATAAACGTTGAAAAAAAAAAAAAATTTAGAATGGGGTGGAGAATCTGACCATGGTTGAAATTTTGGAATGACAAGAACCCTTCTCAACATGCTCCTGCAACAGCAGTTGACTATTTTATGCCAGACAATGTACTTTATGCTAAGACTGGGCTGTGAAGCAGTCTCAGGGATTAGTATATGAATACGTTTTATAATTATATATTCAGGTATATGAGCATCATTCTTAGGGCTGTCCTCCTGTTTTTAGGATGAAATTTAATAGGTGATTTGCATACAAATACATCCCTACAGCAGTCTCTGTTATGGCATAACTGTCTTCTATTACAGTAAATTACATGATGAATCTTTATGGTTTTTTAGGTCAGTTTATTTTGTTTAAAGTGGAAAAAACCTGCAAACAAAACCAACCACTCCCTCAGTACATATGTTAAATTTAAGACAACACTGAAGATAAGCCTATGCTGCATGTTAGAGTCTTTAAAAAAATATCAGGACAGCTTTTGTGTAAATCAGAGAGCCGTGACTTTTATTTATTTATTTATTTGCTGTTTAATTATTTATTTAATTTCTCTTAATTTATATCGAGTTTGATTGTTAGAGAATCTGGGCGTGGTTGGGGTTGGGAAAGATCTACAGTGACTATTACAGGTGGATATGTTATTTTAGATTAGTGTGTATAAGGAAAGAAAGGCAGAGCCATATCTCCCTGTACACAGTCCAGAAGATTAGATAGGACAGCAATTGAGGGACCGAAGGTCCCTGGGAGCCCTGGCTTCACAGTAACTGAGAATGAAAAAGTGCAGACACTACCATATTTCCTATCTATATGCCCTCTAGTTAGGTCACTGTAGAGAGCCAGGATGAACATAGTTGAGGTGGGGATGTTTACCAACTTGCAGAGCCAGTTGAAAAACTGCATACTCATTAATATATTTGCATCCTTGTGCATATGTTCATGTTGCAAAGGAATCAGTGTAGTGTGATAAAAAGAACATTGGACAACAAATTGGAAGACTGGGTTTTCCTAGTCCTTTTCTTGTCTAAGGCATGTAAGCTCTCTGTGCCTCAGTCTTCACATCTGCAAAATGAATTGGTTGGACTGAGTAATACCTAATATATAAGATTCTGTAGTGTATGGATTCTGTAGTGAGTGTATGGGTTGTCTAAAAGTCTGCAAGGATCTTTCATAATTTTTAATGGAAATGACATAATTAATAAATTATACGTAATTATGTCTTTTCTTGTTATGTTTGGTTCAAGTTGTCTGTTTTGTGGAACTAAGTATAAATATTATTCTGTGACTAAGATCTTCTGTTTGAACTTTGTAGCCTAATGTGCTCAGTAATTTGAGCCATAAGCAAAGTTATATAACCCTTTTAAAGATTTAGTATTTATTTAGAGGATAGGTTACAGTGAATTAGAAGCATCATATTAGCTATCCCATTTGAAGTAATGGCAGTAAGCACTAGGAATTATATTGGTTGTCCTAAATGTATAGCTAAGAATTGCTTATTTAGGCTTGGTGATATATCTCAGATAAGAACAGTCTTCTTTTAATTAGGGTACACTGCTAGTAGAATTTGCTTTTGACCATTCTAGAAATATATTTAATTCTTTTTTTTTTTTTTTAATTTTTTTTTTTTTAACGTTTTATTTATTTTTGAGACAGAGAGAGACAGAGCATGAACGGGGGAGGGGCAGAGAGAGGGGGAGACACAGAATCGGAAGCAGGCTGCAGGCTCTGAGCCATCAGCCCAGAGCCTGACGTGGGGCTCGAACTCACGGACTGTGAGATCATGACCTGAGCTGAAGTCGGACGCTTAACCGACTGAGCCACCCAGGCGCCCCTATTTAATTCTTTTTTTTAATGAAAAAAAATTTTTTAACATTTATTCATTTGAAAGAGAGCGAGAGAGAGAGAGAGAGAGAGAGAGAGAGAGAGAGAGAGAATGAGTGGGGGAGGGGAAGAGAGAGAGGGAGACACAGAATCCAAAGCAGACTTCAGGCTCCCAGCCATCAGCACAGAGTCCGACCTGGGGCTCAAACTCAGGAACCGTGAAATCATGACCTGAGCCCAAAGTCAGACGCTCAAGTGACTGAGCCACCTAGGCGCCCTGAAATATATTTAATTCTTAAACTAGTTAATTTGCTCTTATCATTAAAGAAGAAAATCTCCATTGAGCTTTAAGGAAGAAGAACAATTTTACTAGTTAGGTAAAAAAAAAAACAAAAAAAAAACCCAAACTTCTCTTGCCTTTAAAACGTATTAGTAAACATTTGCCCTTTTTTATTATAAAATATTTCACATGCACAAAGAATATATCACATCTCTATATAAGACATACAGAGTAATTTTTAAAAATCTAGATGTCCCCACTCCGCTTCAGAAGTGGAATGGTAAAAGCTGCCTGTGTGACCTTCATTCACAGCTTCCCTCTCTGCTCAGAGTACCCACAGTCCTGCATTCCATGATGATCACTTCACACAAATGATAACTAATACACTCTTGCTTCTTTTTTTTATAGTTATACCATAGATGTATCTAAATCTACATATTTTATTATTTACTAGATGTATCTAAATCTACATATTTTATTATTTACTTTTGCATGTTTGGAGGCCTGTCAATGGTGTCATCTGCTGTGTAACTTCTGTGACTTGCTTTTCCCCCCATCACATTATATTCGTGTTATCCATATTGGTGTCTGTAACTCATTTTTAAAGATGAACATTTCTTTTGTTATCCATATGTTTTTCTACTTTTTTTTTTAATTTTTTTTTTTTAACATTTATTTATTTTTGAGACAGAGAGAGACATAGCATGAATGGGGGAGGGGCAGAGAGAGAGGGAGACACAGAATCAGAAGCAGGCTCCAGGCTCTGAGCCATCAGCCCAGAGCCTGACGCGGGGCTTGAACTCACGGACTTCGAGATCGTGACCTGAGCCGAAGTCGGACACTCAACCGACTGAGCCACCCAGGCGCCCCTGTTTTTCTACTTTTTATTTATTTCTGCTCCTTTCACACTTATCTGGTAGGGTGCTTCTATTTTCCTGTGAAGTCAGATTGTTGTATTTTCTCCCACTGCTTCTATGCTTCACCATCCATATATCAGAAATAATGATAGTGATAATGATAATGGCAAATACTCACATATAGATGTTACTAGTGTATTTACTATTTGTTCCAGACACTGGTCTAAGTGTTTGCCCTTTACATATATTAACTTATTTACTGTCCATGGCAACTTTATCAAGGAGGTAGCATGTTACCATGAGAGCTCATATTTGAGATGAGGCCCGTAGGAGCGAGGAACTCAATAATTTGCATGACTGATTCGAATCGTGGCAGTCTGGCTGCAGAGTTTATGTTCCTACTCATTATACTATTGTGACTCCTATGTAGTCTTTTTTTTTTTTTTAGTTATATTTTTTCCCATTTAACTTTTTAAGGTATTCAACCATTTTTGTGACTCTCAAAAAAGAATGACCCTAGTGTGAGCTTCAAGCTGGTTCTCCTGCACAACACCAGTTTTTAATGTCATGCTGTAGTTTAATTTCCTTCATGGTTTGACCATGACTTTTTAATGTAAGTTTTAAAGAATTCTCTGGGATTTATTATTGCTTTTTCCCCTAATTAAAAAATATACCTTCTTCATTATTCTTCTAAAATCTTTCAGTCATTTCCTTTAGTATGTGGCTTGGAATTGGTTCCATTGATTTCCTGCACTAATTTGGACCATTTTCTTCATTTTTAGACAACGGCATCCTCTTTTAAAAAATATTTCTGTGACCTTAAATGAATCAGTTAATCTTCCTGAGCCTTGGACTTGCCAACTAAGTTGCATTTGTTGAGTGTAATTATTTCATTAATCAGACATATGTAATTGCTAATCAGAACCTCCTTTCAGTGTGAAGTAACCATGGGCGATCATGAAGGAAAATAATTAAGTAAAGAGAAGTCCTTGGTAGTGGTTGGAAATTACTGATTTTCCTCAACCCCTCAAATTGCAGAACAAAAAACTTCAGCATAGAGAGTGAAATCCCTTTGTACTGTAACTTTCTTGTATAACTTTAATTTTTTCCTAAATTGATTAATTTCCTGATTTTTTTTCTCTTACATTGTGAGTTTATGAGGTCTTCAGGTTTTCTCAGGGTCTTGGATAATCTCCTAATATCCTTTATTTAAACATGCTCATGTTTCTCTCATATAACCAAACAAAAAGCCTCTCCACTTGCCATCATCCTCTGTGACCAAGTTGTTTTTACAAGTTGTCTATGTTCTTGCTGTCTATCTCCTATCCATCCAAAAATACGTATTAAATCTGTGTTATGTATCAGGAACTAACTTCTCTAATCTCTGGGGATGCAGCATGAGCTAGAGAGACTAGTTACTTTCATTCTCAGTTTGGAACCAGCATAGCCTGTTGTAGAAGGAGTGAGAAGACCATTCTGTGGTAGGAGCAGGAGGGAAGATGGTTATAGTTGAGGGCAAAGAGGATGGTGAGATCATATGGGGCTTTTGGACCATAATGAGGAGCTTAGATATTATTCTGTGTGATGGAAGCCATTAGTGGGTTTTAAGCAGGCAGTGACAAGATCTGATTTGCATTTTAAAATAATCAGTCTGGCAGCTGTGTGGAGAATGGATTGTAGGGATCAAATGGAAGCAGGTAAACCATTAAAGTCTAGTGTACTTGATAATGGTGCTGGTGGCAAAACTCATGGATTGCCGATGGATTGGCTATAGGATCTTAGAAAATGAGAGGAACCTTCCATGCTATTCCACTGAGATTTCTTTGATTGGAGCCATTAATCATGTCCATATCACTAAACCTAATGGACTCAATTTGGGTACCTATCTTCCTGACTTCAGGGCGTTTGATACATTGACTGTTTACTTCTAGAAATAATCTTTTCTACTGATTTGTAGTACTGTTATTGTTATATATGTGATCCTAGGCAAATTAATTAAAGTATCTGTGCCTTAGTTTTCCTCACTTGTAGAATGGTGATAGTATTGTTCCTACCACATAGATGGTTATAATCGTTGAATTAGATAATAAATGTTGATTACTTAGTGCAGTGCTTTCCACAGAGTTCATTCACAGTAAATGTTAGCTAGCAACATCCTTATCATCCTTATCATTAGCTAGCAACATGCCATTATCATTGTTTTTCTGGAACAACACTTTCCTTGATCCCTTCCTTCTTTGGCCAGTGCTTGTTCTTGGTCTTCTTTGCTAACTCTTTGTCCTCCAGCTCACCTATAAATGTTGAAGTTCCTCAGGGCTCTGACATTTTCTCTTCTCATTTTACACCTTTTCTGAGGCAATCTAATTTACTCCATTGCTTTAGTTCCACTTGTATAAAGTTAACTCCTCCTAAATCTAGCCATAAACCAGATCTATTTCCCAAGCCACAGTCCTGTATATCACTTGCTTCTGTATTATCTCTGCTTGGCTGGCTGTGTCTTAAGCTCCTTTAATATGTTAAAAAAAATGAATGAGAGAGAGAGAGAGACCCGCAGAGAGAGGGAGAAAGAGAATCCCAGGTAGGCTCTGTGCTCATCAAGACATGCGTCTTGATCTGACAAACCATGAGATCATGATGTGAGCCGAAACCAAGAGTCAGATGCTTAACTGACTGAACCACCCAGGCGCCCCTGAAGTTCCATATTCTTATAATGGCTTCCAGGATTTGTTTCTGCCTACTTTGTGAGCCTTATCGTCTCCCCCCTGTACTTCTCACCTACACCATCCAGACATGCTCTTCTTTCATAACTGCCAACAGACTACACTCATTCTTATCTGCCGCTGGGACACTTGTTTCTTCATTCTTAATATGGGCAACACAGGTTTATCTTTTATTCTTAGTTTAAATGTTACTACCTTCAGGAAGGCTTTCTTATGCCCTCCCCATCCCCTGCCCTCCCCTCCCTCCCCCGACAACTAGACTACTTCCCTCTGTGATAAAGGGTATTTATGCCCCCTTTGTTTCTCTGTGATCCTTACTGCACTTGCTAATAGTGTCTTTCTCACAATATGTTAGCTTCACAGAGGCGGGGACCATGGCATATTGTTTCTCACTTTGTCCCCAGCATCTGTTTGTTAAATAGAGTAAAGGGTGAATGCAGTGTGGGCTTGTCCAGTTTGGGAAGTGAGAGGCCTTGTAGCTGAGTTTGATGTGTGCTTTTCCTAATCTTTCAGGGTGATAAAGAGAAGAAGAGAACAGTTTAGGTTTACTGTAGTTTAATTTTCTGACTCCAGTGGCCACAGTGTAGAGAGAGGGGAAGGAGCATCAGAACTGGAGGTGACTGGAACAAGAAGTGGTGCCTTAGGGTTCGGTGTCTTTTCTCTTATCGAAGCGCCCAGAATTTCCAGGGCAGTGGCCCTAGTTCCCTACATTTGCCTGTCTTTTTCAGAAGTCAGCCATGGCAGTGCTTCCCAAATCTGTGGTATGCTAGGCATGCGCATTACCTCAGAACCCCTGCTTAGTGTGGCCTCCATGCCAGAAGTGCTTGCCAGAGTTAACTGTTGGCTCTACATATACTCTGTGCCAGTTATTAAGCTCTTTATACTTGTGACCTACCTGCTCTCTGGCCCTGGCGCCTATTTACAATCCTGGCAGGAATCTGCTGGATTCTCGTTCACTAACTTGCAGGAACAATGTTTGCACATGAGAGGAGTTGGGATTGGCTTCTTCTCCAGTACGTTTGCTCTGCACTTTGTTTAGCAGAAGTATTTCAGAGTGGGTTTATCCTATTTCACTTTCCAGTGCGGATGCACATCTTCCTCTCTGTTCTCTTTAAAAGATACTTACTTGTATTGCCGCCTTTGTGTGTGTGGTGTGCACGTGTATGCAAGTGTGCAGGCTCTCTTTATCTCTGCTTTTTAAAAATTCCCTCCCTGTCATTTCTTTGTTTTGTAACTCTATATGAGAATCATTTTTTTAGTAGGTGCATTTAAATCCTTTATATTTTATGTTATCATGGACATCTATGATGGCATTCCTTGTCCTGTTGTTTTATACTCTTTTTATGATCTTTTCCTCTTAGTTTTCAGTATTTTGCCATATGGTTTCTGTGTTTTATTTGCTTTTATATTTCATCGGGATTTGAAAGGTTGACATATTTTAACTTCTATGACCTTGAAAAAGTGTTTAGAAACATCATTGAGCCTAAACTAATTTAAATACTAAATTTGAAAAAAAACCAGGATACAATAAATAGCATTTGTCTCTTCTCTGCAGGAGAAGTCTGGGATTCTTTTATCTTTTCTGCTCTGCCTTTGTTAACGAAAGTGGGGCTATAGATCCACATGGTTATTGTAGAAGTGTTATTTTTATATGTTCTCT
The DNA here is from genome assembly GCF_028749965.1 of Puma concolor. Taxonomy (NCBI): domain Eukaryota; kingdom Metazoa; phylum Chordata; class Mammalia; order Carnivora; family Felidae; genus Puma; species Puma concolor. Next base: position 52,042,126 of record NC_141673.1, on the reverse strand, counting down.
CTTTTAAGGAGAGAACATATTTCACTTAATTATATAACATCTACTGCCTTTAGTGATTACCATCATACCTTTTCTACCTCAATTTTACCATTCTTAAGGATATTATGATCATTGTATCATTTGGCTAGAGTTCATCCTTGAGGCCTTTTTTTCCCCTGCATGCAGAATATATGCATGCATGTTGCCTGAGCTCTCTTGTTATCTGAAGGAATTACAGAGTGTTATATAACATGTAAGCCCTTTATTTGCAAAACAACATTTAATTGATAAGAGGAATCCAATAAAGCACAATTAGGAGGCTTTGAAATGCTTATAGAATAACCCGAATGTAAATAATAGTGTAATTATGAAATATAAAAAGTTGCTAGCATCTGTTTGGAAGAAGAGCCTAAGAATAATAGAATTTACTGGCATTCAAGTGACAAATTAGTATCAGTCACAAGGTTAGTACTGGAAATTCAGTACCTCTAATTCTGAGTCGTGATGCAAAATTCATTATAAGTTCTAGAACAGTTTTATCTTTGTGAGTGACATTGACCATTTTTAGGTGCATTGCAACAGTATTTTCTAACTCTTACTGAAATGTTGAAATTAGAGTTGACCAAAAGTTTACTTTGTCAGATTTCTGTTTTATTAGTACATTAGTCTCACTCACGCATAAAGTGAGATCACTCTGTGTGAACGACTGAAACAGTTGATTGCAAAACTTGAAATTTTTTTGTCAAAGATATGATTTTTTTTTTTTTGGCAGTCACTGAAACATACTGCTGTAATAGAAAAACTAATCTCAAATTAATCTTAGTTGTCTGTTAGACAAGTACCTCATTCTTAACCTGGTCCAAAACTAAGCTAATTAAACGCTGCCATATATGCACATATATGCACATGCACACACATCACACATACATACACACCCTTTCATGTTCTATTTCTGTCTCTACACGATAGCTCTGACTTTTTTTCTTCTCAGTAAGGGGAGCAGAATTCATTGAGCAGTCTGCTAATTGCTCTCAAAAATATTATCTCATTTAATCCTTCCAAAACCTAATGAAGTAAGTGTTATGATCTACATTATGTAAGTAAGGAAACTGAGGATCAGAGAAAGTAACTAATTTGCTCAAGATTTATCACGTGGGCTAAGTGATGGAGTCAGAATTTGAACCCAGCTCTGCCTCTTTCCTGTATACCACATTGACTAGATACAGCATAGGACTCTAGTCTTACGGGAACTGGGATGTTATGCACAGAGATGAGGGAAGACAGAGGAAGTGACATTTGAGTTTCGTTCCATGAAAACATTTATTGAGCCTTTATTTTACAGTGGCAAATACCACTGACTATTCTCAAGGAGGTTGTAGGAGAGGCATATATATAAACCTGAAACTCTAACGTGCAGAAGTAATTATAATAATAGAGGCACTGAAGTAAGAACTACTATGAAGAAGAGTTGATTCCTTTCTAATGGAAGGGATAGGGAGAGGAGTGTGTGGAACCACCATAAGGGAAAGTTTCCTGGAGGAAATGATGTCTAAACTGGTCTTGAAGGCTAAAAATGAAGAGTTCATTCCTTTTATGAGTCTGTGGGTGGTGTGGCGAGGGTAGGATAAATAGTTGGCCACCATCAGAACAGAGTATTTATTTACCAAAAAATACTTATTGAGTGCCTACTAGGGGTTAGGCACTGTGTAAGGTACTAGAGTCAAAGTAAAGGACAAGAGAGTTCATGGAGCCTATCATGTACCAGGGAGTGTTGAGGGCAGAAGTTATATAAGCAGGAAAAGAAGTGAAGCTGATAGGTCTTGAATGCCTGGCCAGATTGGCTGAATTTTCCCTTGTAGGTGCTAGTGAGCTTGGAAGCACTTGAAGCGGGGCTATTGACATGGTCAGAACTAGTACACAGCACTTTTGCAGCAGTAGGGAGGGTAGATGTGAGGGGACTCAGGTTAGAGGCAGGAAGACCATATGGGGCCATTACTGCATTCTAGATGAAAGATGAGAAGAAAAGGATGTATTTGAGCAGTATCTTGGAAATAAATTTGACAGCACTTAGTGTCAATTAGATATGAATGGTTAAAATGAAAAAAAAAAATGAGGATGACTCTCAGATTTGGAGTTTAGTGACTGGGTGGATGGAAGTAGTTTTTAACAGGATCAGGAATACAGAAAGAATAACAGATTAGTACAGAAAGAAACAAATTGAGTTTACCAATAATAAGTTGGTAAAGAAACAAACAAATGAATAGTTTGAGATGCATATGGAAAACCCAAATTCTTTTAAAAACATGATTTGACCACCTAAAATTAGTAAAGAAAACTACTGTGGGACAAAGTAGAAAGACATTTTGTAAAATATTAGATATCTTTCACTCTATGATTTCATTCATGTCTTCTCCTCTCTCCTAAGTCCAACTTGGGATCAAAGGGTAGTTGATAGAGGCCGTGAAGCTTTATCTTTCAGTGTGATAGGAGTCCATTTTCATAAAACTTCTCCTTTATCTGTGCTATCAGATTCAAGCCACAACACATACCGTCATGAGAATTTCATTGTATAATTTTCTTACGTTCTGCAGCAGAACATAAACTTGGAGGGGAGGAATGCTAAAATTCTGGTACAAGAGCAAATATTTATTTGCAGTTTCCGGTGCTAAAACTTCTGTTTTCCTGGAATGGTGGCAGAGTTCTAACTTAAAATATTTGAGACATGATTTAAGGACACATATGTTTAGGGCTTATATTCAACTCATTAAAAATACTCTTTTAGTGATAGATGTAGATACTGTAGTTTATAGTCCCAGGCGTAGGATTTAGTCAGCCTACATTAGCAACTCTTTCTTTAGGTGAAATGGTCCGTTAAGGCATTCCATCTTTTTTGCACGTATAAGCTTTATTTTTATGAAAAACCTGCACATTATTCTTGGTACACGGGAACCATCTCCAACTCCACCCCCGTCTCCATCTCTGTGTCATTCTTCTGGAGTAATGTTTTTAAATCGTTCTGGTAGTTCCCTAATTTTAGTCAATATAGTTATAGCACTGCTTCTTGATTCATCTGTTTTGTGTGATATCCAGTCATGAAAAAGAAGGATCTATCTGCTCTCTCTTCTCCAATCTGTCTACCGCTGTTGACTTTGAAATTCCCTTACTATTCACTTTTGTAACAATAAATATTTGTTCATCAGCTGTTGGTAGGCTACATGCCAAGCAGTTGTGACAAAGATTCCAAGGAGAGTGACTTACGTGAGCAAAAGTTTCTTTTTTCTCCCACAGTAGCCCAGGGTAGGTAATAGCCCACAGGTGGCTTGCCTTCCCATTCAAGTAGCTTTCATGGCACGGTCCAGGCATGCTGCTACAGTCGTTGCCATTTCCCAAGGAAGAGGACGGCTGAAGTAAGTGACTTTGTAAAGGAGGTGACGCGATCTTTCGAATTATTTTCCATCAGCCAAAACTTAATATCATGGTCTCAGCAAGGGAGGCTGAGAAAGGTAGCAGTATGTTCAGCTAAAATTGCAGAGGGTTCTGGGGCACCTGGGTGGCTCAGTCGGTTAAGCGTCCGACTTCAGCTCAGGTCACGATCTCGAGGTTTGTGAGTTCGAGCCCCGCGTCGGGCTCTGGGCTGATGGCTCAGAGCCTGGAGCCTGCTTCCAATTCTGTGTTTCCCTCTCTCTCTGCCCCTCCCCCGTTCATGCTCTGTCTCTCTCTGTCCCAAAAATAAATAAACGTTAAAAAAAAATTTAAAAAAAAATTGCAGAGGGTTCTATTACTAACACAAAGAAGGAAGAGTGGATTCTAAGAGTCAATTAGCATTTTCTGGTCTAGTTAGTATCTCTTGGTGTTACTTTATGAAGTCCTGATACTCTTACCCCTTCCTCTACCTTTCTTTCTGGCCTTCTGTACATTTTGTCCACAATATAAATGTTCTTTTTGTTTTAAAACGTGATGTTATTAATGTTTGCCTTCTCTTCTGAAACTGCAGCCAAATCTCTGTGTGTAGCTGGTCTCTAAAAGCTCATATTGTTACTTCCATACTTATTTACTTTCAGGTAAAAAAATGAGCTGTTGCCATAGTTCCTTCTTCTTAGGTTCAGGGTCATGATCTCTGGGCCACTGGAAAGGATATAAGTCATGGCAAATGGATTGTTTTTTCTTTTTCTTTTTTCATACATTGATTAAAATCAGGGCACTGTATTTCTAAGGTCTGCATCTAGGCACTGACTTGTTTATTCCATAAGAGAAGCAGCACCGAAGGAATATGGTTAGTGCTCAGGGAGCTTTCTTTCAGTCACTTCAGGAATTAGGTTCATTGTATTCAGGAATTTTATTGTGACCAGGAACTACTCAGTTAGTTTTGCAGCTGAGTGAAAACTTTTGTCTTGAAGGACTGAGACTGGTTTGTTATCTCTAGGTGATCCAAGGTGAAGTAGGTCTCTCCTTTAATATCTGAGTATGAGAGGAGAGCTGTGTTTTCTGACCAAGGTAAGAGTCTCTTTGGTGTATTTAGGAATAGTAGGGCTGACTAATGAGAGAGATTCTGGGCTTTTCAAGGTGGTCTCGTTGTCTTTCGTATTGGACTTCTAATCATTCCAGACCCAGTTATTTTCCCAAACAAGGACACAATCTGGAGCACAAGAGTCCCTGCCCTTGAAGAATTTTTCATGTGGTAGAAGAGATTAATAGAGACCACAGTTCAAATTCTGGCTGCATCATTTACTGGCCTTATGACCTCAAGCAAATTATTCTCTGAACCAGAGATTCTGCTGGAATGTATAATCCTCAAATCCCAGTGGCTTAAAACACTGAAGGTTTATTTCGTGCTTGTATTGCACATTCATTGTCAGTGGGGGGACTCTAGGATCATCGTTAATGGAGCAGCCACTATCTAATTAATAGAAATTACGGGTCACTTTTGGAGAGGAAAGAAAGTTCTGGAGAGTCTCATAGCAACAATTAAGTGCTGTGTCTCAGAGGTGACATACATTATCATTTATGTTCACAACTTATTGCCCAGAACTAATGACATGGTCTCACTCGATCACATGGGGTCAGGAAGTGCATTCTTAATTTGCCTGGAAAACGGAGAGTCAGAAATGCTCGGCAAATAGCACCAATGACTACAACATATAGGAATGCCTGCCTGAGGGTTGGTAAGAGGATTAAATGATACATACCTACATACAAAATGACCTAGTGCAGGTGCTCAAAAATGATTATCATTAATAGTAATATCAAGTAAGATGTATGGGTGCAAAATATTTGAATGATATTATAAAGTGTGACTAAAGATTCTTTCTTGTAAGCTATATAAGACTATATCACCATTTATATGCAATTGTCTTGTAAATTAGAACACAGTGCACAGATGCAAGCTGGTGCTATTATCTAATAGATATTAGAGATGCAGCATTAGAGCTTGATTCAGTGTTGGAGCTACATCTTCACATGGTTGAAGTCGTAAGAGTAGGTGAGATGTGCAAGAAAGAGATTAAATAGAAATACACAGGGCACTGAACAGGTAGCTTTGAAGCATAACCACAGTTTGGAAATCAGAAGGAAATACAACAAGAGATAGAGAAGTGATTTCTGGAAAGGGAGGAAGAAAATGATACTGTGTAGTGTCATAGAAAAGTCAAGCGAAGGGTCGCCTGGGTTAAGCATCTGACTTCAGCTCAGGCCATGATCTCATGGTTGGTGAGGTTGAGCCCTGCATTGGACTCTGCACTGACAGTGCAGAGCCTGCCTGGGAATCTCTCTCTCTCTCTCTGTCTCTCTGTTTGCTCCTGCCCTCACATTCTCTCTCAAAATTAATAAACTTAGAAAAATTAAAAAAAGAAAGAACAAGTGAAGAATGTTTCAATGAGGAAAATCAACTATATAAGATGTCACGAAGAGGCATTGACATTCAGTTCTGCAAATTCCATGGCGGGGGGGGGGTGGTATTAACGAATAATCAATAGAGAATGTTACTTAAGGAAGGACTAGTAGTCTTAATTGAGAGGTGTCTCTGTGTCAGGTGCTCCTCTAGTAGCAGTCTTGTAAGGAAGCTTTTATAAATTCCGTGTTTACAGATAAGATTCTCAAAGCTCAGAATGAAACTTGCCAAATGAAACCTAACTCGTCAGTGAGAAAGTTTGAATTTGAACTCTAGTAACAGAAAAGCAAAAGGAAACTGTACTATGTAAACACAACAAAATGAAACAGTCATACTGAAAAATTCTGAAGGCATTTTTTGTAGTAATCAAAAATGATTGATGCGGGTTTTGCTTTCTCATTGGCACTTTTTAAATATTAAGAAATACTTTTTAGATGAAACATATATAATGTAGATGCTATGAGCTATGAAATCAGTGTGCATTTTTAGAATAAAAAGATTTATGTTTTATATTGGAGATAGAAGTCATAAAATGTTACTGTGAGAATGAATAAGTCCCTGTATTTGACTAGATGCTTTTCAAAACAGGAATCCTGAAAAAAATAGCGTTCAGTAAAGTTATAATTGACATCAGAAGATGGGCTTTTGTCCATATTTCTGTTTTAATTATACTATTGGTGTACCCTCATGGACACAGTGTAACCTTTGCATTGCCAATATTAGGTACACTTCTTTATGTCCTTTTCTTACTTTTTATGTGAACTGAATAATAAAATGTAGATGCTGCAGAATGTAGACAAGAGGGATTTTAGCTTAACGTTGTCTCCAGCTGGCCGTCTGACCTTTGATAAGTCTCTTTATCTCTGTTTTGCTGTTTACAGAATAAGAGATTTGGATCAGTTCATTGTTTCTCCCATTTTTTTTTTCCCACTGAGATACACATGATGGCTGATACTTTGTGAGCAGCATAGTCACACAGTCATACGACAGATTGTGATTATAGACTCGAGGAACAGATGGTCTAGGCCGCACATTCCTGGTTCGAGTTCTAACTCCACTCTTCTCTCTCCCACTCAAGAAAACATGTCAGAAAACTAGTAAAACCAGGGTGACGTTGTTAAAGAGATAACTCTAAATACATCCTAGTTTTCTTAAAAATCTTATTCTCAAACTTTGACATCTAAAGTTAATTTTGAGGTGCCTGGGTGGCTCAGTCGGGTTAAGCCTCTGACTTCAACTCCGGTCATGATCTCATGGTTCATGAGTTTGAGCCCCATGTCCGGCTCTCTGCTGACAGCTCAGATCCTGGAGCCTGCTTTGGATTCTGTGTCTCCCTCTCTCTCTGCTCCTTCCCCCACTCATGCTCTGTCTCACATTAAACTTTTAAGTAAGTAAATTTTTAACAAATTACTTGTGAAACACTTCATAACTCATATTTTACCCGTGGTGGGTGGTGAGTTCATGTTCAAAAACTGATGTGTTAGGTGTTCTCTAAGATTTTTTGCTAGTTCTAAACCTATGTAATGATACATTTCTGTTATTGTCGAGCATTTCCAAAAGGTCTAATTCTTTGGTTATTCTACTTGCAGGTTTTTATTGGTAGGCATGACATGGATTAATAGTACCATGTGTATGATATAGGTTCAGAAATGTTGAGTGAATTTATCAACAAGTTAATTCCCCTTTTGTAGCTATAACACTAATTCAGAATTTGTTTTCTTCTCCTTTATCAGTACACATGATTTTGTGAATTTCAAAGATTGGTGCTGAGAAAATTGGGTTGTAACATTCTGATTCTTACTTTCAGAAACCTGTCATGACTACCCTCTTCATTTTGATAAAACAGTTTAACATTTCGCATTTGTCCACAGACTATATGAAATAGGAAATGTACTAATTACCTCTAGAAGTAGTGAGAAGTCTAAATAGACTACTGATATTATTTTCTAACCACTTGTTGTTTCTTAAACATCATGGGATAAATTATACATGTATTTCTCTGTTCATTGTTCATTAATTCCACAAATATTTATTGAAGATTCATTGTGCTGGCTATGTGCCAAGCAATATGCCAGACTAGCAGTTCTTGAAGTGTGGGCTGAGGACCCTTAGAGTCTCTTAGACCCTTTCAAGGGATTCATGAAGTGAAAACTATTTTCCTACTAGTACCAAGATATTATTTCCTGTTTTCATTGTGCTGACATTTGCACTGATGTTGGAAAAGCCAAAGCGGATAACACTGCTGGTATCTTAGTATGAATCAAGGTTTTGTGGCAACAAACTTTATTAGTAATCATTTTATGCTTTATTAACATACCCATGCGAGGAAAAAGCCATTTTCACATAAGAATGTCCTTGATGAAGTAGTAAAATTTATATTAATTTTATTAAATCTTGACCTTGATTACATATTTTTGTAATATTCTGTGTGAACTAATGGGAAGTACATTTTATAAAGTGTTTCTGCACACCAAAGAACAATGGTTGTCTCCGGGCAAAGCACTTGTGCAATTGTTTGGAACACCATTTTGCTTGACAGAATGACCAACAGACAAATTGCTTATTTCGACTTGGGTTTAGCATGCATTTTCTTAGTGAATGAAGTGCTGCTGCCACTTTAAGGAAAACAGCCGACAGCATTGTTGGTAATGATAAATTCGAACTTTCAAGGTAAAAAATAAAAGTTTGGAAAACTTGTGCCTGCCACCATGAGCTTGTTTGACAGCTTCTCAGTGTTTAAAGACTTTTCTGATGAAATCAGCAGTGATATTAATGAATATAATTTTTGATATTGATAATGAAATGTGTCAACTTAGGAAAGATCTGCATAACCCAGATGAACATTGCATGATGTTACAAAATCATGCAAAGTTAGACGATCCATTCAAAATGCAAGATAGACCATTGAGTTTAATGTAATTGTATGAAAAGTTTATTGATAATAGTTTCAGATGATCATTTCGTTGAGTTTTGGTATAATATCAAAGAAGAATACCTATAGGTCTCTGAAAAAGTTATTAAAATATTCCTCTCTTTCCAAGAACTTACCTGAGTGAGGCAAGATATTCATATATGCATAGTTTAGCCAAAATAACATATCACAATAGATTGAACACAGGACACATGAAAATCCAGTTTTTTTTTTTTGTTAAGCCAGATAGAAAAGATTTGCAAAAATAAAAAACTCATGTTTTGGATAATGCAGTTATTTTTCACTAAAAATGTCATTTAAAATATTTATTTTTTTAATTGAATACGCAAATATTTTTGAAATTCCTCATTTTAATTTTCAATATGCTAAGTATTGATAGGTATGACCATATAAACAAAAGACATCCTGAGTCCTTGATAGTTTTTAGGAGTGTAAAGAGATCCTGAGATCAAAAATTAAAAAATTACTAACCCCAGAGATATTTAAGGGGGGAAAAAAAAGCTCTTTATGTAGCTTTTCTTTGGTTCTCAACACCCCTGGTTCTCTGCCACTCCCTTCTTCGAAGTTAGAAGCAATATTCCTTTCTCTATAATTCCATGTACTTTATTTCCACCTCTACTAAGGAAGGCATTTAGTGCATGTCTTATGTTTCCATCTAGGTTAGTACATTTTTTGGTAGCACAGACTATATCTTACATCTTTGCATATTCATCAGCTCTTAGCACATTGTTTTCCCCAGGAATGTATATAGATGAACTGAGTAACTTTTTGAAATTCCTTATCATGTTTGTTTTTTAAATTCCACATGAGTGAAGTCATGATATTTGTCTTTCTCTGACTGACTTATTTCACAGATGAACATAGCGGAAGGGAAGGAAAAATAAGATAAAAACAGGGAGGCAAACCATAAGAGACTCTTAGAGAACAAACTGAAGGTTGCTGAAGGGGTGTTGGGTGAGGGGATGGATTAAATGGGTGATGGGTACTAAGGAGGGCACTTGTTGGGGGGGGTGCCTGGGTGGCTCAGTCAGTTAAGCATCTAGCTTCAGCTCAGGTCATGGTCTCCCAGTTCATAAATTTGAGCCCTGCATCGGGCTCTCTGCCAGTCAGCACAGAGCCTGCTTCAGATCCTCTCTTCCACTCTCTCTCTCTGCCCCTCCCCCACTCATTCTCTCTCTCTCTCTCTCTCTCTCTCTCTCTCTCTCTGTCAAGAATAAACAAACATTAAAAAAAAAAGGAGGGCACTTGTTGGGATGAGCACTGGGTATTATACGTAAGTGATCAATCACTAAATCCTACTCCTGAAACCATTATTACACTATATGTTAACTAACTTGGATTTAAAAATAATGGTAATAAATAATTAAATAAATTAAAAAAATTCCTTATCTTCAAAGTGTTATCTCTAAATGGTTTGGAAGATTGACTTAGGATTCTGAATAGCCAGGGTTCTGGCTGTTTCTTGTAACAAATGCAAACAGATCTTTGCTTAACAAAAGGGATGTCCAGTTCTAGCTAATGGCCTATTGACTGCAAGAAGTAAATGACGTAATTGAACACTTCATTCAACAAACATTAGCTGAACGTAAACTGTGCTAGGCACTGTGCTAATAAGAACAACAATATTTTTATAGAACTTTATGGTAGACATTTAGATTAGTGGTTCTCAACTGGTGGCCCATGATGTTTCTTCTTTTCATAATGAAACAAGGGCAGCAACAATGAAAAAATTTTCCCACAAAACTAACTATATTCTATTCAGAATATTTCTTTTTCTAGTCTTGGTGTTAACAGTCTTTCTTTTCTGATAGTGTGGTGAGATTAGGGTTTGGGCTTTTGTTTTTATTTTATTTTTATTTGACAAAATTCAAATTTGTCTGCTCTTTGTTGACCCCAGCAGTTTTCGGGGGATATTTTACCAGCCTGTGGAAAACCACTGATGTAGACATTCTTTTGGTATTTATTGGAAAGAGATTTGACCTTTAGGTTTGACATTTTAAATCCACTAGGACAATCAGCTCATTTACTCTGGGGCTAATTATCAATTTCGTGAGTTCTCTGGATTCCGTTTATACCATCTCTCTTTGGCAGTTTATTGTTCAACTGCAAGGAAAAAAGTAAAAGGAAATAAAAATAAACCCAAACCAAAAAACCAACAAACTAATTTTAGTCAAATTTTTGGATGGCAGAGTTCTGGGGGGAAAAAAAGATGGGGAAGAAGTAAAAATTTTTGACCAAAGTAGGGCATTCGAATTATCTTTGGCTCTCAAGTCAGATTGTGTTTTCAACTTCTCACCTCTTTGTAGGAACTGCTGATTCCTGTGAAAGAACCAACTGGTTTAAATTCAAATTCTCACCTTTAAGCACTGTTAGCAGTTGAGACAGCAGAGATAAATAGCAAGGTGGGAAATGATGATCCATGGAGTCAGTCATTCATGGAGTCATTCTGTCACTCAGTACATGAGTAGCTATTGGGTGCCGGATACTGGGATACCAAGATAAGAAAGATACCATCACTATGCTTAGGAACTCTATAATCCAGAAGAGGGAGACAGAGACATAAGCAATTAGTGCCCTGAAAATTGTTTTAGGGGATGTGATAGCGTATTGGCCCCTCAGTGGAGGCCAGATGGGAGAGGTTAGGAATGGTGACGAGGAGAGTAAGGATATGGAATGAAGAAGGACGTGAAGGTAAAAGTGGGAAACAGTGAACTTACTTGGGGGAAATTATGAGTATTCCGGTGTGGCAGGAGCATGGGGCAGGGTGGGATGCAGACGTATGGTAAAAGAAAAGTCTCAAGAGTTAGGTGACAGATAGATGTGGAACTTCAGATGCTTTGTTTACGAATTTGGACTTCACCCAAAAGATTTACCAGAATGTGTTTTGTGGGGTGGTGACAGGAAAGAAAGGGTTTTGTATGGTCAAAACGATTTGAGAGGCACCAGTTGAGACAGTTAAGCAGGTATTTACTGTGAAACCTCTTGGATTCTTTATATTGGATAGCATTTCCACAACTATTTGACTACAGACTTGTTTGGAAGGGTATCTCCTGTTTCTCAGAACATGGTTTGGGAAACCCTGAAATACGCATTGGGGAATCAACAAAAAGTTTTAATCAGAAAGTTATGGACTATCATGTAATCTGATTCTATTCTTTTTTTTTTTTTTTTAATTTTTTTTTCAACGTTTTTATTTATGGGACAGACAGAGACAGAGCATGAACGGGGGAGGAGCAGAGACAGAGGGAGACACAGAATCGGAAACAGGCTCCAGGCTCCGAGCCATCAGCCCAGAGCCTGACGCGGGGCTCGAACTCCCGGACCGCGAGATCGTGACCTGGCTGAAGTCGGACGCTTAACCGACTGCGCCACCCAGGCGCCCCTGATTCTATTCTTAATGCATGGTGTGATACTGCGTTAGATGTTGTTCAACCAGTGTTTTTAAACACCAGATATTTTCAAAATGATGTGCTAGATATTCTGGGAAATTAGAAAGATGCATAGGGAGTGTGTCTGGCATTAAAAACACAACATGTTGATTACTTATAAATGTTATTCTGCTAGGCAATTGTTTGAATCAGAGGCAATACCAAAGTGAGGAAGTTGAGAATAAACTTGGAGAATTAGATTTTTGCTCAGTGCTAATTTCTTCAGGGTGTTTAATGTCAATTCTTTCCCCAAAGATTGTCACTCCTCAGATGCATGTGCTTCTTTTGCCTCTTTTTGGACTAGGGTTGTTTCTGGCTAGGGCCCTCACCCAGGCAGCTCAGGGAGTGTAAAGGAAAGAAAGCTGCCAAAGGGAAACTTGTTTTTTTTCCGGGCGTGTGGGGAGGTGTAGCTATTGAGTTTCTTGGCCCTCAAAAGTACTATATTATCAACATATTGAAGCTTTGGTAGATTCAAGGGGAGTCAATTCTAGACATCTTTAGGAGATATCCTGAAGGTGTATCCAAGGGGTTTGGAGAAAAAATAATTAAAGTGAAAGACAAAGGGAAGTTGCACCTGGTGGACAGAAAGAGCAAATCTAGAAATCTGAGAACGTCTTGGACTTTTTTTCTTCCGTAAGTCCTTACTTGTTTCACTCAGTGTCAAGGGAGAGAATCTTCAAATAATGTTCTTGAATTAATTGAATCCTTATTGAATGTTTATTGTCAGTCACATTATCTAGTAGGGAAACATGGAATCAAGTATTTAGAGTGGGTTGGTACAGCCTCAGGCTTTCATTGTCAATTGTATTGTGTGGTTAAGAGCACTGGCCCTGGAACTAGATGGCCTGTGTTCAAATCTATTAAATCATTTCAGTCCAATTACTTAAGTGCCCTAGTCCTTAGTGGATGTAGGATTTTAGCCAAATTACTTAACCTCTCTATGCCTCTACATCTAACAATGGGAAAATGATCGTATGTATCTCTTAAGGCCACGAGGGTTAAAAGAGCCAGTAAATTGAAGTGCTTAGAGCAGTGCCTGCCACACGCCAAGGGTTTCATCAACGGTTAGCCTTAGGATATCTTGATCCTACCATTTTTGTTAGGGTAATAATTTACTGTGGAAATGCATCAAAGAGTAGTAAGTTTTTTTGGCCTAAAAAAGATTCTGTCTTTGGAGAATGGCCTGCTATATCTAAGTAGGATTGGGTGTAAATGGGCTGTTAGAAATATCTAATTCATGTAATTTTAAAATACAGTGAATATTTGTGCATGTAAACAACAATAATAATAACAGCTAACATTTGCCAAGCATATACTCTGTGCCAGAAGTTGTTCCAAGTGCTTTTTATCAGTTCATTTATTTTAGAGTTGAAACTGAGGCACCGAGGGGGTGAGCAATTTGTCCCAGATAACACAGCTAGTTAGGAACAGGGTCAGGTTCAAACCCAGGTCATCTGACCCCATAGCTCAAGCATCCGCTGTGCTAGCCCATCTTTTGTGCAAATGTGTTCTGTATTTTAGATCACTTTGTCAAAATATTTAATTCCATTTACTGCAAATGTAAGTGGAAAACATTAATTAAAACATAAATCAGTTCAGCCTGAAGATAGTTCTTTTTCTGTCCTAGAGTTGCTCTTGGCATCACGTTAGAGCCATATTGACTGTGATTCTTGTGTTCTGTTGATGTAGAAGATTGAACTGGATTTCACCAAGGCATCTGGATGCACGTGTCCGTTCTTTAGAACTGTTTTTCACCTTATATCTTAGCTACATATTTTCAGAGTAGTGTGTAAGTAATGTCACTTTACATGCAGTTTGCAAAATTAGCTGGTTTTTCTGCTATAATTAGGGTTAGAGCTTTAAAAATATAAGGGTTCTATCAAATCCTCACCTATGAGATGTGTGCTTCATAGAATTTTAAAACGGAGAGCATTGAGATGAATATACTTTTTGCATTCTTCAGTGCAAAAATACTAGACTGCTCTAAAAGTTGATCATTTTAGTTGTTCTACTTTCTTGGTGCGAATGTAACACTGCAGGGGTTTGCTTTTAAAGAAAACTGGGCAAAACTAATTTGCCACTAGATGGAGCCCTGGCTCTTTGGGTAGAAAGAAATGTACCAGTCTGGACGTTAAATCACACAGTCATATCACACTGGAGGGCCCCCCGGTATTCGAGGCCCCCAGCTTTTAATTGTAGAATGCATCTTTGTTCTTTGCCTGACCTGCAGAGTGACATCACTCCCTTTCTTCCTGTGTGCTGGCTTTGACACAAGCCAGATGGCCGAGGCCATCGGTAGGCGCGCAGGCCGCCTGGTACCGCAGTTGATGAAACAGGATAGGAAGACGTTTTATGGTCAGCTGTGGGAGCACAATGAGGCAGCAGCTTCTCTAAGTAATTACATTCATCGTGCACACTTTATTCCTCTCGGAGAAGGTCACATGGAAAAAAAAATACGTTTTTATTTATAGCGTTGTGAGGTATAGACCTTTGATCTTTTATTAGTCAGTAGTCTGCTCCAAAGGAATGCTCTTTTCCCTGTTCTGCAGTCACTCGTGAAAATGACATGTTTATTTATGTTTAATGGTTCTTTTCGGCTGTGCATTGTGATACTTACCTTCCCTCTTCCTCCCTTTTGTCTCCAGTTCATAACACAAAAATGTTTTAGGTTTGTAGCGAGTTTAGTTTGAAGAAGTCAGAGTTCAGGTATGTTAATACAAGCAGATTTCTGTCAGATATACTCCAGAGTGATTTGGTAAAATACATTACTGTTTATTATGTGTTTGTTCTTCAAGGATGTCAGAAGAGACCAGGAACAGACTTTTATTCTGGGGGGATGAGGGCCAGGAAATGAATAAGACTTTCATCTTATGTCCATTTTTGGACATTTAGTGGTTAAGGTCACTTGTGATGCCAACTTAAAATAAAATATTAGAAGTTAGTATTAATCTAGTATTTTCCAGGCTTCGTTTGAAGTTTATCAGTGGCAGGATCGTACAAAACTTGAAGGAAAATACCAGCTGAACTTTTCTCTAAAGTTTAACACTTACACAGTTTTGAGATTCTTCCACATAGATTCATTTCCAAAACTTTATAAAAATAGTTTTAGCCTTTTTAAGGCTAGGTTGTGAATATTACTCACAGAATTGGCCTAGAAATTATAAATGATAAGGTCCGATGGAAATTCCTATTTGCTATGCTTTGTTCAAACTTAACACGTTCTAAAGTGAAGTCTCCTGGTTGTCTGTAGGGTATTTGGCTATTTAAAAAAAAAAAAAAAGATTAAGAAAGAAACTGTAACAAAAGGATTCTCTTCATCTTGCAATATTTTACAGTCTTCTTCAGGGAGGGAGATTTACAAATAATTGCTGGAAGGAGGCAACATGGTGTAAAGGAAAGAGCGTGGCTTTGCAGTGAGATAAAACAGGGTTTTCTAATACCTTTTCCACTGGTTATTTGCTATGTGCCCTTGGACCTTTGAGCCTCGATTTCCTCACATATGTACTGGGGGATAAAACCTACCTCCTAGGTTTATTGTAAGAATTAAATGATATAATGTGTGTATTAGGCCCCAGGCGGTTCCTCTCACATGGTATGGACTCAGTAAATGCTGATTCTTTTCAACTGTTTTAAACTTGGTCTCTTTTCTGACCTCTTGCAAAGTGTGTTCACAGATTACACTTTTATATCTTGTATGTTTTTTTCATAAGATGTAAATAAGCCTGGGTTGCAAGTAAGCTCACCATTTGAAAAATAGGCGTTTGAAATTTATTACCACTGTGTGTATACAGTGTTCAGTTCCAGATAAAACCGTAACCATCAATTGTGCAATGAATGTGGTTAATTAACATTTGTGATGTTTTAATTTGTTTTTGTTTTCTTTTTTTCTCCTACTCAGCTCTTGCCCCTGTTCTTTGCCTCTCGTTTTGTTGGTGAAGATATCACAGTGATGTCTGCATTCAACCTGCTGCATTTGGTGACAAAGAGCCAGCCAGTAGCCCTGCGAGCCTGTGGGCTTCCCTCAGGTTGCTGATTCTTGTCCTGTACCTAGTGAGGGCACTGGTCTGGGTGGGTGTTTCTGCTGCAGGAAATGATACACCAGAACGTTTTGCTAAATTCCGTTTTCTTTCACTTGGGCCCTAATTTGAAGACGGAAATTGGTTATAAATCACCACTCTACTTGGAGTAACACTCATTTCCACAATCCTTATAACTCTTGGAAACATTGTCCAGTTTCCTTGTTCAGTCTATAATTGTCACTAATATTTCATGATATCTTCTTGTTCTTTAATGCACACTACACATCTGAAAATCATAATGTTCACGAGAGGCTGGCAGTCTTCA
The DNA here is from genome assembly GCF_028749965.1 of Puma concolor. Classification (NCBI taxonomy): domain Eukaryota; kingdom Metazoa; phylum Chordata; class Mammalia; order Carnivora; family Felidae; genus Puma; species Puma concolor. The sequence goes on along the minus strand of NC_141673.1, from coordinate 52,025,556 downwards.
TAAGAAACTGCCCCAAATCACCCAAATAGGATATTCATCTCTTGTTAAAGGATAATGAAAATGGTTTTCGTTTCACATGTGGCCATTACTTTGGGAACAGAAAAATGAAAATGAACAACCGTAGTATAATACAGTTACTTATTTATAATAGTCAAAAAGAAATGATGTTGTACTTAACAATGACCAAATAAACAGAACATATATAGCATGCATGTGTCAACTGGTTCTTAATTTAGAACCACTCACTATACTTTTAAAAAATGTGATTTTCAGCTTGTTACACAAGTGAGGCATGAAAGTCCAAAATTGCCTTATGTGCCTATAGCATGAACTTAATATTTTACTTTTATTATGAAAGTCAGAATGGTCAGATATTTTGTGTGAACATTATTATCAACCTTATTTCTATTTTCTATTAATATACATATCTCTATTGCTATATTGTCTAGAGAATTTAATTCCAGCTCATTAAACGTTCACTGAATATTAACTGTGAGTGCCGGGCATTGTGTGAGGCAGTGAGGATATAACGATACAGAAGATCAAGCTGATTTCTCTAATGAGCACAGGGTGGAAATGGTGCTGTGTGAAGGCCGTCGAACTGTGTGGTGATAGGGCCGAATGAAGTTAGGGGAATTCAGAGAAGGGTGGTCCTCGTTCTTTGGTGGGGGGGAAAACATTTGGAAAGGAGGGAAGGTCTCTAAAGTTTAAAGGAGGGCTTTGTGGAGGATATAGTTTCTAAGCTAAATCTCAATCTATAAGCATCAGTTAGCCAGGTGGCCAATGAGTGGGAAGGACAGCTCTCCGGTATGGACTAGCGTGGGCAAGACACGAAGGCCCGAAGGAGCAAGGTACGTCCAGTGAGAGGCAGGTTATTTAATATGGCCAGCTCGGGTGGGGGAGCGCAAGCGCGAGGTGAGGAAGGAAGGTAGCCAGATCATGAAATGTCTTAGGTGATGTATTAAGGAATTTAAATCCTGGAGAAGGGGAAGAAGGTGAAATAACATGACTCGGTTTGCATTTTATAAGGATTATTGATTTAGTATGATGGAAAGTCCATGCTGGTTCCAGATGTTTCTGAGAAGGCTGGGATGGCAACCTGATTTGAAGGGTGGCTAAGGCCTTTGTTTTGAAGCTGTATTTGAGTAGTAAACGGCTGTTGTTTTTGTTGTTGTTGTTAAATAGATTTTATGTCTATTTGTGGTGGCTTGAGAGGCTAATGAAGCTTCATGCATTGAGGGCCCCAATCACTCTGTCAGTACTTTTTCCTCCCGAGCCAGCCATGCCCCTGCATCGCCACCACAGAAAACACTGGGGGAGTTTGAGTTTGAGGCTGGAGGGGACTCAGAAAGTGCAGAAAGTGCTGAGAGCCTCAGGTTTGGAAAGAAGCGGGGAGGGACTCGAGAGAGATTCAGGTTGTAGAACTGACAAGGTTTACCTGCTGAATTGTATATGAGCTTGAGGGAGAACAGCAATTAACGCGGTCCCTGTGCCACGTGGAACTTTTTCCTAACAATGCATTATATGTGAGAGTTATTTAGTTTATATATAACCAGGTTTCCCACTGAATAACACCCCAAAGTGTGAAAAGCACCAATATTGTTCTTGTAACATGAGTTTTCTATACACAGAGGAGGCTGAGTATTTACAGAAACACCTCATTAGTTAATAAATAAGTAATAATATATTCCTTGAGATATTAGAATCATGGAATTCAAGGATTTCATGATGGAATTGTTTAATTGAGATATAAGTGTCTTTAAATTTTGGTATCAAAATGATTCAACAATAAATTCGACAAAACTGATAATTCTTGAGTGGTAACCATTACCGCACAGGGCTTAAACACACAGATTCTGGAGTCTGAGTTTGAAGGCTGGCCGTGCCGCTTAACTGGCTGTGTACCAGGTCTTCCTCATTTGTAATATGAGAGTTAATAATAGCATTAGGTTGCTGTAGGGGATGAAGTAGATGAGGATGTGAAAAGTGCATAGGACAATGGCTGGAATTCAGTAAGCACAATATATAAACGTTAACTAAGTTCACTGTAGGTCTCTGTGTCTGTCTATCTATCTATCTTATCTATTATCTATCGATCTATCATGAATTTTCCTAGTATAATAGACTTTTAAGAACATTTAAATATGTCCTATCTTTCATTTAACTATTTTCACTTTAATACGAACCACAAATGCACTTAATGTTTGAGAAATAACCATCTCAACCTGTTTTTATAGCTTTATTTTACTTAATGCATCCTGCTGAACCGGAATTCAAGTCCTGTATACATGTTTCTTTTATTCTAACTATCCAGGACTGATGGAAGCTCAGTCTCTTGCTTTTCTGGCCTGCAAATCCATTTTAATTCGCTAGATGAATTGGCTAGAATAGTATTCCATAATTCCTTAGCCATTAAGGCACCACTTACTTTTTACAGTGTTAATGAAAGTCAGTCTTCCAGCATTTACATATTTTATGACTTGAATATTAGTAAAATTGTTACCATCCACTTCTCTAACAGAATTCTACTGTTAGAAATATAGAAATGTTGAAGAAATAAAGTTCAATAGCAATAAAACCAACTATTTATATTTTGAAAAGAGAAGTTGAAGTGGGCATTCTTGTCCTTATTACTTTGTGTAAGTACGGAGGGAAGAGGCCAATACTGGAGATATGGGAAATTAAGGTGAAAGTCTGGAGTCTTGCTTTAATTTACTGTTCCCTGGTCAAAACCTATTACAACAAAATTCTCTGTAAATCAAAAAGATTTCTGCTCCCTTAGCCAGTACCCTACTAATTTCAGGTATTATTCAATACAAAATAATTCCAGAACTAAAAAATAATTGGAACAGGCTCTTAAAATTGATTATAACTGGATTGACCTGTAGGAAGGCCACATCCCAGAAGAGTGATCTATCATTTTTCAGCTTTGACTTCTTTTACTTCTTATTTTTAAATAAAGCATAATATTAATTTAGAGCTCATTAAGTGCATCTGAGTTATGGTTCATTCATGTTTGTAATTAAAGGTAATTTCTTTCTCTCTCAGAATTTTGTCTTAATTTCCTATAACAGTTTCATTTTGTATTAAAAGAGCACTGGGATAGGAGTCAGAAAACTCTAACCACAGCCCTGTCGTTAACTTGTGTGACCTTGAACATGACTGTAAACCTCTTCAGATCTCAGTCTCTTTATCTTTAAAACGAAGAATTCAAATTAGATCATCTATTCAGTTCTGAGGTTCTGTGATTTTATTAACTGTTACTTGTTTTTATTTTTGGCTTTGGCTTAATCAAATCTGGAAACTAATTAATGGCTAGGAATTTATAGAAAAATCTGTCACATTGTGGTGGGAGAACAGAAATCTTTTCCACATTTGAACATTAGAATTCCTTACCACTAAATCAAGACTGAAGCATTATCTGAGGAGGGATTAGGGAGCACAGTTTTATACATAGTTTCAGTGCTTGATAAAAATTAAGTCTAATTGTAGCTTAGACTAGATAGCATGGTAGCTTCCAGCCAAGTGAAAGTATTTGTCTAAATAGTACTAATTACGGTGATAAATCATACTTTTCTTTAACATCATACACATAATATGTGGTTGTTACTTGACTTCATTGGTGTATTTTACAGTCACCATGGATTGAAGAGCCACATGGCTCTTGGGCAGCTCGTAAAGATACCATATCATAATATTCTAATGTAGAAATTACAAGCCTTAGAGATATTTTGCAAATGGTGTTTGCAAGTCATAGAATATCATCTGTATAACTAGAACTCTCTAGAGCTTAGCACAATGCCTGGCACTTAATAAATATTTGTTAAGTGAATGGATAAACATTTGGAAAGTTTACATGTAGGTGAAGTGATAGCTAAAACAGAGAATACAAATTTACTTGAGCCTCTTTTGCATGGGAAGATTAAAAGTAAAGTTTATAGTTTGGTTGGCTTTTGAATATATTATGGAAAACAATTTCCTTTCTCTTTTCTCACTTTATTGCATTTTGTCCAATGCAGTTGATACCTGAGATATAAAACACATTGTAGCTTAACAGAGAGCAAAAAAGGGGTAACACAGATTCAATATATATTATCCAGACTTGTTTTTTTTTTTTTTTTTTTTCTCTCAAACAGTTGGGGTTTTGGTGGTAGATAAAATTTTGAGGAAGGGAATAAGTACATACTATGCTTATTATGAGAATTAGGAATTCCGGCTCTTTTGATCACTTTTCTCTGGAGCAAATTAATGTTGTTTGCTGTGCTTTAAAATTTCCATTTGTAAAGAGGAACTACAACAGATATGCACCAAAGCACCATCCACAAGTAAGAATAATTACTGTCCAAGTTTGAGCTGGCAGTAGTTCATTAATGGCATCTAATATTATATTTACTTACCTTGAAAAAAAATAATTGAAATCATCAGTGTGCTGTTCATCTACTGCATAGGCTGGCCTTCTATTCCAGTTTTATTTTTTAACCTTTTATGGTTAAGAAAAGATGAACTATCTTCATGATTCTTTGATAAAAATTATGACTCTAATCTCCCAGAAAGTACTTATGTGCACCTACACACAATTTTGTATGTAATTCAAAGGTTTTTGTTAGATATTCTGAAACTCGTAAGGGAAGGGCTCTTTGACCACAGGTTCAGAACCTGTGTTCTAAAAGATACACGTGAAACCAACATAAAAAACTCCGATTAGAACACAGTATTCCTGATTTCTTTATTCATATCACCAGTGGAATTCTCAGCCACGTATTTGGATGAATGCCCTCCATTCTTCAGTTTCACCATTGTCTTACATGTTAATCTTACCTAACTTCTTTGATTACATTAAAATGCTTTGAGGGAGATTTCTTTTTAGAGAACATAGTGTTTAAAAAATAGACATACAAATTTCAACTCACACAATTCACAAAATAATTCGCAATTAATTGATTGAATGGTACCTACTTTTCCAGTAGATGGCGCTAGGTTTACATTCTTTCACAGCATGAACGTGTACTGCTCTCATTAGCACATAGGTGCATTGTGAAAACTTAAACAAAAGTATGTCAAGAATATTACGTTAAGAACATGTGGATTTACAAACCACAAATTTTTCTGCTTATATAATGTTCAAACAATATTTGTAGAGTGCAAAACCTTTTTCCATTTTCATTAGGATCCAAGTCCCTTATGCTTGGACATCTCATCGAAATTGTCTTTCATGTGTGGACTTTCTATAAACTGAAACAAGTTTTCATAAATTAACTTATCTTAAATCCAAATAGTGATTTAACAGTAATTTATAGTATTATATGCAACTAAATTTTCTTCAGCAGACCACCCAAGAATGAAAGAAAATTTCACATTTTGTTTTGCCGTGTTTCAAATTTTTATATAATCTTGAAAATGTTATTAGTTTAACATGTTGATTGTTATACATGAATAGTTTTTTACATGAATTAAAATATTTTTGGAAACTAAGAAAAATTATATTTAAAATGTTGACTAATGAGTGCTCTGATGCAGCTATTTTTTTTCTAAAAAAAATGTTTTAGTAGCTCTATGACATAATAAAGTTTTAATGTTAATGTTGAAAACTTGCTGTATGACATCCAATTCCCACATGAGTTTTAAAAGTTATTTGCGCACAAGGCTAAATTATAGAACAATACATCTGTATGAATAAGGTGTTGGGCATATGGTTTGTTAAATGTGGATTTTGTTAATTTGTTGGTAAATATGGAATAAATTCTTCATATGTACATTAGTAATTACCAAATATGTAGCAACATCTAGTAGCAACAGAGATGAAAATGGGGACAAACAAAAGAACAAATTTTAGTTTGAGAAATTCACTGGTCAGCTAATTAACAATGACTGGAAAGAATATAAAACATATGAGTTCTGAAAACAAATGATAATTCTACAGGGTTAGATTATCTAGACAATATGGACTTTGGGGGAATCTTATAAGTGAAGTTATTAGGTGTTTGTCCATCTAAACATGTTCACAGTAATGTTACCTATCAGATCATAGAAGGATTTATTCAGATAAGCCCGAGCCACCTTTTGCTGTCATTAAACATATGTTTAATGAAGGAATGAGGACTGCATGGCAGTTCTCGGAGACTCTCTAATATTGAGGTTACATACTTGATGGACTGTCATCGTCGGTCTCTTCCAGTTTATAGCTTCATCCTAAACATTTTAATTAGGGATTAAATTTCCATGACTGTTTTTGCCAGACACAGTTTAATTTAAAGTGCTTTGAAATAAAAAGATTTCACTGAGATGCAATGGCAAATTATTTCTAATTACTTTTTGTGCCTTTGCATTAAAAATCAAGCATTTATTTAAAAGATGAAAATTTCCATTTGTTTATTTTCAACTCCCTAATATTTTTCTCTTTTCTTTTTTTTACATTTAGTATGTTTGTACTTGTGTTAGTCACTTAAAAATGCATGTTATAAAAAATATACCATGAAATGATGAAGATATCAGTTATTTAAGTGGTTTGTAAGACCTATACATTTATAGAATTTAAATTCACTCAACTGTTAGGATAAGCATTTCCTTCAACAATAGATACATTTATTATATTTAGCCACATAATTACAAACAGAATGGAGTGTTAATTTAAATCATTAGAGTATTTGAAGAAACAGATTAGAAGCTTAGTCTGTACTTAAGAGTTTATTTCTACCACCAATTTGCTTTCTGGCCCCATGAATCTGTTTTGTGTCCTTTATTCTTTTCTTCATCTCTAAACTAAGCATGATAGAACTTTCTTGTCAAACCTTTCACAATTAGATATAACCGTCAGGTGTTAACATTATTTCACATTTCCCAGAATTTATTCTGTGTGACTTTAATCCCTGGCTGTAAGGGGAATAAGCTGGAGAAATTAAAAAAGGAGGGGGGTGGGATGTCAAAAAAGTCTGGGAAAGGTGATCGGCCAAAGTCTATTTCTAATGTAGGAAATCCTTGGTTCCTGCCAAGTGATCCCTGGAAAGGCAGAAATTTTTTGTCTCTTTAGTTCACAACTGCATCTCAGCAAGTAGAATTGTGTCTGTCACATAATAAGTGTTCAATAAATATTTGTGGAATGAATGAATGGGTGTAAGTAAGTAGTATCAGCTTATGTATCAAAATAATGGCACGTTGTAAGTAATGTGATCTCTGCTTTTAAGGAATGTACATTCTGGCGAGAAAGATGGCCATTTAAGTCCTAGTTTTGTTATCTATAGGATGAAAGAAGTCATATAGTTGATGGTTTTATGATTCTATATAAGTATTTCCTCCTTTGTGTTGCTCTGGTGGGAGGGAGTAAAAGAAGCGAGAAGCGCCGTGCCTCTCTCTTTCTGCACAGAATGGCAGACTGGCTTCTTGGAATAGGATCTGAAGCAATGACAGTTCTTCTGAAGGATATTGAAGGAATGTGTAGATGTAATTAGCAGGAAGTGGTGGGGGTGGGGGGATGGCGGCATGGGGGTGGGAATGGACTGTGAGCACATGGGTGAGTAAAAAATGGGCATGTTAAAGCACAACAAAGCATGAGTTCAAGAAAGAAATGTAATGAATGACTAAATTAAAGCAGGAACACTGCAGACCAGAGAGCCTGGCTCTCATTAACCAGGTGTGTGACCACGTCCAGTAACTTTGTTAGGCCTTGGTCTCCTCATGAGAACTTTGGACTAGGAGTTTATCACTTTCCGAATTGTAACCGGAGGAACGCTGGTTCTACTAAAGCCATGTAAACTGATCTCATTGTCAAATTGAGAAACTGCATACTACCATATTGTATCAATTCTATTCTCACATTTTATCATCTCGATAATCAGGATGCAGTTTAAACCATTGTGTGAGAAAATATTGTGTCATTGGCAACTTTTTAACTTTTCTAGTGGAGCATAAAATAATGGTGTGTCAGAATACCACATACTTAATAATGCACATCAGCATTAAGAAAATCTCTGAGATCTTCATTAAAAAGCCCACGTAATGTTGATTTTTCCAGTCTGGTTGGACTGTGGAAACTTATTCTTGCCAATCCCCCCCTGCTCCCCACAAGAACAACCTGTTAGCATTTTTTTTAGAGCCAGTGTTTTACAGATTACATTTTGGGGAATGCTGGCTTAGGTAATCTCATAGTCTTAAATCCAGAGATTTAATGGAGTATTAGCCATAATAATAGATTCAAATGTAGAACTCGAGAGAGGTAATAAAGGATTCAGAGTAGTAATAAAGGCAAAAATATTTTAATCCATCATCATTTTTTTTTCACTGATTTTAAATATTATTGTAGGTTTTTTTTCTTTTTTTCTTTCCTTTCTTTCTTTCTTTCTTTCTTTCTTTCTTTCAAGTAATTTTTCCACTCAATGTGGGGCTTGAATCTATAACCCAGAGATCAAGAGTCACATGCTCCACTGACTGAACCAGCCAGGTACCCCTATTTATTGCAGTTTTTTTTTTTAAAGTTTACTTATTTATTTTTGAGAGAGAGAGAGACAGAGACAGAGCGAGCGAGCAAGGGAGGGGCAGAGAGAGGGAGAGAGAGAATCCTAAGCAGGCTCTGTGCTGTCAGCGCAGAGCCTGACGTCGGGCTGTATCTCACGAACTGCGAGATCATGACCTGAGGCGAGATCGAGAGTCAGACGCTTAACCGACTGAGCCACCCAGGCGCCCCTGTTGTAGTTTTTAAACTAACTTCCAAGAAACATAGCCAAAGGCATCAGTTAGAACACATCTTTTAGGAAGAAAATTTAAATATAATTAATTAAAATGGAGAGTTGTATAAATCTTTAAATACAACATATACTTACTTAGTACTTACTCTTTCCCAGGCACGTTGCTAGGTGCTAGGAGTACAAAGATAACCAACATATATATGTACACTGTCTTTCAAGGAGATTGTATAGTTCAGAAGAAGCCTTATGACTTTCCTTTACTTGTCCGGGTGACAAAGAAAAATGTGAGATTTTTTGACTTTTTTCTCCAGACACTTTCACATTTTTTTCTGGAACATATGTACTCAAATTCAGCTGACCATTGAGTGGCAATTGTAGACTTGTTTTCTGCCCATTGTTTTAGAATTAATTTAGATTTTAAATTTGATTTGAGCAGTAATGTAATTTTGGAAATTTACAAAGCTGAGCTCTTAGACAATATACATTTTATTTTCTTTCTAATGAAGTATTCTTAATGTTACATTTAAACAAAATTCTGCATGATCATCTAAGCGAGGGATCCTATCCTTCCTTCTTGTGGATGGTTACCCCTCATCTTCCCTGCAGTCTGTGCTCCCAAGGGGGTGAGGGAGAATGGGGGAGTGAGCTATTTTTTGCAAGTCTTTTTTGATTGCATGTGAAATGCAGAATGGAAATGAGCCTGTCTGTTTTTAATTTTTTTTTTTCTTTCCCTGTATGGGCTATGATGTTCTAGTGAAGACCCATACTAGAAAAAAAAAAAAAAAAAAGAATTAAAAACAGGGAACTCCAACTTTGTCAGACATTTCACATGCAATCAGATAGACTTGAAGTTAAGTGACTTTCTCTTCCACTCTTGTCACTTGATGATGGCAGTTCCTTAAAAAATTCTCTTTCTACTCATATGTTTTGCAAGCAAGAAAATGCTTTTGGATCAAGACATGTTTTAAATATTTTCCTAAACTCTAGGCTTTTGGTCCACATTAATATAAAAATCATTGCTGTTGATATTTGCATTACATTCTGAAGAATTGATAAAGTACCGTTTAATTCTTTTAGTACTTAAAGAATGTTGATACAATTATTACCACGCCTGCATTCAACAATTAAAAATTTGTAACACACAAGTAAAAGAAATGCAAAATGTGGTTTCTATCTTATGGAGTCATTCAGGTGAATGTTTCATCAGAATGCACGTAATGGTAAAACTCTCCATGTCTCCTCTCAAGAAAGTCACACATCTCCACATAGGAGAACTTACTATTAGAGGCTAGAGTTTTAAACCATATTAATAGGCTTTGGAAGCTGTGGGAAATAAACTTACTCCCGTTGACTTCCAGTGGGAAAATGCTTGCACACGTTCCCCTTAATATTAAAACTGCCTTGTTTCTTAGCTCCCCAATTTCTCCTCTTCCAAATCTAAATCTACAACTTTATCCCGGCTGTTTTTACTTTGGTAAGTTGGCCGATACCACTTACAAGAAAGACCGTCTGCATTCCTTTCGTCAGGGCAGGGTAGTTACCATCTTGACATGGGCACATTTGATCACCCTACATCTCAGCTTGTGTAGATGGAGGGTCTCTGTCCTATTTGAATCTTCCCTGGCCCTCTGATCCTTAGATGCTGTTTCTACAAATTATGAGCTTTCCATATCTCATTACAACTGGACCTAGCCAATCTAGATGGGCAAAGTTTAAGAGTATTGATGTCTTCTTTGTCAATTCTCCATGCACAGAAGTTTGCACATACTTTTCACCGTATGACTATACATTGTGTTGATTGCTTTTCTTATCTTTCGTGCTGGAATGGGTGCTCTCCTCGACTTGTTCATGTTTTGACTTTCCAGCATCTTAGTTCTTGATTCACTGTAGATGTTTAGTAAGTGGTTGTAGAAAGTATGAATTAATATGAGGCTCAACATATTGTCAAAGAATTTATAGTCTGGGAAAATAAAGCAGAAATGCCTGAAGGCATTTGAGAATAATTGTAAAATGCTATGTAAACAGCACCTCGCAGAGTAAATGCACTGGTACTAAGGGTATCCAGAGGAATGGAGTTATCAGAGTAGGGATTAATTTATTAGGGTAGGTAGACTTGGAAGGAAAACTTGCTTGAAAGTATATTCTCAGTTTATCTATTCAAACCTTTAGTATGGAAACCAGAAGACTAATTTTATCATTCAGCTATGCTCCACTAAAACATATGGTCTTGTTTAATTCAAGAAGTTTAAAATGGCATATTGCTTTGGCATGCTTATAATGTCCATTGATGTTAATTAGAACTCTGCGCATGCATCAGTAGAATATAACTGAAACTGATGTGTAGAACTGTCTTATGTGAAGTAATAGAAAAGCAGTGAGAAGGCATGAAATGCGATAACGTCTATGACAAAGACATGATTTTTCTCACATATAGAAAAGAAAAAAAATCCTTAACTTAAGAAGAAAGTATTGTCTTGCTTTCTGACTCCTAAGACCTGGAATTTTATTTTCTCTGTATTATATTTAGGACTTGGAGGATAGATAAAATTAAACTGAACCTAAGCATAGAAACTAAGTATCTTTTTTAAAGATGGAAACCAAGTTGAGGTACAAATGTTATACTCTTTTTAGTTATGGATATTCCCTGACATCACCTACAAGAACACTCTGAAGGGGAGAGTGACTGGGGTGTTCCAGGAGGGTAAAAGCATCATTGTTTGGCCATAGGATTTTGCTCTCTGGGTCCATCAAAAATTTATCACTGAAAAACATCTGAGTATCCTCTTACACATGACTCCAGGTTGGAATGACAATCTGTAGTCTGAAAGGGATGACATTAATTACACAGAGCAAATTAGCAGAGGCTGCAGTCCGATGCTGGGTTCAAAGTTCAGCCAGACAGATACTCTCTGAGAGCTATTTTGAGGATAGTACTTTGCTAAAAAGGACATTCACTAACATTTTTCTCTTGGGAGTAAGAAGTGATGCCAGACAACGCCTGGCCTGATACGTTAATTGTAAATCTCCTGGTTTTAAAAACATTTACTTCGCATGTTTAAATTGTTGGTTTCTGCTCCATTCACATTCAGGTTTTACCATGTATGTTGTCTCTACCGCTAGAGCATTAATTTAGTATACCCATCTTTTGCATTGGGCCTGTCCTGCATGTATTCAGACGGCCCTTCCCTCTGCTGTCTGTACAACCAACTTCCTCCCTTCCTTCAGAACTTTGCTCAAATATCATCTTCTCAGTGAGGCCAACTTTGACCACTATACTTAAGGTTATAGCCCTTAACTTCTAGCATTCCCAGTCTTTGCTGTGCTCAGTTTAGCTTTTTTCCTTCCTGTGTACTTAACCACCTTCTAAGAGGCTATCCAGTTTACTCGTTTTCATTGTGTTTTTCTTTATCTTCCCCTACCCCTGCTGCTTTCGTGGGAGCTCCATGAGAACAGGATCTTTATTTTGTTCACTGGTATATCCTAAGTATTTAGAATAATGCCAGCATATAGTAGGTGCTTAATAGTTACTGAAGGAATGATTGAATATATTTTACTTAGCACAGTATCTGGCACTGTGTTAACAGTCAACACTTTTGATGACTTTGAAAAAACAGTAAGAAAAAAAACGCTGGATCAGTGTCCCTGTAAGTAAGCTCTGCCGCCCTAGTTTCATGGAAGCCACAGTTGTAGCAAAAGTGTCATGACTGCATGTTAATCCTGGGAATGTTCTTCTTGTGTAGGTCCACTTGGAGAGAAAAACCAGAACTAGGTATGCTTCTGCTAGCATGGAAGCTTTTCTTCCCTGTGCTTGACATTTCCTTTATTTGGTTATTGGAATGCAAAACAGACAAATATGAAAAAGTGGTTCATGGAATACATTTTACATTCTCTTCTAAAAATGGGCCAGATTTGGCTTTTATAAATGCCCACTTAATTTGGAAATTTCTAACACTATCATATCCGGATAGTTTTCAGCTTTCCAATATGACAGACTAATAACCAACAGAAAATTGAACATTGTAATGAAAATCAGAGTATACCACTTTGAAATATAGTAGCAAGCTATTTTAACATGAATTTTACTGTTTAAACCCGGTAAGGTCAAAGCAAAACAAGATGCTCTTGTCATCTTTTATTTATTTATTATCTTGGAGAAATATTTAATAGTTTCATTTTTTTTTTCTGATCCTAGAACCAAAATTAAAGTTATGGGATCTTTGGGTCTTGTTTTGTTTTGATTTTTCACACTGAACGTAAGATTTATGACTTAAAAGTGTTCTAAGACTTAGGTAACAGATCTGATTTACTTCTTAACAGGAAGTTAAAAAGCCTTTCAACGTTTTATAGACTTTGTGAGAATCCCATTTGAACCTTGTCACTGACCCTATGTTGAAGGAATGAACACAGGGAAAACAGACACTGGCTAGCAGACAAAGGTATTTTTCTGGATGTACTGAGGCAGTTATTACTTTTCTCCTTTATTATCTTGTTAGCGGTAGTTTTGGAGCTAAAAGTTATTGCATAATTTAAGAAGAAAGAAGAACATTGTAGCATAATTTTTCCTCACAGAATAATGACTATGGGCTTTGCAGTCAGAGAGCCCTGGTTTGAGTCGATAATTTTATTTACTGTTTGTCCCTATTAAGTTATGTTACAACCTCTCCGAGCCTCAGTTTTCGTATCTGCAGAATGAGCATGATATCTATATGTTAGAATTATTGAGAAGATTAAATGTGGTTATGTAAAAATGCTTAGAAATGTGCCTGGCACATAGTAAATACTCAAAATTTTAGTTTTCTTTTAATTCTTATTTTAATCATTCTTAAAGACAATTTGTGGGAAAAATACTGTTCTAAGGGAATTATTATAGAAAAATAATTACGAATAAGATACTGCAGCACGCTGAAATACTTGACCTGGCTACCTTTCAGAATACATTTTTGACTTCAGAATTTACTGTATTCAGAACGATAATGTGATATTGCATTTACTCGGACAGTGTTTGCTAAGCGATAATTGTCGTGATCCTTACAGCAGGCCTGTGAGGGTGTCAGTCAGTACATGGCTAAGAGACCGACTTGCCTAAGGTCACATGAGTGGGAAGCAGGCAGAGCCAGAACATGAGTTCTGCTGAAAGTCTGTTTCTACTTAGAGCAAGAGCTTTCCATTGGAGCTTCAAGATAATACTGGCTCTGAGGCAGCAAGCCTCAATGGAACAAGCGTTAATATAAAAGAGAATTTGGGCGTCTTTCAGTAAATAAATACCCTTGAAGGGCGTTCAAGATGGATCTTTATCTATACCAAAGTTGCTCTGTAGGGAATGGTGTGGTGATTAGATACCAAAGTGGCAGTGTCACCCTCTCAAATATACTTTGTGTTGCAGTTATATATATACACACAGCCTCACTTGTGCCTTCAAAGTACTCTATTAGACATTTAAATAAAGGAAAAATCTTTCCGTAACATACTTCTAAGCCAATTTAGAGGTCATTGAACAGATGTCATATAATACTAATGTTAAATTACCCTGTGTAATAAGAAAATTACAGTTCCTAAGTGAAGATAGTAAAGGGAAACCATCCAATGAATTATTGTAGAATTTCAAAATGAAATAATTTCTTCAAAATTAACAGTGGCACCATATGACTTCAGGGAAGTGAGTCTGAGAGGGAGAAGGGAAATCAGAGACAAAAGAGAAGCCTTTCTGTGTTTATACATGTCAGTTTTCACTTATGATGCTGGAAGAGCTAATGTAATGGTAGAGCTTTCAATTGTCCAGGAAGTGTATTATTAAACTATGTGGCAAGAAATTGATTAAAATCTGACTAACTGCTCACCGGGTTGTTTAATATAAAATCACAATAGCTGTTCTAGTCTACATATCCTTCTTTTTGCTATTAGGTACACTTTAAGAGCCTAATTATTTTGAGAACGTGGTATGACCAAAGAATGAAAACGTACAAAGTTTGACAACTTTAAATAAGCACTAGCATTTCTTAAAGAAAAAAAAAAACAAAACACCTCACTTACAGTTAGGAAACAATATTTATATTTAAGGTTGAAAAGCCAGGATATAGGAAAATTTTGCTAATTTGGAAGATGACCTTTAAGTGCACCAAAACCAAATAATTTGTAGGCTATGACATAGGGCACATTCCTACAAAATTTGTGTGAATGCTGCTTTAGTGGTTCTTGAAAGACAAACAAAGAAAGCTGGAATGAAATCTTTATCCCCCTCCCAAATCAGATGGGGTCTGACAAAAGAGTACAGCAGCACCCTTTCAGAGCTTGCCATTAAAACGAGGTCTCTGTAGCACAGTTAATGAGATGGTTCATAGTGGAAAACAATCTGTTTTTAAGAATGTTTAGATCAAAAGTAATTTCTAATCTATGAAATAAGGTCTCCTCAATACCCTTCATTCATGACTAAAGCTTTTATGTTTGTATTATTTACTTCAATCAGATGTTTTCAATTTTACCTTTTCTCTCTGTACCAATGCTTGACATGGTTCGTCAATACTGACCAACAATTTTATTCTTTCTTCAGAAAAGGGAGATTTTTTGAGAGAGGGAGAATGAAAAAGAGAGAAACATCTTTGCCTAAACGATTTGCAAGCATCTGTGCTTTAAGCTACTTTTTATGAACACTCCTTAGTAAATGACTCAAGGTAAAAAAGCAGAAAAGCATCCAATGTTAGGAAATTGCAATCCAATACCATGTAATTTAAACCTGCAGTTTGCTTCTCTTGTACTAAATGACATACAGATGGGTAGCTTAGTTCTCTCAACTTTGGGAACACAATTGGTCTTTTTGTATGAATGAACATATATTAACAAAAATATTTTGGACAGCATTGTTTAATTCTAGTTGTATAGATTTTAATTACCATGCCACTGGACGGAATACTTTTAACCAGTAGATTTTGTCACTTTAGACATGCAGTTAGTCTAACAAAATCCACAAAGGTACAACCCTTCCAACTGATAAAGAAATACAAAAAAAATAATAATAATTTTTAAGGGGGCTAGAGTGAACGGAGCAGAAACTCAGCTATCCCAGTCAACTGATATGTAACAAAGAGCAGCTCAGCGCTCAGGCTCTGGAGAGGCTTGTTCTGACAGGACAAACACTTCTCATCTACCCCTTGGAAATATTACAAGTGTAAGGAGTAGGTGTTTGGATAAAGCCTAGTATAATATGGGTTCCACTGAGATGAGAGACCAGCACACCATTAGTGATATGCCAGCTGTTCCTGTGGATCTTTCCAGGCCAGAGCAGGGCCAGCGTGCTCTGTGGAAGGTCAGGAGAGGCGCTGTTTGACAACCCACAGGCCTGCTCCAAGGTGCGACTTTCTCTTTGGCTCTGCTTAGCTCTCTTCCCGCCTCTGTATTTTCTCATAGAGAATCAACCACTCTATCTTGGTGGCCCTGATCCTGGAAGCTGATCTGCTTCTTCAATCCCACAGTCAGGGTAACTGGTTAGTCAATTTTGTCCTGGTTTAATTTCAGTGATCTCACACACTATGACATTGGGGACTGACAAATAAAAGAAGTAGAAAACGTTTCTATTCTAAATCAGAATTCTTTTTTATTTCACAGAAGTTGAGTTTAGTATTCAGGGAACGAAGCAAGCTTTCTTTCAGTAACTTCAAAACGTGATAAGAGATTTTTGCACATGGGGCCAACTGCAAGCCTTTTTCCCACTGTGATGGATGACAAAAGGAAAAAAAAAAGCAATTTGACTGCAGTGAGTAAGGGTTGCCCTGTCTCAGAGTTATATTTCTTTTCCAATTCATTTGTGTAGGTAAAATAAAATACTACGTATAAACAGGTGTCGTCTGAACATTTTACTGCAGTCTGTATAGGTTGAAATAAAAGATGCCATTGTTATTAAAATCACATTAAAATCATTTCACCATTCAAATATACTCAGTGAAGTCTTCCTAGATACACTTTGCAAACAGAAGATGTAGGTCTGTAAGTAAAATCACATTCACTTTTCTTCTTCTCTTTGTCTTTCCCCCCCTCCCTATTTTTCTCACCTTTTCTTTGGAACTTATTGAATCTACATTAGTGTCAATGCCTTCTGGAGTCTATTAAAATTTTCTTGCTGCCTGCTTAACCTGGTAAGATACAATCTTTAAAAGACATTCATTTTTAAGGGCTCCACAGAACCTAGTGCAGTATCTGACAATCACAGAGGACAGCAATTCCTAGTCACGGGAAAAAATGCATCTTCAGGGTTAAAAAAAAAATAGGATGGTATTTAAATCACCCAGAATGGAAATTAAATGACAGTTTCCAGCTATTCTACTGAGTTGCAAAGTTTTTGAATGGGGAGTTATTATTTAACCTAATATGCCCATCATCTTATATATATACAGTGTAAATGCTTATAAATGGAGTTATGCTTTTGGAATTTATTTGAAAAAAGAAGGTCATGGTTTCAGGAGACGTAAAGGATGTACTACCATCTTTGTGAATGTTCAGTGAGTCATTACCATCACATGCTGGTATCCTTGGCTCTAGCACCTTGTCAGTGCTCCCATGGAATCACCTGAACCTTGAGAAGGATTCTCTGTAAACGGAGAGAAATAGTCAGCTGCGTGGAAGTAAGTTTGGTGCGTGAGGGGCTGGTCTGGTGGTTGACCAGTGACTGCTAAAGCTGGGCTGTGGCGGCCAGCCAAAGCAAGCATTCGGGATCCAAGCTAAAAAGCCTCCTTCTCCCATGTCCTCTCTTTTTCCAGGGTCATGTAGGGATAAAAAGAACTGTAAGGTGGTCTTTTCCCAGCAGGAACTAAGGAAGCGGCTGACACCCCTGCAGTACCATGTCACTCAGGAGAAAGGGACCGAAAGGTAAGATGAGCTGCGAGAAAAGGTCATTAAGTAAGAGCTAGTTTTCTTCACCCCCCCCCCCCGCTTTGAATCCTGTTCCTTGCCATTTAATTTAAAGAATGCTACACCTCTTTGCTAACATCTACAAATTGGTATCCTTGAAAAGGTTGAAAATGGTACTGTTTAGGTGAAGACTAAGTTTTATTTATTCTTTCCCCCATTCAATGAACACTCTATCTTATGTAAAGTCACAAGGCTTTTATTAAGGGCCTGTTTTTAGTTTACTACAAAATGTGTGGAAGTAATAGCGAGTTAGGTACATTTTTGGGGAAGACATCACAGTAAGCAAAACCACGAGGGACATGGCGCTGTGCCAGGACGCTGAAATTTTGAAGGTGGCCATTGTAAGTATAGACGTTTTGGCTGCAAAAAGAAGGTAGCATAATTTAGTTCCTTTCTACCCCACTCCAATTTCTTTTTGAAGCACATGTGGAGAAAGTATTTATTGGCTCATTTGTGGTTGGAATGTCAAAAATTTTCAATAACTGCCCTCACATGGCTTTGGTCCTTGGAAATTCGCCCTAAGTCCTGAAAAAAGAGTCTGTTCACTTCCAAGACGTTTTTAGTGAATAAAGTCTCTCTCAGCTGATTCCAGCTCAAAGGTAACTTGCCAAGGTCCAACCATTTTGTTGTTTAATTTATACCATGGAGGCTGGCATAAGGCCGTGACTTACCTCTGATCCAAATTTATTAATGATGTAACTTCTTGTTTTCATTCATGAACTGAAAGAGCTTTTTACCACACATGGGGTCCTTGTTAATAGGCAACACTCTCTTCCTGTCACAGTATATACTGTTTACTGAGTTTGCCAAATGTTGAATCTCTGACAGAGTCTACCCTCACCACACAACGAGCCAACGGTGGGCTTCAGTCTCAGCCCAGGAGGACCTCTGCCCGTCCTGTTGTGTACATGACGAGCAAAATGATTGAATGCACACAAACAACTAGAGATTAGGTCATTCTTAAAAATTCTGTTTATAAAAAAATTGGACCTCATAAAGAGGGTGAAAGGATAATAAAAACAAGCTGCAGAGCACATAGACTTTTTGTTGGGCTAGCACAGCTGATTTGCATTAGTGGAATGACCTCCTAGCCTTTAAGATTGTTAACTTAGAAAAATATTCCCTTAAAGCTGCAATATTCCTTTTCAAACCAAAAAATAAGTCTCCTTCCACTTGAAGTCTTGGACCCTTCTGCATTTTGGGGTATACACTCTTGGACACTGTAGAGTAGGCAGAAATCTTGTGTAGTAATGTTTTGTTCTGCGAATCTGAACTACAAGCTGTTTTTTTTTTTTAATAGCAAAAAATTTTTTTAAGCATTACATAACTAGATGGCTTGAGTTTTTTTTTTTTTAATTTAACTTGCACTAGTTTGGAGTAGTTATATGCACATTTTATTATATAGATTTGAAGTATATTAGTAATGTTCAGATTTCCATATGTTTGGTCTGTTCTCATTTTAGGACAAAAAGCCCTTGAAAGATTTATTAGAGAAATCTATTTTAAGCAAATACATTCTATAAGAAATAATGCGAACTTTGTTTAATTGTTTTAATGCCCTGTGTATTTGTTTATCAGTGCCTTCGAAGGAGAATATACACATCACAAAGATCCTGGAATATATAAATGTGTCGTTTGTGGAACTCCATTGTTCAAGTAAGTATGTTAAAAACCTATGGATATGGACAGTTCACAGATGGTAACAAGCTAGTTATTGCTCATTCACATTAAAATCTTTATAGTACTGCTAAAAAAAAAAAAAAGAATCTTCATACTACTAAATTCTCTTATTTCTATTATTTCTGTTTTCTCCCCACAAGAGTAATTACTGACTTTCATAATAAATTACCAGCTTGCTAGGCTGGCTGACTTTGCACTGTTTGGACCTTTAAAATCCACAGTGTTAACTTGTTCATCGCAATTAACCATGGTGCTTACAAGGGCTACGAAAGAGATTTTGGTGGGCATAGAAACATTTATATAGTTGTTAATTTTTCCGTTATCAAGTGATGGCCCTGAATTTATTGATTGGGCCGTGGTGAAAGTTCTTCGTGTGCATTCTTCAGATTGAGTGATAGCCACCTAGTTGATGACTCATACTTCTGCAAGGAAGTGCAGTACCTGTATCAAAAGTAACATGGGACTTCCAACAGATAGTTGTACACATGTAAACAGATTATGTAATGTGATTTTGACAGTTTTTGCACTGATCCACAATCTTTATTTTAAAGATTCCCAGTAGTTTCCTATGAAACAAGCAGTGCATAGGCTTTTTCGCCCAAATCGTTAATTCAGACAGTGTATTCTGGAGATTATGGATCTTATTCAAGAAAGGAAAATCTTCACCAAAATTTATTTATCTAGGTGTAGAAAATCCTAGAAGCCCTGTACTTCCCACCGGGATGCTGATTTAGGGGAATGAAAAGACAGAAACCTTAATTGAGGGTAAATGTCATTTATTTAAAGCAAAATTACAAATTTCTTAGGGGAATTGAACAAACAAGAATCTGATACGTGTAGCATGTAAAACATACTTAATATCTCTCCATAAATGTTTCCCTTTTAAAGCACTTGCATTTACAGATTTTCCAGAAATAACAGGAAACAGTAGTTTCCTTGAAATTTTTTAAAAAAGTTTAAAACCTTTCTGAACTTGCATAAACCTTATTGCACATTAGTGTTGGTTGAGAATCTGTTCTGAATTCTTATGTATTTATTCTTCATGTTAAAAAAAACCAGCCCTTCAAATTGTCACCCATTTCCTCTCAGAAAACACACATCTTTATATTTCAACACCTTTAGCTTGTGTCATAATAGTTGATGTAACACTTAAGATAGTTGCTGAGCCATGTTAAACTTGTTAATATCCCAAATGGTAAAAATTGGCCACATCCCCTTTGCCTTTTGTTTAAGATTCCCCATCTCTTTCCGTATCATGTGATTCAGTAGAGTAGTGGATCTAAGGAGAGCTTACTGTTTTAAATAAGAAACAGAACCACTATAAATGAAGGATTTAACCCATGTGAGATTTTGAGTCACAAATACTGAAAACCTTTATTTAAACATAGGTACTGGTGAGATTCAAGGAGTTTCACATTTGATGTGACATTATGTCTATTTCCTTTAGCATTCTTGTAGGGAAACCTTTAATTTTTCTAAGTTTGTAAGGAATATGGGTTAATATTTTTATTCTATTTCTCCCTCACCCTATTTTTAAATTGTATGCTTCCTCTTATCTTGTCAATCTGGGGGGGGGGATGCTTTAGCCTTTATTATAGAATGCATTCATTCATCGGTCTAGTGCTGCTGTCTTCATACTGGAGACAGCAAGGTGTCCACCAACACTTTCCAGGGGCCACAGGGCACAGACAGTTTTGAGGGAATCAATTTTCTGGTCCTCAACCTCTGTATGTATGCGTCCCTGAAACTCATGTGCGTGAGAGAGTCTGTGGTCAGCTGCCTCTTTCTTCCTATCTCCTCTATCATAATCCCCTTCTCCAGCTTTACAGAAGATATCATACCTTTCACCCGTCCCAAATCTTACTATGATTTATTGTCCTGGGATAGCATCTCTAAGGCATCAAGCAAAATGACAGTTTTGGTAGGACTGCTATCTGCTTATCTTTCTCTCCATTATCTGTTATCTGGTGTCTGTCTATTCATTTTCTACCTGTCTCCTTAAGTGAGATGGTTGCCCTGAGAATACGTATCCACATATTTCTTTAAATTTTAAAAATGAAACTCTTTTTTTTGATAGTTTGATTTGATTGATTGATACAACAGAGAGGACTACCTTTGCCAATGAGGTTATATGGTGGACTTTTTCACTTCCTAGATGATCTAAATATGTAGCTTTTTAAGGTTTTGGCAAAAATGTATTTTAAGCATGTAATCTATTTACAGACACCAGAAAAGTCACTTATTTTTTCACTTATTGAAATTTTGATAAGAAATGTTAGCGGTTACTTTAAAATATATAAGGGAGTATATGTCAGTAAACCACACAGTAATTTGAACAGGAAAAGTATAATTTAAAGAATTACTCCCTCTAACAGAGGATTGGGGTAATGAGGGATTGGCTGGCAGGGAGTAAATAGAAATTCTAGAGAATACAGAACTCACAAATAGAAGAAGGAATCATGACCACTAGGGCTGAGATAGAGCCCAGGGAAAAGCTCCCCGTGTGCCCCGCTCCCCACTTTCCTCTCCCAGGGGCTGAGATCTGGGTCTTATTGGAGAGGGCATAGCTGTACCTAAAATAGAGAAATCACCGCAGTGCCATGACTGTGCGACTTTCTGGAAATCTGCCCTCTGAAGTGCTGGGGAAAGCTGTGTATAGGGAGGTATCTCACTGTAGATACTCCACTGCAAAAGTACCTGGGTTGGGCGGGGGGGGGGGGGGGGGGGGGGGGCGCCACGGGAAGCTGCTGGCTGCCAGGTGCTGCTGATTCCTGGCCCTGAAGGCAGCACCTGGCACCAGAGAGGCTGCTTGTGCTGTAGGAGCCTGTCACCAGAAGAGTGGTGTGTGGGGCAGAGGCCGGGTGCTGGGAGAGCAGTCTGTCAGGGGCCGGCTGCGGCAGGAGCCATTCACTCTGCAGCAGCCTGGCTTTGGAGAAGCTACCTACACAGCAAGGGCCCAGAAGAAGAGAAGCGACGTGCCCTGCAAAAGCCAGATGCTAGAGAAGCCACACGCTCTGCAGGAACCTGCTGAGCAAACATCCTGAAACTAGGAGGGGAACACACCTTGCTCTTCCGCGGTCTTTGTCCTGTGCCCTCTGCTGACAAAGTTTAATATCATGTTAGCTGACAAAAAAATGTTTAAAGGTCCCAGCTCCCTTTTAGCAGAGTAGGGAAGGCTAGAGGACAGAGAGGCAATAAATTGATAAAAAGCACAGAATGTATATATACAAATACATATTTTCCCAGATTATACACACACACACATATATATATATATATATATATCCCAATATATGTGTTTTCCCAAAATTCTTTTATTGAGTTTCATGAGTAAGTTTGAAGGCCACTCACTAGTTTAGTGAATTAATGGCATCACTAACAGACAACTTGTTGAGATAGTTGGTTTCATACTTTGGACACAAGGTGCAAGGAACCAAAGAGGGGTGTGAGTGAGAAAGTGTATGGGGTTTTTGTTTGATTGTTAGGGAGGAGGGAGTAAGGGAAGAAGATGGGGCAGAAGAGACCAAATAAAGTAACAACATGAGAAATAATAGTGCGAGGGAAACAGATAAAAAATAAGGTAAAATAAAGAAAGAAGTGCTGAATTTGAAAATGCCCAATCATTAGCAATGTGAAAAGATTGTTTTCCCAGTTGCCATTTCTGTTATCAGTACTCACAGTGTATGTGCATGCGCATTCACATACGTATAATTCTCCTTTCATTTGACTAATATCTGTATACATAATATTTCCTTACAAAAAAGGCCATTCAATTATTCTCCTTTCATTTTCAAACTTGTGCTCTACCCTGAGTATGCTCCCTTTCAACAATATACTGCTTTCTTACTGCTTACCAAGTACAAGAACCTTATTCACGGACTGCGTATAAACCAAATGTGTAATTTATTCCATGGTTCACATTTTCTTCACATACACAAACTCTACCAACCTAGTTTATTTCTCATGTAGTATTCCTGGGTTTCAGTTAGTAAATTAGCCGACAGGAGTAAGAATGTTCTCCCCTCTGGTTATTTGAACTTCTAAAATTTCATAAAATGAATTTATTGCACATCAGATAAACCAGAGAAGGCATTGGTGAAATAATGTAATTCAGAATGTATTTTTGACCACTTATATTTGCTTTGGCTGACACTTTGCCAGGTGTTGTGGAACAAATAAAATAAATTTATGAACTGTTTTTTCCTTAAGGTACTTACAGTTTTGTTGGAGTGATAGGAGAAACAGAATGAACAATGATAAAATATGGAAAAATAATGCCACTGTCTATCTGGATGTGTCTGTTAGAAATGCGTTCATGTGTAATAGGAGGGGTATGTGACTGCATCAAAGTTGGACCAGTTGTCGCAGAGTTGATGAGACCACACTTTACCAGGCAGAGAAGGGTTTCGTTTTTTCCAGGTGGAGGATGCCTGATAGAGAATGCCATGGAGAAGAAGAATTGGAGATAGGATCAAAGTGGATTTTGCAAGGAAACAGTTAGGAGACTGGTCCAGTAGGAGTGGGGAGGTGAGTTATTTTGGGAGAAGTGGGAGATTTGGCTGGAGGGTTAGAAGGGACCAATTAAGAAGGCCCTGAGATACCAGAGAGGACATTTAAATTCCTACTAAAACCCTTTAAGCCCTGGGATCTCTTCCTCTAGGAAGCCCAGACTCAGCCTTCCAGGGTGAACTTTGGTGTCCTTTATCTCTGCTCCCACCACACCTTGTGTCCACCTCCATCCATGTACTTCCATGTTGTTTTGCAGTTACCTGTCTATATGCCTGTCTGCCCACTAGTAAGGGAACTCCCACAGCAAGGCCAGGCCTTACTCATATTTCTATCTCTAGCCCTTAGCATGTAATAATCACTAAGCATTTGTTTGTTGGTCAGATTCATGTCTAAACTTTGTTAGATGGGTTATGGAGAAATTTCAGATAAGTCAGTAGCGTGATGAAAATGGGAAGTAAGCCACAACAGGGTAGAAGATAGATTTCTGGGGGTGAAAAGAGAAGGCAATAAAGGTATGACAGCCTCAGTGGAAACTTTTTTCCTTGTTAGCTAATAAACCTCAGCATTATCCATGTATAATCAACTCCTAATAATTTTGTTTAAGACTTGGAAGAAACATATAGGATAGTTTTTATTCTGTATGCATTAACTTATCAGGCCTCTCACTGAATAAACAGCTCATTTTATACAGGGTCATGAATAATAATAATAATAATAATACAAGAACTAACATTTACATAGCACTTAATATGGCAGGCATGGTTATAAGTGCTTTATGTAAATTCAGCTTTTTAATCTTCATCACAACAGCACATTTTACAGTTGAAGAAACTGAGAGAGGATAAATGCTTTGAGAAGATCACATACCAGTATACAAATAGATTTAGAATAGTAACACTCAAACTTTTAGGCAAAAAGAAAGGTAAAGAATTAAAGGAAGATAAAGTTTTAATAATTTATTTTGGTCACTCTAGTCTCGTTATTTTCCTGAATAGAAATGAATGGAATGAATGGAACACACACACATGTGCGTGCGCCCACCCACGCGCCCACCTCAGTTCCTTGAAAAATCTGCTCTTCGTTGTAGTAGTTGAATTGACAGTTGAAGACCATTCCAATCCAGGGAGGGCTGAACCAAAGGTAGATAGACCCATCATGGCAGGCCATCAGTGAGGACTCAGCTTCACACTGGTTGTTTTTAGGGAAGTCCCTTGGAATCCCAACAGGAAGATGTAGTAATGTCCAGGAAGCCATCAGGCCATTCAGCATCTGTGAGGTAGAACAGCAGCAGGGTTCATGGGCAGGATTCTAGTTATTGAAACTTGAAGGTCATTTTATTTTCACATTGACCGCCCCCATTACATTTTCTCAAGTAACTGTATTCCAGATTTTCACCACTTTTTTTGAATTCTCTATACGTTTCTGAGAAGCTGAGGCCAACTGACATGAGCTATCTTTTTTTTTTTTTTAATGATATTTATTTATTTTGAGAGAGAGCACTAGCAGAGGTGGAGCGGGGCGGGGGGGGGGGGGGAGGCGGGGAAGGGCAGAGGGAGAGAGAGAATTTTATGAAACCGTGACATCATGACCTGAACCAAAGTCAAGAGTCGATGCTTAACCAACTGAGCCACCCGGGCTCCCTGACATGAGCTATCTTAAATGTCTTTTCCTTCTATCTCGAAAATTTTTTTAATGTTTATTTTTGAGAGAGGGTGAGAGAGAGCAGGGGAGGGGCAGAAAGAGAGAGAGAGAGACAGAAACTGAAGCAGGCTCCGGGCTCTGAGCTGTCAGCATAGACCAGATGAGGGGCTTGAACTCATGAACTGTGAGATCACAACCTGAGCCAAAATCAGTCACTTAACTGCTTGAGCCACCCAGGTGCCCCTTCATCAAAAATTCAGAACAGGCAAGGGCTAAAAGCAACTGGTGGCACCAACTGAATATTAGCCCAGATGTGTGACCTCAGCCTTATCACCTATGAAAAGGGGCAAAATAAAACCGAACAGGTGTAAGAACTGAATAGAGGAAAAGGCCTATGGCCGATATTCATCAAATGTTAAAGTCAAGTGGCCTGACAAAGTTTCGGGAACATATCCTACTATCACAACAGCCTAAGAAGCTCCTTACAATGTGAGAAAGTACAGGCTTTCTGAGAGGGAGTCTGTCTGTTAACAGTAGATATTAGTGTGATGAGTCACTGCTTCAGCTGTGTTGCTACATTTCAAATGGAACTCTGCTGCCAAAGTATTCACACATGCTATATTTCACATGAGCCTCCTGTGCAATTTTATTCTAGGCTACTAGAAAATTTAAGCAGTTTTTCAACTCTTTAAGAACATAAGCCCTTTCACTGAAGAAATTCCAGTTCGGTGCCACACACAATTTACTCAGCTATGCTATGCCACGGATGCTATTCCACTTAGCATTAAAGGAGATTTTCCACATAAACTTTTCCCCTTCTGCTACAATATTGTGTCTGCGGGTGTGCCTGTGTGCATATGGGCACATGTGTGTGTTGTGGTTGTGAGTGGAGGAGATGTAAAAGGGAGGGGCATTTTCCATTCTTACTGTCTATTCAAATCCTATTCTCTCAACCCTTTAAAATGCTATCCGTATAGTATTTATTCATAAACCATTCCGGTCACTGTGGAATCCTACCAGGAAGAGTAATAGGAACTTAACTTCTAGTTTTCTTTTTATGAACTCTAGCTAGAAATTGCTCATGATTCCAGCAAATGTTTTCTAACCTTTAACAAAGTGCATTTAACTTGAATTTAGAAGATTCGAATTGCCCTTCACCTCATTCTAAATCCTTAATCCAAGTAAACTTTCCAGTACAATGAAACCGCTCTGAAATGAACTAGATTTCTGAATAGTGGCTTAAACTGGAGTTATATCTACATTACTCATATATTATTTTGAAGAGAATGTAAAATTGACTTCTCTCATCCCATTGACCCTTCCTGTCTTGTCCCCACATACAGTGATTTACAGGACAAGTATCTGTAACAGAGGGAGTTAACTTTTCTATCTACATTTCATCTGAAAGCTTAGGGCAAGACCACAGCTAGATTGAAAGAAATGTACTTCCTGGAGCTACTGGCAAAGATAGGGAGCAAAAAAACATTGCTAATGCCTGACTCATTAAACCGCTGGGGGTGGGGGTGGGGGAAGAAAGAAAGACAAGGCAAGAAAGAAAAGCATAAGTAGCATAAAAGCATACATAAAACAAAGAACAACTCCATTTGAGAAACCAGAAAACTATAGCAAGTCATGATTCAGAGTTTAACAAGATGCAAAGGTAATTATGCCTGCATTTCCTGACACAAAAAGGATTTGGAGCAATGCCTACACATAAAATCCCTGGATAGCTGGAAGTGAGTTTGGGTGCGTGTGTGTGTATCTGTGTTTTGCAAGAAGAAAAGTGGGGGCAGAGGAATCTTGCCCTTTATTACTTAAATCACAATCCCAGTTCTTTCATTCATTTTCCAGATATGGACAGAAATAGCTTAGATTCTTCTTAATGAATTAGAATGGATAGTTAGATTAAACTGGGAAAAGCAGTAGGCAAAGTTTTAACTATGATTCATGTAAATTATCTTGTTTACATGAATATGAACCAGAATATTAATGAGTAATTATTATGACAGTTCACAGACTTTGAAACTATGGAAGGGCATCTTCTGAAAAATAATGTGCAAGTTTTAGCGAGTGATTCCAAGGCCATCCACAAAGCTGCCTCTTCCTGTGAATGAATAATTCTTTCAAAACGTGGTCCCTGATTCAAGGAGACTGCATAAATTTTCATTCAGATTCATGTCCTCAGTGTGTCTTCTACGTGGATAAGTAACCCATCACATTATCAAACACAAGTGCAGAAGCCATCCAGAGTACCAGATGGAAGGTGGTGGAGGTTCCCGTGTGGACTTGCTGTATGACCATACGCAGGTTACTTAAGTGTTCATCTCATTTTTCTCATCTTAAAATGGTGAAAATAATATCAACCCTTTCTAACTCATGGCACTGCTGTAGCAAATGTAATAATTACATAAGCATGCTGTAAAAGATATAAAGATACAAGTATAAAAAGTAAGGTTTGTAAAAAAACTGTGCAGCTTTAAGCAAATTTGCATGGTAAAGTATAAACAGCAGGCAAATCTAAAGCTCTCAAAATTAAGTCAGTATAGTTTGCTTTTGATTCCAACATTACCACGTTTTATAATATCGTTGGACCTAGTGATCCATACCCAAAATAGTTTTAGTTTCTGCTGAATAATTAAAAACAAATTTAGTATAGATTCTAAATTCCCCAAATAATGTGACTTACATGAGTAGCTGAGAGTTTAAATACATTAGTTAGCTGAAAGTCTCTCCTTAACAAATCTATAAACTTTTGAGAGAGTAGGTCATGATTTAGGATTTTTTGTAATCCACATCTCCACCCAGTGCAGGGGCACAGGACTTTGCTTATCCTTGGTACTCAACTATTTGTGAGATAAATGGTTTAATTCCAGTTAAGTCGAGAATAATTGTAGAATTAAATGATTCAAGTTGATACTGGAATGGGGGAAGTATAAATAGATACTTGGTGATAGACTCCCCTAATTGTTATCTCCTACCACACTTTCTAAAGTGTTTTCTGTAGATCATTCATAGAACTTTCTTTGGATGCTTATTTCAACAATAGCATTGCTTGCAACTGCAAAGGCATATTTGTCCCAACTAAGAAAGAGATGGAAATGTCTATGGCTGGAACCTTATACAAGGAAACATTAAAAGAGCAAAAAGTGACAAAAAAAATAAGAGTCAGCTACCCAAAGCTGTATCAAAAGAGAAGTTCATAGTCAAATATTTTTTATTATTAAATATAAGAAAGATTAAAAATACCTGAACTAAATAGTCAACTCAAAATGCTAGAAAAATAACAAAAACAATAAAATAAACTAGGGTAAAGTGCCCACTTTTCCTTCCAGGGAATTGCCAGACATTCAGAAGGAGAGATACCAGCAGACCTGGGTGTTTCAACCTCGGCACTATTGACCTTTGGACTGGATAATTCTTTGTTACAGGGGGCTGCCTTATACATTGTAGGATGCGTAGCAGCATCCCTGACCTGTACTCACTAGATGCCAGTAGCACTAGTCTCATTCCCCAGCCCTCCCACCCCATCCCCACAAGCTGACAAAGAAAAATTTCTCCAGATAATATCAAATACCCGCGGGGCAGGGGCCGGGGGGGGGGGGGGGTGTGCAAAATCACCTCCATTTGAGAACAACTGATCTTAACAACCAAAAGAACAGTAAGTCAAACTCTGATTTGTAGTGTTTGCTGATTTCTGTGTGCGGATACTTCTACCATGGGCCATATTTCAAGCTACAAATGTGACCTCACTGAATGTGGAGTTGGAAAGAGATGCGTAGTAACACCATTCATTATATAATTTTTCTGTATACACCTACAACAGATGTAAAGAACACAGATAACAGTTAAATTTAGTAAAAAAAAAAAATTAGAAATGGTGAGTTTGGGAGTATTACTTTTGCTTTTAATATAATTTATTTAATTGTTAATTTATATAACTTATTTTTAATAATGCCTATACTTAGCAACTGACTCTTACATTCCTAGAATTTTAGCAGTATGCTCTCTCAAGCTTTAGCACACCAAATTATGGGTGCAAAGCAAGGGAGAACCAATGTATCAAAACCTTCAGCCCAGCCTCAAGTCCATGATTAGATTAAGGTAATCTTCCCTTTCCCCTTCCCACTCTAGCTACCGTTCAGAAGATAGGATGAACCATCTATAAAAGAAGGTGACATTATCCAGCATCCAGTGTTTCATACACAATGTCTGGCATTCATCAAAAATTACCAGGTATACCAAAGTGAAGGACTAAGGGAAATAAACTAACAAAAGAAACAGGTCTACAGATGGCCCAGATATCCAGATATTTAAGTCATCAGACACAGACTTTAAAATAACTCTGATGGGGGCGCCTGGGTGGCGCAGTCGGTTAAGCGTCCGACTTCAGCCAGGTCACGATCTCGCGGTCCGGGAGTTCGAGCCCCGCGTCAGGCTCGGGGCTGATGGCTTGGATCCTAGAGCCTGTTTCCGATTCTGTGTCTCCCTCTCTCTCTGCCCCTCCCCCGTTCATGCTCTGTCTCTCTCTGTCCAAAAATAAATAAATGTTGAAAAAAAAAATAAAAAAAAATAAAAAAAATAAAATAACTCTGATGAACATATTTAAAAAAAAATAGATGGCAAAATGAATTTCGCTGGAGAACTAGAATCTATTTTAAAGTATAAAGTAGTTTTAGGGCTGAAAAATGCCATACATGAAATATAAATACAAGAGAAAAAAGAAGCAGGATTAGTGAACAGAAAAACAGGTAAGTAGAAAATATTCAGACTGAAGCTAAGGGAGCT
This sequence comes from Puma concolor, assembly GCF_028749965.1. Classification (NCBI taxonomy): domain Eukaryota; kingdom Metazoa; phylum Chordata; class Mammalia; order Carnivora; family Felidae; genus Puma; species Puma concolor. Next base: position 51,995,365 of record NC_141673.1, on the reverse strand, counting down.
AAAAAAAATGAAAAGTTATTGAGAAGCTAATACAAGAATTACAGTTTCAGGAATAACATATTACAGCCATAGAAAGGGAAGAAACAGGTAATGGGAAAGAAGCAATATTTGAAGAGATAATAGCCAAGAATTTTCCCAAACGGAGGAAAAAAAAAAAAAAACACCTCAAGTCAAGATTTAAAAAGTGCTATAAATCTGAAACAGGGTGAATACAAAAAACAAAACAAAACAAAAAACCCACATCTGGGTACATCACAGCAAATCTGATGAAAATCAAAGGCAAAGAGAAGGTCTTAAAAGCACTCAGATAAATTAACTTGAAAAATAAAAACAATTAGACCTATTAAATAAAACCAAGGGGTTGATCTTCGAAAAGACCAATAAAGTTGACCATTTCTTTCAGGCCCAATCAAGAAAGAGAGGGAGAAAGAAAAGAACATAGGTCCCAAACACTAGGAATGAAAATTGGATAAAACCAAAGACATGGGAAAAAAAATTAATGTAATATACTATGTATTCCTATTCTAATTAAAACTCTCAGCGTAATTTTTTTTAATTAGGTAAGATACAAAATTTCACTATAGGAGAGTTATAATATTTTAGTTGACCAGTAACCATAGAAAAAATTGAGAATTATCTCAAACCAGCTTAGTCTTTTACAGAAAAAGGAAAAAACATTACTCCTATGCAATTATAAACTGTGTCAATCGCAGAAAATAGATGAAAGCTTACCAACTTCTTTGACCAATGTAAAATGCCTCAAAAACCAAGACCTGACAAAGATATTCCAAGGAAAATATATAGACCAAATGGAATTATAAAAACAGGTATAAGGATTTTATTTTATTTACTAATTTTATTGTATTTTTTTAGAGAGAGAGTGTGTGTGAGCAGGGGAGAGAGGCTGAGGGGGAGAGAGAATCTTAAGCAGGCTACACACTCAGTGTGGAACCCGATGTGAGGCTCAATCCCATGACCCTGGGATCATGACCTGAGCTGAAATCAAGAGTCAGATGCTCAACCGACTGAGCCACCTTGGGGGAGGAGGGACCTAGACGTAAGGATTTTAAATAAGATACTAGTAAAAGAAATGTAGCCGTGCGTTGAATGAGTAATATGCCATGGCAAGGTAGGATTTACTTCAGGAATGTATGGATAGTTCAATACTGGAACATCTTAGGAAAAACTATGATCATTGTAATTGTGCCCAGAAGAGGTTTTATAAAAATTTAAAGTACATTCCTTAATTAAAAAAAAAAAACCTCTTAGTGAAATAGGGATATGATTAAATATTGTGTTTCATCAAATCTAAGAAGCCATTGATTGAAGGAATTATTATTCAATTATTATTCAACACCAAGGAAAAAAACCTGCCATATAAATTGTGAAATGCTACTTACTGATCATAGACACATCTAGGTTTCAGAGATGTGAACATGCTAAATATAAAAAGTACCCAATCAAATCAATGAAGTACCACAAGTGGTATTGGGGTAACCAGCTAAATATTTAAAAAATAAATTTAGATCCTACCCTCAATATCTTACAACCCAGTATCTTACACCCCAATAAAATCTAGGTTAAATAAAAATTTAAAATATTAACAATAAGACCATACAAGTCCTAGGGGGAAATATAAAGGTAAATTTATATAACATTGGGGTGAGGTAAGCCTTTCTAAACAAGATTCCCAAGGCAGAAATAAAAAAAAAAAAATATGTTTGGATTACCTAAATATTTTACATTTCTATAGCTCAAAAACACTTTAAAAAAACTGGCAAACAAGCCGCCTGGGAGGAATATATGTGACTCATGTGAGAAACGGAAGATTAATATTCAAATCAATTGAGAAAGACAAGCATTGGGAGATGAGTAGAAGATGAAAAATCTTCCACCTCTTAGAATAAAAAAAAACGAAGGGGTGCCTGAGTGGCTCAGTCGTTTGAGTGTCCAACTCTTGATTTTGGCTCAAGTCATTATCCCAGGGTTGTGGGATTGAGCCCCGCGTGAGGCTCCATGGAGCCTGCCTAAGATTCTCTCTCTCTGTCTCTCTGTCTCTCTCTCTTTCCCCCTCTGCCCCCTCCCCTGCTCACGCTGTCTCTTTCTCTCTCGCTCTAAGAAAAAAAAGAAAAACAGTAAAAAGTGAAGTAAAAGGAGAGATAGTTTTTACTTGTAATATCATCAAATTCAGTGTCAGTCAAGGTCTGGGAAACTAGCACTTTACTGCTAGGTGGAGTGTGGATTGGTAGTAAGTTTCTGGACAATAACTTAATGATTTATGTCAGAAGTCTTAGAATTCTGAATGCCATTAATCTAGCAAATACGCTGCTAGCAATTTATGCTAAACATCATGTTAATGCATTAAAATAAGGCTACAAGAATGTGTTTAATCACTCTTTATGAGAGCAAAAATTAATTTTAATATCTAGCTAAATGAACTCCCTAGTGAAAACGTATGTGACATTTCAATGTTTATTTATTTTTGGGACAGAGAGAGACAGAGCATGAACGGGGGAGGGGCAGAGAGAGAGGGAGACACAGAATTGGAAACAGGCTCCAGGCTCTGAGCCATCAGCCCAGAGCCCGACGCGGGGCTCGAACTCATGGACCGTGAGATTGTGACCTGGCTGAAGTCGGACGCTTAACCGACTGCGCCACCCAGGCGCCCCATGACATTTCAAATAATATTGCAAAAGAAAGCTTAATGATCTGGAAAGAAATTTAAAACAAATTTAAAAGTTTACAAAGTAATAATTACATGTGACTCCATACTTATAAAATACAAATATCTATAAATACATGAACATAAAACAACTTAGAATAAGGTTATGTACCAAATGTCAATAGTAGTTATTTCCAGGTCATTAGATTATAGGTAATTTTTTTTATCTAACCTTTTTATTTGTTTTAAAGATGAACATGTATTTTAGGGGGTGATAAGAAAAAAATATTAAATATTTTGTCTTTGTGTGTTACAAACATTGAACTTTTTATTTATTTACAGTTTATTTTTGAGAGAGAGAGAGAGAGAGTACAAGCAGGGGAGTCGCAGTGAGATGGGGGTACAGAGGACTCAAAGTGGGCTCTGTGCTGACAGCAGACAGCCCGATGCGGGGCTCAAATTCATGAACCACAAGATCATCGGACATTTAACCAACTGAGCCACTCAGGCACCCCTGAACAATTTATTTTAAAAACTTACCTTAGAAATGTCATTCTTCTATCCCCAAATTTATCTTTCCCCAGTGATAATTGGAAAGAATGAAATAGAATGTAATTCCAAATTTATTTTCTAGAGCCCAAATTCATCTTGTCCATTTAATAATTTACTCATAACCCAAGTAGATACGTTACCCACTGCCTTCTCTTTTATCCCTAAATCACTGGTAATAATGATACGATTCCAGGAAAGGTGACCACTGGGATCTTAAACTTTGCTAAGACCTATTTGCAAACCTTCTCTTGGCGTACACTTCAAACATTATTTCAGGTTTTCTCCCTTCTCATGACTGTCTTCCATCTGCCTCTAGTCCTCACCTGCTCTTGTTTCCAGACACCTGGAGGTAACTGATGAAGGATGGGACACCAATTTTAGAAGAGGTATTCCAGACTTATTTTCATAAACTGTCATGTTTGAATTGGGATTAAAAAAAAAAAAAGCAACCATTGATTGAGAGCTTACTATGTACCAGACATTATGCTAAGCACTCTAAAGAAAATTGTCTCCTTTATTCTTCTTAACTGAGACAGAAAATCAAAGCTCACAAAAGGTGTGCAGTTTATTCAAGGGAACACTGGCAGTAAGAGGTGCAACTAGGACACAAATTCAGGTCTGGCTCTTCCTAGAGGCAGCACTCCTTCGCTCCTATGTTATGTCGTAATGCCTCCTTGTATTCTGGCTGATTATTCTTTTTGCTGAGTAATTCACCATCTGGTAGCTGTCACGCTCTGGTGTTAATTGGTGCTAATTTTCTAATGATAGCTGAGTGACTATGCTTGCATTTTAAAGTGGAGCAAGCTATGATTAAGGTGTAAGACATGTGAGGTTAAAGTCACAATTTTCCCCATTTAATGTGTGCGATCTTAAATAAGCGACTTAACCTCTATGAGCCTTAATTTCCTCATTTGCAAGATGAAGATAATACCTGTGTCATGAAAACTTTTGAGAGGATTAAGTAAACAGTGTTGAAATGTTTTGTAAGTGTAAAAAACACTACACATGTGCAGCATTGATACCAAAGCATTTTAAGGACTGGCATACATTGCAGCTTTCACAATGAAAGTTCATCAGAGAACAGGAAGCATGCCACGTATTTAGAACAGAGACCAGAAGGTCAGTTAGTAAGTAATGCTTTAAGCTTCTGGCAAGTTTGTCTGCTTGGCGATCACTGCCTAGTGGTTATTGCAGACTGGTGTTGATGACAGTGAGTAGTGATTTGCTGCAGGGGTGGGATAAGGAGGAGACTGATTTTGCTTGTCCAGCATAAACCCAGGAGACAATAGATCATCGATAGCCCTACTTCTCTCACAAATTGGCCAGCCTATTTCTGGAGTGCTGTGCTCTGTGGTTCAGTGTAAAACCCTCGCCTTAAAAGGCTCATGGGCCGAATGGACCACATGCAGGGAAGAGTGACTGATGGTTAGGAATCTCAAAACTGTGTCACTTGAACAGATGATGGAAGGGAACTGAAAATGCTCAGCTCAAGGGGAGGAGAGAAGGCATGAAGCCTTTGTGGTCTGTAGTTTGTAAATCTAGCTGCCCATTAGAACCACAAATTCCAAGCCTGTCCCCCCTCCAAATTCTGATTTTTAGCAAGATTGTGGTGGAGCCTGGAGTCTGTGTATTTGCTTTAACTTTCCTCTAATTCTTATGCTTGGTTGCCGTGAATCTAGATGAGACTTAAGAAGGATTTGCCTTAGGGTGATGTCAATAGCCATGAGAAGGAGGGAACAGCACTACAGACAACAAACACTACAGATAGTAAGAGCTGCAAAGATTTCTCAACCGTCTGTTGAGAAAAAGCTGTTACTAAAGATTAATTTGCTGTTTTAAATGTGGCTTGGGGAAAAAGGTGATTACTTCAACTTTGGAAGTCTGATAGATTTCAGGTTGTAACCTAAAATTTCAGGTGTATCAATATTCCCCACAGCATGTTTCTAGTGAATATTTGTTCGATCAGAATACTACTCCTGCAAAAGACTAGCTCTGTGACATGGTGATATGTGTTCCATGAAAAATAAAGAGGGTTCTGTGTACTCTAAATACACAGGATTGCTTTCTGGGAAACAGAGTTACAATGAATTGCATGGTTGCTTCATCATAAAAATCAAGGAGTGCACAATTCACTCATGTTCACTGTAGAGCTCCGGAAGTGGATTGTTCTATGTAGCATTTTCAAAAATGATTCAAAAAATGATTCAAAAAAGATTCTGACCTCAGAATCTTAACCTAGGGATATACTGTGCAACTGATATTACCGCTGAGACACATTGAGAAATGCCACAGTAGACAAAGAAGATATTTAAATTTAGTATGTAGAGCAAAGTATATAGAAATCACAGAAGGGATGAACCTAGGCTATGGAATGCTAAGACTCAGAAGACTAAGAACCAGTCATTGGGCTTGGCAATTGTGAGAGAACAATTTCTTTAGAAGTAGTAGTGAGAGCAAAGATTGTGAAGACTTTCATGGTTTCAAACCACAAACCAAAGTGGAGATAATGTAAAATATTTGAAATTGGGATGATCCCAGAAAACATAGTCATCATAGTCACATCATTATAGTTAAGGTAGGAATGGTAAGGCTAACCCCTTGTAACTGGAGGGAAAGCAAACTCAAGGGAAAATTTTATCTTATGTTTTTTGATAAACTGAAGAAAGGCATAAAGAAGGATATATTTAAGGTATTAGAAATGAGGGAAAGAGATTTAAAGACCAGACAGTAAACTTTAAAACAGAAGATTAATTTTTCCCCTTTTAGGAAATAGGTAAAAGGAATTCTTTTTTATTTTTTTTAAATTTTTATTCATTTTTGAGAGAGAGAGAGAGAAAGAGACACGGAGTACGAGTGAGGGAGGAACAGAGAGAGAGGGAGACACAGAATCCAAAGCAGGCTCCAGGCTCCAGGCTCCAGGCTCCGAGTTGTCAGCACAGAACCCGACTCGGGGCTCGATCTAACCCATGAACCGCGAGTTCATGACCTGAGCTGAAGTTGGACGCTTAACCAACTGAGCCACCCAGGTACCCCAAAAGGAATTCTTTTAGATTAGTGATTGTCCATCTCTGAGATAAGTGTTTAATATTCAATTTTTTGGGTTGTCTAGATTTTTTTTGCCTGTGTATGTTAAAGTATGCTTGCCGTAGAGCAGGAGTTCAACACGTGGCGACTCTTGTTCGTGTCGCTGTCGCTTCTACTATTTGAACACTTTACTGCCTTATACCACCACCAGTGAGTAGACAAAGGAAAGGAGAGTCAAAGTCAAAGCAGATAACTGTATTTGTTACCTTACGTCATTACTGTATTTCATAATCATGAATTAGCTGGATGTAACCCACGAATTCTTCTGCCATTTATATTTTCTCTCTTATTATCTTGCAACGTGCTTGGAACAAGCTACACTTGTTCATTAGCGCCTTGACAGATTTTTCAGTGCTCATCCTACTTGAAGTTTTTCTGCCCTGAGGGAAGTTGGCTTTATGCTGCTGGAGATTTGCACGTTTTACTTCTATGTACTCACTTAAGTATATAGTGTTAATGGCCGTTGCATGACTCATAGTCTGCATAAGCATAAGTTAACTCCAGTACCTCTGTGGTGTGCCCTCTTTGAGATTGCTCTGGAAGACCACCCAGAAGTGGAATTTACACAAACTGCAAAGGTCCATTCAATTTAAGAAACTGAGTGGCACTGACCAAATTACACCTGCATCCTCCAGTATGAACGAGCTACCCATTTGCTTCTGACTGAGGTTCAAATTGTTGATCTTAAACTATAAAGGGCTTTATGGGCTGAATTATGGCTACTTTAAACAAGACTTCTTCCTTCAAATCAAGTGCTTTGCACATAGTGAGCACTCCATAAATGCTTTTGACTATGACTTTGTGAAAGTTCACATCTTCTGGTGAACTTCTTTTCATGGTCTCCAGCTTTGAGGGAAGGCTTTTTGATATTGAATGTTTGTCTTTCATATTATTTTTACTTGGGAGTGTAATGGAGCGTAAATTTACTGACTACACAAGACACATCACCTTAGTGATAATCTTTTTAGCTAATTTGCCAGCCCAGTCTGAGTGATTCATGGAATCTAAGGATTTATCATTTCATTCGTGTGGGCAGGGACAATAGCTGTAAAAGAAAATATTTTCAGTAAGTTCACCAAGAAAGTAGCAAATGTATTGTTGTTGTTGTTGTTATTTTGCCTGGGAACTGAGTCTTTTCTGACAGATTTTTCACTAGTTTGGTGCTTAGTTCATTATTTCCCACAAAGATAACTTTATAACAGGGATGTGTTAACAATTTCCGAATATGGAATTCATACAAAAGCCCTGGGAAATTTTTTACTTCCTTATTGGGCAAAAAGTTACTTTGGAAATTACTAATATAAACAAATTAAAATTTGTTTATATATAAACAAATATATATATAAAAAGAAGAGAAGTGGGATGCCTTGTTATTTTAAATAGAAATTTTCTTTGCTTTAAAGGAATGCCATTCAGGTCAGTGGTTCTTAGGATCATCTGGAGAACTGAAAAGTATAGATTTCCAAACTCTTTGATCTGTGTTTTGTAAAAGCTTGATATAATTCAGAAAATCCTGTATCTTCCAGATTCATTCATTTGGGTAACATAATGGTTTAGTACTGATTTTTATTTCAAAGTTAGGTCAAGAAACATCTTATATCATCTCTTTTCAAGGCAGTTATATACTTTTCTATTAGAAAGTAGACTTTTTGTGTCATTGGTTAAAAAAATATAAATATATATATTACATATATAGTAATCTGAGATCCTGTGAGGGACCATACAGCTTGAAACTTTACCGACCCTACCAAGTCACAAGAGTAAATCAGGAATTAGCAACAAATAGAAGTGACAAATGATTCAGAAGCAGCCTATTCTCTTGCCCCCCCCCCATATACTAAATAAAGGTACTATTCATTATTCACCTAGTTACTTGAACAAAAATTCCAAGAGTCATCCTTAATTCTTCTTTCCTTCACCCTCCCTAATCTACCAACACATTTTGCACTGTGCGCTTTCAAAACACATTTGGATTCTGAGTCCTCACCATATTCACTGCTTTACCATTATCTTTATCATCTGTTACCTGAACTTCTGTGATGGTTTTTCTGCTGTGGCTTTCTTAATATATTTTATTTTTTTGAACAGTTTTGGATTTGCAGGAAAATTGAAGAGATTGTACAGAGAGATCCCATATACTCTCTTATGCAGTTTCTCCTATTATTAATATCTTACATTTGTATAGTATATTTGTTATAAGTTATAAACTAATATTGATACATGTTTATTAACTAGAATCCATACTTTATTCAGATTTCCTTAGGTTATACCTAATGTCCTTTTTCTCTTCCAGAATCTTGTCCAGGGAACCACCTTACATTTACTCGTCACGTCTCCTCAGATTTCTCTTGACTGTGACAGTTTCTCAGACTTTCCTTATTTTTGATAACTTTGAAAGTTTTGAGGAATATTGGTTAGGTATTTTGTAGGATGCCCCTCTATTGGAAGTTGTCTGATGTTCTTCTCATGATTAGACTGTGGTTATGGGTTTTGGAGAGGAAGATCACAGAGATAAAGTGCCATTTCAATCACATCATATCAACGGTACATACTATCAACATGATATCACGTTTAATATTGACTTGGTCACATGGCTGAGGCAGTATTTGTTAGGTTTCCCCACTGTAAAGTTACTCTGTTTCCCACTTTCTGTACTGTTTGGAAGGAAGTCACTATGCACAGCCCACACTTAAGGAGTGGAGAGTTATGTTCCTCATCTTGAGGGCAGAGTAGCTACATAAATTATCTGGAATTCTTCTGCCAAGAGAAATGCGTGCCTTTTCTCTCATTTATTTGATGAATCATTTATTTATATCAATGTGGACACATGGATATTTAGTTTATACTTTGGCTTATCATTCAATACTACTTTATTTTATTGTTCATATTGTTCCAGCTTTGGCTCCTATGTCTGTTTGACATATCTCCATCAATGTAGGGTGTTTATTTGTTTATTTTTGAGCCCTTCTTTGCTTTATAGCACTACTTGATAATCCAGGTTTATCTTGTGTATTTCCTACCCCAGTTCTAGAATCAGTCATTTCTCCAAGGGGCTTTGGCTCCTTTTATTAGAGAATGGTATTAAAAACCAAGATCTCGAGGTGCCTGGGTGGCTTAGTCAGTTAACGCATCCAGCTCTTGACCTCACTTCAGGTTCTGACCTTGGGCTTGTGAATTCAAGCCCCATGTTGGGCTTCACACTGGGCGTGAAGCCTACTTAAAAGAACACCACCACCACCAAGATCAGGTGCCAGGTTGTTGTTCTGTTGTGGTACATTTCTCACATAGTAGAGTGAAAATTTACATAATTGTGATTGACTATAATTCGTTCTTTAAAAACTCTGATGATTTATGCTTAAAAATCACAACTTCTGGCAGCGGCTTTTAAAGTTCAGATCTGGCCCTTGTTTACTTTTCTGATTTCCATCTATTGCCGTTCTCTCTTTCACTCACTTCTTTCCAGATACATTGGCCTTTATTTGCCCCTTCTTCTTCTCTCCTTCCTCCTTTCTGCCCCCCTCCTGCTCCTATTCTTTTTTCTCCATGCTAATCTTGGGTTCTTGCATTTGCCCTTTCCTTGGGAACCTGTACCAAAATTCTGTTTTGCACCCACATTGGATGTGGGCACTTTCTCATTCTTTGGTGGCAACTGAAATGTCATATCCTCCTACAGCATCTCTCTGACAGTTTATTTAAAACAGGTCGCCTCCCCACTCCCCCCACCCCCACCTCAGGAACTTTCTATCCCAGTACCCTCTAGAGTTTATGATGGAAGACATTCTATTTCAGCCTCTATATGAAATAATCTTATTTATGTGGTTGTTTGCCATCTGACTCTCTTCACCAGAGTGTGAGCTCCTTGAGAGCAGGAACCTTGTCTGACTTAGTCTCTGCTATATCCCAAGGCCTAAAGCAGTACCTGTATATAGTCAGTGCTCAATTCATATGTGTAATGGATGAATGGGGAAAGGAATCGATGACTTTCTCACCCATTTTGCCCTTGAAAGTTTGCCTTAGGCTGAGTTTTAATGGCTTCAACTAGAAATGCAAAATTTTTAAGTGAAATAATGAATGTCATGAACATTAGTTCCTATATTCAGTTTAATTATTGAACTTTTAATCCTAAAATTCTCAAGGAAAACTTATCCCTATAGCATTTTCCTGTGCTTCAGCCATTACTCATTTTGTTCTAAAAAAGAACTGTATAGAGTAGCAGATATTATTATCTTTACTCTGCAAATGGAAACACAACTGATTTTTTAAGATCTATATGACTTTTTTAGTGCTTTGTAGAAACAGAAGTACCCTTAAGACTGGCAATTAGATCTTTTTGCCATGGTCTCTTTATTCTTAATTTGTGCTTTTCTATCCTAATTTTGTGTTGCTTCTTCTGTTTGTGTATAGCAATATCTAGGAAATGAAGGGCTTTGTAAACATATTCTTTGGACAACTAAAACATCTATTTTAACCTTAAAAGTATTCGCTAATGATTTTAAAAAGAAAATGCTGTCTAAGTAATATACTTCTTTTTTATTAGATTTTTTAATGTTTATTTATTTTTGAGAGAGAAAGAGATAGAGTGCGAGCAGGTGAGGGGCAGAGAAAGAGGGAGACACAGAATCCAAAGCAGGCTCCAGGCTCTGAGCTGTCAGCACACAGCCCGAAGCGGGGCTCAAACCCACGAACCGCAAGATCATGACCTGAGCCATGAGGATAAGAAGGACACTTAACCAACTGAGCCACCCAAGAGCCCCTAAGGAATGTACTTCCATATCTTACTACATAGCATACTTAAAAGATTGCTTTCATGACTTGTAGCCATCATTATTAATATTAGTTGTTACACCAGTGAGACCCTAATGAGGTACATACGGCCCTACTTATCCCTTTAAAGAATTCTTACAGAGTTCTGGAAAACGTAGAGGATGATATTCTTTTATCTTTTCATCTCCCATTGACAGCTCCCATCGGCCGCTGAGGTGTGTAAAGTCTTTGCCTCTACACTCATCAAGTTTGGATTGCCCTTGTATGAGTTTCTTTTGTTGTCTCTCTCTAAAATGTTAGGATCTGCCAATTATTGTGTCTAGCACTAACCTGCTAGCCACAACTTCTGTTGTTCTACTTCTGATTACAACCTAGAGTAGAAATGAAAATCTCCAGGGAAAATAAGAACACAAATATGATGTGTAAAACTGATGTCGGGCAATAAATTTCACCACCTCCCAAGTCTGCCTCATCCCCCAGAGAGCACGTGCCAAATCTGTACACAACACCAGTGTTAAAGAACCAGGCAAAACCATTGGAAACATTCTCCTGCCGTGATATGGCGAGACAAAGAGCCCATTGATCAGGGTCTTATGTCTGCCTACTGGTGGCCTCTGGTAATTTGCAGGAGCAGCTGCCCCGTGCTCAAAATGCAGGTAAAGCACTTTGGCCGAAAGCGGTTAAAAATAGTGAGGGAGAATAGCGAGATCAAAATGACATCGTACCTAAAATGGGTTAAAGTGTATAAGAGCGGTGGACACTGTTATTTCCGACTAACTTCTGGGTTTTGGGTTTGTGCTGGAGGTTTGAGGTTGCTGAACATCCGGCTGAAGAAGAAACGGAGGGCGGTGGTCCGCTAGGGCCGCCATAACAAAGTACCGCAGCCTGGGTGGTGTAAGCAACCGGCGTGTATTGTCTCGTGGCTCGGCAGGCTGCAAGTCCCCGATCAAGGTGTCAGCAGTGGTGCTTTCTCCTGAGGCTTCCCCTCTTAGCTTGTGGGTGGCTGTCTTCCCTCTGATTCCCTTTCTCATGAGGACACCAGTCGTATTGGATTAGGGTCCACTTGAATGACTTCATTTTAACTTAATTACCTCTTTAAAAACCCCATTTTCAAATACAGTCACAGCACCAGGGGTTAGAACTTCAACATAAGAATTTGGGGAGGACAGTTCAGTTCATAATACGAAGAAGGTGTATTCTGTTCTCTTTACCACTGTTTTTCTTTAGCGTTTTGAATTTATTTTCAGTAGCTAAGGGTGTCTTTAGTTTGAGAGCTTTATTCTCCCTAGAGATATAAATATACAGAAGAAACAATTGAATTATTTTCAGGGAAACATACGATTAAAGTGCTGTAAATGATACAGACCGGAAATGATCCTGGAATTTGAAGAAGGCAGTTACCAGTATGGTCTGGGGAGCAATTGTGGAACTTGGGAGCCAAAAATGGCCTTAAGAATTATCTGTTTTTTTCAGTCTTCCTTGTCCATAGGCTTGAGGTCTATAGATGCATATTTTTGTCACCTCACACTCACTTTGCCTCTGTGCTCTCCTTTTCCCATCTCCTTTCCTTTATTCTTGGGAACTACAGAAAACTTCAGACGGCTACCTCTCCATGGAATAGTTTGTGTGGAACAACACTGATTTCCTTCAGATGCCTCCTTTTACTAATGAGGAAAATGGAGCTCACAAGTTAAATGACTTGTTCTACTTTCTGAACTAGATTCGTGGGTCTCTTGATTCGTCCTGCAATATGTTGTCGAGTACATTGTGTAACTATTTTAGTTAGAGAATGTTTCATTTGTCTTTTAAGGACAAATAAGATTTCTTCTCTATGTTGTTTAAACAAATCATTTATATTATTTTGCAGTAGTCTTCCTTCCCTCTTAAATATTTCCAGTTTCTTCAGTTATTTTTTTTAAGTTTATTTATTTATTTTGAGAGAGACAGAGATAGTATGAGTTGGGGAGGGACAGGGAGAGAGGAGAGAGAGAGAATCCCAAACAGGCTCTGCACTGTCAGCATAGAGCCCGATGTGGGGCATGAACCCACGAAGCTGTGAGATCACGTCCTGAGCCGAAACCAAGAGTTGTACGCTTAACCGACTGAGCCACCCAGGTATCCCCATATCTGTCAGTTAAAAAAAAAAAATAAGTGTGCAGTTAATGGACACCTTTTATTTGTACATTTTTCTCAGTTTTTAGTTGTGGTAGCTAACGTGGCTTTAAATGCTTAAATCCATTCTTTTCCTTTCTGTGTATTAAACACAAAAGTAGATCGTAACCTAGTACTGCTTTGGCAACAATATCAGAATATGTTGGGTTAAAAGTAACAGAAATACCCAAGTAAAAGTGTCCTAACAATGACAGACTTGACTAACTCAACAAGGACTCTAGAAGAGAAAGGCTGTTCTGGAACTGGACTGATATCAAAGTTCTGTGTTGGCATTTCTGTGATTCTCTTGGCCTTCCTCTCGTGGTTACAAGATTGTTATCACAATCTGATTCTAGGTGTCATATCCTTACACAGTAACTTCAAAGGCAGGAAACAGAGAGAGAGAGAGAGTGTGTGTACGAAAAGGGCCTTCTCCCTAAATCCCTTCTCATGGGGAAAAACCTTTCCAAGAAGTGTCCCAGCTGTCCTCCCTCTACCTCTCACTGCTGAGAACCGGGTCACATGCCTGTCCCGGAACCAGCCACTGACAAAGGAGAGTAGGATCGCCAGAGTTGGCAGAGCCTAATTATGATTTATTCCTGGGGTGGACACATCTTTAGCACTCTTCAAAAATCAAAATTCTCTTTTCAGGGAAAAGGAAGACTGGCCGTTAGATGGGTAACAAATAGTGTCTGCCACACTTATTGAACTCTTTTAATATGGTCAAATCACCACCACACCGATGAATGTAGAATGACAACTCTGATGAGTGCAAAGAAGGAGCAGTTGGTGCTGTGCAAGTATAAACTAAAGGAACTTAATGTAGTCTGGCCACTCTTCTTCAAAGAATTGATAATTAAGCTAACATGTGGAGTGAGTTTTAGACGTTAAGTAGGCATAGGGGTTAAGGGATACTAGAATGGGGGTGGGGGGGGAAGGAGGGGACGTTCCAAGCCGAGGAGCCTATTATGTTTCTGTAGCTGAAAGAAGGGGCACAGATATTCACCGCTATTATTACTGCCACTGGTTTCATGAAGGCCTCTGAATTACTTTTAATTTTTTTTTTTTTTTTTAGTGTTTATTTATTTTCGAGAGACAGAGACAGCACGAGCCGGAGAGGGCAGAGAGAGAGAGAGAGGGAGACCCAGAATATGAAGCAGGCTCCAGGCTCTGAGCTGTCAGCCCAGAGCCCGATGCGGGGCTCGAACTCACGGACCGCGAGATCATGACCTGAGCCGAAGTCGGACGCTCAACCGACTGAGCCACCCAGGCGCCCCTGAATTACTTTTAGAGTAAGAAGAAATTCTTAGGCTTATAAGTAGGATCCTGAAGTGTTAGAATTTCTGAAAATGTTCTGTGCTTTAAGGGGACAACAGGGGGGCCTGGGTGGCTCAGTCAGTGAAGCATCTGACTCTTTATTTTGGCTCAGGTCCTGATCTCATGGTTTGTGAGATCAAGCCCTGTGTTGCTTAGGATATTCTCTCCCTCTCTCTTCCCCTCCCCCACTCACTTGTGTGCTTTGTCTCTCTCTCAAAATAAATAAATAAACAAAAAAAATTTAAGGGGAGAACAGTATAGGTTATTTGACCTGGATTGTCTTAGAAAATCCTGGGTATGGAGTTGACATATATAATGACCTTATAGACAAAAATCAGTCTGTTACACCTTTTTCTTCCTTCTAAAAATTTTCTGCAGCTAGAATCTTATATTGACATCAATTAAAAGCAATAAGAACAGGGGCCCCTGTGTGGCTCAGTTGGTTAGGCATTTAACTTTTGATTTGGGCTCCAGTCATGATCCCATGGTTTGTCAGTTCAAGCCCTGTGTGTCCAGCTCCATGTCCCTCTCTCTCTCTGTGCTTCACCCCTGCTCGTGCTCTCTGTCTCTCTCAAAATAAATAAATAAACAAATAAACTGAAAAATAAAACCAATAAGAACATCACCCTCATTTTTCTACATGTTACCTGAAACCTTTCGGCATACTGCCTGCATTAACTTCATGTAGCTCATACTTACGTGGTCTCATTTAAAAAAAAAATTTAATAGCATGGAACATTAAGCAAAAAGCAGTTTTTCTGAGACTTTGTGCATTCCTCATAAGAGAAAATAAAGTTTTGAAAAATAAGGTAAAAGCTTTTGACTTCAATACACAGAACTTTCATGGACACTGGGTTAATTTCCTATAAATAGAGATTAGTAGTTTTATAAATTTGTTCAGGAGTATAGAACTGTAACCAAAGACTAAAACTGCCCTCTTCTGAAAATCTATAGTTCTGTTATCGAAAGAATGCATATATCATATGTTTTAATTATTTAAAACGTAGTAATGATACTGAAATTCTCCTAGCAACTACAAATTCATGAGAGCTATTCAGGTTTAAAAATTTGGGAGATTTAGTTTAAGCCTCTTTTACTGTGGTAATATTGTTACAAGTGCTCTAAAGTAATAGTGGCTTAAACATGTAACAGGATTGATACGGGCTACTAGTGTGTGTGTGTGTGTGTGTGTGTGTGTACTTTCAGTACAAGGAGTGGTGAAAGGCCGATGCTCTGGTGTCAGCTTCTGTCTCATGATCTAAGAATGGCTGCTTCAGCCCCTGGAATCACATCGACATTCCAGCCAGGGGGAAGAAGAGAGGGATGCAGTTCTATTGAGGGGCATAATCAGGTGTTTGACACATCAGTTCTGCCTGCATCCTTTTGGCAAGAACTTAGTCACAGGGTCACAACTAGCTACAAGAGAGGTGGGATATAGTGTGGGAAAATTGTTTTACCTAGGAAGCCCGTGTACCCATCTAAAACTTAGTCTATTTCTGAAATTAAGAAGTGGGGCGCCTGGGTGGGCTCAGTCAGTTAAGCGGCCGACTTTGGCTCAGGTCATGATCTCGCGGTCCGTGGGTTTGAGCCCCGCGTCGGGCTCTGTGCTGACAGCTCAGAGCCTGGAGCCTGTTTCGGATTCTGTGTCTCCCTCTCTCTCTGACCCTCCCCCATTCATGCTCTGTCTCTCCCTGTCTCAAAAATAAATAAAACTTTAAAAAAAATTAAAAATAAAATTAAGAAGTGGAGAACGGATGCTGAAAGACGGTAGCAGTCTGGGCTGTACTGACCGTCTTTTGGCAGTTGCCAAAGGGGCTGGTTGAGTGGCTTTAAGCTTAGATGCGAGTGTGTAATCAAGGGGTAAAATGGGTTTCTGTGGAGACAATTCTACTTACGCATCTTATATCCCGTATAACCTTACTTTTTGCATTTTCATATCCCTGCCGTATACGCTTAGTGAATTACTGAAAAAAAGCACATCATACATGGCTTGGAATGAATGAATGAACATCCTTTCTTTGCTTTTCTTGTATAATCTGTATTATGTGTGAATCCTTTTTTTCCCCACATTTGCCATTTGTTTGTTGCGATCTATATTTTGCTTACTTCCTTAAAGAGGATTTAGAAGGAGAGATGATCATAGTCCACAGTACATACTTTGTGTCTTGAATGTGTACGTGTGTATTGATTCCATGTGTGTATAGAAAATCTGAGAAATCTGATTTAACTTATACTATAGGACCAATTTTCCTTAACCCTCAAACTGATAGTATTAACTCTATTATTATGTCTTAATTATTAATAGAGTAGTTGTGTGTTTTTTGAAGGTTCAGTACTATGTTTGAGAATTCTAAAAATACTCTTGTTTTTAAACTGATACCCAGCATCATTAATTCGTTTGTGAAGATGTTTTCTCTGCACTTTATGGGTATATTTTACATATTGGCCAGCTATCTCTGGAGAAGATAAGATGGTCTGAGGGATAAAAGTTTTTTGATATGATTTTTCATGTCTCAAAAGATGCATTTTATAGAGGTTTGGGCCACTGTACCTTATTTTTAGCTTTCTTTTAGTTTACAGATTCATTTGTTCATGTATTAATTCCTACTAATTAATTAATTAATTACAGATTCATTTGTTCATGTACTAATTCATGTAATTAATTCCTATTAATTAATTTCTTTAAAGTTTACTTGTTTATTTTGAGAGAGAGAGAGAGAAAGAGAGAGTGCAAGCAGGGGAGAGCTGGGGGGGGAGGTGGGGGTGGAGAGAGAGAGAGAGAGAGAGAGAGAGTCGTAAGCAGACTCCGTGCCATGCCTGCTCCTGCCATGGCACAGAGCCTGACGCAGGGCTTGAACGCACAAACCGTGAGATCATGACCCGAGCCGAAACCAAGAGTCAGACGCTGAACTGACTGAGCCACCCAGGCGCCCCCTGCTGTAAAATTTTAAAAACTCTTAAATGTCACATGCTTCAGTAAGTGTTGGGAATATGCAGATGGATGAAACCCAGTCTGCATCTTGCTGAGGTTAGTGTCTGGGAGGCAAGGGGGGCAGGCAGGGTGCTGGTAGGATGGAGGGGAGTCTTCATAGTTGAGTAAGAGTTTGTCAGTGATGAGCTGGGGGGAGGGCATTCTAGCCTGAGAGTACTGGATGCAGGCTCATAATGTGGTAATGGTTCTTTATTTGGTGAGAGTGAAGGATACGGTGAATTAGAGATGGGGTGGAGGAGCCTGGACTGAGTACCTTTTTACATGACGATTTATTACCAGGCCTGGTCTTACCACTTGCAGGACCTGGGCAAGAGGACAAATGGGGATACAAGAGAGCTAGTCATTTAAGAAGTTATAAATCAAGGCAATAAACTGTTAGAAAAGGATATACCAATCTATCTTGACAAAAGCAGTGAAAACTGTGTGTAAAACCATTGATACCAAATAACTGAGAACAGTGCAAATAAAGTTAATTTAGACTTCCACCAAAAGACTATTATTCATTATTCATCCTGGGGAAATGCAGAGACAATGGCAAGTGGGCCAAGAGTGGGAGAAGAGGAGGGGACGTCTCCCTCAGCCTTCTCTTCCAAAGGCTGTGGAATCCATAAGAGAAC
Source organism: Puma concolor (assembly GCF_028749965.1). Taxonomy (NCBI): domain Eukaryota; kingdom Metazoa; phylum Chordata; class Mammalia; order Carnivora; family Felidae; genus Puma; species Puma concolor. The sequence goes on along the minus strand of NC_141673.1, from coordinate 51,977,226 downwards.
ACCTCCTTTGTTTTCTTCTTTTCTGGGGGGAGGAGCTCTTTCGTTTCTGCCAGCCTCTGTCCTATCATCGCCCCTTCCCCATCTCCATCGGCCCTACGCCTGAGTTCCAAGGCTGTGTAGACCTTGCCGGTCTGGTCCAAGGGGCAACCTCTGGCCCCTCGGTGCTCCAATCCTCCACTCTCACGGAAGGGTTTGAATTAAGAATTCTCTGAGCAGAAATAGCATTTTGCCCTGTCCTCTTTGTGTCCCCTTCCTTCTGCCCTTGGGTCCAAGCTCCCTCCTTCAAGCAGCAGCTTTTGGCCACCCCTCGGGCTTGAGGTACATACACTAGTAGAACAACCTGACTTGAAGAAAGGGCCCATCTAGGGTGAGGAAGCTGGCTCAGGCAGGGCCCTTTGGGTGAAGAATGCCACAGACCCTGGTACTTGGAGCTTCGGATACAAGAGGGGACTCCCTGCCTGGTGGGGAGGAGGGCACAGCCAGAGGAAGACCAGGGCAGAGCCTTTAGCTCACTTGTAAGGCTAGTGCTGCATAGCACGCACGTGTGCCATCACGCACAGACACAAATGCACGTACATATACCCAAAAGTTGTGCAAAATTGCCCAGACTCTCAATATGTGGAGTGCATTTGTCTTCTTTTCTATTCCAGTTCAGGTTTAAAAAAAATACTAGTTGTATTAAATTAATTTTATAATCCACTAATGGGTCAATTTGTGACCCAAGTTTGGAGAGGCCTGCTCTAGTTTTTGAGGTGGTGGTAATGTGATCAGATTCGTGTTTTGGAAACATCTGGCAGCTGATGGGGTGACGGATTGGATGGGTGGGTGGGATTTCTGGGTATGAGATTCTGAGTCAAAGATAAGCCCAAAGATGGTAAGAGTAAGAACAGAAAGAAGAGGAAGGTAGTGAAATCAACAGGTCTTAGTGACAAATTTGATACAGGGGGTGCAGAAGAAAACTAGGACAATATCATGATGCCCAATTTCAGTGATAGGGAATATAGCAGAGAATTATATTTGAAGGAAAATACATTGAATTGAGCTTAGTACATAGGTCATTTGAGGTCCCAGTGCAACATTCAGGTAGTATTGCTTGTTAGTTGGAGAGAGGTTTAGTAAAGTAGGGATGGTAAGAGGGCTTTTGGTTTAGCAATACGTTTAGCTTTTGGTTTAGCAATACGTTTAGCTTTTGGTTTAGCAACGGGAAGCCACTGATAAACCTTAGCAAGGACAGATCGTGGTGGCTCAAACAGCGAATGTGTTGGGAGGTCAGGAGAAGAAAACATACACCATACGGTATAGTTTATCCTTTCCCATAGGCTCGATTGTGAGCATAGGAGGAAAGCAGATAACAAGAATAGGGCACCTACTTGAAGGAGGACATTTATTTAATTCCTGAGCACTCCTCTTCAGAAGGGAGGAGAAACCTGCAGGAAACCTGGATATTGAAGACACAAGAGAGGGGCGCCTGGGTGGCTCAGTCGGTTTTAAGCGTCAGACTCTGGATCTCGGCTCAGGTCACGATCTCACGGTTCGTGAGTTGGAGCCCTGCGTCCGGCTCTGCGCTGACAGAACAGAGCCTGCTTGGGATTCTCTCTCTTCCCCTCTCTCTGCCCCTCCCTTGCTGTTGCTCTCTCTGTGTCTCTCTCAAAATAAACCGATAAACTTAAAAAAAAAAAAAAAAAGAAAGATACAGCAGAGAGGAGTCATTCATCCAGCCCGGTTCCAGGGCAGATGAGAGAATGCATTTTAGCACATAAGTGGAGAAAAGCCCAGACAGAAGGAAGAACACCTCCTATCCAGGTGAGAAGGATGTGTGTGTGTTGGTGGAAGTTCCCCTCCACCGACAATTGTTGGGTACAAGCAGCAGGTGCCGTGCAACCGCTGTGGCTGCAGAGATGAGGAAGGTGTAGTGGGGAAGATAGGCAAGGAAACCAGCAGGATGTGGGGCCAACGCCATTTCGAGCTGTGCTCTGGGATGCTGGGAACAAAGAAGAGGGCGCGAGGCAAGCCTTTCCAGAAGAGGAGAGAGGACAAAAAGCAAAAGTGTTTGCACCTGGAAGAGCAGTCAGGGCCGTCTAAGTGAAGGAGTGGGATGAGGAGTGCGGTCAGGCTAGGGCTTGGGAGAGCGGGCCTGCATCGCACTGCTGGTTGTCGGCAACCGTGGCCGTGACAACACTTTTTTGTTTTTACCATTATTGACTCTAAGTATCAGGTGAAACCTCATTTAGGAATACTTGAGAAAATGGGTTTTTATGACAAAGAAAGCTGCCTCTTGCTTATCCTCTCCCCCTCTCCCCTTTGATGACTTCTCTTGAAACTAATTTAGGTAAAGAAAGCCACCGGCTTCCAAAAGTGCTTTGGTACCCTGGCATAATTTCAAAGAAATCTCCTTTCCCACTTAGTTAACTACATTTCCCCAGGAAAAAAAAAAAAATCTTCTCTGTCAATGTAACATCCCTTAACAGGACTCCTGCTGGTGGGTTCTTGTATCTTGCTGTGGCAGCTGTGAACATATATACTATTGATTGTTAATGTGTGATATAAATCCGACTGGAGCATGCCCACTAATTGGTTTGAGAGCTAGATATAGACAATGCTGTCTTATAGTAGCTTGTGTAGATAGGCCTAGTCATAGGGTTAATTCTGCCTGACAGCACATCAGCAGCATCTTGAGAGTAATTACCCAACAGAAGTTTTCCCACAGCCGAACTGAGAGCTTCAAAGGCTTCTGAATTTACAACCAGTATTAGCCTATATCTGAAACATCATGTTCCCACAAGGGCTCAGATTTTTTTTCTCCCTCTTGTTAAATGTATGGGGTTACCAGGTTCATTTACTCAGCGAACAACTTAGTGAAAAATTACCTGGTGTTGAATAATTGGAAATCTTTAATAATAAGTAAAGAGGATAAATTTAAATTTGAGTTTTTTATTGCTTTATTATATTACGGAAACAAGTTAATCTACCTCTTTTTTTTTTTTTTAACGCAATTTATGCCCCTTCTCTCAAAACAAGTTAAAAAGTTAGTATCTTTTTCATGCTTGCTATCTCTGCAGATATGTGCATGTTCAGGGGACGTAGGATAATGCATACGTTTAAAATAGTTAAAAGAGATATGTATTTACATTTTAAAAAGCTGTTTTCCTTGTTGGCCATTGAACTGAAATCTGTAACCACTACATCCCCTCCCATAAAGTACCAGTTGTTCCTTAATATGCAGTTTTTGTATTGTAAAACATTTCTTTCTCTTTGCAGGTCAGAAAGCAAATTTGACTCCGGCTCAGGTATGTTTACATTAGTGATGTTATTCTGAGTATATTTTATTTACATTATTCTCTGAGGAGCAACTCATCAGATCAAGAGCCATTTTGATTTTAAACAGACGAGGCAGCCTCTTTTCAAAATATGAACCCCACCTCAAAGCAGGGCGATTGGCTGCCTGGAATCAGAACTTGAGATGTTCACTTTGGGATTCTCGATAGTTCTGCAATAAGCATTAAATGCTCTCTATCTGCAGAGTTCCATTTTAAGAGCAGAAGTGGGGGTTGTACATTCTTGCCACTCAAAATACAGTATTATTCTCTCAGTAGGCAAAGCATCCTGAATAATTTGAAGATTATGTGCAAGGGACTTGTCGTCAAATGTGGATAATAAATACATTTAATCCAGCAAACTCTAAGGAGTTTTAGCCAGTAGAAATGGAAATTTCTTTATGATTTATTAGTTTTTTAAAAAATTTGTTTTGTTGTGGGAGTGGATAATGCAAAACTAAGGTCACCTTAAGCCATTACTTTTGTATCTATCAAGACAAAATTCACATTCTCACAAACAGTGGCATATCAGCCTCATTAGATGTTTTCTTTTCATTAATGTAGCCATATAATCCTTGGGTTTGACTGAGGCTTTATGTCATTTTCTGAGATTTATGTGCTCCAGAATTTCTAATGGTGTTTATAATTAAAGCACAAAAATTTCCTCTTATTCAGTACAAAGGCCTTATGCCCTTTAGTGAACTGTTAATAGATAAATAAACGTTGATTATTTTTTATTTTTCCAGGAGAAAATAATTTTCAGAGAAACATAGAATTTATTGAATTTAAAAGTAACATTCTGACTCTGGTTTGAGTTCCATTATGTTTTAACTTAAAAACATTTGTTTTGTTTATTATGCTCCCAAGGGAACTAAGGACTATATATTCTTTTTGGTAGTGGTGTTAAGGAGCCAACATGCTTTTTCGTTAAAAGCTTCATCTTTCTTTTATTGCATTCCTTTATGAATGTCTCCAATTTGGTAAGCCTCTTTAATATGAAGTTGGTACATTTGAGTTAACAATTTCACCAGAAATCTTTCCATTCTGTGTGTTCTTGGGCTTCTGAATCACATCTGACATTAATAGCATAAAACCAACATTTCTCGCTTACAATATTGACTACATGGAGACTGAAGTCATGGTGGCCTTATATCAGTGACTTGACTTTTTATTGATTCATAGGAGGTGACTCAAAGTAAGGTGAAAAGTCTTTGTCATTTTTTAAACAGTAAAATATTTAAGTATGATAAAAAATAAATGAATAGACTTGATAGAGAATGAATTTTTACATAGAAGTGGGATGTCTTTTTATCATTTGCCAGTAAGTCACCAAGTGTCATATTAAGGGCCTACTTTGTTATGATCCGATTTAATTCCCTAAACATCAATCAGAAACTGATTTTAGGGTATAGTATCTGGAACATAGTTCTCAAAAATGAAAAAGTCCACCAGGTTCATTTTGAAGGTAAAACCTGGAAATAGTGTACACAATTGAAATATTAGGCAGCTATTGTCAAAGTCAGAAAATTTACGTTGAATTTTGAAATCCAAATTAAAATATGCCGCTAAACTCCTGTAGTGATAGTTATAACATCTGTACAGGCATACATCTTTCACTCTAGTGACCAAAGATTTTGTTCATGATCCTTATTTTTTCTAAGTCCTAATTTTTTTAAGCAGGTTTATCACGGACCACATCTGCATGTCTTTGAAAAGTACAAAGTTCTGTACTCTGAAAAATCTTATGGGGAATACTGATGAAAAGTTTATTTATTCTTTTAATTTAGAATTTAGATATGTTATGGAAAGAATTCAGATGGTTTCAAATTAAGAAACAGGTAATTATGTTTTCTTATAAGCTCTTTTAGCTTAGTATCGAATGAGGGAATCATGGCAGAGGAAGCTGGACCTGTATTCTTTGGCACGCTCTATCATGCAAATTTTGGTCAGAAATAAGATAGCATATTGGAACAATTAAATGTATGACTTTAATAGGTTCAGATTCTCTATTGTTCATCAAATACAGAAAGTGAACTTGCTCTGCTTAATGTTGTATACAGCTGTAAGAGTGTTCCTGACAGAGTAAGCTTTGTAAATGAAGGAGGATGCCAATCTTACCAAGGCAAAACAAAACAAAACAAAAACACTTAAAAAATAAACAGTATGGTCAGTGACTAGCCATAAAGGAAAGGATTTCAAAGTAAAATGTGACATGTATATGTATGTACCTATAGCTCCCCTCCCAAGTGAGGAACCCAATTCATGCAGGGCTTATGCACATTTGTAGTGTGTGTAACCAAGTTTCTGACTGTGGAGTGAGATTCATGAGGAAGGAAGGGAGGTTTTCACTGTCATCACATGGGGAAAAATGTCGGCTGTTGAATGATCAGCCTAGAGAGAGATTTAAATTTTTTCTTATCAAAATTATATCAGTTTTTTTTTCTATAAAAGCATCTGCAAACAAACTTGTGTTTTTTAAAGTTTCAAAAAATTTTATAATGAAAAATTTCAACTCTCTATAAAATTAGAGAGTGTGGTATAGTGGACATCCACATAATCCATCATCTGGATTTTACTATTGTTAATAATTTGCCATATTTATTTCACTTTCCTTTCTTTGCTTGACATATTTTAAAGTAAAATACGTCCATTTCATGTCATTTTTGAAGCCTGAAGGTTATGGATTGTCTTGATTTACTGAAAGAGATCAACTATTTTTTTGAGTTTTTTTGGTCTGTCTCAGAAATGTGGGTCACATACACATTCTTCTGGAAAGGGTTGTGGCATTACCATGTCCACATCAGTTAAAGGGTCCTCAAAAGTGCTCTTTGTGGTGAAGGTTAAGAAAACCTTTAACCAGAAGGTAGCGGCACTGAATTAATTCTGATCCGAGAACCCCAGGAATGTTCTGTCCTGGAGATTAATTTGATTAACACTTTAGCTGCCCTCTAGCTGTGTCCTCTATGTACTGAGTTATATACTGATTAAAGTTTGTTTCTGTTGGTTTATAACTCAGTCACGTCAAGCTTTTGGCTTTGCCGATGGAGAGCAATCAGGCCACCTTCTTTCTCACGCGGTTTTAGGGTTTCCATTTTAATGCTGTTTCCTAGTTGATGCACTGCTGTTGCTTGCCTGCATTCGTGTGTAGCTGGTGATTTTATTAATAGAGTGAAACAGACTTCCTTTTATGTTCAGGAGTAGCAAGAAGCCGTGCTCTTCTCCCCACCTCCCAAGAAGGGAAGTTAGTTGATGTGGAGGAAGCAGAGCATTGAGTCTAATGCAGTGATTAAACATGAAAGCTATATATCAAATCTCAGGAGAAACATGCTTTGGAAAGAGGCAGGGAACTGTGGAGCATATTGCATGATAGGCTATGTAAACAGAGCCCTGGAGGTCAGTGTGTGGATGCAAACCAATTAAATAAAGAAATTACTGGCTTTGCTTTCTGTCATCTGGATGGGGAGGATCACAAGTTAACATGCACAGGGCTGAAGTGTAAACTTTGCTTGAATAAGCAAGGCACCTTTGGAAACTTCGTTAACTCTTTCAGTTCTCTACTAAATTGTTTTTTGTTTTTTTTTTTAATTTCACCGAAAGAAGTTAAAAACAAAAACCGAATATATGCTGTCTTTGCCCTCCTGTACATATCCATTAGCAAAGGTGTGAGTGATGAGTAGAACTGAAGAGAAAGCAGAGGATGAACTGCTGGAAAGAGCAGAGTTGAGTGTTTAGTCAGATTTCAGGAACATGCACATGTCTTTAAAAAAAAAAAATTTGGAAAAGCAGAGCTCTTGGAGAATAACTGAAAAAAGATGTTTTTCTCTTCTCCTGAATCCTGAATATAAGGCAAACATATAGTTGGAATTTACTAGTCACTATGTTAACATCAGGATATTGTTATTTCTGTTCTGTTAAAATAGGATAGTTTTCTGGCCAATGAGAACCTGAAGCCTCTAAGTTAATAACTATACGTCAAGGACTGCCCGGAGTCTAAATCTGTGGTGTTAACCTTCTCTGGCCATGTTTGAATGAGAAAATGAAATACCAAGTTAAAATGATGGTTTCATGGTCCATAAACATTCAAAACAAAGATTTTTTTTCTTTTCTGTAGAGTCATGTTGGCTGAGAAAGTGAATAAGCTTATGTTTGGTGCTTGTTGATTCTCAGCTGCTTGGAATAGCTATACTAAAGATATGGGCTCGCAGAACACAGCAACTCAAAGGTATAAGATTTCATGAAAGCAAATTATGGAGGATTAAGAAACCTAATGAGCATGGTTTAGTGTGGAGAGTAGAGGAGGGAGCTCACTATTAAATAAAGCCCAAGAGTGTACAAGGTTAGGAGATCCTAAAAGACACGATAATAAAAGGCACAACGGAATATAATTATCCTGAAGGGGGGAAAAAAAACCCAAGGAACAAAAAGCAGCTAGTGTCGCTTTTAAGATCTGTAGTTAAAAGGGACTCTACGCCAGGGTAAGGAAATCAAAGAATATAATCAGTTAAAGCTTGAGGCAAAAACATAAGGGCAGTGAAAAATACAGTGGGCTGCTAATGGTGGTCACTAGGTTGAAGGGAAATGAGGAATCTGAATGGTGTAGAACTTAGGGTGTTGAAAGCATGCGACAAATGAGACAGTCTGCCTAACATAGTGAGGCTTTCTTAAGAAATATTAATAAAGGAAACATTTTCAGATCTTATCTATTATATTGGTAATACTTTTCAGTTGCTTCAAATCAATGTTGTCATTTTCAGTTTCTTATTTTTGAATGGCTTGTGACAAACGAAGAGCAAGGAAATACAATGTAAATCTCTATTGTTGGGCATCGTTCATTAATAGAAATAGGAAAAATATTGTCTATTCATCTGTTCATTCGTTCAGTCTACATTTATCACGCATGCTGTATGCCATACCCAGATGCTGAGGTTATGGCTGTGAACAGGGTGGATACAATTCATTTTCCAGAATCTTACAGCTAGTTGGGCCGTTTTACAGATTCACATGGATTTCTCTGCATATTTAGCTAAAAAGGGCTAACAAGGTTAAATTTAGATCCAGATGGTGAATTAAAGAACTCTTGATGTTTATTTTTTTTTTTTTAATTATTTTTTCAACGTTTTTTATTTATTTTTGGGACAGAGAGAGACAGAGCATGAACGGGGGAGGGGCAGAGAGAGAGGGAGACACAGAATCGGAAACAGGCCCCAGGCTCCGAGCCATCAGCCCAGAGCCCGACGCGGGGCTCGAACTCACGGACCGCGAGATCGTGACCTGGCTGAAGTCGGACGCTTAACCGACTGCGCCACCCAGGCGCCCCAGAACTCTTGATGTTTAAAGATAAGCTAATCTATTTTAGGTTTTGACATATTTATCTTTCTTTAATTTATTCAAACGGTATCACTTTGGTTTCTACTTTGACTTGTAAGAAACCAGCCTAATAATACGACTGGTTAGTGTGTAATTTTTCTATAGCTTTTAATAAGGAGTGACTTTTCACATTTGATTGTCATTAAAAGAGAGTAATTTACAAGAGAACAATGACAAATGTTTGGGAATACTGTTCTCTTCTTCACTTTTATTGAACTTTTGATGTGTTCTTTTATTGCATCCTAATCAGGCTCGGCCTGAAAAATCAGGCCATCTTCTTTAGAACGGTCTCACTGGATTGTGTAGAAGCAAGTAGAGGGCACCTAGCCTTTCATCGCCTTTCATAAAGTGATTTACACACCAGGAAGCAGCAAGGCATAGCAGCTAAGTGCAGAGGTTTTGCATCAGATAGATCTAAATGAAGACTCTCCTTAGGTCTAATAATTTTCTGTTGGCTTTCTTGGATTTCATGTATACCATTATGTTACATACTTAATTTTTTTCTTTTCTTCTAATTTAGAACTAGAGCATTTAAAGCTACAAATTTCCTTCATTAAAGCTTTAGCCGGGTCCCAGATATTTTTTATATTGTATTGTAAATAGTTGCAGTTTTGACTTTCTTTTGGACACAATGATTATTTAGGAAAGTGTTTTACCTTTCCATATGTACTATTTTCTACTTTTGTTTGTAATTTTCAGTTTCATTGCTTGGTGGTCAGAGAATGTAGCCTTACTATTTTTTAGTAAGTCTGTTATCCGGTACTTATTAAAGTTGTAGTTTTGGCCTAATATATATTTAATTTTTATAACTCTTCTGTGGGTGATACAAAAACTGTATTCTCTGAAATACAAAGGATTTCATGTATATTTATTAGATCAGTCTGAGTCATGATTTATATCATTATTTATTTGGTTTCTCTTTTATCTGACAAGGACTTTGAGAAGAGAGATACTCTGTCAAAAAATATATATATATATATATATATATTTTTTTTTTTAATTTTTTTTTCAACGTTTTTTTTAATTTATTTTTGGGACAGAGAGAGACAGAGCATGAACGGGGGAGGGGCAGAGAGAGAGGGAGACACAGAATCCGAAACAGGCTCCAGGCTCCGAGCCATTAGCCCAGAGCCTGACGCGGGGCTCGAACTCCCGGACCGCGAGATCGTGACCTGGCTGAAGCCGGACGCTTAACCGACTGCGCCACCCAGGCGCCCCTATATATTTTTTTTTAACCTGAAAAAAAATATATTTTAACCTGAATTCTACCTCTTTAGATATCACCATCCCTATGTTTTCAGCTTCAGGTACTATGTGTTTTCCGGCATTAGCCACCTTGCTTGGGTCATGTATTGTACTTGCCTTCCTATAGAGAACGTTTTTCCAAAGCAGTGCCCAAAGAAATGAAGTCTCCTCCAAAAAGGAAACTGATGCTATCCCAAATTCACATGTGAAGCAAGAAGTTGTTATGCTACCTGTAAACACTGATGCTTTCCCCTTCCTTTTTGCCCTCAATGTCATCCCATAGCTTTGTAAGGAAAGTGGCTCCAAGCCTTTAGGTTTTAAGGTTCAGCCCAAACATTGCCCCCTCAATTAAATCTAGCCATCTTTTACACCTCCCCAGCAGTTAATCATTCCTTCCTGTGGGCAAACACTGGATCTTATACTTGGATTTATTACAGCCTTTATGCTCTGCTATACTTATTTGTGTGAATCTTTTCTTTCTCTCTAAGTCTGTGAGTGTTTTGAAGAAAGAACTGTGTCTTATTCACCTTTATAGCCTTGGTATCTGGTATGAATAATTAGTTCATAAACAAAAATTCCGTGAGGTTGGGAGTTCTGTTCTTCACTTGCGATAGAAATGCTTAACTAACTACCAAAGATTTACTCTCCCCTTTCAGAGTCACGGGGAAGTGGCTACTCAGTGAGAGATGGCAGTTTCCCATCCCTCTCCACCAATGTGGGGGCATGTGACTAATTCTCCAGTGGAGTATGTGTCATTTCTGGGTTAGGGGATTAAGTATCCAGTATACTCCACCTCTCTCTTCTGAAGTTATGTCAGAGGTACATGTTGAACATGATGGCATCACAGTATGGAAGGAGTCTGTATCCCTGAGTCATGCTTGGAAGAGATTCAGTCAGGAGAGCCCTTCACCTCAGAGCATCTTCAGTAGCCTTTATGCAGAAGGAAATAAACTTTTATTGTAATAAGCCACTGAGATTTTGCCATTGTTTATTATGGCAGCTAAAGTTACAAACCCTGATTAGCCCAGTGCCTAGAATACTTCCTGGCATTGATTATTGCTCATTGATTATTGTTGGATAAATGATAAAATTAATGGCTAGGGATTATATTGTCTAACCCAAAGATGATCCTTTAAATGAGGGATCATAGAAATATAGTATACTGTGTTCCGTATAATCACCAAGCCTATCACTTGTCAATTGTCACAATCATACAGTATTGTGACTTTAAGAAGTCACTTTAAAAAGCAGTGACTTAAAACAACAATAATATATTCTTGCTCATATGTCTGTGGATTGGTTGGGAGTTGGCTGACATAGGTTGGTCACAGGTTGGGTCCAGGTCTGCTCCATGGGTATTGTCATTGATGATAAAAGAGAAGAGGGCAGACTTCACTACGCAAGCACATTTTAAGCCTTTGTTTGCATCAGATCTGCCGACATCCCATTGGCCAAGCAAGTCACATGTCCAAGCTGAAAGCGAAGGAAGGGGAAAGAATTCTGCCCTTCCTCACTAATCATGCAGATGTAAATATTCTCTCTTCCTTCTGGTGGGAAGAACTGCTGAGTCACACGGTAAAAGGTGTAGCGATGGGAAGGGGAAAAGAATAGGAGCCTATAATGGAATCTACTACATTAGCACATCCTGTACTTGGATCAATTCTTTGGTAAAATGTTTATAGAGTTGGAAATATTATATTTCTAAATTGAATCCAATTCCTTCTTTATAATCACATTACAGTAACCTAACTTTGGATGTAGTATTAATAGTATATGATAATGAAAATATTTGTATAATGCTTTGCCATTTAAACAGTACTTTGATAAATCATACCAAGTTTGAGACTCAACAGTTAGCAAGATACACAAGGATATTTTTTTTTTACCCAGTGAAGGAGTTGAAATACAGAAAGGTTAAATGACTTGTTTAAGGCCACATGGCCAGGAAATGGCCAATCTGGGATTGGACTTCAGATCTCCAACTTGCAAGGACTGTGTCCTTTTTATTAGATCATGGGTTAGTTATTTTTTTGTTTGTTTGTTTTTTAAGTTTACTTATTTTGAGAGAGAGAGCATGCATGTGTGTGTGTGAGCAGGGGAGGGGCAGAGAGAGAGAGAGAGGGAGAGAGAGAATCCCCAGCAGGCTCCATGCTGTCAGTGCAGAGCCCAATGCAGGACTCCAGCTCATGAAATGTGAGATCGTGACCTGAGTTGAAATCAAGAGTTGGATGCTTAACCAGTTGAGCCACCCAGGTGCCCCGATTTAGCAACTGTTATACATTATAAAATGTATTTTTCTCAAACATAATATGATTATAAATATGCCTTGAAAATATAAAGTGTAATACAGATTTATATATGGTTTCAATGTGGCTTTTAGTAGGCCATTGAAAGGTTGCTGGCAGTTTCCCAAGAGGCCTCAAAAGATAACATTAATTGCCTTGGTGAATTTTCTGTGTTCTAGTATCTAGTCTTAAACTTCCAGGCCCAGAAATTTAGATGTTTTAGTATCTTTTAGGGATGGACTCATATTGACAAACCCACAATACTAATGGATTAAGCTAGGATGCCAATGTATTTGTGTATGATGATAAATACAATTTTCCCATGCCTCAGAATACTTACATGTGCATGATCAGCGTCTTCTTTCTCTTAGTGAGGCTATGTGACTCACAAAAATCACAGTAAGAACTCACTTTATCAATTGACCGAACTAAATCAGTACATATTGGGACTGAAATTTCCTTACCATAGCATATCAGCACCCTAAAGGCAGGCACCTACATGGGGAGTCAGATCATAACCAAAAGTTGCTCTGTTGAGCACAAAATAAGAAAAAAAGGGAAATAAACAGATGGAAATATTTAGCTTTGGTAAGTTTAAGTTAACATGAATTATCTATCTCAAAATAGGGGTCGTCCTGGCCAGTGAGGCTTGATATAACTTAACATTCATTGACTTCACCTTCATCCATCCATCTACCCATCCATCCTTATGAAAGACAGCTTTGCCTTTGGGCTTGGAAAACATACCACGAGTCCATTACCTGAGACTTTGTTTCCAAGTTCTTAGAGCAGGAGACCATGTGTGGAAACTTTAGAACTTAAAATTTATAGTTTAAATTTTTCTTAGCTGTTGAAGCACATATTAAAATTTTAATGGTTTAACATACCACGTCAGCATACTAAAATTAAGATGCAGAACAAGGTCAATATATAGATCAAGATATAGAACATTTCTATTACCTAGAATGTTCCCTCATATTTTCCTTCAGTCAACTCCCACTTCTCAGAGGCAACCATTGTTCTGACTTTAAACACCATTGATGAGATTAGTCTGTTCTTGAACTTCATATACAATAAAATCATACAGTGTGTACTCTCTTGTGCGTGGTATCTTTTACTCTATATAATGTTTTTGAGATTTAATCATGTTATTTGTAAGTACCAGCAGTTAACTGCTGTGTAGTATTAAGTTGGGATGCATATTTTGGTCTAAGTCAGGCTACCCTTCATGCAGTTAGGTTTACTGAGCTATCTCTGTTTCTGAAATTCTCAGGCCCAGAATACTGTTGTTAATGCACTGAGGCAGTGTGTAGACATTTTTACTTTGACGCTTTGTGATCAGTCAGTGTAATGCATTGTGCATGTAGAACACTTACTCTAAGACGTGGTGGAGGATATAGGAGTGTGACACAGTTTCTGCCCTCATGGAGCTTGTCATGTAATTGAAGAGATGAGATACATGCATACACATATACACAAAAATATCTGTAGGTGCAGTTTCCAGTAATGGAGTCCTACTGGAATTTAGAAGGGAAATTACTGTAGGCTACAGTGACTGATTAGGCGGGTTCCTTGTTGGAGGTACAATTTAGATCTTCAGAGGTCAAATTTGGATAGAGATAAAAGAGATGGTTTTTAAATAGAGAGCCACTTAAAGTCAGGCACAGAGGCAAAGTGCAAAAAGTATTGGAGGAACAGTAAGTAGAGGACTTTTGTTGGGAAGTAATGGTACAGTTGGGCGTCTGTTAGAGACCACAGGTTAAAGAATTTGGACTTCACTCTACAGATAATAGTAACAATCGCTAACACTGATTTTATGCTTACTATGTGACAGGCACTGTACCAAGTGCTATATGTTTACTAATTCATTGAATTTGTACAAATCATGCACTATTACTCCCATTTTATAAATTGAGTAGAGTAAGACACAGAGAGCTTGGGTATTTTGCCCAAAGTTACATAGCTAGTACATGACAGAACTGCGATTTGATCCTAAGTAGCCTAATCACAGAACCCACAGTCTTAACCATTATGCAGTAAAACCCCTAGAATATGGGTTGACGTGATGAAAAAATATTTATGAATTTTTACTGATATGCCTTCTTATTCATACACATGACCGTTCTTACTCATACACGACATACTTGTCCATACAGTCACACATGGTTGTAGAAATTTTCTCCCCCAAAAAGTTCATGCAGGACTCTGTTGAGAAACAGGTTTTAAAGGTGATGTTGAGTTTTAGTTTCTAAAAGCAGATTGTCCCCACAACATTAAATCACCTGTGGAAAAAGATACTCATACGGGATTTGTTGTAAAGAAATGATTGATGAAGAATTAACAGTCTCTAGAGAATTGATAATAATTTTGTTTTGGACAGCCCCTTATTTTTAATACAGTTCAAAATTAAGATAATTTAATTAATATAGTTGACTGTAGTTGCTGTAGGAAGTGAAATGCTTACCTTAGATCGGTAGATATCCATCAAGTGGAATGAATTGGTAGTCGTTGTTACCTTCTGGAGAGATAGCACATGGGTTATTTGTCCATTCATGTTAATTGACATACCTTGCTCATTCCTGGGCAGAAATAAGATCCATTTAACTTTTACAAAGGGTAGAAATTTTGTTTTGAACACATTACTTGGTTGCAGGCGTAAGATTTTTAACATTTTGCTGCAGTATGAAAATATTTTGTTTAGAGAACAAGTACAAATGCAGTAAGCAAACTATCAATTATTTGCTTATTATGTCAAAATGTTCTGATAAAAATAGTTTAAAATGCCAGTGACATTTTAGTCCTTTTTTTATGTCTCAGTAAGTTTTTGGTTCTATCTCTTGTATTCTAGAGCTAAGCTATAGGAAAGAACATTTTACAAGAGGTTCTTTTGATTTTTCATTAATTCCCTGGATAGGAATCAAAAATAAATCAAAGATAATCAAAGGTAAAAATTAAAGTAAATTTTTGCTTGATTATCATGGGTCTTTTAGTGATTTTCAATATATATGTTTTGGAGATTCCAGTACTGTTTCTTAATTAAGAACTTAAGTGGCCAGATGCCTTACGTGATATTCGATGTTGGAATTAGTAATCTTCTATTCTAGTTGTACTTTTTTTGTTTTTGTTGAAATTCAGGACATATTGATATATATTAAAGGCATATTTAGTCGACATCATATTTTCACACAATAACATGTGGTAATGTTCACTGAATAAGTGATGAGTGAATGATTGATAAATGGGATGATGTTGAGTTTTGCAAAGATGTATTTTTGCCATTTCCAAAATAATACAGAATACTTACTAAATTGCATTT
Organism: Puma concolor; assembly: GCF_028749965.1. Classification (NCBI taxonomy): domain Eukaryota; kingdom Metazoa; phylum Chordata; class Mammalia; order Carnivora; family Felidae; genus Puma; species Puma concolor. Next base: position 51,961,699 of record NC_141673.1, on the reverse strand, counting down.
TTCTTCAAAAAGTGTGTCTATAAATTACTTGTCATCCAAATCATTTACATCATGGATAGAAGGCCATCATGTAGAAGGTGAGAGATGTGAAGGACAATAAAATTCAATAACAATGGAGATATGTTATGGCAGAGCATAGCAGCAGAAAACAGTAATGTGAAGACTGAAATTATATAGCCTATCAGTATTTTTCCTATCAAAAATGGTAAGCCTCAGGCTCCAGAGTTTGGGATATTATTCTAACATTTTAGATTTAAATTTATTTCTATGCTGTATTAAAATTAATTCAGTTTTTCCTTTGTGTTGCTGTATGCTAATAGTCAATAAACTCTACTTTTACCGTATGAATGAAAGTAGCATTGAAACTCAAATGTAATGCCTTAGAGCTATCCTTATAGGAATTTATTTAAATTTATTGTATTTTGTGGTTTGCTTTATATTAATCTTGTACATAATTTGCCTTTTAAGTCATACTTATACTTTTTATCATGACCTACTTTTTAATTATCAGTATTCCTTAAAATAATGCCTAGATATGTGGCTTTTGCTGATTTATTTATTTGGAAATTTGTTGGTTTAAAATTCTAAGCAGTGCACCAATACATTTATTTTTGTAGCCTATGGTATTTTAGATTTTTTGGGGGGATCGTTGAAGAATACTGCATAACTAGCGCTTAAAATTGCCTGTAGTTCCCAGTATATATGTTCACATGTGAAAAATAAAAAATATCCCCCCAAAATCTAGATTAAAAATTATGTTAGATTCATTTATGACAAAACATAATTTTTTTCCAAAAGTTTTTCTGTGTAAAACTAGAATGCATTTTTGTAAACTGGCAAATATAGCCATGTCAGATATGGACAAAACATTATGATGTTTTGCTAAAATGATACAAAATTTTATGAATGAACAATAAATAAAAAGGGAAATATTAATGTCAAAATGTTGCCATTTTATCAATTTGGAAGTTTAATGAAACCGTGTTCATTTCCACAAATGTTTGTTGATTGCGCACTAAGGTAAAGCTTTGCCTTGGGCAAACTATTTGTAAATTATTGTAGAATAATTTAGTTTCTAACAGAGATAACTCCCAGCATAGAAATTTACTACTGTTAGGGTATTCACACATGATTGGGATTAGCATGAAAGACAGTCGCCTCTCTGCTGCTATTTATTTTGCAGTTAACAAGGTCAGAGGGGGCTTTTGATTATTTTGTGCTTGTGTGCCTAACACATACCTAAAGAAAAAATTATCACAGATCCCAGTGTCAGTTTAATTATGCAGCTGATTTTTTAACTCTTGATTCAACAGCTGGTTATTGTTACATTATTTTAGTATTTGTAAACTTCTTGGTAGTACAGGTGACAATATTTTTTCCTAAAATGGAACATTATATAAATGAACAAAGATGCATTGTTAGTAAGATTATTTTAAATGTGAAGATATGCAGCTCAATTGTAACCAACTTTATTACTTAATAAACGTGACTCTTTAGATTTGAGGGGAATGTTTAAAGACGGCTTAATTAAATTCTTATGTGTAGTTAATTCTGATCTCTATTTTGTAACCAGTTTTTTTAAAAAAGAGATCTTTTACGGTTTTTCAAAATACTCTGATTCATTTTGTAGAAATTTGAAGTGTATCATGTTTTAGCAATTATTTTTTAAATTGCGTTTTAGAAATTCCCCAGTTTAAAAAGTAATTCGATTGTCATCTCTATCTTGTAACCAGTTCATAAGAAAGCAACCTTTTATATTCTTTGAAAGTACTTCAAATTTTTTTATTAGAAATCTAGGAGATACCATGTCTTACTTTTATAAAATGATTGGTAAGAACTTACTTTTCTACTTTATTCTCCTTACTGCTAGATTTAATAATCTTTCTCTTTTGGCATAATTTTTCAAAAAGCTTTTTTCCCAATTCATATGAATTTTGCTAGATATGATATATCACCACACAAGTCATTGGTCTATGTAATAGAAAGACGAACGCTTCTCTTGTTATCTGCATTTCTCACTAAGAGTCAATAAGTTGATTTTATATAGGATGAACAGAAATGGGAGAGCTGTGGTTTAGGAAATGTTTTAATCTGTGTGAAATAACTTAGCAGGGCAATGTGGTAAAAATGATGTGATTAATGACTGAAAAAGATTAAAATATTTTCACATTCTGTTTTTAATGACCGATATCTTTAAGTTTCTACTCTTAAAATTTATAACTAGTAAAATATTACAGGCAAAATATATCATTTATAAGCCACTTGAAGTTGTGTTTTACCTTATCAGATTGTGCCTGCTTTTTAGCCAAAACAGCATAAATTAAAAACAAATTTTAACTGAAATATAGCTTGTGTGCTGTTCTTAAATACATTCATTGAAGTGTTAATATTTATTAGGTTCAGCATGAAAGAGCTAAGATTATTGTTTTCAATTAGGCAGTTCAGTCAGTACATAATTTTTAAAATTTATCTTTACAACTAGGCAGATCTTCATCATTTGGAAATAGGCCATTTTAGTAAATTTAACTATAAATGTTTTCTATGTATATACGTGGTGACAAGTACAACTATTAATGTTGGAGTTTTGCCCATTGATTCTAGTTGTTCTGTCTTTTTTTATCCAGAGATAATGATGTATATTCAGTCTCTGTCATATTTACCTAGAGGAAGTCTTTTTAATCCCTCATTTTTCTCCTTCACTGAGGTTATGTGTAAATACTACATGAAATGGCAAATGGAAGAAAGTCTGTTTTGTCTAAAGATACCATTCATCTTAAACAAACACAATCTGCCTTTGAAAGCATAGTGATACGAGTTTTGTTTGGTGGGAGGAGGACGATGGGTAAGACCAAAGCAAAAATATGTTGCAAATTGTATCAACTGGTATTAAGCCCCTTTAAAAATTGGATAATTTTTTCTGATTGTATCTACTTGAGGGAATCACCCTCCCTGCCCGCGGCACGCCCCCCCCCCCCCCCCCCCCCCCCCGGCTGCACATGCAGTTGCATTGCTTCTGAATTTCCATCATCACTGGCATACCATTTTTATGAAGACTTGCATTGATTTCTGCCAGAAACCTATGCTAATCCTTAGATATCTTACAGAACAGTTTTCTAGAAATGCCATGTATATGAATTTAGGAAAAGGAATATGTTATTTTAATTATTTCCTATTTTGAAACCTCACAAAATGGAATAAAATAACTTTATTTAACTTTTATATTGTGAACTCTCTAGAGACAGAGCTCTGTTTAATTCCAGCACTAAGTCACAGGTGATGACTGAATAAATGTTTACTAAGCTCATGCCAAATGAATTAATCTTTTATTGCTTACATTTGCTTACATTTATTATGAAAACTAGCATCTTTGGTATTGTTCCTGCCATCTTGTTTTCTCTGTATTATGCTTGTCCTTTCTCTCCTTTTCTTTCCTGTTTTTCCTTTGGTTAGATTGAGTAAATTTTTATCATTTAAAAAAGAAAACTTCTGGGGCGCTTGGGTGGCGCAGTCGGTTAAGCGTCCGACTTCAGCCAGGTCACGATCTCGCGGTCCGTGAGTTTGAGCCCCGCGTCAGGCTCTGGGCTGATGGCTCAGAGCCTGGAGCCTGTTTCCGATTCTGTGTCTCCCTCTCTCTCTGCCCCTCCCCCATTCATGCTCTGTCTCTCTCTGTCCCAAAAATAAATAAACGTTGAAAAAAAAAAATTAAAAAAAAAAACAAAAAACTTCTGGTTATAATTAAACATACTATTTCTATTTACGTCTACAATTTAATTTTAAGGAACATATTTGACCTTGTATTTTTCTGTTAATGTTGGGAATTAATTAAAATGTATAACTTCTTTCTGCTTCTCCTAGTATAAGAACTTTAGTACTTTTAATTTGTTTCTGATGCCTACGCCCATGGGCTGACTTCAATCTGGAATTTTTAGGACATTTCTCATTATGCCTCTATCTACTTCCTTAAAAATCATATCTCAAGAAGCCGTTGTGTTAAAGCTGCATTATTAATTACTACCTCGATTTAATTATGCAATTTTACATCTTTATCTACTCATCATTGTTTCTTGTGTCCTGATCTTAGATCTATTTTTCATTTTGCTATAGTACTTTTTTAGGTTTTCTTTCAGAATTGGTTCAAGACAGCAAACTATTTGAGTTACTTTATATATAGATCATTTATTCACACTTTGAATGTCAAAAAGGATTCAAGGCAGAAGATGCACCATTGTAAATTTATTCTTCAGGCATGGCAGTTGGTAAATAGAACTTGTGTGATTCTAAGATCTTTGGGTGTGCTTTCGTTAATGGTGGACTTTTTTTTTCTCTTTTACATGCTAAACTTTTTTAGGTATGATTTTAGTTTATAACTCATTTGCTAAGAATTTCCTCTTAGAGGCAAAAAAGGGAATTTGTTAGGTATCATTCAGTTAAAAATATGCACTTCAACAAATACTTGATAAGCATCCTTTCTATGCAACAAATATCCAGTATTGAGGAGGAGCATGGTAAATACAATACTTGGTTAAATGTGCTAAGATGGGTTTTTTTTTTCATGTTATAGTTGAAATTTTTCATGTGATGGCTTATAATTCTTGAGTTTTGCTTTAAGCATACTTTAGAATTAAATAGATGGAAGGCAAAATTTAAAGATATATTACTATCTTTGATCAAATCGGGTTATAAGTGGCACCACTTTTTCAATGTCATTATCCATTTTCAGATACTTAGCTAAATTAACTACATGTTAGAGCAGTTCAAGGCATGAGAGGATTTCACTTTGTTTTTCTAGTTCACAAAGATTAATGTGACAAAGATCTTTCATGTCAGTTTTGTTGTAAGTAAAGGCATAGAATTATCTGTTATGCAGATATATATACTTTTTTTTTTTTAACTTTTATTTTTTGAGAAACTGAGAGTGAGCGGGGGAGGGGCAGGGAGAGTCACAGAATCCAAAGCAGACTCCAGGATCTGAGCTGTCAGCACAGAGCCAGATGCAGGGCTTGAACTCACGAACCATAAGATCATGACCTAAGCTGAAGTAGGCTGCTTAACCGACTGGGCCACCAGGTGCCCCCAGATATATGTACTTTTAATATAGACTATATTTTCTGATATTTCTCAGTCTTATTTCATTATTTCAACTTTTGGATTTATTTATGTAAGGCTATTGTAGAGCTAATGGATGACAGGATTACAATACAACATCAGTATCTCATTTTAAAAGCATTCAGCGATCGTTAGTTTGATGCAATAAAGAATATAGTTTGAAAATGGAGGGCAGTGAACAAAGGGAAATAAAGGAAAAATTTGGCAATGTGAATAAATAAAAATAAAATGAATGGAAGTGAAGACTGCTGCACATTTTTAAGACTTTTGAGGGTTTTTTTGTGTGTGTGTGAAATCGCCTTCCAGAAAAATTGTACCTATTTATACTCTCCTCAGTTGTATATAGTATTTTTTTTCCTGGACACTGACCTACTCTGAGTATTATTATTCTCTTATTTTCTTTACCAGTCTGATAGGTGAAAAGTAGTTTCTCATTGTTTTAATTTGCATTTTTAATAGCCAGAGATATTTAACACTTTTCTTCTGTGTTACTGATCATTTATACTTCCTTTGTTAATACTTATTTATTATTGTTATTGTTATTATTATTTTAAAGATTTTATTTTTAAGTGATCTCTACACCCAACATGGGGCTCAAACTCACAACCCCAAGATCAAGAGTCAGTCACATGCTCCACTGACAGAGCCAGCCATATGCCCCTGTTATTATTATTTTTTGAGGCTAGGAGTAAGAGCAGAGCTTACATGAGACAGACTGTCATTTGGATCTTGGCTTTATCTCTTAAGTGCTGTGTGTTTTGGGGCAATCATGTAATCTCTCTGAGCTTTCATTTGTAGAATAAGAGCACTTATTATATCTACCTTAATATTGTGAGAACTAAATAAAATAATATATAGTTAAAGTGCCTAGAAAAACACATCAGTGATGCTGCTGCTGATAAAAAGTCATAATGTGTCAAATATTTTTCCCAATTGATGTTTAAGACTTTCTTTCTTTACAGAAATTAAAAAAAATTTATTAGTATCATGTCAGTCTTTTTTATGATTTTTACTTTGAGATTTTGTTGAGAAAACTTTCTTCACATGCAATATTATAAAAATATGATGGGAATATTTTTGAATGTGACTGAGCTGTAAATGGAATTATTAATTTTAGTGACTCAGACTAAGTGAACCAATAATATGATTTTTTCATATCTTTGGGAAAATTTTAACATTTACTATGGTCAAATTAACTCAGAAAACATTATTTAATAAGTTAACAGGTTATTATTTTTAAAAATGCCTTAAGAGGCACCTGGATGGCTCAGTTGGCTAAGCATCTGATTCTTTTTTTTTTTTAATTTTTTTTTTTTAACGTTTATTTATTTCTGAGACAGAGAGAGACAGAGCATGAACAGGGGAGGGGCAGAGAGAGAGGGAGTCACAGAATCTGAAACAGGCTCCAGGCTCTGAGCTGTCAGCACAGAGCCCGACGCGGGGCTCGAACTCACCGACTGTGAGATCATGACCTGAGCCGAAGTCGGAAGGTTAACCGACTGAGCCACCCAGGTGCCCCAGCATCTGATTCTTGATCTCAGCTCAGGTCTTGATCTCAGGGTTATGAGTTCAGGCCCCACATTGCATTCTGTGCTGGGCATGAGGCCTATTTTAAAAAAAAAAAAAAATGCCTGAAGACTTTGACAGTACATCTGAATTATTTGGAAGGGCCTCTACTATTAGAAAATGGTGCCGTCCTTGGGGCAATGAATTAGAAAAATTCCCCTCCTTCTACATTTCCCCCACAATGCAGCTGAATGACTTTTCTGAGTCAAAGCAAACACACAGGCCTGGAAGTGAGGAAAGTGTGAGCTAGAGTTTAGGTCCCGCTTGCCTATTCCACCAAGTTCTGTTAGTATTGCCCACGTTACACCATGTTATGAGGTGGCCCCATGTTTCAGCGTTATCGCAAATGGCCTTTGGAATCAGATTAAGAAATTAATGATTAATGGATCTAAATCTGTCTGCATAATTCAACTTAATTGAGCAATCTTTTATACACGTACTTTTTATAAAAGAAAAGCCTTTTTGTTTGAATATTGTGAACAGAAAAATAAGAGAGCACTGGCACCAATCATACAGCCTTCTATTTGTCTACCCTGGGTATTAATTCATGTGCTGGTAAGGGTTGATTTCTTCCTCCTAGTAAATAGTAATGTTAATGACCCATCTGAGACATATCTTTTTGAATGTTTTTCTTGTTATGGGAAAATTGATAGGTATTAGATTAAATTTTCAGCAAAGTGTGCTTTGCAGAAATCGCCCCCTCTAATTGTGCTTAACCACCCTACGATGCTCCTCTCTCTTCCCCCTGGATTCCCTCTGTAACTTATTAGTTACGATTCTTTCTTACTAGGCAGCTCTCATTCCATTGTAAGTTGTGGGGTTTTCTTCCCCCCATCCTCCAATCTCTTCACAAAATGTTTACTTCATTTCCTGGCTTTGAGATTTGTCTCTCTCCCAAGGTCTGTCCATGCAACTGCACTTTTTCCTCATACCTAGACACAGTGTCAGTAATAACTCTTCATTACCTTCTTCAGAGTCTTAGCTTTCTTTGCTCAGGTAAGAACTGCCCTTTTGAGGTTGCCATCTTATTCAGCCACTTACTGCCTTTCATCATTGCTGTGATCTGTTAGCTCCTGCTAATGCCTTTCATTTACTGAGGATTTTAGTCTTCCACTCGAATTCTTGTCCTCCTCATGGGTGATTTTAGTGACCATGTGGCCAGCCCAGCCCACAACTGGTTTCTCCAACCTCCATGTCTTGGCCCCTTCCTTTTCTTCCCCGTCTATTATGCCTCTCATTGTTTTACTTTCTTCCCCATCCATCCTGTACTCTTTGGTGATCATTTTGTCATTTTTGCCAGTATCCTTTGGGTTCTAGATTTGTTTTCCTTATGTTGAATTCCCCAGAAAATCCCCCAACCATCTGTTTTCAGTTGTAGCTCCTTCGCCCAGTCTATATAGCTCTGCTAAAGAAAAGAGAAGAGTGTAATTATGGGTTAGTGGCCTCTAGAGATTTATGGTCTTTAATTTCAGATCACCTCTTGCCACTACTCTGCAGTCCTTATAAGTCTTCACCACTTTTCTCAAATCCCCTTTCTACTACCCTTTTCTGTCTCAGCAACAATCTTGCCTCCTTTTTCACAGAGAAATCTAAGGCTATGAAGCTTGAGTTCTTCCAGCTCTTCCCTCCTGTGACTGCAAGCAAGCATCTCTACCCACACTTACCGCCTTTCCTACACGACTGCAGCCAGGAAATAAAGGAAACATTTTGTGAAGAGATTGGAGGATGAAAAAGATAGGCTCTTTCTTCCAGTGATCCCATCAATTCTACTCTTATAGAATGTTACTCCGTCACTTATTTCCTCTAATTCTTGAATTCTGAAGCTCTTTGATACTGCTTACTTCTTCCCCTCAACCTGGAGGTGAGCTCAAATCATCCCATTTAAAAAAAATCAAACAAAACATAACTCCTTCAACATTGCTCTCTTCTTTCCATTGAAATCTTTACTCCTTTACCAGTTGGATCTTTCCACTGGAATCAAGGTTCTCAGTACACTACCGTTCCTACTTTCTCCTCTTCAGAGGAGAGTAGAATTATTAAAGGCCAGGGGGTGCCTGGGTGGCTCAGTTGGCTAAGCATCCAGCTCTTGATTTCAGCTCAGGTCATGATCTCAGGGTTTGTGAAATTGAGCCCTGTGTGGGACTCTGTGCTGACAGGGTGGAGCCTGGAGCCCTCTCTCTCTGCCCCTCCCCCACACTCTCTGTTCCTCTCTCTCTCTCTCTCTCTCTCTCACTCAAATTAAAAAAATAAAAAGAATTATTAAAGGCCCATAAGCATTTGCAAAAATTTAACTTCATTATTAATCATATAAATATAAGTTATATCAGCCACAAAAATGTTTACTAAAAAAATTAGAGCTTCAAGAGTATGGAGATGTTTACTCTTGAATATCACTAGTGGAGGTATAAATTGATGCAATCTTCCAGAAAAACAATTTAATCCAATAATTCTACCTTAGGGAACATTATAAAGAAAATATTCAAAGATTAATGTGAAAGAACATTAATGAAGCATTATTTATAGTAGCAAAAGAAAAAAGAGAGAGAGAGATACAGCCTAAATGTCCAATAATGGAGGCAAGTTACTACACTCTCTACATAGAGAAAAGTCCAAAAGTAAATATACCAAAATGATAATGGTAGTTGCTTCAGAGTGGTAATATTACAGGTGATTTTATTATCTTCCTTACACTTTCCTGTAAAATTCTAGTTTAATTTATAAGAACACTGATTGAATTTGTAACCAGAGAAAATGAAAGGTTAAAAAATATAACTACATATATTAACCCTTAACACCCCTCACCCCTGCTCCTTCTCTGTCTCTGGCCAAAGAACAGAGATTTTTGTAAACAGGTGTTTATATGTCTATAAGCTTTCAGGGTGTTCCAGTTATTCCTTAATTTGCTTTCATGAAATATTGGAGTACATTATGGAAAGGAGGGGGAACATGATTTTCCCATCAAGTGAACAATGATAGGAACATATTGACCAGTACAGAATGTTAGAGAAGGGAGAAGAGGAACTCACCAATGGAAGATGTGTGGAAGCAGTAAAGGGGAGGAAAGAGAACCAACTGGAAACAAAGGAACCACGTCATCTTAAGCTAATAGTTGGTGGGTGCTCATCAGTGTTGGGTAGGTTGTCCCGTAATTTCACTGAATGTTAAGACTGACAACCAAAACATTATTTAGTTGAAAATAGGGATGGTTTGTCTCCTTCTCCAGAAAATGAGTAAAAGTGATGAGTGACAGTAGTATATTCCTCTTCAGAGGCTAGGAGCAGCTGTTGCTTACATGGAAATGTCCAGGATATATGCTTCTAGCTGGAGACTTTTAATTTGTGACATTACATATATAGGCTAAAACTAATTGTGTGCACCCTCAGTCTCTGTCCTTTGCTCATAACTCATATTCATACACATGATGCTGTCATATTCGGCACAGAACAGAATATAATATGCAGATCATTCTCAAAGAGATGAATAGGTTGTTTGTTAGAAGTTCATTTGTAGTTTGGTTGTTTTGAAAGGAAAATTCATTCTTCACTATAGAAAAATTAGATTTCAAGGCCAGTTTACCAAACACATTTAGCCTATAATGTACATGAGGATGCATAATAGTCTCAGTGAAAAATTCATCCAGAATTTCAGGTTGGGATGCCAAGAATAAAATTCCCTTTTCCCTATTTTATGGTAAGTTAAAAAGGAGTCCCTCAGCTGTAAGCTTGTATAGGAGTTTTGAGCAGTTTTTAAAGGTGATTAGCTACAAGATGGCCCGAGCTGGTCAGTCACAATGGAGGAATGAAAAGGAATGTTTTTGGAGTTGTGGACATTGAGGAACACGAAGGCGGCTGCTGGAAGAATTCTCAGTGTGTTTTGGACGTTATACAAGATCATGAAAAGTTGGATTAGAGAGAAAATTTGAGCCAGGTGCTAAAAGAAAATGGAAGAGTATCCCAGGAATCTACATATGGAGGGGAGAAGAGGATAATTGAAGACTTCAAAAATGGAGTTTCTTGAGTGATGAAGCTCTAAAGAGCCTGCCTGATTTTCTAGCGACAGTAGTCCCGCTACCCACACCTGGAGTTATTTACACTCACTGTAAGCCCAACCCTAGATCTGGTTATCAGGTACAATTTCATTTAGAGCAGTTTTTCTCAATCGTAGCCATGCATGTGAGTTATCTGAGGAACTTTTTAAAAAATATAGGTGACTGGAGCGCCTGGGTGGCTCAGTAGGTGAAGCGTCCAACTCTTGATTTTGGCTCAGGTCACGATCTCACGGTTCGTGGGTTTGAGCCCCACATCGTGCTCTGCACTGGCAGTGTGGAGCCTGCTTGGGATTCTCTCTCCATTTCTCTGCCCCTCCCCACTTGTGCTATCTCTCTCCCTCTCAAAAAAAAAAAAACCTGAAAAAAAATATATAGGTGCCTAGGCCCACGTTAGACCAATTAACTCAAAATCTCTGCAGTTGGGGCCCAGGCACTGGTATTGTAAAAGCTTCCCATATGATTCTAATGTGAAATTAGAGTGGAGAACTGCTGGTTAGCGTCAGGAGTCAATTACATGGGGTAGAAATAGTGGGTGTCTATTTTTTTTAAGAACAATTATTTTTTATTCAAATATAGTTAACATACAATGTTATATTAGTTTCAGGTGTACAGTATAGTGATTCAACACTTCTATATATTTCTTAGTATAATTGTACTCTTAATCCCCTTCACCTGTTTGCCCCATCCCCCACCCACCCACCTGCCCTCTGATAGCCACCAGTTTGTTCTCTACATTTAAGAGACTGTTTTTCTGATGGTCTCTCTCTCTCTCTCTCTTTTTTTTTTTTTGCTTTTGTTTTATTTTGTTCCTTAAATTCCACATAGGAGTGAAATCATATGGCATTTGTCTTTCTCGGACTTATTTCACTTAGCGTTATGCCCTCTTGGTCCATCCATGTTGTTGCAAATGACAAGACCTCATTCTTGCTTATGGCTAAGTACTATTCCATTGTGTATATATACCACATCTTCTTTATCCATCTATCCACTGATGGACATTTGGGCTGCTTCCAGAATTTGGCTATTGTAAATAATTCTGCAGTGAACAGAGGGCTGCATATATCTTTTCAAATTAGAGTTTTCATTTTCTTTGGTTAAATACCCAGTAGTGGAATTACTGGGTTGCATGGTAGTTCTATTTTTAATTTTTTGAGGAACCTCCGTACCCACAGCGGCTGCACCAGTTTGCATTCCCACCACCAGTGCACAAGGGTTCCTTTTTCCCCACATCATCACCAACACTTATTTGTTGTGTTTTTGATTTTAGCCATTCTTTTTTTTTTTTTTTTAATTCTTTTACATTTATTTATTTTTGAGAGACAGAGACAGAGCACGAGTAGGGGAGGGGCAGAGAGAGAAGGAGGTACAGAATCTGAAGCAGACTCCAGGCTCTGAGCTGTCGGCACAGAGTCCGACATGGCGCTCGAACTCACAAACCTTGAGATCATGACCTGAGCCGAAGTCAGAGGCTTAACTGACTGAGCCACGCAGACACCCCAATTTTAGCCATTCTGATGTGAAGTGTAAAGTGATAGCTCATTGTGGTTTCAATTTGCATTTCACTGATGATTAGTGATGTTGAGCATCTTTTCATATGTCTGTTAACCATCTGTATGTCTTCTTTGGGAAAATGTCTATTCAGGTCCACTGCCCAATTTTAATTGGATTAGTGTGTGTGTGTGTGTGTGTGTGTGTGTGTGTGTGTGTGTGCTGAGTTTTTTAATATATTTTGGATATTAACCCATTATCAGATATGTCATTTGTAAATGTCTTTTCTTATTCGGTAGGTTGCCTTTTTGGTTGATGGTTTCTTTCACTGTGAAAATGCTTTTTATTTTGGTATAGTTCCAATGGTTTAATTTTGCTGTTGTGTCCTCTGTCAGAGAAGACATATCTAGAAAACTGTTTCTATGGCCTGCGTCAAAGAAATTACTCCTTATGTTTTCTTCTAGGAATATTATGGTTTCAGGTCTTACCTTTAGGTCTTTAATCCATTTTGAGTTTATTTTTTGTGTATGGTTTAAGATGTTGGTCTAGCTTCATTCTTTTGCATGAAGCTGTCCAGTTTTCCCAACACCATTTGTTGAAGAGATCTTTTTCCCATTGGATATTTTTGCCTCCTTTGTCATAGATTAATTGGCCATAAAAATGTGAGTTTATCTCTGGACTCTATTCTATTCCATTGATCAATGTGACTGTTTTTGTGCTAGCACCATACTATTTTCATTACTACAAGCTTTATACTCTATCTTGAAATCTGGGATTGTGATACCTCCAGCTTTGTTCTTTGTCTAGATTGCTTTGGCTATTCAGGGTCTTTTGTGGTTCCATACAAATTTTAGGGATTATTTGTTCTAGTTCGTGAAAAATGCTATTGATATTTTGATAGGGATTGCATTAAATCTGTAGATTATTTTAGATAATATAGATATTTTAACAATATTTGTGGGGTTTTTTTGTTTGTTTTTTTAAAGTAAGCTCTATGCTCAATGTGGGGCTTGAAATCATGACCCTGAGATCAAGTGTTGCATGCGTTACTGACTGAGCCAGCCAGGTGTCCCAATATTGGTTTTTCCAATCAGTGAGCATGGAGTATCTTTCCATTTGTTTGGGTCATCTTCAGTTTCTTTCATCAGTGTTATATAGTGTTTAGGGTACAGGTCTTTTACCTCCTTGGTTACATTTATTTCTAGGTATTTTATTCTTTTTGGTGCAGTTGTAAATGGGAGTGCTTTCTTAATTTCTTTTTTGCTACTTCATTATTAGTAGATAGAAATGCAACAGATTTCTGTATGTTAATTTTATATCCTGTGACTTTACCAAATTCATTGATCAGTTCTAGTAGTTTTTTGGTGGTGTCTTTAAGATTTCCTGTATATAGTATCATGTCATCTGCAAATAGTGAAAATTTTACTTCTTCCTTACCACTTTGGATGCCTGTTATTTCTTTTTGCTCTCTGCTGTGGCTAGGACTTCCAGTACTATGTTTAATAAAAGTGGTGAGTGTGGACATCCTTGTCTTGTTCCTGACTTCAGGGGAAAACTCTTAGTTTTTCCCCCATTAAGGATGATGTTAGCTGTGGATTTTTCATGTATGGCCTTTATTATGTTGATGTATGTTGCCTCTAAACCTACTTTTTTGAGAGTTTTTATCACGAATGGATGTTGTGCTTTGTCAAATGCTTTTTCTGCATCTGTTGAAATGATCATGTGGTTTGAATGCTTTCCCTTGTTAATATGATGTATCATGTTGATTGATTTGTGAATATTGAACCACCCTTGCACTCCTGAAATAAATCCCACTTAATTGTGGTGATTGTTTTTTTGTTTTGTTTTTGTTTGTTTTTGTGTGTGGTGAATGACTTTTTTTCACCGTATTGTTGGATTTGATTTGCTAATACGTGGAGGATTTTTGCATCTATGTTCATTAGAGATATTGGCCTATCTTTTTTCTGTGGTGTCTTTACCTAGTTTTGGTTTCAGGGTAATGCTGGCTTTGTAGAATGAATTTAGAAGCTTTCCTTCATCTTTTATTTTTTGGAATAGTTTGAGAAGAGTATGTATTAACTCATCTTTAAATGTTTGGTAGAATTCCCTTGTGAAGCCATCTGGTGTTGGATTTTTGTTTGTTGGTAGTTTTGTATTATTACTAATTCAATTTCATTGCTAGTAATCAGTTTGTTCAAATTTTCAATTTTTTCCTGATTCTGTTTTAGAAGGTTATGTGTTTCTAGGAATTTATCCATTTCTTCTAGGTTGTCCAATTTGACGTGTAATTTTTCATAATATTCTCTTATAATCCTTTGTGTGTGTCAGTTGTTGTTTCCCTTCATTTCTGATTTTATCAACAAAATTGATAAACCTTTGGTTCTCTTTTTTTTTTTTTTTTCTCTTCTTTTATGAGTCTGGCTAAAGGTTTATCAATTTTGTTGATCTTTTAAAAGAGCTAGCCGCTGGTTTCATTAACCCGTTCTATTATTTTTTAGTCTCTATTTCTGTTCTAATCTTTATCATTACCTTCCTTCTACTGCTTTTGGGCCTTGTTCTTCTTTTTCTAGCTCCTTTAGGTGTAAGGTTAAGTTGTTTATTTGAGATTTGTCTTGCTTCTGGAATTAGACCATAATCTTCCTCTTAGAATAGATTTTGCTGTGTCCAAAGATTTTTGAACGATTCCCTTCACAAGGGAAGTGTTTTTATTTTCATGTCTCCATGAAATGGGTCATACTGACTCATTCATTGTTTAGTAACATGTTATTCAGCCTTCATGTATTCATCATATTTGTGTTCTCTCCAGAAGTTGTTTTTTGTTTTTTGTTTTTTAATTTGTAGTTTCATACCGTTGTGGTCAGAAAAGATGCATGATATGATTTAGGTCTTTTTGAATTTATTTATTTATTTATTTATTTATTTTTAATTTTTTTTTTCAATGTTTATTTATTTTTTTTGGGACAGAGAGAGACAGAGCATGAACGGGGGAGGGGCAGAGAGAGAGGGAGACACAGAATCGGAAACAGGCTCCAGGCTCCGAGCCATCAGCCCAGAGCCCGACGCGGGGCTCGAACTCACGGACCGCGAGATCGTGACCTGGCTGAAGTCGGACGCTTAACCGACTGCGCCACCCAGGCGCCCCTTTTTGAATTTATTGAGATTTGTTTTGTGGCCTAACATGTGATCTGTTCTGGATAGTGTTCCATGTGCACTTGAAAGAATGTGTGTATTCCACTGTTTTGGGATGAAATGTTGAATATACGTTAGGTCCATCTGGTTTAATGTTTCATATAAAGCCACTGTTTCCTTGTTGACTTTCTGCCTAGATGATCTATTCACTGATGTAAGCGGGATGTTGAAGTCCCCTACTATTATTGTATTACTGTCAATTTCTTTCTTTATGTCTGTTAATAATTGCTTTATGTACTTAGGTGCTTTCATGTTGGGTGCATATATATTTACAATTGTTATGTCAAGTTATCCTCTTGATAACAATTACAAATATTTATGCACCCAGCATGTTCCCTTTATCATTATGTCGAGTCCTTCTTTGCGTCTTGTTACAGTCTTTGTTTTAAAGTCGGTTTTGTCCAACATAAGTATTGCTACCCTAGCTTTTTTTTTTTCACTTTCATTTGCATGGTCAGTGTTTTTCCATCCTTTCACTTTCATATGTCTTTAGGTCTGAAGCTGGTCTCTCCTAGGCTTTGTACAGATGGGTCTTGCTTTTTTACCCATTTGGTTACACTGTGTCTTTTGATTGGAGAATTTAGTACATTTACATTCAAAGTAATTACTGATAGATATGTACTTATTGCCATTTTGTTACTTGTTTTATAGTTGTTTTTGTAAATCTTTGTTCCTGTCTTCTCTTGCTCTCTTCCATTGTGGTTTGATGGCTTTCTTCAGTGATATGCTTGGATTCCTTATTTATTTATTTATTTATTTACTTACTTACTTACTTACTTACTTACTTATTTTTTGCATATCTATTACAGGTTTTTAATTTGTAGTTACCATTAGGTTCATATATAACATCTTATGCATATAGCAGTCTATATTAGGTTGGTGGTTCCTTAAGTTTGAACCCATTCTACAAGCACCAAATGTTTATTCCCCTCTCTCTCCAACATGTTATGTATATGATGACATTCTTTACTTTTTTTTTTTATTTTATGAATTCCTAAACTGATTTTTATAGATACAATTGATTTTACTGTTTTTGTGCTTTAACCTCTGCACTGGTTCAATAGTAGATTAATCTACTACCTTTATCATGTTTGTATTTACTTGTGAAGTCTACTACTTTTATTATGTTTATGTTTACCTGTGAAATTTTTTCCTTTAATAATTTTCTTACTCCTGATTATGACCTTTTCCTTCCACTCAAAGAATTCCCTGTAACATTTCTTATAAGGCTGGTTTAGTGATGCTGAACTCCTTTAACTTTTGTTTGTCTGGGAAACTCTTTCTCTCTCCTTCTATTCTGAATGATTAGCCTTGCTGGGTGGAGTATTCTTAGTTGGAGGTTTTTTCCTTCCCACACTTGGAGTATATCATGCCACTCTCTTTGGCCTGCAAAGTTTCTGCTGAAAAATCAGCTGATAGCCTTATGGGGTTTTGATTTCTTGCTGGGTTTTCTTTTCTCTTGCTGCCTTTAAAATTCTCTTCTTTGGGGCGCCTGGGTGGCGCAGTCGGTTAAGCGTCCGACTTCAGCCAGGTCACGATCTCGCGTGAGTTCGAGCCCCGCATCGGGCTCTGGGCTGATGGCTCAGAGCCTGGAGCCTGTTTCACATTCTGTGTCTCCCTCTCTCTCTGCCCCTCCCCCGTTCATGCTCTGTCTCTCTCTGTCCCAAAAATAAATAAACGTTGAAAAAAAAAATTTAAAATTCTCTTCTTTATCACTACTTTCTCCTACTTTAAATATTGTGTGTCTTGGTGTGTGCCTTTTTGGGTTGATTTGTTGAGGGCTCTCTGTGTCTCCTCGATCTGAATGTCTGTTTCCTTCCTCAGATTAGGGAAGCTTTCAGTTATTATTTCTTCAAGTAAATTTTCTGCCCCCTTTCTTTTCTCTTCTCCTTTTGGGATCCCTATAATATGAATGTTATTGTAGTTGATGATTTCACTGAGTTCCCTTAACCTATTCCTATTTTTCATTATTCTTTGTGCATTTTGCTCTTCAGCTTGGTTGCTTCCATTGCCCTGTCTCCCAGGTCACTGATCCATACTCTGCCTCCTCTAATCTGCTATTATTTCCTCTAATGTACTTGGAATTTAAGTTATTGAGTATTCATGTCTGGTTGGTTCTTTTTAATATTTTCTATCTCTTTGTTGAAGGTCTCACTGAGATCCTCCACTCTTTTCTCAAGGACACTAAGTATCTTAAGCCATTACGTTGAATGATTTATCAGGCATATTGCTTATTTCCATTTCATATTTAGCTCTTTTGCTGTGGTGTTGTCTTGTTCTTTCATTTGGGACATATTCCTCTGTCTCCTCATTTTGTCTAACTCTCTGTGTTTGTTTTATGTATTTGGAAAGTTGACTGTGTTACTTGATGGAAAGTAATGGCCTTATGAAGAGGAGATTTCTAGTGCTCTGCAGCACAATTCCCTTTGTTCTTTGGAACCAGGCATTTCAGGAGTGTCACCTATGTGTATTGTATGTGTCCTACTATTGTGGTTGAGATTCATTTGCCTTCAGTCCAGTCGTCTGCAGTGGTCCATTTTGCCTGTTGTGGGGAGGATTTTGTCCCTGTGCTGTTACGGGCCAGTCTGGGGCTGTCATGGACTGGTAGATGTGGGTAGTGTCAGCAGTCAGACCAGATGCCTGCCCTCAGTTCATTTTCCAGGGCTGAGGTCGCACTGAACTACAGAAAGTTCTCCCTGTCTTGTCCCTGAGAGGTTTTCATTGGTGGGAGAGGCCTACAGGCAAACCTGAAGTCTGTCCTCAGTCTGTCCATTGAAGCTGCTGTAGTACCGACCTGCAGGGTACTCTGCCTGCCTTGTCCCCTGAGAGACTTTTGTTGGTGGGCAGGCGCAGCAGTCAGGCCAGATGCCTGCTGGGGCTTCAGACACACTAATTGGCAGGGCACTCTCCACACTGCTAATAAAGTTCAGCTGCTGGGGCTGCAAGGGTACTGGTATGTGTGGTTATTTTCCCCTCTCCCCAGGGCAGGAGTCACTTTGGAGTGGCGCTGGTCCCTGCCAGGGCCGCTTGCAGGATGTGACATGGTAGCGAGGGACTCCTCCTGAGTGGGGTGGACTGGATGAGGGTGGATCTGCAGGAGGACAATGTAGGCGGGGTGTGTGGTGTTAGCAGGCAAGGTGGTGGGTGCTCATGCTGGTTCCCACAAGTGTCTGGCTATCCAGCTTGGGTAGTAGGAGTAATAAATGGCGCCTGCCAGCTTTTTTGTTCTTGGAGAAGTCTCCTGAAGATCCCTGCCCCTCCAGCACACATCCGGAGATTAATAAATAAATCTGTGGTTTTCAAACTGCTGTTTCTGCGATATATGTCAATGGGATGGTTTATTATGCTGGCCCTTTAAGGGTTAGGACTCCTTTTCCTTCACCCTCTGGCTCTCCCAGAGCTGAAGCCTGTGATTTTTAAAGTACCCAGAGTTAAGCCTCACTGGTTGTAAAACTCATGAAGTTTTCAAAACTTCACTGAAAACTGATTTTCAAAGCCCAATATTGTGGAGACTCACTTCCCAGTGCAGGTTCCCTATGTCTGGGGTCCCTGGTTGGGGCTCTGCTCCTCTCCCTTCTCTGTGCTTGTAGTGTCCCTCCCATTTGTGGTTAGACTGGCCAGGCGTTTGATTTCCAACTGGGTCCCCACCTGTCCTACCATTTCCAATGTGGCCTGCTCTCTATGGTTAACTGTGGAAAGTCTGTTCTGCCGGTCTTTGGGTTGTTCTCGTGGTCAGTTACACTGATGTGGGTGTTATCTAGGTAGGTGTATCCATAGGGCAAGGTGAGCTTGAGATCCTCCTACTCTATCGTCTTTAAGAAGTTCCAGTGAGTGTCTATTTTATTCACCATTGTACTGCTGCATCCAGCATAGTGCTTGACATTTAATAGGAACTCAGTGAATATTTGCTTGAGTAAAAGAATTAATCAATGAATGAGGAATGAATGAATTTAATTAGTTCAAGTTCCACATATTATAATTCAGCTTCAGGTCACATTTGTGGCCCACAATAGTCTCTTTCTGACTTTGCATCAATTCGGACAACTGATCCTCTGATTCCTAAAAGGTGCTTTTTGGTCCCTAATTCATGTCTTCTTCTTTGGTCCCTGTTTCTCAATCCTTGTTGTCAGGAACCTATCACGAATTGTCACCCTCTCAAGTCAGACTCACTGTCTTAAGGCCCAGAATGTTGCCCCAGAATTTCAGCCAAACTGCTGAGGGCCTGTAAATTTGGCCAACACTTCAAATTCTTCAGTACCGCTTTCCCCAGATTCTCCCTCGGTGTACTCATGTCCTGCCATTGTAAACTCCCTCTTGCTCTGGAATGAATTATAGTTTGTAAATGCACAGAAACAGGTTTTTTTTTGTTCAGTAAGCCTCATCAGTTATATTATTTGTATCATTTTCTTCTTCCATATTTTATTTTTTGTTTCGAAAGATGCACATTAATAGCTTACACAATATTTGAGGGTTACCAAGTTTTTATGTATTTCTTTTAAAAAAATTTTTAATGTTTATTTACTTTTGAGAGAGAGAGAGAGAGAGAGAGAGAGAAACAATGTGAGCAGGGAAGGGGCAGAGAGAGAGGGAGACACAGAATCTGAAGCAGGCTCCAGGATCCACGCTGTCAGCACAGAGCCTGACACAGGGCCCAAACTCACAAACTATGAGATCATGACCTGAGCCGAAGTCGGAAGCCTAACTGACTGAATCACCCAGGTGCCCCTGTGTATTTCTAATAGTATTTGTTTTATATAGTTTACTGCTTTATAGTACATAAAAGTTCATGAGTTCTGTTTTTGAGAATCATTTCTTATTAAAAATGTTCCTTTTTATCCTAGTTAACATTTTTAGAATGGAATTTTTTTGGTCTGAGTAACAGTATCATCCCTGCTTTCCTTATGTTGTGTTTGCCTGGTATATCTTTGCTGTGTCTTTATATTTAAATTTCTCTTGTCATGTTACCTTATGTGTGCATCTTACAACTGAATTTTTGCTTTTTTAAAATCTGAGGATATTTTTAAGTTGAAGAATTTAAGCCTTTCCCTTTTTTTATTAGGGAGACACCTTTTAAAGTACCTACCATCTTATTTTATTGTTTGTTTGCTATTCTTGTCTTCTATGAATGTGTGTATACACTTGCTCATAAAGAAAAACCATACATACGTAAATACAAATACATACAGATATTATAAAATGTGGAAATCACAAAGAGAGTAAAAATCTCTAGTAGTACTATTACTCAATCTTATTGTTTTTTTGTTTTTTTGTATTCAAGTTAGTTAACATACAGTATAGTCTTGGCTTCAGGAGTAGAACCCAGTGATTTATTGCTTATATATAACACCCAGTGCTTATCCTGAAAACTGCTCTCCATAATACCTGTCACACATTTAACCCAACCCCCCCTCATTCCCCCCTCCCATCAATGCTCATCAATCTTATTGTTGATGTGTATAGATATGTATAATTCCAGTGTCTTCCTTTAATTTTTTTAAATAAAAATGAGCGTATCATGATTATGCTGCTTTGTAACCTCGTTTTTTTCCCACTGAACAGAGAGGTATTATGAACACTTTGCTTGCCACTAAATATTTATCTATAATATATTTTTATTATTTTAAAATACATTTAATACAAAGTATTTATAAGTAAATAAGTAAATTATTCCATCCTCTGATTAAGTATGATTATGTAGGCTTGTGGAAAGGTTTTTAATTTACAGAAGTATATGTGGAATATGATGCCATTTATATAAAATATATGTATATATACATATATATAGATTGAATGCTTATATATGCTTAAATATGTTTATGTATTAAATATCTCTGTATGATGGACAATTTTAAATAAAAATATATGCTTTATTTAAGTAATAAAAGGTAAAATTAACATATTTATTGTAAAATATTCCAGCAAATGCCAATAAATTAGGTAGCTGAGATGAAATGGACAAATTCCTAGAAAGACACAAACCATTGACACTGACTCAAGAAGAAATACATGAATAAACAAGAATAAAAATAAGTGCATAGAAATAAATAAAAGATGAAAAATCTGAATAAACAAGTAAAGGGATTAAATTATCACTCAGAAAACTACCCACAAAGGTAAGTCTAGGCCAAGATGGGTTCACTGTAAATTCTGTGAAATATTTAAAGAAAAATTAGTATCAGTTCTTCACAAACTCTTCCAAAAAATAGAAAAGGAAGGAACACTTCCCATCTCATTCTACAAGGCCAGTATTACCCTGATAGCAAAAATAGTCAAATATCACAAGAAAAGAAAACTACAGAACAGTGTCTTTTATAAATACATACACAAACTTTTCCACAAAATCCTACTAAACCAAATACAGCAATATATGAAATATAATCAAGTGGGATTTATCTCAGGAATGCAAAGTTGGTTTAACATTTAAGAAGCAGTTAATATAAAATACTACATTAATAGAATAAAGGACAAAAACCACATAATCGTCTCAATAGACACAGAAAAGCCATTTGACAGCAGTCCAACAATTTTTCATGATGAATAAACTCAGCATTCCTACACTCTAGGAATAGAGGAAACTCCTTCAACCTGATAAATGGCCTTTATGAAAAAACCAAAGCTAACAACATAGTTAATGGTCAAAAGGTTGAATGCTTTCCTACACGACAAGGATATTCACTCTCATCTCTTGTATTTCACATTGTACTTGCAGTTTTAGCCAGGGGTTAGACAAAAGGAAGGAAGGAAGGAAGGAAGGAAGGAAGGAAGGAAGGAAGGAAGGAGGGAAGGAAGGAAGGAAAAAGAAAGAAAGAAAGAAAGAAAGAAAGAAAGAAAGAAAGAAAGGAGGGAGGGAGGGAGGAAGGGAGGGAGAAAAGAAGAAGGGAGGGAGGGCAGGCAGGTATCCAAATTGGAAAGGAGTATGTAAAACTATCTGTGTTTGCAAATGGTATGATCTTGTATATCGAAAATCCTAAGGAATCCAGTAAACATAAAAAATAAACGAATAAAAAATTCATTAAAGTTGCAGGGTTCAAGATCAATATACAAAATCCTTTGTATTTCTGGAAGAGGTTTGAGGTCTCATTTCTTCCTTAAATGTTTGGTAGAATGTACCAGTGAACCCTTTCTGTTTTGGAAGGTTATTATTGATTCAACTTTTTAAATAGATATAAGCCTATTCGGATTATCTGTTTCTCCTTGTGTGGATTTTGGTAGATTTTGTCTTTCAAGGAAGTGGTCTGTTTCAGCTAGGTTATCGAATTTGTGAGTACAGAATTGTTCATAATATTCCTCTATTATCCTATTAATATCCATGAGATTAGCAGTGATGGCTTCTCTTTTATTTCCAATATTAGAAATTTGTTATTCTGTGTTCTTAGTTAACCTGACTAGAGGTATATGAATCGTATTGGCATTTTCAAAGAATCAGCCATTGGTTTTATTGGTTTTTTTTTGTATGTTTATTTCCTGTCATCAATTTCATTGGCTTCTGTTCTAATTTTTATTATTTCTCCCTGTCTCTCTGTCTCTCTATCTCTCTCTCCCTTTTTTTCCTTGTACTGGATTTAATTTTCTCTTCCTTCTCTAATACAATCTTAATTTTCCAAAGTGGAAGCTTAGATTATTGATTTTAGTTCCTTCTTCTTTTCTGTATGCATTTAATGCTATAAATTTCCC
This sequence comes from Puma concolor, assembly GCF_028749965.1. NCBI lineage: Eukaryota > Metazoa > Chordata > Mammalia > Carnivora > Felidae > Puma > Puma concolor. Next base: position 51,938,628 of record NC_141673.1, on the reverse strand, counting down.
TCTACTGCTTTTGCTGTATCTCACAAATTTTGAAAACTTGGACTTTCACTCTCATTTAATTAGAAATATTTTAAAATTTCTCTTGACACTTCTTCTTTGACCCATGTGTTATTTAATAGTGTGTTGTTTAATGTCCAGGTATTTGGGGTTTCTAGCTCTCTTTCTGGTATGGTTTCTAGTTTAGTTCCATTGTGGTCTAAACGTGTACTTTGTGTGATTTATTTATTTTTTTAAATTTCTTAAGGTATACTCTGTGGCCCAGATCTTGGTGAATGTTCCATGTGAGCTTGAGAACATGTATTCTGCTGTTGCTGGACAAATGATTCTGTAATTGCTAACTAGATCCAGCTGATTGATGGTGCTATTTAGTTGAACTATGTCCTTACTGATTTTCTGCCTGCTGAACTTATCAATTACTGATGGAGGGGTATTGAAGTTTCCAGCTATAATAGTGGATTTGTCTATTTTTCTCTTTGAAGTTCTATCAGTTTTTCCCTCATGTATTTTGTCTCTATGTTCTTAAAAGCATTAACATTAAAGATTGCTGTGTCTTTTTGAAGAATCAACCCCTTTATCATTATATAATGATATCCCATCTTTATCCCTGTTAATTTTGTTTGCTCTGAAGTCTGTCTCTCTGAAATGAATATAGCTATTCCAGATTTCTTTTGATTAGTGTTGTTATGGTATATCTTTCTCTCTTCCTTTATTTTTAATGCATCTGTGTCTTTATATTTAAAGCGGATTTCTCAGAAAAACAGTAGAAAAAATCAGTTAACAAAACTAAGAGCTGGTTTTGAAAATATAAACAAAATTGATAAATGTTTATTTTTTTTTTTAATTTTTTTTTTTAACATTTACTTATTTTTGAGACAGAGAGAGACAGAGCATGAACGGGGGAGGGTCAGAGAGAGGGAGACACAGAATCTGAAACAGGCTCCAGGCTCTGAGCTGTCAGCACAGAGCCCGACGCGGGGCTTGAACTCACGGACCGTGAGATCATGACCTGAGCTGAAGTCGGCAGCTTAACCGACTGAGCCACCCAGGCGCCCCGATAAATGTTTAGCTAGACAAATTTAAAAAGGAGAGAAGACTCAAATAAATAAAATCAGAAATGCAAAATGAGACATTACAATCAGCACAGAAATACAAAGGATAGTAAGAGATTACTACAAATAATTACTTGCTAGAAATTAGATAAACTAGTAGAAATGGACAAATTCCCAGAAATTTACAGCCTACTATACTGAATCATGAAGAAATAGAAAATTTGAATAGACCAATACAAGACAGTGAAACTAATAAAAAACTCTCAACATAACTATAGAGAACAAACAGATGGTTACCAAAGGCGAAGTGGGGGGCAGAGATGAGTGAAATGGGTGAAGGGAATTAAGAATACACTTATCTTGATGAGCACTGAGTCATTTATGGAATTGTTGAGTCACTATATTGTACACCTGAAATTAATGTAACACTGTGTTAACTACATTGAAATTAAAATTTTTTAAAAAGATAGTAAGTAGGGTACTTAAGTAGTATAAAAATACCACTAGAACAAAACAGCAATTATTACAAATACTAAATAAAAAGAGACAGCAAGCAAACAGACAAAACAGGCAAATCTTCCGACAAAAAAGCCCAAACCAGATGGATGGTTTCACTGATGAATTTTGCCAAATATTTAAAAGAGTTAATGCCTATTCTTCTCAAACTCTTCCAGAAAACTAAAGAGGAGAGAATGCTCTCAAACTCACTTTACAAGGCCAACATCACCCTGTTACCAAAGCCAGATAAGGGCACTACAAAAAGGAAACTACAGGCCAATATCCTTGATGAGTACAGAGACAAAAATTCTCAACAAAATACTAGTAAACTAAATTCAAAAGGACATTAAGAGGATCACATACCATAATCAATTTACACTTGTTCCTGGCATGCAAGGATGTTTCAACATTGGCAAATCAATAAATATGACATACACATTAATAGAATGAAGGGTAGAAATTATATGATCGTCCCAATAGATGCAGCAATGCCTTTGACAAAACGCAACATCCTTTCATGATAAAAACTCTCAATAAATTGAGTGAATGCACCTCAACATAAGGATGGTCACACATTAGAAACTTACAGTTAACATCATACAGAATGGTGAAAGATTGAAAGCTTTCCCACTAAGATGAGGAATTAGACAAGGGTGCCCAATCTCACCATTCTTATTCAGCATAATGTTGGAATTAATTTTCAAAACAGTTAGGCAAGCAAAAGAAATAAAAGGCATCCAAATAAGAAAGGAAGAAATAAAATGATATCTGTTCACAGACAACATGATCTTATATATAGAAAACTCTAAAGACTCCACTAAAAAACTATTAGAACTAATAAATTCAGTAAAGTTGCAGGATACAAAATCAATATTCAACAATCAGTTGCTTTTCTATATACTAGCAATGAACTAACTATATGGAAAAGAAATGAAATAATTCCACTTAAAATTGCATCAAAAATAATAAAATACTTAGGAATAAATTTAACCAGGAGGTGAAAGATCTGTACACTGAAAACTCTAAGACACTGCTAAAAGAAGTTGAAGAAGACACAAGTATATGGAAAGATATCCTATGCTCATGGATCAGAAGAATGTAATGTTAAAATGTCCCTACTACCCAAAGTGATCTGATTCAATGCAATACCTATGAAGATTCCAATGCCATTTTTCACAGAAATAGAAAAAACATTCCCCAAATTCATGTAGAACCACAAAAAATCCAAATAGGTGCAGAAATCCCTAGAAAGAAGAATAAAGCTGAGGTATCTCACTTCTTGATCTCAAAATATATTACAGAGCTATAGTAATCAAATAAATGTGGTACTGGCATAAAAACAGGCATATAGACAAATGGAACAGAAGAGCCCAGGTATAAACTCACACATTATACAGTCAACTAATATTTGACAAGGATGTCAAGCATGCACAATAGGGAAGGGATAGTCATTTCAATAGATGGTGCTAGGAAAACTAGATATTCACATGCAAAATGATGATACTGGGCGTCTATCTTACACCACTCGCAAAAATTAACTTGAACTAGATCTAAGTCTTAAATGTAAAACCTGAAACTATAAAAATGTAAGGCCTGACACTGTAAAATGACTAGAAGAAGAAATAGAGAATAAGCTTCTTGACATGGGTCTTGGCAGTTTTGGATAGGACACCACAATGGCATGCAACAAAAGCAAAAATAAACTGATAGAACTACATTAAACTAAAAATCTTCTGCACAGCAAAAGAAACAATCAGCAAAAACTAAAGGCAACCTACAGAATGGGGGAAAAATATTTGCAAACCATATGTCTGATCAGGGGTCAATATCCAAAATATATAAGGAACTCCTATAACTCAATAGCCAAATAACAAACAATTGAATTTAAAAATGGACAAAGAACCTGATAGATATTTTTCTAAAGAAGACATACTGATGGCCAAAGGTATGTGAAAAGATGCTCAACATCACTAATCATCAGGGAAATAAAAATCAAAACCACAATGAGATATTAACTCATTCTAACTCCATTAGAATGGTTGTGATTAAAAAAACAAGAGGCAAGTGTTGATGAGTATGTGGAGAAAATGGAATGCTAGTGCACTGTTGGTGGGAATGTAAGATGGTGCAGCTACTATGGAAAACACCATGGAGGTTCCTCAAAAAATTAAAAACAGAACTACCATATGTTCCAGCAATCCCACTTCTGGGTACATATCCAAAGGAGATGAGCTATCCATACTCCCATGTTCATTGGAGGACTATTCATAATAGTCCAGAATATGGGAGCAACCTAAGTGTCTGGTGATGGATACATGGATAAAGAGGATTGTGGTGTGTGTGTGTGTGTGTGTGTGTGTGTGTACATACATCTATATATATATATATATAGATAGATAGATAGATAGATAGATATAAATTATATATAGATCTATATATATAATTTATATATATATAATTTATATATATATAAATTTTTATACATTTTTATATATATAAATTTTTATACATTTTTATAGTTTCAGGTTTTACATTTAAGACTTAGATCTAGTTCAAGTTAATTTTTGCGAGTGGTGTAAGATAGACGACCAGTATCATCATTTTGTATATATATATACATCTATATATATATAAATTATTATTATTATTGTTTATCCATGAGGAAGAAGGAAATTCTGCTATTACTAACAACATGGATGAACCATGTTCATCATGGTTGAACATTATCCTAAATGAAATTAGCCAGAGGGAAGAAAAATACTGTGTGATTTCACTTAGATGTGGAATCTAAAAATAAAAGTTGAACTCATAGAAACTAGAATGGTGGTTACCAAGGGCTAGGAGGTGGGGGAGATGGGGAGATGCTGGTCAAAAGGTATTAGCCTTCAGTTAAAGATGAGTAAGCTCTGGGGATCTATGTACAATATGGTGACTATTACACAGGTAATAATACCTGTGTTTGTATTTGAAATTTCCTAAGAGAGTAGACCTTAAGTGCTCTTAACACACACACACACACACACACACACACACACACACACACACACACAAGATAACTGCAAGGTGATGGATGTGTTAATTAACCTGCTGTGGTCATTTCACAAAGTATATGTATGTCAAATCATCACACTTACACTTTGAATAAATACAATTTGTCAGAAATAGATTTGTGTCTACTGGTGTTAATAGTGATAGCTCAGAAATTTCTTGTTAGTACTCATTTATGGTGTTACTGAACTTACTGGTTTAGTAAATCATTATTTTTAAAAAAGGATGATACAGAAAATGTATTTCAATGGGAATTTCTCTTAGCTCTTCACTTGCATATAATTCTGCTTTAAAAATAATTTCGATTTAGACAAAACTTCAAGAATTATAAAAATTTAGTCTGATTTTCATGAGTTTAGAAAAATAAACCTCATTTATTGACCAGGAGAAAAAATATGGGCAAAGGATCTGAATAGACATTTCTTCAAAAAAGATATACAAATGGGCAATATGCATTTTTGAAAAAATGCAAAACATTAGCCATTTGGAAAATGCAAGTGAAACCACAATAAGAAACCACTTTCCACCGAATAGGATGGTTATAATAAAAAAGACAATAACAAATGTTGGCAAGGATGTAGAAAAATCGAAACCCTCATGCATTGCTGGAGGGAATGTAAAATGGTACAGCCTCTTTGGAAAATAGTTTGGCAGTTCTTCAAACATTCAACATAGAGCAAGCATATGACCCTGCTGGCTTTATCACTCCTAGGATAAAACTAAGAGAACTGAAAACATATGTTCACATAAAAATTTGTACACAAATATTCACAGTAGCATTGTTCATGATAGCCCAAAGATGGAAACAATCCAAATGTCCATCAACTAATAAGTAGATAAATAAAACGGGATATATTTATTTAATGGAATATTACTTAGCCAGAAAAACAAATGAAATACTGAAGCATGCTACAATCTGATGAACCTTGGAAACATTATCTTATATAAGAAAGTCAGCAATAAAAGAGGACATATTACATGATTCCATTGATATGAAATGTCCAGAAGAGAAAAATCTATAGAGACAGAAAATAAAATAGTGGTTTCTTAGGGCTGGACTCTCTGAGGGGAAATAGGAAGTGACTGCTAATGGAAATATATATTGGAAATATATATATATATATATATGTGTGTGTGTGTGTGTGTGTGTGTGTATAATATATGTGTGTGTGTGTGATATATATATATATATATATATATATATATATATATATATATATATTTGCTTTTTTTCTCACTTGAACCTTTACAGATTCATTGAAATAATTGGGAATTTTGGGAATTTGTGTTTCAAATTATTAGTAATTTTTTTCTTATAAAATTCCTCATCCATTTATAAAATCCTTTTTATATGTTACATTATGCTTCAAACCATATTATCAACAATTATGTAGATTTAACATTGAAATAACTTTTATAAGTTTTGTTTATCATAACTATTTATTAGATAGTAAGTCATCCCCTACCTTGAGCTTTCTTTTTCTTTTTTTCTTTTTTTTTAAAGATCAGAATGTTTAGAACATCCCAGAATAGGAATGGTATACTTTCTGTTTCCTGGTCTTATTATGAACATTTTAAAGGCTTTTGCTGTAATTGCCAAATTGCTTTCTAGAAAAGTTGTGCTTATGTAATTTCCACGTGGATTTGTAGGTGTTTCTATTTCCCCGCCCTATTTCTTCAATACTGAATATTTTCATCCTATTTAGTACCTGATAATGTATGTCATATTTGAAACCTAATATCTCATTAATGTTTTAATTTACATTCCTTATTAATGAGTTTAAATTTTTAAATATAATTATTGAACATTTTTCCTTTTATGTATTGCCAGATTATGTAATTTATGTATTTTTCTATTGGTATATTTATATATATATTTTGTTGCTGTGTAAATTCTCTTTGTATATGAAGGATGTCATTATCTATGTTACAAATAATTTACCCAGTTGATATTTTAATAGGTTTATTTATGCTGTTTTCTGGTTGGTACCAGAACAGTTGTTGGGAATTCATTAGGGAGATGGTTAAGAGCATGCACTCTGGATTCAAATCCCAGTTTAGCCACTTGTTCACTGTGTACAATCTTGGGAAATGGCTGAATTTCTCTTAACTGCTAAAACTGATACAAAACAATAGTGCTAACTTGAGAGGATTGTTGAGAGGATTCAGTGACTTAAAAGGCTTAGCATAATACCTGTCATAATTTAGTAACATTCAATTATTTCTGGCTGTTACTATTTGTGTTCTTTTTAACAGATTAGCTGAACAGAGATCAAGAGAATGGTGTGGAATGAATGAGGGTGTGAGTTATATTTGTTGCTCTATCTGGCTTCTAACAATTAACCTTCCCCAAGGTGAAAGTTTGCTGAAGACCATTTTACAATGTAGCATTTGGGTCCTGCTTATCAGAACTGCTGCCAGTGGTCATGTCCTGGGCATGTACCCTCCCTTTTATTAGGTAGCATATTTGATAGGCAATCTCATTCTTATTTTGTTTCAACAACTTGAGTATTTGTTGGGTACTCATTATGTAGGTTTTCAATTAAGTGTACTTTTCAAATAAATAAAGCTCAGCAAAAATAGAGTACTGTTTTCAGATACAGCATACTTCATTAAGTCTGTTTTTCCTACTTCCATAATAATGGCAGTTGTACAGGTAAAAGATGTACCAAGTGAACAAAAGCGTGTTTCTACCTCTGAATATGCCATGGAGACTTTAGTTCTTTTTAGATTGTGACATTTTTCTCTCCCAAATGCTAGGAGGAATAGGAATGTGAGCTTTCCATAGGGATATCTTCATTGTGTTGTTTCTTTTTATATTAGTTTTGTGTATCTGTATACTCTGTGTTTAAATAAAGTAGTTCTCTCTATGGTCACCGGTGCAACCTTTGTACATATGCTACCCATTATATTCAAGTCTCCTTAAAACCCTGCGTGTACAAACAAATGCAAACTTTGTACTCTTTCACCTTTGAAAAATTTGTAACGATCATCATATCTACTTGATCATGAGAATGGAAGATGCTTAAATTCTCACAAACTTCCCTTTATAAGCTGCTTTTAGTTTAAAGATATTCAATCACACATGCCTTTTAGAAAGGCAAAAACAAAAGTGCTTTTTTATGGAAGGGAAGAAAGAATCATTGTTGTATTGGTACTCTGTAATTTATTGATGAAACCTTTATAAACTAGATTATTTATAATGTATGTTTATATATTTATTTTTAATGTATACTAAAAATATGTTATACACACACACATATATAAAATGAAGGATGTGATTTGTCATGACTTGGTTTTATAAGAGTAGAATGTTACCACTTAAAAAACAAACATTAAGGATCATGTGGTCTAATGCTCTTAGTTTACAAATAATACAAGCTCAGAAAGGCAGCACATGGATTACCCAGGGTTTCATGTGCAGGAACCTAGTCAAGTATTCAGGGCTATTTACTGATACCATTACTATAGTCATATTTTCATTCAACTCAATAAAATTATTTAATTTTATCTTTTCCCTGAAGTATATTATGTATATTCCTGTCTCAAAGCCCCAGTAGAGGGATAAGTGATTATTTTGCCTTTCATTGTGCCTGTTGTGAGCTTTGAAATTGTGTGCCATGTTCAAAGGTTTCCAAATAGCCAAGATCATCATAATTAACGGACAGGCTTAATAGTTAGGCCTGAAAATGATGTTTCCAATGGATGTGCCTTTTCATGAAACAACATATTAGAATTGTAGCTTGCTCTATCTTATTGGATTGATCATGGTAGCCCTGGATAATACTAATTTTCTTTCCCCACTCCTTGTGAGGTATTCAGTGCTATTTTTGGTAAGTAGCCCTTGATAGTTTTCCGTTTATTAACAATGCCTCTTTAAACTGCTAAAATGCTTTCTTTCATAGCCAATCAAGGCACGGTTGTTCAAATATTAGATGGTTCGTTCTTTCCCTCCCTCCCTCCTTTTCTCTCTTTCTCTCTCTCTGTCTCTCTCTCTTTCTTCATTGAAACACTATTTCAACACTTGTTATAATGGGTTGGATACTGAGTATATATGATGCAGCATAGATTCAGGCCCTGCCTTAATTGAGTGAATTTTTTTGGAGCATTTTTTTTTTTTTTTTGCAGATGTTTTTCAGCTTTATTGTGGTATGATTGACAAAATGCTAAAATATTTAAAGTATACATTGCTGTGATTTGACATATGTATATACATTGTGAAAATATTTCCTGTATTGAGTTAATTAGCATATTCACTCACCTCACATATTTACCTTTTTTTTTTTTTTTTGGTGAGAATATTTATTTCTGCTGTTTTAGCAAATTCAATTATAAAATAAGTATTAACAACTGTGTTGATACAAACATGTTATATATTAGATCCTCAGACCTTATTCATCTTATAGCTTGAATGAGTTTTTAAAATAAGATTACACAGAAGAGGTATGAGGTTTTGGAACTGGCAAATCTGATCATGTCACCCCTTTGTCCAGAGTTTTTCAAGGGCTTCCCATTGGCTACAGGATGAAATTTCTCTCCCATGGCATATAAGGGCATATAAGGGGTTTCACGGCCTGGACCCTTCATGTCCCGGGCAAACTCACTTAGTATAAGTGGTCAAGGAAGGCCTCTGGCTTTAAGCTGAAACCTGGAGGATGAGTAGGAGACAGCTGGACAGGCAGGGGATGTGGTGGGGTGAGAATAGTCTCAAGCACTGGAATGAGACTAAGTGCAAGTCTTGAAGCATGAGAGAACAGAGCAAAACCCCTGTTAGCTTTTTTACCCTGGATTTCTCACCTGAACCATAGGCCACAGAAAATGATTTGAGTATCAGTTGTCTCAGTTTTCCCAAGGATGATACATACCAAGTATTATTCTAGATGCTCAGGAGAAAAGTTAGTTACATCCACTGGATGCCTTAGGTTAGGTCTTACATCAGGACTTTCAAGCTTAATTCTCTGGGCACTCTGGTTGAGAAAGGCCGTGAGTGTGGAAGATCACCGCTGATGGGTCATGGATCCATAGGGCTCTCCTCCGAGTTGCAGATGACATCACGATCTCATTTCACCTCCAGAGTGCTTGGTCATCCCAGAAGTTCTGTGACAGGTGCCTGATGGTCGTAAGCGTTAATTATGTTTTTGCAAGCTCAAGTGCTTGAAGCGATAGCCATACCCGCCCCCCCCCCACCCTTCACTGGTTTTCCTGTGCTTGACCTGGTAGGACTAACAAGCCTCTTGCCACTACATTTCAGCCTTGCATACACAGGTTGCCTGAATACATTGTGTAGGTCACACTATTTCTACTGGCACTGGAGCTAGAGAATTTGGGTCTGAAGGATGAGAAATGTCCCTACACCCATGAAACAGAATTCCCTGCTTATTGGCAGCAGTGTCCTTCCAAGTCCTGCCTGTATTCAGAGGGGAGAATGTCTGGGACCGTTAAATACCAAAGCATTGGCAAAAAAGCTCCCTATCCAGTGACCAATTCAGCCCCTGTAGATAACACTTCTTAGAATAGACACTGGTATCTAGACCCGCCTGTCAGGACGGCACCATGGACGAATGCCGCAGCGTATGGCCTAATAAAACCATCCAGAGACGAGATGAGTGTTCAGCAAAATTTGTGTGAGCTCTTTCTGTATCGAGTCCCTTTTCCTCTCTGATACCTGTCTATATATTGTGCAGCTGTTGGCTGTCCCTCTGCTACCTACCTATAATTGATCTTCTGAATCACCTAAATCTGTTATCAGTTATTTTTCTACAATGTAAATCTGATCATGGTACTCCTATGCCCAGAGCCTTTCAATGGCTTCCCACTGGCTATAGGATGAAATCCCTCCCCCTTTGTACGGCAAGGAGAGGCTGTCATGACCTAGATCCTGTTCTCTGTTTAATTCTTCCTCCCCCCACCTCCACCCCTAGCATTTTATAGTTTGTAAGATCTAAACTAACTCCCCCACCCCCCCACCTCCTCAAACAGAATTGTGCTGTTATAGCTCTTTCTGTGCCTTTGCACACACAGTCCACACCCTTGGAATAGACTTTTTTTTTTTTTCTGTTAAGATATATGGAGGCTCTTTCTACTAGACTTATGCGCCCCCTGCCAAACAATTATACTATGGTAACTTTCCAGTCTCCATTCTCTTTATAAGGTTTTGAGAGCAAGTCTGTATCTTTTCATTTTGTTTTAGCCTCAGCCTCTAGTAGAGTGTCACATCCACTCACTAAATATTTACTGCCTTGTAAGGGAACAGTAGAAACAGTGGTAAACAGGCAGGGCTCCTGCTCTTAAGGAATTTGTTTATATTCTAATGTGTGTGTGTGGCACTAAATAAGTAAGCAAACATGATGACCCCTCATAAGAGGTGAAGAGGAAATAGAAAGGATCAGATAGTAGGGGAGGGTGGTTGTGGTAGTAGAGGGAAGCACTAATTTAGAAAGAGGGTTTGGGGGAAAGTCTCACTGAGAAGGCGGTATCTGAGCTAAGGTCTGAAGTATGACCATCCTAACAGAGAGTTTGGGGCAGTGTTGAAAGCAGAGGAGAGAGCAAATGCAACGCACCCTGAGATGGCAAAGAACTTAACATGTTAGAGGAACAGAGAGAACACTAGTGTGGGTAGAGTGCAAAGGGAGAGTGTGGTTCGAGATGTGTTTAGGGCGATAGGTAGGAGGCTGACCATGGAGGCTCTTGTCTACTTCAGGTATTCTTGAGTTGAATGTGTCATCTAACTATGCATGTGTCGGTTGTCCTCATCCTCCAGCACGGCGTGAGGCTCTGCTTCTCCCCAGCTGTGTTCCCACTGAACCTCATAGCACAGCAATAAGAGCAAGAGGGTCATACATTTCTCCAGTATTCTCGGTGGAATTGCACCAGATTTGGAAACATTAAGGGAATCAACTTGTTTTCAGTGTTTGGTCTTCTAAGCAGGCCTTTGACAGGAGCCATATCATAATGAATTCAGGATGATGTGAATGACGATGGCAGAGGAACTAGACCAGGTACACTTCGTGGAGCTCTCTAGGTAATAGCCAGGATGGAGCTCCTTTCTTTTGCCCCTGGCCTTCGTCTCCATCTGAAGCAGTGACCTAAAAAATGAAAGAAAAGCTCCCAAGTCCAGTGATGAGTTCACTCCCTACACCAGCAGAAAGTTAGTGCAGAACCCAGTGCAAAGACCACAAGTGAACTCTAGAAATTTAACTACCTTTTTTTCCAAGATGGTAATTGGAGATATATATATATATATATATATGAGCACTGAAGGATGTAACTGCTGATTGAAGAATCTAAAAGGCTTCAAAATAACAGGGAAGTGGACTACACATTCTTCTTCCAGCTGCTGCTGTTCACAACACATTGACAGTTAAAATACATCACACATTCTCTTGTCCTTTCAATGTAAACATTTACTGTTTTAAGTGGACTATAGAATCAAACCGAAATAGAAGGATGAAGACTGATATCTCAGAGGTGAAACTAAACACTGGACTAAATTAAAGAAAAGTAATTTGCAATCCAACTCATAGTTACATATCGTACGTTACTCTGTGTTTGTTCTGGGGAAAGATTAGACAGAGGCTCTCGTTGCTTGCTTTGCTTTTACAACCTGTTACCAGAAGGGAATTCCGTACAAAACAGACAAAATTTTGAATTAGGATTAAATTAAAAAAAAAAAAAAAGGAACATGTTGTGAAGTAAGGATAGCCTTCTTGATGTTGATTTCCTATCATGCCTCAGCATTGTTTGAAGTCAAGAAACAATACCATCTCCAGTTTGTGTTGTTGTTGATCTCCCCAGGAAAAATGTGACCTCCTTCCTTCTCTTTACATTGGCATCTGGCCCATGCCTCTACCTTCAACTCTTACAACTTCTTTCAAATTGTATTAACTTTGAAGTCTAAGAGCCTTCAAAATGACCCACGTTTGAATCCCGGGCCAACTCGATCTTTTTTTATTTTAATATGGATACGAAATGTTGCTTAAAACCCCAGTAGTGAAAAGTATGGCATCCTATAGAATGTCACACCATATAAAAAAATTCTGGTGTCCTTCCTTGAGGTTAGTGTTACCCTGAAAGGGAAAAATTACGAATGAATATAGGTTCACGTTGGTCCAATTTCCTGTTTTGCTTTAAATTTTCCTGTACAACACATAAATTTATCAAACTCCTCTCCTGGTGACAATACTTCATTAGATTACTTTAGTGAGTATTGAGGAGATTTTAATCTTATGAGTCATAAAATTCTTTTATTCCCCAGAGAATTTCCTGTGTCTGCCTGGAATTTCGTGTCTTTGTAGTTTTAGCTGGACTCCTTGAAGCAGTTACTCTCTAAATGACTGTGCTCTTGAGGTCTGTGTGTAATACCTGGGGAGCCGGGTCACAGATTGACTCCTGCTTTTCAAGAAAATTGAAAAATTAATCCCTTTCACTGCCTTAGTCTTAGTAACAGTATTCAGACATTTTCTTAAACTTTTTAACCTCTTCCTCTCGTGATGGGGATGTTTTTACTTGCTGCTCCTGCAGTTCCCAGCATTAATCTTTATGTGCCCACTTGGGCCTGCTTTTGTCTGTTTCTGTGAATACATCCCGGTGACTTGATGTTGTTGGGTTGCTCGCCTGTCCCATCAGGTTTTCATCACTCGCTTGGTGTAAAGGAAAAGGAGATAGAGTTACAAATATATTGGACCATTTAGTAATTGATGAGACATGCCTTTGGGTATTCTTTTTCTTTTTTTCTTTTCTCTTTTCTTTCTTTCTTTCTTTCTTTCTTTCTTTCTTTCTTTCTTTCTTTCTTTCTTTCTTTCTTCTTTTATAAGCTCTTTTTGAAGAAGGTGAAAGTCAGGTTATAGTGAGGCAGAACCCTGTGTGTTCTCATCTGAAGGGTCCAGGGAAGTAAAGATGATACTTTTTGACATTTGAGTTTCAGAAATTCTTGGTGATTATTGCGAACACACACTTCGCTAATGTGAGCAGCGTCATCTGCGTGTGCATGTCTCTGTGTGTTTTAAAAGATAATGCCGAGCAGTGTTCTGATAATAAATGGCAGCTGAGCATGCACAGAGACAACTGACGTCTAAGTCTGGATATGCTGTTTGGCAAGATTCATCTATCATGGGACAAACGAAAAATGTAAGGCTAGTAGAACATTGACACTAACAAATTATTCAGAAGTTGATTACTAGGAAATCTTTTACTAGACTTCAATATGTTTGGTGCCTTTAAAGACAAATCTAGAGTTTTATCCAAAAAGCTAGGTACTTGTATAATACTTCTTTCATGGCTACTTTCTCATTTTTCAGCACAAGGCTTTTTCAAAAATTTGAAGTCAGTAAAAGAAGGGATTCTATTTATAAGGCATAAAAGCATATATGTACCAGGTTAGTGTTTTACTTGGTTGATTAGTATATGATTTATTTTTAGAGTAGAGAAAAAATCAATGCAATAATTACTTGCTATTTATATATACATACAGAAGATATAAGTCCTTGGAATGTAGCACACATTATCATTGCATAATCTATATCCATATGCTGTTTATAACAAGCTGAAATGTTAGACCCATGAGAAAAGAACCAGATTCTGGCACAGGACTGTTTTGTGGTAAAGAAAGAGGAATGGATTCCAAAATAATATATATATATATATATATATATATATATATATATATTTTTTTTTTTTTTTTTTTTTTTTTTTTTTTTAAAGCTTGATGGTTCCATAGTAAAACAAGAGAGCTGACATGGGGTTTGGAGATATATACGTTAGCATAAGCTGATACTGAAAGCAGTTAATTCCCTTCTTCGTCTGTGTGCTCCTCCAGCTCTTCTGATCCTGACTTAGGTAAATGCACTGGCTCACCTACTTAACAGGTGGAGAAGGAGAAAAGATGTCTGGCATTGTAACCTCTCCCCAGCCTCTTCCCTCATCCGCTGATGCGGTCCTTCCTTAACAGTCGTTTTTCCTAACAGAAGCAGCTCTGTGTTAGCCAGTGACACAGTGGTTGGAGTCTGTTGCCTTAGTGGCTGTAAGCATGTCGCTAATGATGCTAGGGCCACACGCTTGATTGCCAGTGTGAGTATTTCGATACAGTCAGAAGGCCTTTATCCAGACATCTATTGTTCCCCACACCCTTTCTTATATAAATTTGAGATGAGGAGATGTGTGAATATGGAAATGACCCATTAAAAATATGTTCTGAACTCATTAGAATGGCTACTATTAAGAAACAAAAAACAAAATAAGGAGTGTTGGAAAGGATGTGGAGAAATCGGCAACTACTAGTAAGAATGTAAAATGGTGCAGCTGGTAATGGAAAACTGTACAGCAATTCATAGCAACTCCACGTTTAGGTATGAACTCAAACGAATTGAAAGGGACTTGAACAGGTATATTTGTACACCAGTGTTCACAGCAGCATTATTCACAGTAGCCAAAAGGTAGAAACGGCTGAAACACCCGCTGATTGGGTACAAAGTTTCAGTTTGGGAAGATAAAAAAATTCTGGGAGATGGTTAGTGGTGATGGTTGCCCGACAGATAATGTTATTTATCTTCACTATTATTGAATAGTTTTTATTTTCAAAAGTACTCTCTAAGAGTTTTTTCAAACCATCGTAATTAGATGTACTTAATGCCACTGAACTGTATACCTACAAATGATTAAAATGATAAATTTTATATTATGCATATTTTACTACTATATATACATATATATGAAAAACAAGAAAAAACATATGCCTGTGTGTCTGTCTACTCTGTTCTTAATGCTCCCCGATACCACTTCACTTCTGATACCAGACATGTGGGTTTTCCACGTATGAAGCAATTCTGCACCCCCTGGGTATCTTACTATTTGACTCAATTCTAACATTGTCTACCTGGAGTTAATATCACATCCCGCATGTTGGTTAAGGGGTCAGTCCCACAAGACTCCCCCACCCCCCACCTCCTCTTCAGATGCCAATTACAAGGCCAAGTTGTTGTTACCTGTGCTTTTGATGGACCTATAGCTATAAGTTGAAGGTTCCTCTAACCTCCTCCTCAGGTTTAATTAATTTGTTAGAGCGGCTCACAGAACTCAGGAAGAAGTTTTCTTACTAGATGCCCATTTTGTCGTAAAGGAATGTAACTCAAGAACAGCCAGGTGGAAGAGATGCGCAGGGCATTTATGTGGGAAGCTCGTGCAAAGCTTCTATGACCTCTCTGGGAGCGTGACTCTCCCAGCACTTCCTCATGTTGATCAACCTGGAAGACTTAACCCAATCTACAGAGCCTTCCCCTCCCAGGAATTTTGGGAGTTTCAACTGTCTAATCACAAGGTTGGTTCTTGTGGCAACCAGCCCCAATCCTTATGTCACCTAGGGGCTTTCCAAAAGTCATCTCATTAACATAGACTCAAGTGTGGTTGACAGGGGCTTGTTATGAATAACAAAAGACACGTTTGTCACTGTAATCACTTAGGAAATTCCAAGATTTTTAGGAGTCTGTGCCAAGAGGGGGCAAAGACCAAACACTGCATGTATTTCTTATGACAAGTAGAATTACCAGTCTACCACCTAATCTTCAAACCTGGATCCCTTACAGCAAAACAATCATAAAAGTCAAAAGGTACTGACATATTACTAAGATCTCATTTAATCGTTAAGAATAATGTAGGTCAGGGACTCCTGGGTGGCTCAGTCGGTTAAGCATCATGATCTCAGGGTTCAGTTCTTGAGATGGAGCCCCATGCCCCACGTAAGCCCAGAGCCTGCTTGGGATTCTCTCTCCCTCTTTCTCTGCCCCTCCCCTGCTTGTGCTCTCTCTCTTTCTCAAAATAAATCAATAAATTAAAAAAAAAAGAATAAATGTGTGTCCCAGGGAGAGACCACTTAGGCTTGCATTGTTTCCAGCGGGATCGTGTCAGGAACAGGAGTGAAGACAAAATATGTATTGCTTATAAATCACAATATCACCGTATATAAATATATATTATCTAATGTTATTTATCTTCACTATTATTGAATAGTTTTTATTTTTCAAAGTACTCTCTAAGAGTTTTTTCAAACCATCGTAATTAGAGATTAAAGATGAGGAAGTTAGACTGAGCTACAACCGGCAAGATGAAAAGATATGTGTTCCTTCCCTACCTTCCCAAATCCTAATTAAAATAACCAAAGTAATGTGAAAGGACTTCCTAAACTGTGAGAATTCCTGCCAGATAAGGTAGATTAGGATGTGATTAATGGATGATACCAGGGGAAGATTTGTCATTCTCCCTTATGAGAAAGTGGTATGGTTGTAAGTTAGAGGCGATCCCGTCCGAACCTAAATAATACTTCTGAACTGGAGAGTTGTGAGAACTTAAAGGCCAGGGTAGTGCTCACAACAGGTGGGGAACCTTCCATTTTGGAAATCCTTCACTACTATGGAGCAATTAAATTCAAAAGCAGTTGAATGCATTAGGTCTAAAGGCAACTGTCATTATACGATATAGGTAAGAATTAGAACCTATCCTTGCTGGACCAGGCAGTAACCAGCATTCAGATGGCCACCAGTCACAGTCCCTTCATATACTTGGGTAGGAGGACAGGCCACAGAGTAAATTCCATGTGGGAAAAATGGTCCCTGGTCCCTGGCATAAAAGATTGGCCAAAGTCAGTGAAAAGTATAGAAAGATAGATGTCCACAAGGAGGACAACCTGTAACACCTGCCCCCTCCTGTTTCCTCAATGTACTGGATCACTGACCTGGTCATACAAAGATGAATGAGGTCTTCAGCTCTCTGTGTAAGAGGAGACTCGTAACAGCACTTAGGTGGACATTGAAAGGATTGAAGAGGAATATATGTTCATGATGGTTTGGGGCCGATAGCAGGCCAAAGTGCACTTCTTTCATTTGGTGTGGGAAGCAGAAAATGAATAAGCGTGGAACTACAAAATATTTGGCAGTGTGAGCAAATGAAAATAACAAAGCTCTGGGGAAAAGCATATATGTTAAAAAATATTTTTATTGAAAAAATATTTGCGCTCTCAGTGAGAGATAAAAAAAATCTTTATAAAAGAGATGAAAGATGAAATGTCATCACAGACCGAGATGTAACACAGCTGGTAGAACGAAGAAAATCCTGCAAGGAAACTAACCATGTTGTAGCTGAATTGAAAACTTCATTAGAAGCAGTGAAGAAGCAAATTGAATCTCTTAAATATATGCATAGTAATCTGGAGAGCCACCTGACAAACTATTTTGTAATGCTGAGGAAAAAGAAAAAATAATTGAAGAGTTTCGGTCCTAAGATGACAGACATAGATGACAGAAAACAGTGATGCAACAGAGCAAATGATTTTCCTCAGGAAGAGAGTGGAAAAGACAAAACAGCAAAGAAAAGAACGGTAAGAGGTATATTAAGAAAGATAGGAACTGCATGTTTCAAAGACCACATTTACTGTGTTCCTGCTAGAATTGGTGAAACAATACCAGCATCTAGACATCCAGCATTCAGGTAAAACAACAAGGAGTACTCACGAAAATATATTCTAAGCATCTAAACAGAGAAAGGAAGTCTCTGAAGGAACAACAGTCAGTTCTGTCCCAGACATCATCTCAGCCTTGTCCATCAAAAGACAGATGGGGACCCCTGCGTGGCTCAGTCGGTTTGAGCATCCACCTTCAGCTCGGGTCATGGTCTCCCAGTTTGTGAGTTCGAGCCCCACATCGGGCTCTGTGCTGACAGCTCAGAACCTGGAGCCTGCTTTGGATTCTCTCTCTCTCTCTCTCTCTCTCTCTCTCTCTCTCTCTCTCTCTCCCTCCCTCCCCTGCTCATGCTCTGCCTCTCTCTATTTGTCAAAAATAAATAAATGTTAAAAAAAAAAAAAAAAAGATGGGCTGCCTGGGTGACTGAGTCAGTTGAGTGTCTGAATTTGGCTCAGGTCATGATCTCACATTTTGTCAGTTGAAGCCCTGCATCAGGCTTGCTGCTGTCAGTGCAGAGCCTGCTTCAGGTCCTCTGTTCCCCCCCTCTCTCTGCACTTCCCCGACTCACACACACACACACACACACACACACACACACACCCCAACCCCCCCCCCCGCCCCCGCCTCCGCCTCACAAAAATAATAAACATTTTTCTTTTTAAAAAAGACAATGAAACCATTTGGCTTTAGAGCTGTGAGAAGACTGGGACTCAAATTCTATAGCCGGTCAACTGCCATTCTCTATGAAAGAAGCAGGAAGATCTTCTCAATGCATGATGATTTGGGAAGCATATTGTTCACATAGTTAATACTTAGTGAAGTATTCCAAGCTGCTGAGAAATGAACCAAAATAGAGAACTTGATTATGGGGAAAGTATAGTATATAAGGACTATTTGTGAGCATGAAACAATAAACATAGGATTAAGTTTAAAATCACTGTTTCAAAGATGGTATCACCACAAAATGCGAAGTCAAAATGATTTTTGAAAGGACAGTTATACCAAGTAAAAAATGGATAATTTCACCAATAGCAACTTGGCCCAAAAGTCCCAGTTTATGCCAACCAAACAAGTTAGAATTAGGAAATAAAAGTGCAAGGGTAGGTAAATTTGTGCTGATTTCTTCATCTTACACATAAGACTTTCAACGGGTGCACTTTCATTGCATGTAATTAATACAGGCAAATTAAAAAGCATTTGAAAAATGGAAGGTTTAATCCATCTAAAACTAAAAATACTAGATAATCTACTGATCTGCTAGAGAAAAAGTCAAAGGAAACACCTACTTTAGGGGAAAGCTTTTATATAAATGTAAATGGGATAAACTTTCCTTTTAGGAGACAGAAGTCCTCAAGATTAGCTTAAAGAATTCAACTTTGTAAAAGGCATACTCTATCTAAAAGGGATACTCAAAGCAAAATGACACAGAGAAGTTAAGTTAAAAATAGAAGGATGGAGGGGCGCCAGAGTGGCTCAGTCAGTTAAGCGGTTAAGTGTCTGACTTCAGCTCAGGTCATGATCTCTCTTCAACGTGTTTGAGCCCGCGTTGGGCTCTGTGCTAACAGCTCAGAGCCTGGGGCCTGCTTCAGATTCTGTGTCTCTCTCTCTCTCTCTCTCTGCTCCTCCCTCACTTATACTCTCTCTCTCTCTCAAAAGTAAATAAACATTAATAACACTTTTTTTAAAAAATACAAGAATGGCAAAGTAAATGAAAAGAGGAGTCACATTTTACTATCAAAATGAAATTAAAGGCAAAAAACCCCAAAAATTTCTAAAAGAGGTTTTTTAAAAAATTGGCTAAGGCTACAATCCACAGTGAAGATATATTGATCTTGAAACTGTATATGCCAGGGGCGCCTGGGTGACTCAGTTGGTTAAGCATCCGACTTCAGCTCAGGTCACGATCTCACAGTCTGTGAGTTCGAGCCTCACCTCGGGCTCTGGGCTGATGGCTCAGAGCCTGGAGCCTGCTTCCGATTCTGTGTCTCCCTCTCTCTCTGCCCCTTCCCCGTTCATGCTCTGTCTCTCTCTGTCTCAAAAGTAAATAAATGTTAAAAAAAAAAAACAAAAAGAAACTTTAAATGCCAATAACACAGCTTCAAAGTACACATGTAAAAACTTTTAGAGATAGAAGAAATTGAAACACAAATGTCATGAGAGACTTCAATGTCTCTCGGTGTCTGACATACCATATTGGGAAAAAGAGAACATGGGGCTCTGACTACATAATCCACAGCATTGCTGAAGTAAATACATCAATTTAGTGAGGGTAACTTGAGGATACAACCAACCTATTTGCAGATAGACAAAGAGTTAAGAAAATATGAAAGCCTTAGCGTATAAACCACTGATTATTCCAAACCATGGTACAAATCATAATCTGAGTAAAATATAGGAAAGTAGAAATTAATAATGGGGAAGCAAAAATTCCAACAACTTTTTAAAAATAGAACTTTTTGAATGGCCCTTGAATGAAATAAGCAAACAGAACTACAATTACACAACTCTTTTTTCTTGTGGACAACTGATTTTTCCGCCTAGAGGCTCATAGGAGTTTATATCTTGAGTGTTTAAATAATTCTGTTTTGAGGGTCTGTATTAATTTTTCCTGAAACGTCTTGAAACCTTACGATCTATAGATTTAGTTATTCATTTTAGGAAACGTTCCTTCTGTTTTAAGTGTTTAACTGTTTTAAGCCTTACGATCTGTAGATTTAGTTACTCATTTTAGGAAACATTCCTTCTGTTTTAACTGGGAAAATGTCTTTTATTCATTTTGCTTTCTGTTTCAGGGTCTCCCTGGTTTGTTGTTTGCTCTCCAATTATATCCTACATATACTTGCATGATTACTTCCATTTGTCTGTTTTCTTCCATATTCACTTTTCTCGAGCTATGTTTTCTTGCCAGAGATTCATTTTTTTTTTTCTGTGTCAGTTCTGCTCTTTGATATTTCTAATGCATTTCCTATTTCTGAAATAATAGGGACTTTTTCCTCGACTCTGCTAATGACTTTTCATTTCATTCTGTTGTCCACTTATCTGCTTTTAAAATATTTCATGGTGTTCATATTCTCTTTAATTTCCTTGAGAGTTACGAACCGTTTGTGTTTTAATTTCTTTCTCTGTTTTGTGGGATAAAACTTCCGGGAAAAAAAACCCAAACATTATTTGCCGTTTGGATACTTAGACTTCTTCCATTGTTAAAAGTTTTCTTTTCTTTTTTAGCCTACCCATTTAAGAAAGGCAATTCTAAATTTTTTTGTCCAAAAATAGTGGTAGGTGTTTTGTCCTTCAGGCTCCTCCCTGTTTTCTGGGGCTTTGTCTGTAGTCTCAGCAGGAGGAGCAAGGACTCATTAATGGTTTAGGAGCACTGGGGGAGGAGCAGGGGGAGGTCCCTTCTAACTGTGTGACTGGTTTGTTTGGTCTTCTGCATCTAGAAGCCCCTACATTGGGCACTTGCTGACTCTGGGGACACCTTCCAGGTTTAAACTGTGCTCCCACTTCAGAGTGGACCCTTGGGGCACTCTGACACAAAGACCCCAAAGGCCTTCAATTATACATTTAATGTGGTCCACTGTTTTTTATGTTTGGGGAGAGTGATTCCCTCTTATTCATTCTCTCTCCAGCCCTGTTTGTCAGTGAGGACAATTATCGTCCTCCAAATCATTCTCCAAGTCCCACCTACCCTTACCAGAGATGTTGAGTGTCCAATTTCAGTAGTTCCCCTCATGGCCATCTTTTCTTCAGGCGTCATGTACAGAATGAGACTCGAAGGGTCTGCTTCCACCCCTCACACCGTGGCCCACACACCTGGGTACCGTCACAGGGCTGCTTGGGGGTTTCTGAATTTCATCACCCTTCTGCTCCACTGATAACACTTCTCAAAGGTTGTTGTTTGATATTGATAATTTTCCTACTTTTCAGGACTGAAAAAAATATTCTTGGCTTTTTCAAAAACTTACTTCATTTGGTTTCTGCTAAGGGAAGTCTTCAAGTCTGCATCTATGCTACTTCCTTTCCCAGAGTGTGCTTCTTGGCTTTTGCTTTTGCTTCTCTCTGATATTCTCTCAGATCCACATACTGTAGCCCCACGATAAATGACCCACTCCACTTGTATTGCCCTGGTGCCCAGCCAGAGACAGCATCACAGGCTTCCTGGGTTACCGTATCTGCTGGGAGAAACTTGATCATTTCCCCAGATTCTTAAAAAGGATGGGCATATCCTTTTGAAAGTCTTCAGTAATGGAGAATCTTTGCCTTTGAGGTGCTCACTTTTCTAAGTATGCTCAAATTATATTTGCAGCGGTTTTATGTAGAATCTTCCTTGGTTTAAAGGCTACTTATTTACAGCCTGTGTGGGTTCTACTCACTCTTTCTCCCTTCCCTTCTCTTCCCTTCCCTGCCCTGCCCTGCCCTTCCCTCCCCTCCCCTCCCCTTTCCTTCCTTCCTTCCTTCCTTCCTTCCTTCCTTCCTTCCTTCCTTCTTTCTTTTCTTTCTTTCTTTCTTTCTTTCTTTCTTTCTTTCTTTCTTTCTTTCTGAAAATGGATTTTTATTGTCTACTGTGTACCTACACCTGTGAGTTGGATCTACCCATTCATGCCAACATCTGACTTCAAACTCTTGGCTCTATCCCTATACTTCAGTCCTGCTTCTTTGGAATTGGCATTCCTACTGTGATCTTTTTATCCGCTCCTCTGAGTCTGTTCTAGTATATCCTTTAGAGCACCCAGTGTGCAGAGAGTTTAATATCTAGTTGGGAAGATAAGCTTAACATAATAAAATAACAAACAGTAATTTAAAGTATCATTGAGTAAGCTTTAGGTTGTATAACAGAGTTGGTAGGTGTCATTGACAATCAGAAGTAGTGGGGAAAAGTTATGAAAAGCTTTGGGGAACATATGGGACTTTTACAAGGTATTATTATTAAAATGTTCATTTATTCTTTTGAGAAGGAGAGAGAGTGAGCAGGGGAGGGGCAGAGAAAGGGAGAGAAAGGATACCAAGCAGGCCCCATTGTAAGCATAGAGCCCGACTTGGGGCTGGGTCCCATGAATGTGAGATCATGACCTGAACTAAAATCAAGAGTCAGGCATTTAACAGACTGAGCCACCCAGGTGCCCCTGCAAGATATTATTAATGAATGGTTGAGATTTGGAGATGGCAAAATTCCAGTCAAATGAAAGCACATGAAAAAAAGAATGGGTAGTGAACTTGAGTATATTGATGCAACCATGAAGGTACTCCTCTGCATACTCGCATCTTCTTTCCATAAAGGAGATAGCAAATACGGGGCTACGGAAGGTTTTTTCCCCCCTAAGTTTTTTTTTCCTGTCTGTAGGCTTCTATGATATAAATTCCTTACATTTGTGTGGTGATTAAATATTTTTAAAGCACTCTTATATATCATTTGGCCCCTATAACAACCTTGTGAAGTAACAGATGAGGTAGTCAGATTCTAATTATCTTGCTAGAAGTTTTATATAGCTAACAAATGGTAGAACTGGGGGGGGGGGTGATTTGGGCTGGAAGAGCCTCATGTCTGGGAGGCAAGTTAGATGTTATCAGATAAAAATAGTGAGGCCCCCAATTTTGATGGTAGCTGAGGAATGGACAAGGGATAGAAATTAGAGGTAGTAGTAATCACAGCAGTTTATGAATAAGTGGATATGGGAGTATAACAGATGAGTTTTGAATATTGGTAACTAAACAATGCTGATGCCATTATCAGCAAAATATATGCAAGTCCAGCCTGATTCTTACTTTGAATCCACTCACTTTTTTTTTTGTAAGATGAGATAAAGAACTCTTTCTGATTTTTTGCACTTTCCTGTTTATTTAAAAAAAATTTTTTTTCAATATATGAAATTTATTGTCAAATTGGTTTCCATACAACACCCAGTGCTCATCCCAAAAGGTGCCCTCCTCAATGCCCGTTGCACTTTCCTGTTTAAAATTTTGTTGTTGTTTCTCCATCTTTTGGCCAAGACCAAGTCTACATTTAAAAATGTTTTTATGTATTTCAAGACTATTTTGAGTTTACTCTTTACCTTTCTTATTGCCAGACTACATAATTTTAATTACTGGTTTATTTAACCATTTGTATAGGCTATTTCTTTTAACCCTTTTATTGTATCTGTGATTGTCTTCTGAATCTTTTCCAATTTTCCACATATCTCGCTGGGTGTTAAATTCAGATTTGGTAATAATCATCATAGTTATAGCTTGAACAGTATTGATTTTGAATGGAGAACGGCACATCAGGTTTCTTAAAATTTGTACACCTGCTTATTCACACTATTATAGTGTTACACTACACTCATGACCCAGTCTCAGCGTATCATGTTTCCTGTTAAGCACTTTGAAACATTTTGGTAACATTTTGTGAAAGTTTCTAGCACAGTGTTGATGGACTTCTAGGCAACCTTCCTCCTTCTCTGGAAGGTAGAGGTCTTGACCTTCCTTTCTGATAAGAAAGGAATTCATCAAGTTCACAGTAAAAGATAAGGCAAGGGGTAGTAACCCCCGGTTTGTGAACTCCTGAAGTTTTAGTATATGTATTTGGATTAATATTTTTCTGGAAAGGGTCCAGATATTTCATCCATTTTTCAATAATCTCCAGTAATCTCAGGAAGTAGATTTTTTAAATTTCAAATTATAGAAGAAGAAACTGAGGTTCAGTGAGGTTGTATTACTTGTCAGAGATTTCACAGACAGCAAATTTCAGAGCTGGGATTTGAACCTAGTTTGTGTGTGTGTGTGTGTATGTGTGTGTAAATTAAACTTTAAATTCCATGTTTTCCACTTAATACATTCTACTTAGAAAAGGTGGGTGGTAAAAAATGATTCTATTCTAGGAAAAGTCATGATAAGAAAACCAGGGAGAGGGGCGCCTGGGTGGCGCAGTCGGTTAAGCGTCCGACTTCAGCCAGGTCACGATCTCGCGGTCCGTGAGTTCGAGCCCCGCGTCGGGCTCTGGGCTGATGGCTCAGAGCCTGGAGCCTGTTTCCGATTCTGTGTCTCCCTCTCTCTCTGCCCCTCCCCCGTTCATGCTCTGTCTCTCTCTGTCCCAAAAATAAATAAACGTTGAAAAAAAAAAAAAAAGAAAAAAGAAAAAAAGAAAACCAGGGAGGATTGAAAAGTTTCAAAATAGTGTCAGTGAACTATTTAGGCATAGGCTTTGGATCAGGAGTTCTTAACTTAGGGTCGTTGGATTGAATTTGGAGGGTCCATGAAGTTGGATGAGGAAAAAAATCCAAATTTGTTTTAACTAACCACAATTTCTTTTAATTATGAATATAGAAAACAACCTGCAGTAGTATTTGTGACTTTATCACCAATAGAAATCATAGATATTTTCATATCATATTATAGTTGTCACAGATATCTCAAAATAACATTTATACTCATAACTACTTCTAAATTATAGCAATTTTTAGAGCCACTATTAGAGCTTTTTATTAAAAAAGTGCATTCATTACTGTGTCACAGATTTGTGGGTTTTTATTTTTTTCAGCATTTGATTACATTGCTGGTTGTTTTTTTTTTTCCTTTTTTAAAAATGTTTTTTATTTAGTTTCGAGAGAGAGAAAGACAGAGTGTGAGTGGGCGAGGGACAGAAAGAGAGGGAGGTACAGAATCCGAAGTAGGCTCCAGGCTACGAGCTGTCAGCACAGAGCCTCATAAGGGGCTGAACTCATGAACTGTGAGATCATGACCTGAGCCGAAGTTGGATGCTCAACCAACTGAGCCACCCGGGTGCCCCTGTGTTTTTTCTTTGTAATGCCATGTATTTCCTCTCATTCATTTAAAAACATTATCCTGCGGAGTCCATAGGCTTCACTAGATTTCCAAAAAGTCCATGGAACAAAAAAGTTTAAGCACCCTGCTTTGGTCATTACATCATCATTTCAGCATTTCCAAAGAATTTTTCTTAGTGTATTGAGCATGGGGCATGCAGGTCAAGATTTCATACATATAATAATACTTATTGAAAAGAAAATTTACAAAAATCATTAATCATCTGGTAGAACATGGACTTTTTGGCTTCCAGGAAATGTTTGTAGCTTCTTCTCTATTTTATTTCTTGTCATCACTAGTTGTATTCTGTCATAAGCTGTCCTTACCTGACAGCTCTCTGGGGCTGCCATGGGGACAGTTTGGTGTAGTGTCTAAGAGTAAAAGCTTGGAGATAATCGTGGTTCACATGCGCACTTCACCACTTAATAGTGCATAGGAAAGTGACCTTGTCAAGATACATGATAGTCTCTAAACCTCAGTCTCTCTACCTGTAAAATGGGGATAAGTAGGGTTGCTGTGAGGTATATGTAAGACAAAAAATGTAAACCAGTTAGCATAGCATCTGACAAATAATAACAATCACATTCATTGAAGATGGTCCTGCATATGACTCACTACTCTATACTCTCCATTCCAGTCTCTCTGCATCTCATGAGCTGAATAGTGATGGGAATCTTGGCAGGGACAACTTGGGTAAAGCTTTTGGCCTTATGGACTGAGGGACCAGAAAGCAGTGTCATAAAGCATGACGGTGAGAACTTGAATGTGGCAGATCATTGCAAGTGTTTGAGATTCATGGACTCTAGGAATAAAGATGAACATAGCCACTCATAAATGTAACTGGCTTTCTTGCTCCCAAGAGGCTAAGAAGAAGCTAAATATCTGAGCTGACTCTCTGTCCCTTACAGGACACTAGGAAACAGGGAGACTTTCTCTTATTCATACCCTCATCAAGATCTGGCAGCTCACCCGTGTCAGTGTTTCCAAAGTCTTCGGGACTACCAGCTTTTGGATTACATTAATAATGAGTCCTGAGCCCAAGTGAGCCAACAAAGAAAAATAATATATCTAAGGGAATTCAGCCCTCAGGATCACTCAAAACAAATAGTCACATATCTGATGAAAGAGAACTTGTAGCTAAACCAAAACAAAGAAACCAACTGTGATGACACTGGTTGCCTAATCTATGCACGTATAGTCATCCTTTTTATTCAGGGCAGAGTAACTCCCTCCTCAGGTGAATAATACTTGACCTAAGCCAATCATAAAATTCCACTCCCCTTGTCAGTGATTGCTTTCAGCTTGGACAGATGCCCCATTCTTGGTCGGTTGCATCTCAGAGAACATCTAATTGGAGGTTTCTAGTAAAAGTTCTCCTCACTAATAAAAAAAGACACACTAGTTGAAATGCTTCCATTTTCACTGGATGTTGTCCTGTCTGCCTTTGGTGTCTGGAATTGCTGCAGCCATTGTGTGACCATGAGGACACATGTGTGACCATCACTGACATTGTTAAAGAGGGCAGAAAGGAGAACACATTGTGCCACCTAGGTGACCAACAGGGAACCGCATAAATACTATGTGGTCCTTGTTTTGTAAGTTAACAGTGTTCTTAATTTTAGAGCCACATTCTATGTAGGATTAACTAGAAAGCAGAGGCACCTAAAGCCTAGCCTGGTGATGCTACCCCTGCATTTCAAGGATAAAGGGGAAATTGTATAGGCTTCCAAATTCACAATAGAAGTATCAGGTTAGTGTTAGATTTCTATTTGCAACCCTGGAAGCTGGAAGATGGCAGGATACATCGTATGTATAGATGGGGAAAGAAGGAGAATAAAAGTTTTCTACAGGCTCTGTTTCACATGGGTGGGAGAAAGGGGGAGCAAGAGAAGGAGGATATAGGGTCTTGATTTGGAAAACAATGGGTCTTTGTGGAGGAAACTGTGCCTTGATGTAGTGTATTGTAGATAATTCAGTGTTTGTGAGCACAGAAAAAGGAAAAATGACATAATGGGGGGGGGGGGATGGAATGAATATGAATTTGATCCAAACAGCAGAAACAAGGGGAAAAATACAGCAAAAAATGAATCATAAATACAAAGCAAGATGAGGGGAAGATAGGTATGTCAGTTGTTAAATATCAGTGGATTGAATTCCCCCAATAAAAGACAGAAGTGGTCAGAGACTGAGTTAAAATCTAGCATTTGCCACTTACAAAAACAAAGTATAAAGGAAGCTTGAAAATACAGGCATTGTCAAAAAGACATCAGACCAAAGTAAACAAAAAGAAAAGGAGAAATGGCCGTATTACCATCAGACAAAGTAGACTTTAAGCTAAAAACACAAAAGGATAAAATGGCAAATTTGTGGTCATAAAAGGGCATTATTCATGAAGAGTATAGAGCAATCATAAACTTGTAGGTGTAAAGTAACATAACAACTAAACATATGAATCAAAATCTTTAAAGAAAACTTAATTTTAAAATACAGAGTTATCGGGGCGCCTGGGTGGCTCAGTCGGTTGGGCGGCCGACTTCGGCTCAGGTCATGATCTCGCGGTGTGTGAGTTCGAGCCCCGCGTCGGGCTCTGTGCTGACGGCTCAGAGCCTGGAGCCTGTTTTGGATTCTGTGGCTCTCTCTCTCTGATCCTCCCCTGTTCATGCTCTGTCTCTCCCTGTCTCAAAAATAAATAAAAACGGGGCGCCTGGGTGGCGCAGTCGGTTAAGCGTCCCACTTCAGCTCAGGTCACGATCTCGCGGTCCGCGAGTTCCAGCCCCGCGTCAGGCTCTGGGCTGATGGCTCGGAGCCTGGAGCCTGTTTCCGATTCTGTGTCTCCCTCTCTATCTGCCCCTCCTCCATTCATGCTCTGTCTCGCTCTGTCCCAAAAATAAATAAAAAACGTTGAAAAAAAAATAAAAAAAATAAAAATAAATAAAAACGTTAAAAAAAATTTAAAAAAAATACAGAGTTATCATAGATAACTTCACTATGTCTCTTTCAGATTCAGACATATGAGTAGTCAAAGCTAAGGAGGTTGAATAAGCAAATAATATAATCAATAAACTTGATTTAGTAGATATATAAAGTATCTTTCAAATTAAAAAAAATCCCTCAAAAACATAATAATATATTTTCATGGAACATTAAAAAATAGATCATTTACTTGGTCACAAAGAAAATATTAATAAGTATTATTAAATTTAATAAATTTTAGAAAGCAGAGGCCATATTTTTATAATAATCCAATGAAATTAGCAGTAAATATCTAACTCTATGGGAGACACTGAACATTATATTTAGAGGAAAATTTATAGCCTTGCATACCTTTGTTATTAAAGGGAAAAAAAGATGAAAAATAAAGGAACTTTATAAAAGAAACAATAAAAACTCTAGGAAGATGGAATAAAGATAAAAGCTGAAGTTAATGAAATTGAAAACATTAAACAATTGTGGAAAGAAAAAGCGAATTAAAGATGATTTTTTTAAAGATCAAAAAAGAACCCCGATTAACTTACAATGAACCCATTTAAGGAAAACAAAACAAAACGAAAACAAACAGAAATGTTTATGAAAAAGAAAACCAGTAAGTAGATACTTGCTTTTCCTAATATAAGAACATGTTGTGAAGCCATAATAATAAAATTATATTTGTATAGCAATAGATAAATAGATTAGTGGAGTAAACTAGAGAATATGTAAATAAATATCAGTTAGACATAGTATTTCAATTCAGTCAAGGATGGACAGTTTAAATATTGTTGATGATCCCGTTGCTCTTGCATTTGGAAGGAGATAAAATTGAAATATTATTTCATATACAGAAAGAAATTGCAGATGAATTGAGATCTAAATGCAAAACAAAACAAAAATCCTGCACAAAATATAAGATACCATGTGTATAGTCCAGAGGCAGGGAGCTCTTAATTACTGAGCTAGGAGACCAGAAAGCACAAAAGAAAGGGATAGACATACTTGACTAAAAAGAATCATAAAGTCAGTACAGAAACAACAGATATAAAAAGGTAGCTGTAATGCAGAGGCCACTAATTAACATCTGCAATATACAAAGAACGGTTACCAATTGCAAAGAAAAATAACAACAATAAATAACCCAGTAGGAAAAAGGGCAAAGAATATGAAGATGCAAGTCGCAGAAAAGCAAATAGCCAACAAGCATTAAAAGTTGGCTACCTTGGGGCATCTGGGTGGCTCAGTCGGTTGAGCATCCGACTCTTGATTTTGGCTCAGGTCATGATTCCAGAGTCATGGGAGAGAGCCCTGTATCGTGCTTTGAGCTGAGCGTTGAGCCTACTTGGGATTCTCCCTCTCTCTCTCTCTCTCTCTCTCTGTCCCTCTCTCCTTCCGACTCTCCCCCCCCCCCAATAAAAGTTAGCTATCTTACAGATAGTCACTGAAATATAAATTTTGCTTAAATGAGCTACTGGCAATAATTTCCTGGAAGTTTTTCAAAGCTGCAACACCTGCAGTGCCTGGGTGGTCCAGTTGGTTGAACGTCCAACTCTTGATCTTGGCTTAGGTCATGATCTCATGGTTTGTGGGTTGAAGCCCCATGTGGAACTCTGCTGCTGACAGCCTGGAGCCTGCTTGGGATTCTCTCTCTCCCTCCCTCTGCCCCTCCTCTGCTCCCTCTCCCTCTGTGTCTCTCTCTCAAAAATAAATAAATAAACTTTAAATAAAAAGCTGTAACACCTATTTTTGATGGAGGGTATGGAGAAAAAGGTATTTAACTATATTTGTTTTGGAAAGCCATCTAGAAATATTTACTAAACATAAAAATGCATTTATCTTTTGACATAGCAATCCTTTTCCTAAGAATCTATCCCATAGGAAGAAAAACTCTACCAGAGATAGGAGCATATATGCAAGGTTGTTATAGCAGTATGTTTCATAGAGGAAAATAATTGGACACAAAGTCATTCCTGTCATTTGGGGGATGGTTGCACGGTGGAATATTATGCAGCTACTAGAACATTTACATTTATGTGTGTGTGGATACCTATGATTTTGTGAGGCTAATAGAACATGGAAAAAATGTGGTAGGACCCTTATTAAGTTGTTACCATAAGCTTTCCTGAAGGATGCGGAAAGGAGCAAAGAAAATAGGGAGAAACAGTTGCACTTAAAGTACATATGATATATTCCCACTTATGCATTTATATATGGTTAATAAAATGTGTGTGTGACATTTTTCAAAAGCAATGGGAGCTAAGCAGCGAGGCATTGAAAGACTAATAGCATTAAGATATCTTGTAAGCCAGACACTCAGGGCAATACCTGGAACTGCACATAAAGTTCAGAGCAAGTGAGAGGTAAAAATTATTTGTATGGAAGATACATTACAAACATGCACAGAAAGAAAAACCGTTAAAGAGCAAACAGCTATTACGTTGGCTCTTGATTTACACCTTAAGTCAAAGTACATGCTTTTTAAAAGTCTTTTGTATAGCACTAGATTTTGGCAAAATTCCCCTTAAGGGATTTTTCTGAAGGGAGTTTTCTAATATGGGAAATATAATTTAATTTTCACCTCAGTTTTAAGACCATGATTTTAATAATACATGATTGAGACTTTAAAAAATTTTTGTTATACTGAAAGGAGGCCAAGTATCTCAATAAAAGGAGACTATTTGCTGCTGCAACAGTGCCAGGGTGCTTTATGTTTATGGATGCTGACCATGCCTTCCGCAATCTTATGCTATTCAAACTAGAGAAGACCAAAGAAATTGCATAGGTGTCCATGACATATTATCAAGAGATAGTAACCCATTGAGTGCTATACTCTGGTCTGTAGTGATGAAAGAACAATAAATGCTTGAGAGGTGATCTTTGTCAAAAATATCTGCAATACAGACGTTGATGTAGTGTGATACCATTTTCATAGCTTCTGTTAATATTTTCTTCAGCCTCAATTTGGTTCACTTTTTCAGCTAACACTTATTTAGTGCCTACTCAGTACTAAGTAGCTAAATCTTGTACCTGCACCTCGCTTCATTTACCAGTAGTCGAGGGGTGCCTGGGTGGCTCAGCGGGTTGAGCATCGGACTTTGGTTCAGGTCATGATCTCACGGTTCGTGGGTTCGAACCCCACGTCCTGT
Source organism: Puma concolor (assembly GCF_028749965.1). NCBI lineage: Eukaryota > Metazoa > Chordata > Mammalia > Carnivora > Felidae > Puma > Puma concolor. The sequence continues at coordinate 51,906,675 of NC_141673.1, read as the reverse complement.
TCTGTGCTGACAGCTCAGAGCCTGGAGCCTGCTTCAGATTCTGTGTCTCCCTCTCTCTCTCTGCCCCTCCCCGGCTCATGCTCGCTCGCTTGCTCTCTCTCTCAAAAATAAGTAAATGTTAAAAAAAATTTTTTAAAACAGCAAGTGGTTTAGAGGAGCAAGAATTGAGTATTATTGCACAACTGACAGAATAAAATGTCAGCCTATAGGCCATGGAATATACTATGGATGTGCTTAGACCTTTATGGAATTGTTCTCATTTGTTTTTTATTATGGTTGTCCAGGGCCAAATTAAAATATCTATGCAGTACGATACCACTTTAACCAATTTCATCCATCTGAAGTTCAACTTTCTTCACGTGATCACATCTAATTTTTAATGCATTTAGCTTGCCTGTGGTCAGAAGCAAAGCCGTTGAGACTTTCAAATTACAAAGACCACTTGTACCCATGGGTCTTGCTTGGTACAGGACCTTGGCTACATAGAATAGTTTAGTTTCACCTCTCTGAGGGGCTCAAAGAGCTGTTGCTATAAGGGGTATTAAGTGGGTTAGAATGTAGGTAGGAATTTTCGGTAGAGAGAAAACTGTCAGCCAGGTGCCAAAATCATCGTTAAATATTAGTAAGTGACCTAGAGATTCTACAAGTAATTCTGTAACAAAGACTTTTGTGACTGTGTCTTTTAAGACAAAACCAAGGATTAGTTTTAAATCCCAGATTTCCAGAGTAACTAGGCATCCTTCTGGGAGCTTCAAATGCATCAGGAACAAAAGAATTCTCTGCCCCCTTGAAGCTTTCATTCTGGTTGGGAGAATACAGACAATAAACAACAACAGGAAATGTAAACAGTAAGTTATAGTGTATTAGAATGTGATTAAATGTATGAAAAAGAAGAGCAGAATAATGAAGATTGAGTGTCGGCAAGTTTTCCCTAAAGGACTTTAAAAAGAACATGTAGGTATCAGAGTATGCCTTGGTTTGATGTAGTTTGCTTCGTGCCTTTTTGATGTAATTTATTTAAAAATTTTAACATGCTACAGAATATACGGTGTTTAATTTCTTCAACTTTGCCATGTGTCTGCTGCAAGGGCAAAACATCTTTTGTTGTATAAACAATTATTTTGTTCTAAAATATATGTGTTTAAAAGCTTTCCTTAGTAATCTGTCCTGTTTCAAAATATTTTTTTCAGGATGGGTTGTCAGAAATTTAAATTGTAGTAGGCGAACCAAGTTTTGATGCATCATAAAAAGGTGATGTAGACCAGTGAAGGATCATACATTTATGAAAACAAGGAAGTATTTTATTCAGATTGTAGCACTTAGAAGTATATAATAGAATAACAATCTAAAGTCTATTCCAAAATTTAGAGAGGTTTCAGTTAGAGAAAAATATCAGGAGGAAAATTAGATAAGTAAAAGAATTTCAAGACAAGTCTCTCAGAGGAGTTAATCTAACATTTTTTTTTATCAGGCACATGTATGTAACAAAGAAATTATTTGAAAATCTTGATAGGTACTCAACTAAAGAATGTAAGTAATAGTTTTACAGTCCCAAATGATGCTATGTAGTGAATAGACCTAATTCAGGACTGCAGTTGAATGGAACATTATTTCACTTTTAGTCTGGCTTGCATGTCGCTGAGAATAGAATCTGTTATTTCTTTGAATTTCCCCGTCCTATATCCCTCCTGGCATTCTTAAGGTCAGTGAAGCACAGTAAATAATCTTCACTCAGCGAGCAACCCAAATCACCATCTTCCTGTTCGATGTAGCCAATAAATTCTGAGCAAACTCAACTCTCTGTGAAGCTTCCTAATGGATGCCTCACTGGACTGAAGAGCTTTTGGAAGCAAAATAAAATAATCATCTAAAGTTGAATGTTTTTAGATCAAGGTTACTAGGTCAACACTGAATTTAAAACCAGTTTGAGAGACATTTTTTAATGGCACTTAGAAATTATAGCCAAAGGCCAGGTCGTTACATGTGATGTTGCTCAGATCCTTTGATGCTAAAAGTCTACAACTGCCTTATGTGTAAGATACACTTTTTAAAACATTAACTATGATTTAAAGTAGCAAGAGACAGTGTTCAGGCCAGGGAAAATAAAGTTCCCTTCCTCAGCTTTTTGGTTGAAATGGTTTGAGTTCAGTAATTTTATTGAACCTGAAAAAAAATTATTAATAGCTGCCTCCTCAAAGGGAAACAGAGAAGCTTGCCCCTGTCAATTCCTGCTTAGGAGTTTCTGAGACATTTTGAGATTGCAAGAAAACTGCGGATGAAATCCGTACCAATTAGAGATCTTGTGTGTTTGGAACTATTTCAAAATGCTGTGCGGGGCTCAAAGGAATTAGTCAAGCCTGCTGCAGTACAGCTACATTATTAATCTCCAGAGACAATAGATACCAGATGTTCACACTGCCCAAAGGACACCTCAGTGTTCTTGACAGTCTTTGGTCATCTTGTCCTTTAAGAGATTCAAATGCCCAACATGATTATGATTGATAAGACTATGTGGTTTCTACAGAAGAAGTTACTGATAATCAGTTTGAAGAAAGACACTATTTTTGGTAGGAAAATAAACAAGATGTTAAATTTGATATTTGTAAAAAATTGCCTGAAGCGAAATAGTAGAAATTCTTTGCCTTTTTAAAAAAATTTCTTTGATTGGCCTAGAGATAGGTGTGTCTATAAACTAAGTGATGATCTTTTAATAAAGTCCAGTTTTGTTGTTAAGTAATGAAATATGATACATTCTTTATTAATTCATTGAGCAAACATTTTTATGAGTGAAGTGTTGAAGATATAGTAGCAAACAAATAAGTAAACAAAAAACAGCAATCATGGTCTCACGGAGCTTGGGGAAAGAAGCAGGCATTAATCAAAAGTTACCCATATTTATTTATTTATTTATTTATTTATTTATTACCCATATTTATTTAAATAAGTAATTACAAACCGTGATACATGCTTTGAAGAGAAAATATTGGGTGCTGTGAATATGTTTGGCAGGAGAACTTGACCTAGCGTTAAAGTTCTGGATTCCTGTGTTTAATCACATTTGTTGAGCACCTACTGTGTGCCCAAAGGCAAAACAGGTTATCATAGCCATTTAAAAGAGTACACTCATCACTCTCAGTTTGGTAGATTGAAAGATATCAGGAACAGCAGCAACAAACCACTTAAAAATAAACTAAAGATAAAAAAGATCCCAGAGGTGGAATTTTATTTTAGTCTTTCTTCAAATATGGCTTCTGTTCAATATCCTAAAGAGCGTTTGAGTCATGCTTAAGATTTTTAGCATATTACTTATTTTATTGTGCAAATCCCATTAGAAAATACTGTGAAATTTTAAACACCTTAGAAAACACAGAAAGGTGGGAATCGAGCCCCAGTATCCAAGTATGTTAACGTGTATATCATTATGCTCTCCTGCTAGTCGTTCACTTCCCATACCTTCCTTCCCAGCCAGGCTCTGTAAAGAGCAGCTTTGTTTAGGTGCCCCACTTCACATAAGATTTTCAGCCCAACAGAGTTGGGCTTCTGTCAGTGCGTTGAAATGGCTCTGCCTAAAGTCCACCAGACTTCCTAATTGTTGAATTCAGCAGTCTCCTCCCTGATCTTATTTGACTTGTCCTTTCGGTAGATTATGTCATTGGCGACTGTCCTCCAACTTGAAACAGTTTTCCCTTATCTGACTCTGTCCTGGTTCCCTTGTCTTCCTCCTATTTCTTGAAATGCTCTCTTTCATTTTCCTTCACTGACTCTTACTCCTCAGTTCACCTTTCAAATACCTGTCTGGCTCTCCCTTATTGCCTCCTGCATATCCTCATCCATAACCTTACTGTCTTCTGTGCTCTGATGACTTTCACATCTGTATCTTTAGCCAGGGTCTCACTTCTGAGCCCACATCTCCCTAAGCCTCCTAGATAGTTCCACACTAAACTGATTTTCTTGTTTTCCCTGGAACATGTATGACTAGCATGATCCAGCTAGTCATACAAGCAGGAAACCTAGTAGTAATTCGACCCTACTCTTCTCCTTCACTCCCCAGCAGGTACCACCCAAATCAGTGAATTGTGGTCTCTGAATCTCTCCATAATTTCTCACCTGCTCTCCAGTCCCATCACAAATGCTTTCATTTAGAGCTTCATCGCTTCTGTTCCCACAGTCTTGCATTTGATGTACCTGTTTTCGCCTTCTTACCCCCACCCTCAGTCTGCTTCCAGAACCATCTTCCTAAAGTATCAGTCTGCTTATGTTACGAGACTGTTTCAGGTGACCCAGTCATCATGCCATTTAACATGTTCCTGACATTCAAAATGCCACTGCCACTTAGAACTACGTAACAGGGTTACTTGACAAGATGAAAAAGCAAGGCAATCAATAACCAAAATAAAATGAATGCTTGAAAATGCATTTGAGCATTTTGTATCTTCATGAATTTTTAGAGTCTGTAGATCTATGCTATTTTTTATATTCTAAACTTCCTGTTTTTCAAGAGAAGTGTTTTAAGTATTATTTTTATTTGAGGTACTGCTTAATAAAGCTGAATGAAGCATGGGAGAATGTTTGCCAAAACCGATGGTTTTCTTTTTGTCCTAATTGCTGTTGAACCATTTTCTTGACTAGAATAGTTTGCCTCTTGAGACTCACTGCTTGGTTGCAGTAATAAAATCATGTCATCAGCACATAGGGGGATACTTGTCTTTATATTTGCAGTGGCAAGAGGGCGGAAATAGAATACATCCTCACACCATAAGGAACGACCAAGTATAGAGTTGAATAGTGTTCTATAAAGTTTTTTCCACCGAACCAGCTCCAGGACGAGACAGTCCTGGCCTGCTGCAGTTCTAACTCAGAGGGCATTGCAGACGTCATCCTCCCATGCAATGAGTCCAGAATCACTTTGTAGCCAGCGTCAAGTCTCAGCCAGTTAAAGCTGCTAAACCTTACATTGATTTTGGGTTTTATCAGTAAGGCAAAAAATAATATGATGGTGGTTAGTAGAAAAATTATGATGCCTGAAATCTGTTGCTTCTCCCCATAAAATATTAGATCAAAAGACCAAAATCTGCAGTTTATTAAAAAGAAATCTCGGCTTCTTGTTCAAGATGATAGACTGAGCATACATGTTCGTTACCCTCTCTCCCAGGAGAACCCTATAAAGTGAGCCTAAGGAAAAGACGAAGAAAGAGGAGGAGGAGGAGGCATAAAAGAAGAAGAACCCCACTGCAAAGAGAATCGGAGTAGGGGTGGGGTGTTGAGCAGACAAAAAATTTTAACCAATTTTTTTCCAAGAAAAAAATGGCTGGCAATGCATTATTGGGCATGACTGATTAAAGAAAGCAGCAGCCCAAAATACGTACAGGACTTACGGCCCAGGTGCCCAGCAGAATTACAGAGAGGCTCAGAGTCAAGAACAAATTGTCAAGAGCAAAATGGGGGGCTGACAACAAGTTGTTTACCTGAAAGTCTAAAGAACAGCTGGACCAGTTTTACAGCTTTCTCACTTTCGTAGTTGGAATGGCAGATCATCAATTACCCAAGGGGGGGGGGGGGGAGGGGGGAAACAAACAAACCTGGAAGACTGCTCTCTAAAGATATTAAACAGCCTGTCTGGGAGAGTTGGGACTGCTCGTGAGGTGTTGTGCTCCAGAGTGAGCCATTCCCCAGACAGGTATTCAGGGAACTCTGGGACATACCCTTGTCCCTCAGCAAGAGACAACAGTGTCCCCAGAGTTCCCCATCAGCTTTTCTGTTCAGGGCTAAGAGCTAGTCAGGAAACAAACGTGTACTGTACCTGATAGCAGAGGAAGCGTATGTCCGCTGCATGGGACAACTGACCCAGACCTCCATTCTTAAATAGAAACGGTCGAATGAAGAAAACCAACAGCAAGAAAGACAAAAACCAAGAAAAAGAGAACAAATGCCCCCAGAGGAAGCAGAGATATTTTAGAGAATAATAGAAACACCAAAACTACAACAATTCTCTGATTCATATTCTCAGAGGTATTTGAAATCTTTCACTTATAAAATAAGAAGATGATGTTTAAAAAAAAAAAAAAAAAAAAAAAAGACCAAAAAACCAAAACTAGAGACCAGGAATAATGTGAAAAAAATATGTGGCCAAAAGATACCTATGATGCAGTGTCATTCATGTGGCTTTTTAAAAATTTAAAACATTGTATATTGCTTATGAATAGCAATGTAGAAATATGAATCAAAGGAAGTGTGGGAATGGTACGTAAACAATTATCTCTGGGGCACCAGGAAGTGTGAGGGTAGAGGAGAAGGCTGGAGGCAGATCTGGCTGTAACTGTAACATTTTATTTTGTTAGAAAAAGAGAAAAAGCTGAAGCAAATACAGAAAAAAATATTATCTGTTAAATTTGGGCAGTTAATATCTGTTAAACATGGATGCCTATATATCCTAAATATTTTTGCATGTGGTTGCATGGTTGAAATATTTCTAAGTAAAATTTGAAAATTAAAATATTGAATTATAGAGCATACTTGTACAATTGTGTAGGAAAGTCATGGTCCAAACGAAAAAAAAAAAAAGAAAACGTGACATGCCTTTTAATAGTGATGCAGTATAAAAGAAGGGAAATCTGTCTGACTTTAGGCAGCCTGGGGTTATGCCAGTTGGATCGTTGGAGAAAGGGATTTAATCCCAGCACTCTTTAGTTGTGCAGTAAGCACCACGTATATAGCCATAATAATACTAACACTGTTTACTAGTTTTCAACTCTCAGAACCAATCTTTAGAAAAGCATAGAAGACTTCACTATGGCTGAGCATTGGAATGGGGAGAAAAAGGTAGAAGGAGGGTCAGGGGGCTAAGGCCATCTTAGAGAGTGAAGAGTCAAACGATACTAAGCTATAGGATGGTCACGCATTCATTTGTTCATCTGTCAGATAGTTTTGGAACACCTTTTATGTCACGGGCGCCGTTTTAGGTGATTGGCAATACATGGGTGGACAAAACTGACAAATTCTCTGCTCTTATTGAACTTACATTCTAGTTCAAGAGGAAGACATTAAGCAAAGTTTTAAAAGAATTAAAAATAATACAACTATCAAAAATTGCAAGGGGGAAGGGAGGGGAGATTGGTGGAAGTATGAATACTCTATCTTCATCATTGACAGGAGGGAATCAATTTATAATGTCAAAATAGCCCTGTCCAATGGTGGGAATTTCTATATCTGTGGAAATGAGGTTGGAAATGTTCTACGTCTATACCTGTGTTGTCCAGTATAGTAGCCATGTTAATGACATGTAACTGTTGAACACTTGAAATATGGCTAGCATGACTGAAGAACTGAAATTTTATTTAATCTTAATTGATTTAAATTTAAGTTGCAACATGTGGCTGGTAGCTTCTGTATTGGACAGCACGGATTGAAAATGAAGGCATTAAGGTAGCAGCATAAGCTTATTTTTTAGAATTAAACCTAACACCTGTTAAACATGGTTGTTTGCAGGGGTGGGGTGAATTGAAAGGGAATATTTCACTACGAGTCACCTTGCACTATTTGATATTCTACTACATACATATATTTGGTTGACTACTACTTAAACTTTGGGGTCTTTGAGGGGGAATAGAGAACCAACATTTAAAGATGAGATAGAAGTTAACGTTTGACATGTCAATTGAAGTGAATAGCTGGGCAAGAATCAGAACTCTAAACTTCAAACGATTCTCGTTAGCAGGGCGTCTTCGTAGAGAGTTGTATCATTTGGCTTGAGGTAGCTAAGTAGGGAAATCGTGGTCAGTGAGGTTAACAGATTCTGGCTTCAGAGATACTAAAAGCTACAAATTCTGAAATATGGTCCTAGAATTATAGAGCTGTGGGAATCGGTACATACAGAAAAATACAGATCTGTAAGTGTCCGCTGTGTCTCACCAAAACCATGCTCAAATATTTATCATTTTTTTTAAAGAGGCATTTAAAAAAAAATTTTTTTAATGTTTATTTATTTTTAAGACAGAGAGAGACAGAGCATGAACGGGGGAGGGTCGGAGACAGGGAGACACAGAATCCGAAACAGGCTCCAGGCTCTGAGCTGTCAGCACAGGGCCCGACGCGGGGCTCGAACTCACGGACCGCGAGATCATGACCTGAGCCGAGGTCGGCTGCTTAACCGACTGAGCCACCCAGGCGCCCCTCAAATGTTTATCATTATTAAAACATCATCTAAGCCCAGCTGAGATTTATTGTGTCCAAGCTGATTTTGCACTTGAAGATAATAAAATATTTGGAATTACATTTCAGTGTAATGACTTCTTGGTCATGGGTAGTTTCTGTTGTGTTCTGTTGCTGGGTCATGCAGCTAACTTACTGAGGTTTCTCATTTTTATTTGAGGGTTGGGGGAAGATACGGGGAACACGGCAGCTGTATAGCAATCCTTGTTAAATTAAGAGTAGAGGTAGGAGGACCCCATTTTCTAGACGTGGTACAGATGGGGTTGGCTTCAACTTGTTTATAGTGTGTTGCTGGTTTTGACAACTCGTTTCAAAGATTTTTGAAAGGGAGGAGGAAAAGGTTGGCATGGAGCGATGAGAAAGCTTTTCTCAGGAGGCAGTTAGAACAAAACACAACTCGTCAGTAGAACACCACTGTGGAAAGCTATGTCACTATTCAGGGATGGGTTCAAGTAGACTCTGAGCAGCTTCGGTGAGGCACATTCTGAGTCCGAAGGAAAACTTCTTTTTACTGCAGTCTCAAAAAAAAAAAAAAAGAAAGAAAAATCCATTCTAATGTAGATGGTAGCAAGCCCCAAGGATCTTCCATTAAACTGAATCCCTTGCTCTTCTATTTGAGATGTAAATGAACATATCCTGGATTTGCTTCCTATTATGCCAGTACTGTGAAGTTATGTCTGCAGATTAATGTGGCCTGCTGGCTGGGTCACACTGAAGCAGGACTGCCTACAGACCGCCTTGGCTGATTTAGTTGTGGTACTTGTATCTGTGTGCTGTCTGGAGGCGAGAAGTCTTTGAGGGGAGAATCTATTTATTGAATAGAGGACGTTCCTGGTGATAACAGGCTAATATCTAAAAAGTACAGTGTATACTTTTAGAAATAAAATGATAATACACCCGAATCCAACCTCATCGAATAGAAACAAAGGGATGTATTGGGGGTGGGGCGAACCAACTGTTTATACAGGTTTTCAAATGACTGTTCTTGTAAAAAGTGCATGGAATGCATCCAAAACAAATAATGTTTTCTTAGATGAGAAGACCAAAAGGGAAATCCTAGAGAAAGGAGAATGGATGATCTTTCTTTAATGTCAAAACTGACATAAACACCCCCCCTCCCCCTTTTGCTCAAGATAATTTTCTCAACAAGACCCAGATTGCTTCAGTCTTGTCTATCACCCTTTGAAGCACTTTCCTTATTATTAGGAGTGGGGGCAGGGTTTCCTTTGAGGATTTTTGCAGCAGTGAAGAGTTCCTCCTTTAAATACTTTCACATGATGAGGGAATTCCGCTTTCAAAGTGCTGTCATCTCTGTGGCTTCTCTGCCATGAGACAATTTATTCTTGGGTAAAGGTCCTTCTTAGTTTGATTGTCAATAAGGACTTACTTTTCTGATGGATTCTCCTTCCGTAGAGCTCCGCTTTTTCTGGGAGACCTAGCGAAAGAATTCAGTGTTCTCCTGTGTTGACCTTAATGAACTTGGCCATGATTCTCTTTTGAAATGTGTTCTGCCACACTGGGTTATTTATAGTCTTCAACATAGTTGCCCTTGTCAGTCTCCACTAATGAAGATTTGAATGACGTATCAAATGTTCCATCTTGAAAACTGCATGTCTTCTACAGCGCAAAGAGACACTGAATTTTGGGGAGTTTTGAAAAAAAAATTTTTTTGTTTGGTTTTTTTAATGTCTCTTCTGATGTTTAAACAATGCCATGAGAAATAATTCGTACACTATTCAGGTGTCAACAGTTTTCCCAGAAACACTGAAATCTTTTGAGAGCCTCTACCCTGTGTCGCTATACCTCATCCTTGTCTAATCTTGAATACGGTTTTCTGGAAAATTCTATAAATATTTAATTCATGGAGACAAAATGTATAACTGTGTGGTTTAATAGCTCATTCATTCGAAAGCAGTTCCTTTCCCTCTCCAAAATTTTAATAGGCAATGATTCACAGTTGTTTGGAAAGAATTAGAATTAAGAAACCCCAAATAGGATCGACAGCTTTCTCAATATTATTACATAAAGTGAGCTTCTAAGTATTTGCAGTTGTTTTAGATAAATGAATAAAAAGTTACCCATGTCCCAAACTAGGTTACACATTTATGTCATTATTCTTGGACTTTCTCTTGGAACAGTTTGGTTGTTAGTGACAGAATCGGTGTTGTGTAGGGTGCATTCATTATCCACTTCAACCTAGAAGCTCCTGAGTGGCACAACATAACTACCATCCAGTCTTAAAACCTGCAGCCTCCTTCCTGTTGGAGTATTGAAGTGAATGATGTCTTGGCCTTTTGTGGATGAAGAAAGTGGAACATGAGAAGAGAACCCTGGACCAGAGTCAGAATACACAGATTCTAGCTTTGGCCCCTGCCACTATCGGCAAGTCCCGTGTCCTTCTGCTCCCTCTCCCGCCTCTCCCCACAAAAACTTCTGTTTAAGCCAGTGACCCAGATGATCTTCATGGATTTACCATCCTAAATAAATAATAAGCTCCCTCTACCTGTAAAGAGAGGCTTAATTATGATGTTTGAGCCAAGTTGTTTACTCCACTGAAAAAACAGCATTCTTATTTCTTAATCTAGCCTGTAAAAAAGGAATGTGATTATATTTTCTCTCTCCTGTGGGACTCTGTAATGTACCATAAATATTCACCCCATTTTCTTATTTGTACAGACTCTGCCTTCTAAGTGTTCACCACCTAGTCAGAGAGGAAAGCATGAAAACAAATACGGCAAAAATCCAGTATGATCAGTAGAAGAAGATAAGTGCGTATAAGATGAAGAGGCGGGGCACCTGGATAGCTCAGTCAGTTAAGCGTCCAACTTCGGCTCAGGTCATGATCTCACAGTTTGTGAGTTCGAGCCCCACGTCGGACTCTCTGCTGTCAGCACAGAGCCCGCTTCAGATCCTCTGTCTCCCCCTCTCTCTGCCCCTGCCCCGCTGGTGTGCTCTCTCTCTCTCTCTCTCTCTCTCTCAAAATTGAATAAACATTTTAAAAACTGAAGAGGTAACTTGGGAGGGGGAAGTGTATATATTTTATGTACATTTCTCCAGACCTATTTTGAATCCTAGAAATAGGAAAATGCATGTGTATTGGGGGTAGCTTTATGGTAAATTCGCGACGACGACAACACTGCTAACTCTTTATCTGTTTCCCACTGAATCAAGTATGTCCCTCCACGGTATTAGTTGCCATAAAACTGCGGTCGAATGAGTGGTATGTAGCCTGGGAGGTTAAAAAACATAGAATGTTCTCTTCTTTCTTTTCACAGCTAAGTTATTTCCCAATGTCTTCAAACACCGCCTTTAAACCTCTCGTTGCTAGCTATTGGCACCTCTGCCATTGAACAAGAAGAAGACTTAAAGGTGTCCAGTAGTCATTATAAACCAAAACCCATAGCCTAGAGTAAGTTGAGATTCTCTTTAGAATTTAGAGAACAGGAAGAAAAAGTTGTCCTGAGAATACTGATGTGTCTTGGCATAATGGCTTTCTGAGGAGTGCTATCATATCTGGAAAGTTGAGGTTTTTCTGGTGATTTGCAGCGATCTTGAACTCAGATCACGGAATTGGAAAGTGTTGGTGCTGTTAAACCCAGCACCACCTGTGAAAGCTGTACTGTTGCATGGTGGGGGATGGGGAGCTTGCAGGGAGCTTCTTATAAAAACTTGGCCTGAGCTAATTTGTTTTGTTTGAAACTGGAAATCATATTGTTGAAGTCTGCATTCTGTTTTCGTTCAGTTGGTGTATTAACACAAAGCACCGTGTTTTTAAAGGGCCTCCTCCTTTCTGCAGGAATAAATTTGGCTTCTGAAAGAGAAAAAAAAAAAAATGTACCAGCAGTTCAGCAACATCGCACCTCTTCCATCATTTTGGGCTTCAGCTCAGTAACTCCAGACAAATTTTCTGGAAATATGTAAAAACAGGCCTATAGGTACTGAACATAAAAATCCTGACTGTACACTCATAAACATTTGTACAATCTTAAGGCCCTTATCACTGAGTTTCTTAAAGCAGTGTGCATATTTTAAAAATCATGAGAATAAATGAAAATTGGAACGAGATGCTATTTGAGAGAAGATGCACCCTAGAGATGCCTGAAGAACACTGCTGTCTGACTTTTTTCTAGGAAGTGAGCAAGCCTCTTGCCCATAAAATAGGTAGAAGCTGTGATTTCCAGATACCTCTGTCCCAAGAAATTAGATAAAGATGGAAACTGTGGAATACCATTTTGTAAATATTTTAACCATACAAACTAAGCACTAAAAAAGCATGCTTCCTAAAAAGGCATGGAATAGTCCAAAAGTTGACAGCCAGAACAGTTGGACTGTGTTTTGGAAAATGTCACACCGTAAGACCCATCATGAGTGCCCAGTGACTCTGAAGAAGAGACAAGACAAAGTGGCAAGAGACAGCTTTACAAATTCAGGAATGCTCTAAAAAACTACTGGATGGGCTAAGAATGCTTCTTGAAACCTAAAATCCCAATGCAACTGTAATCTGAATGTGAGGAAAAGGTTACTCTTAAAAAATAGTTGCACTCTTATGAAATACGTTATCCTTCAGCTTTTGACTTTTTTTTTTTTTCAGGTTGAAAAAGTTCAGCATGATTCATATACTAAAGATTGTCTTTTTTTGCACAGTAATTCTTTAAAACTGTATTCTCACCCAAGGCTGTGTATCTCTCCTCTCTGTTTTGCTCTCGTGCTGCTCTGCCCCAGGTTGGCCTTCCTTCCACGATGTGATCAGTTCTGACGCAATCACGTTCACGGATGACTTTTCCTACGGGATGCACAGGGTGGAAACAAGCTGCTCTCAGGTCAGTTAACCCCACCTGAAAAGCCAGTATGCTGTCCACTCTGCACTGAAAACACTTTCAGGACCCCTGGTTGTGCTAAATATAGCAACTGAGGCCAAGTGACCGATCACAACACCGACAGAGGAGCGCAATGAAGTCTCTACAACGTCTTAATGATATCTCGGTCTTCAGGTGTTTAGCAAGTCCAGTTAAATGCCAGTCATTGGCTTCAACACTATTTAAAAAAACCCCAAAACATTGGTAGGGAAAATCGTCTTCAGTTGACTCAGTGCACTGGGAAATGGGCTATTCTTAGGGCATATGAAGATTTCACTATGTGGCTTTATATAATCTGATGTTAGGTAATAGCCCTCTCTCTGCAGTTCTGTGCACCCGTTCAGTTGTAATACCTCTAATGGTAATGATCCAAACGTGGTCAGTAAAGACCCCAGAAACGGCTTTCCCTGTGTGGGTGAGAGGTGGGAGGTTGGGGAATGGCAGTGGGAAGAGGAAGTTCCGTGGTAGGCTGTAAGAAGCCAGAGCGAGGATACGTGATAAGGTCATGCCTTCTCTACTTCCCTTAGTAGATAGACCTCTCTTCGTTTCCCAAGGATGTTCTAATTAGTTCCTATCACTCTTCTCTACTCAGATTAGGACTGGCTCTAAGGGAGAAAACGAGCATGTGTTGAGGAGGCAAAAATAGTTAATCTCTTACAATCAAGGGACTTGAACTCATAGAGTATTTTGTATTTAAACCCAGAGACATAGCCAGGACCGTCTGTACACAGAATAGAAGCAACTGACCGTTCTTCTCTAGAGTAGAAAGTACTGTTCTAGTCCGCTTTAAATAAGTGAACTGTAAAGTCTGAGTATTGTGGCACTGAAATTCATTGGTACTACCTAGTATTTTGTTGGGGGATGTCAGTTGTGCATGTCAGAGGTAAAGGGGGCACCATCAGGCAGCTGAAATAGCAAAGCGATTGCCACGTGGGCCTCCCTCGACATTCTTCTACCTGCCCTTTAACCCCCTTCATCAAGCACAAGGGTTTTAGGGAGTAGGTGGCATATTTACTACCAAGCAGGGAGGGGGACTGGTTAGAACCTAACCATCTGATGAATTTGTACTTTCTTTTTTTAAAAAAATAAAGCTGGCAAGTTTACTGTCTTCTAACTGTGAAGACCACTCTCTCCCTTGAAAAGCAGACTTCATATTTTATCTAAGTCATATTTTCAGCTCACTCTTATTTCTAAGATATAAGTCTCTGAGGGCGATAGTGGAACTTTCTGATCCTGGGTCTCACCCCCAGAGATTCTAGTTTAGTTGGCTTGTGTGAGGCCTGCCTATCGGTGTTTTTAAAAGCTGCCCTGGTTAATGCTCACAATAACCTTGTGAAGTAGATACTCTTATTCTTTCTTACCTTTGAAGCTGAGAAAACTGAGGCACAAAGAGGGCAGTTATGCTGGTGTAAATCTACATAGATTTAAGTGGCAGAACTGAGACTCAGATTTGGGCATCTAGCTCCAGGGCTCTATGGTGCTTAGACAGGCAGGCAGGGAGGTAGGTCTACAGATACATAGGCCAGACAGAAAGAGTCACATTAAAAAAAAAATCCTGTGATCTCCAGCAGTTAGTTTAATTCAACTCAGTTTTGAATTCAATTGAATTTTAATTGATGTGTTTATAACGGCCACAAAAACTAACTATGATTATTTCTCCAGGATTCCGAAATATTCGACAAAAAAGGAACTGGATAGGATGGTATATAGTAATGTATAACTTAGGTATATGTAGCACTTAATAAACCTCTTGTAAGACTCACACTTGTTGTTGTTGTGGTTGTTTTAAGCTACCTTAAAGGCTGTTAGGTGACTGCTACTCTCCTTTTTCCTCAAACCCACTTTCAAACATTGAGTCCTATGAAAACCAAGTAAAAACGGCACAGAAAAAGGGAGGCATAAGATAATAACTTTCCTTATGCCCTATTCTCTAATGTCTCTGTGACTAATTCTTAAAATTCACAGTTAGAAAAACTTCCTCCTTTCTCTGTGCCAACCACAGAGATAATATTAGTACTGGTCAAGAAAAAAACATTATGAATCTGTTCTACAGTGACCAAAGACAGATGAAACCTACAAACCGCCCAAATCAGGCAACATTAATAAAAAATATTAAGCCCCTCCAGGCCCAGCTCCCAGCCCTTCGGTCAAAGGCGTCGGTGACTGTCGCTGTACCTTTGGGTCCTTTCCTAGCGGCTGAGGAACCGACACTGAGCTAGCTATTCCTTTTGGCTTCTTTACCCACCCCTTTTACTTCTCATATTTGGAAAATGTTTGATTCTTTCTTAAAGTCTTAAATTTAAAGGGAAGAGGGAGGGAAATTTGTTCTATTAAGGCATGTGTAAAACCACATGCTTTGGGAAGTAAGTTTCATGGAGAAAATAATCGGCTTCCAGCACTAAAGAATGATATGTTTGCCAGATTCTTCTCCATGTGGGCAGAGTGGGAGATGTCTGCCTCACGAGTGCAGGAATAGCTCACTGAATTCAAGTGTGCTGGGTGTCTTTCTTTCTTTTAATGTGTGTTTCATTCACACATTTATTTTCTTTTTGTTCTACCTTTCTATTTAGTATTTTTCTTTTCCATTTTCTCATTCATCCTTTTTATCTTGGCTTGGAAAAAAGTAACTGATTTAATGGTTTCCATACCAGAGTAACCACTTGTATTTTATGTCCTAGTTTCTCATTCTTACCGCTAGTTTTCATTATCAGTTTATCTTTTCTTAAACTTTCTGTTCTTTCGGTTTACATAGCCTTTCCCCCCACTCACACTCTTCCCATCATTGTTGGGGGAAGTGGTGTAGGAAACCTATCTGATTTGCTTCTCCTCTTTCTAAAATTCTTGTTACATTTTGAGTTCACGTGGCTGGTCCTTACTCTGAACTGAATTCACTGATGCGGTTCACAAGAAGACTGTCTTACTGCCATGTTATACAAATGGACTGAGATTCCATGGGCAAAACCAGTATGCTTAACCTGCTTGCTGGGCAATATGGCTTTTTTTTTTTTTTTTTTTTTTGGTTTATTGGCCCCTAATTCTAACTTTAGTACTTAGGATTCTTCTTCTTTCTTTTGTTTTTTAAAATTGTGACATGGATCTTGCTATGCAGTGAATTAGGCCTTACATATATGGGTAGGAATTGTAAACATGCTGGGAGCCATAACTTTTTATACCACGCTATAGTTTTTCCGTGTGTCCTGTGACTTCTTTGGTAATAATATCTTAGTAAGATTTTATTGGGAAAGTTAAGATTGATTCAGTGCTGTCATTACTTTTCAGAGAAACCTTGCAGTCAGGTCCTTCTAAAAGAATTGCTCCGTAAGAAACCTAGCACACTGCCTGATCTTTAAGTTAACAGAGCAGAAAACAAGCAAGGGTGCTAGAGATTCTTCAGTGCCTTCTGTTAGGATTCCTGCTTACAGTGCCTGGTTACATTCTGATTTTTGTTGCAACCATATTTGTGTTCTTTTACTATTTTACCTACTGAGTTGTATTCTAGTTGTCTCTTTCGAAGAGGGTCTTTATCTTAAATCTGCACATTTTAGTGGGCATGTGTCTCTTCTTCCTTGCTGTGGCAATTTTCAGAAAATTTTCAGTTTTAAAGAATTCTTAAAAATGTTACTGAATTTACATTTTTCAGCTAGTGATAAAATATGTTGTGTCTATCCCAGCTTCACTGACTACTATGAATAATTGTTTGACAGTTTCTCCCTAGTCCTCCACCCCCAGCCTGTTAAGCAGTGCTTTGTCAGGAGTTTAAATTCAGTGCAAAGAGGTAAGAGTTGCATAGTTTAAGCTGTAGTGCAGAGGAGTAAGTCCCTCCTGGTGACACTTGGGGAATTCTCCCTTCTTTAGACCCAAATTCTACATGTGCAGCAAATGGGAGACCAGTAAATCACCGAACTTTTCGTAATCATCTTTAAGGAAGCCATCAGATTCCTGGAGTTTACCTACGTTGGAGTCCATTTATGACTGCTGCTGTTACTGCTGGAATCTATGGTAGAGTCCCTTAAGTTTGTTTTCGATCATCCTTAATTTGTTCTAAGGCAGCCAAAGCAACAGAAAGGTAAATATCCACCAATACAGAGTATTTTTCAAAAGTTAAACAGTTTTTGGTAAAACCCCAAGTCTTATTAATCTTTTGCAGATGACAACTCATATATTGCTGATGATTAAAGATACCCATGTGTTACAATAGGGTTTCAGACTCACAGCCCATCTCTCTTTTTCTTGATCTTTCAGTAAAATCATAATGCTAAACTGGTGACTTCACAATCATTTCCTTGGCAAAAGATTAATATCACAAGCACAGAGGAAAAGAGCCCTACTTACACACAAGTGTCTTCAATAACGGTGGGAGAAAACAGGATACTACTGGCAAAGTAAATTGCTTTTCTTCTTAAACTCTTTTCTCCTTCTCATCCTGCCCCATGTGCCCACGTGTAAAAGCCCTGCTTTGAAACTGCTTCATCTTGTAGATCAAACACTTAAGAGAAAATGACAATAATAAAGCCCAAAACATCCTAGGAATAGCTAGGAGAAAACCCTCTAGGACAGTTGGAAATGCATCAGTGCGCAAATATGTAACTGTGTTGAATGCACTATTTGTGTTTCTTATGCACACGATTGGGAGTTGCGATCAGATTTTAAGGAATTATGTTAAATTTGATGTTCCCTTTGTGTGTGTGTGTGTGTGTGTGTGTGTGTGTGTGTGGTGAGGTCCCCTTTGCCTCAGTTCTCCCCAGGTTCTTTAGTTGCCAGCTTTTCTGAGTGGGAGGCTTAGGTGATAAAGGATTCCTTTGGGAATTTGAAAGTTTTCTTTTGAACAATTATCTCCTGTGTTTTTCAGAACATGAGCTAGAATATTCAGTTGTAGTTTGTATTTTACCTATAAAATAAATGCATAACCACTTTAAAACAACTTTCAAAATGCACACTAAAGATTTTACCCTGAAATAAATCATTAACAGCAGGTCTCACAGATTTCTTCATTGGGCAGCCAGTTTGTTTCAGTTACAACCAGGTGTGCTGAGATCCCAACACATTGCCAGTTGGCTGGGGCTGGGGAGGCAGAGCTCGAAGGTGGCTAAAGAAACAATGCATCACTGACAACTTCCATTCATCATCCCAGCCTTCGGCCAGGGGTAGAAGCTGGAAAGAATGGGCTCCATGTGTGCTCCCCTCAGGGAGGAACCTTCGGGCCTCAGGCACTTTTAAAAGAAACCGGCTCATACCCTTCTATGGGAGACTGGGTGTACCTGGGAGAAAGCAGAAATGGCGCTGTGTGGTTAGGCTTCCTGCAGACAAATGGCGCTGCAGCCTTGCAGGCATCGGGGCGGGCAGGTACATCGTGGCGCAGGTATAAAGGACCACCTGGCCATGTTTGCAAATGCCGCTCCTCCCTCAGTTTTCTGAGCCCGGTGTGAATCTTCCAGAACACCCTGTGGCAAGCATGATGAAGCTATCACTGTGGTGTTTAGGGGACTCCCACCTCTTCTGAGGATTTCCCTACCCCCTCCCCAACCCATAGAGTTGTCCGCAAACCATTTTTGTTGCCTTTTGCTTTTCTAACTGTAAGTTCTCTTCCTCACCCCCCTCCCTCTTCATGTTGGATTAAGGACATCTAGAATCTGTGTTTCTCTTTCTGTGTAACCAAAACACCGGTTCCAGATTTAGCAAAGGAAACTGCAGACCAATGGCCAACTCATTTCAGTAGATTCAATTACTCTAATTTGGAGTTTTTCAAGACGATTTGGGAAGTGAAGACCATAGAAACACTCCTGCATAGCTTCAAGTCTATCCTTATGGTGCTTTATTTTTAGAGTAAGGTAAACAGAACCATTTTCTAAATATGCCCAAGAGAGGATTAATAAAGGTAATATCATTTATTTTGCCAGAGAGCTGTATTCTCTCATTAAGAAACAAAACCAGAGGGGCGCCTGGGTGGCGCAGTCGGCTAAGCGTCCGACTTCAGCCAGGTCACGATCTCGCGGTCCGTGAGTTCGAGCCCCGCGTCAGGCTCTGGGCTGATGGCTCGGAGCCTGGAGCCTGTTTCCGATTCTGTGTCTCCTTCTCTCTCTGCCCCTCCCCCGTTCATGCTCTGTCTCTCTCTGTCCCAAAAATAAATAAAAACGTTGAAAAAAAAATTAAAAAAAAAAAAAAAGAAAGAAACAAAACCAGAAAACCTATTGGAGGCTTTTATGTGAAAAGTCCGCCTCTCAGATGCCAAGTGATCAAAGTGCCAGAGCTGCGTGTGAGAACAATAATTGTGCACACATACTGATCACCGAGAGCACCAGTTCCTACTCTTGGCCTGCACGCTGACTGTTTTGGCAGGCCGAAATAGGTGTTTTCCTGCGTCCATTGGGTAAGCATATGGATTTTTACTGGTGCATCTTAGCTGCCGGTGCCTGAAAGTTTGGCCTCAATTGTTTATAGAAAGGAAAAGCAATCTGAGCTGTCAGCCTTGATATTACCTAAACCTGCCTAGAATGTGGTAAAATAGTGCAAGATTTGTTTTTTAGGCCTGTTTCATATTTTCCAGGCAATAGATCAAATCAGTTCAGGGTTCATTTTTAGTTCTTTAATAAGCTGACACAGTATGTTGGCAGTAAAATAAGAATGCACTTTTAACATGGAAGGTGCCATATAGTCAAAGTTGCTATTTGTGCTATTTATTTATAACTAGAGAACCCCGGAGATTTGAGTGTAGCACTTTGAGTAGAGAAACTGAGATTCTAGTTCTTTCCATTGTAACGAGCACCGTCCTTCACTTCTCTCTCATCATCTCCATTTGGTCCATTAGCCCAACTCCCGTGTCAATTCCTGCTTTCTCTCCCTATAATTGATAAGTATTGTGCACACCAAACAAGCACAGTGAGAGGAATTAATAGATCACCTTATAGGCCTTTTCTCTCCCGTTCTTCCCTAAATCTTGACTCTGCCATCTGCTTGAAATGCTCCTCGAGACACCCACTGCTTCACTTCCTTTGGCTTCTTACTCCAGAGTATTCCAGACTACCCCAGGAAAGCAGCCCCACCTCGTCGTGCCTGCAACATCAGCCCCCAACCGTGAACACTTCATATCACTGCCTCTTTTTTTCCCCTCTCCTTAGCATTTATTTCCACCTACCACACTTGACAGTTGGCTTATTTCTTTGCCTATTACCTGTCTCTCCCGCTAGAAAAAGTAAGCTCCGTGAGGCCAGGGACTGTTGCCCATATCTCCAGTGTCTGAGACAGCACCTGGCAGGTAGTAGGTGCTCCATAAATATTTGTTAAATGAATGAGTGGAAGTCATCTGCCCCGGGTTTTAGTTTCCTAGTTACATGATGGATGATGTGTTTTCATAGCCTGTTTGAATATGATGCACTGACGTCTCCATATCCCTCGCTCCTGTCCCTGCTGAGAAAGGGTGTGGGATAGGTAAGTATGACATAACACTGTTGTCACCTGGAGCCGTACCCAGCATCGGAGTGGTTAGCGCAGGGCTCTAGTCACCGAGCCAGCCTTCCTGGAGAAGCTATCTCTGGGCTGGATTTCTGTTAAACACTGTGATAGCCAGTCGTCCCTCCTTCTCCTTCCATCTGGATTCTGGGCCTCTTCTCCTTCCCAGGTTTTTTGGATAGTCTGTAGCATGGATTTGAGCTTATTCCTTCTCCACGTAAGAGAGTTCACGTGGGTAAAGAAGCCAGCGGCACTCCACCTACTGGAAGCCAGAATAAAATGATTGTGTGGGCTAGCGACATTTCTATTTGCCATACTTGCAGTCCTGGTGACCATGACATAAATCTGTTGAGCCTTGCCATTGCTTTGCTGGGTTCCAAGAACATCCAGTGCTTGTCTGATGTTAAGTTTTACTGCCCATGAAAGCAAACATCACCTCCGTCATGGCCAGTTAAACAGTATCTTTTACAGTGGACTTCTGCATATCTGAAACCCACCCATCCAAAGCCAAAAGTAATGCCAGTTGGGGGGGGGGGTGGATTTTCTTCTACCATGTTTCTTACAAGGGGAGATCAAGGGTCAACTCAATTCATAAAATTACTGCAGTCCTTTTTCAGCTGGCTGAGAGACTTCATAGATCAAAAAATACAGTGGCTCCGAAATGATTTCTGATATGCACAGTTCTGGTGTTTTTTATTCTCAGCATGTGGTGCAAAGCCTGCCAGAAACCATCTTTGCAGCTATTGACAGGCGGATTAGAAATCATCCATGATGGTTTCCATCGTTTCTCTACAGGCTGGTCATCCATTTAAACTGCTGAACGTGAGCTCCTCTCAAAGCCCGCTTTGTGCGCGCTCTCCCTTAATGTTTTGCTCTTCTCTTTCAGTGTGGTGCTCACCTTGGGCACATTTTTGATGACGGACCTCGTCCAACCGGCAAAAGATACTGCATAAATTCGGCTTCCTTGTCGTTCACGCCTGCAGATAGCGGCCGCGGCGCCGAGGGAGGCCGTGGGGCGGGCAGCCCAGCCCAGGCAGACAACGCGGAGCTGTAGGGGAGTGGGGAGCGATGGAAACAAGTGTACTTAATGCACAGCTTGTTAAAAAAAAAAAAAATACTCAGAATTGTCTTAGATATATTTTTTCAAAAAATAGAAGGGCAGTTTTGTGCTATCGATATTTTTCTTCTTTTGCTTAAACAGAGGCCCTGGCCATCAATGTATTTTGCTATTGACTAGATCCAGAACTGTTTATAACTTCAGCGAACGGAGATAGCTGTGGGAAACATCTTCACAAGCCACTTGAGTACCATTTGGCATTATTTTCTTTGAGCACATAGCTTCTTTTGAGATTCCCTCCCCCACCCTTGCTTACGAGGTGGAAGGCGCTTGGCCTTCTAACGTGAAGATCGAGATCCCCTGTGCAGCAGAGAGGGCGCAGCAGCGGGGGGCCGGGCACCCAGACCTCTAGACGCATGGCCCTGCGGCATTTGTGCAGGCCCACCTGAGATAAGGGCGGACTGGTGCCTTGTGAGACTTCTCAGCTCTGTGGAAAGTTTGAGCTATATGGTCGTTTATTCTCACTAAAGGGGTGTGAAGGTCTAAAGTCTTTCCTTATGTTAAATTGTTGCCAGATCCGAGGGGGTGCGCCGAGTGTTGTGGCAGAGAGTAAACATTACCTCACGGTTAGGCCTTTATTTTATTTTATTTTCCATTGAAAACATTGGAATGTAAGACAACTGTAAAATGCTGAGCCCCATTTTGTCCAAAGTCCATAAAGAGGAACACCTGCCATTGCCTTTTAGAAGTCCGTGCCTCCGCACCTAATGGCAGCTGCAGCTGGAAAGGCATTTTGGTGAATTCCACTGTGTAAAAGAAAATACTGGGGACAATACACTTCATCAGGGCAGCGGAAGGAAGGGAGCAGGGAGGACCAAGGAGGAAGTCCTGGGTATTAAAATACCCAGAGCTGAGCAGAAAAGCTGATGAGATACTGCAAGTAACAGAGCCCAAAGTGGGGGGACCTTGCACATAGAGGTTCACATGACCTCTGGAAGGAGGCTAGGGGTTAAAACGGGAAGAACCAGGAGCTCAAGTCCCACCCTTGACACTTCTCTGCTGTGTGACACGGGACCAGCCGTTTAGCCTCTCCATGCCCACTCTTCATGTGTAAACTGGGACTTAACAATATTTATAAGATAACCGACACTCTCAGGGCAAAGTCACTATATTGCTGTACAGTTAAGATCAGTGTTGTAAAATTAAACTGATCTGGTTCTAATTGCCTCAAAGGCTGAAGCCCAAGCATTTGAAATGGAAAGAAGTGGAGAGAAGGTTGACTTAGCTGATTGGTATGGAAACAGTTGGGCCAAGAGCCAGAAAGTTTTCTTTGTAGCAATATGGCTGGCTTCACTCCGAGAAGCGCTGCTCAGTTGCTGTGTAGCATTTAGCCTGGTGGAGTGGGGGGGCGCTGTGCACAATTAGGTTTCCACAGGTATGAACGGTGGTGCTTTCAGATGACATTGCCGTAGCCAGGTGTGAAGGTACAGCTTATGAGTGGTGTATATTGCGTTTGTAGCCTTGACCGCGAATCCTGAAATGCAGTCCCGAAAAAAATTTCCTTCTGTAAATCTTTGAAGGCTGATGAAAACTGACATCTTTCCTTGTAAGCACCAAGACAAAAATAAGAAAGAGGGACCCTTGACAGTTTTACAATGAGAAACGACGAGTTAAAATGGGAAGTGACAAATCAAAATGGCAGTGGGGTCACGTCCGCGTTCTTCCATGTGTCTACACCACGTCCTGGGGAGGCCCTGATACTCTGGTGACTGTGTCGTCACGTGGGCCACAGCTCCACGTAGCCTGCGCTCTTCCAGATAAGTCACGCTCTTCCTTTCCCAGCTCCTGGCTGATTCGCCTCGGGCCCTGGGATTTTTCTGGAAATGAGGTGTAAGATTCAAGACCACTGAAGCCTCAGCTCCTGGACCATCCTGGCAGCCTGCCCTGAGCTCGCAGAGGGAGCCCCATCCTTTCCCAGAGACTGGAGGATCCCATGGGGGTCGGCTAAAGACGGGGGGCCTCCTGAGACTTCCCTGCCCCAGGGCACACCCACCCTTTGGGTCACTCAGCCCCTCTCCCATCACTCCAGCTGTGCGTGGTAGCCTGCCCCAGGGTCTGCTGGACACAAGCCACCATATCTGGGTAGACAAGGAAGATGAGGAGCTTCTTCCCTTCCCCCCGGAGATTCTGAATTCTCATTGTCCTTTCATTTTTATTATGGGGCCTAACATTGCCCCCTCAACAACTCCTTCTTTTCTAACCCTTTGTCCTTGTTTCAAGGAAAGCCGGTTTTTCTTCTACCACATTTTCCAGCATCAACTTGAAGAAAAATGCAGCATCCACTGGAAAAGAAAAAAAAAAAAAAAAGCGGGGTATATGCATGTGGTTTAATTCCAGATTGCTTTTGAGTTTAAGTGGTATAAAATTTCAGTGTATTTCTGTCTTATGTTAAAGAAATATATTACTAAAACGTCAGTGAGCAGTAATGTCAGCTGTCGAGCACTAGATTTATTTTTGCAGGATATGGAGTGCGATGAACTGAGTCAATATGGCAAGGTGTATGTGATCGGTGAGAGTTGTGCCATTTAACATAGGAAATGCACGGGACTTTCCCTCTCTGCACTCCAGCTCTTGCTCTACCATTAGGAGACGTGGGCTTCTGCTGGTGTGTAAAAAGTACATCCGTCCAGTCGTGCAGAATGGATCTGAAGAAAGCAGCAGCCTATCTTGTATTAGAGAACATTTCTACACGTTTAAACTTTTCACTTCTTAGATGCATTTAAATACCTAATGCAAATGCCATAGCAACTCAAAAGCCTCTCCATGTTCATTGAAATTGAGATGCCCTGCTTCAAACGCAGACTATTATGAAAGGGATTCTCGTTTGTTCCGAAGGTCAGGTATTTTTGTCTTAGATAGCTTTGTAATGATTTTTCTCCAAACGGTTCAAAACTTTTGAAAAACGTTATGAAATTTTCATTAAAAAACCCTTTTCCTATGTTTATTGTATACAGAAATTATGCAATAAAATTTCTTTATAAAAATGTTTTCTTCTCTGACTCCTGAAGTCTCCTCTTATTGTAGCCCGGACACATGGACCATCCATTGGAGTTTGCCAGACCGCCCTGTCGACCTCCTACCGGCTGATACGTCTGTAGTTTGTAGAGAGGGCCTTTTATCTGATGTGGCCTCTGCTCGCAGGGGCTCTCATCACAGGGTCGAGTGCCACTGTCCATACCCCAGGCCCCAGGAAAGGCCTGCAGGGGTCGGAAAGATTGGAGGAAAGGGATACGTTTGCAGAATTACCCAACCTTCACCTCAGCCATCTTTAGCAGCCCGCGTGCTTAAGATACGGACTTTGGGGAGTTCCATCATGGTAACTCCGTGGATAAAAATGTAGGAATGATGCCATGCTGATGCCTTGGCTTCTGTTAAATACTTTGCCGGGAAACTGACACCGTTGTCAAGGATGGGTCTCTGGGGTAGCCCATTAGGAGTTCCCCGCTGCTCACAGATGAAATCACCTTTCAAAGTCATCTGTACAGAAGCGTTTCAGTATAGTCGTATTTGTGGTGGAAATCTTTAAATTTGTTTGGTTTGTTTGGTTGATCTGTTGATTCTGCAGAGGTGGTGAGGTGGTGAAGACCTTGGTTTTCAGCCAATTCCCGGGACCCTAAAATTCACAGGCCGGCAGTTTCGTGGAGCGGACCTGAGAACTGTGCTTCTCCAAAAGTGCTTCCCAGACTGCAGCGCTGGCATGACCCGGGAGCTTGCTACGCAGACAGATATTCAGGCCTTCCCCCAGACTCACCACAACAGCAGTTCTGGAATGGAGCCTCCGCAGTTTGTGTCTTAGCAAAGCCCT
The DNA here is from genome assembly GCF_028749965.1 of Puma concolor. NCBI lineage: Eukaryota > Metazoa > Chordata > Mammalia > Carnivora > Felidae > Puma > Puma concolor. The sequence goes on along the minus strand of NC_141673.1, from coordinate 51,881,243 downwards.
CCGTGTGATGAGGGTGCTTGTTCTAAGTTTGACAACCACTGCCCTGGGACTCTTCGTGAGAAAAAGGCAATCAGTATTCATTTCAAAAGCATTTCTTAATGACTCAAACACGCCTCGTATTACCGTCACTGGTTGTCTTTCTATAGAGAGAGGTCAAATGGTTTTCCCAAAGCGTCATGGCGGTCAGCCGCTCTCGTCCTTCGCCGCCCACTTGTTCGTCTTGTTCTGGAGCCCCAGTGTGTCCTCGTCCACAGCCAACACCTGAACCCCAGTTTGCATTTGCGGGTTGAAGCCGGGCTGCCCAGCGCTTCTCTAGAACTGCAGGGTGTCTGTGGCGGGGCTCGGCCCAGCAATTCCAGGAGCTAGAGAACAGACCTCAGTGCACAAATTGACACATGACCTTTCCCATCCCCTCCATTTCCTTGTCCCTGTACCTTTTATCATCACCAACACGGGTTTTATTTAAAACCATCAAGAGATTTTTTTTTTTTTGTCAGAAAACTGCTGTCATTACCCGTAACTTAATCACGAAATGAATTCTAAGAGATGTTAGCATACAAGAAAGGTTGAATTAAAACTTGCCCTTGGGGAGGGGTGCCTGGGTGGCTCAGTCGGTTAAGTGTCCCAACTATGGCTCAGGTCATGATCTCATGGTTCGTGAGTTCCAGCCCCGTGTCGGGCTCTGTGTTGGCAGCTCAGAGCCTGAAGCCTGCTTCAGAGTGTGTGTCTCCCTCGCTCTCTGCCCCTCCCCTGCTCATGCTCGCTCTCTGTCCTCTCTCTCTCTAAATAAACATTAAAAAAAACCCAAAACACTTGGGGACAGATTTCCAAGCGCCTGTACTGACTTCTAACTAAAGTTTATTATACGCTACGTAACCGATAGTGCACCATTTTGAAGTGGTGCGCATGCCACAGCAGAACGTTCTAGCAAGAACTCTTCCCATGCACTTGCTCCCGGAGGCTAGCCTCGTCCTGGACCAACCTGGAGAAGGATCAGCCAGAAAACGACTGCAGGTTCTGGACCAAGAGCCTGCTGTGCCATCACGCAACCATCACAGGTTAGGGCCACAATGACCTGAGATCTGGGAACCAGATCGGATCCTCCGGCCCACGTGAGACTTTTCCAAATGTTAGGCTGGCTGCAGAACCACACTAACTTGTGGGATTACGGGTGCCGGGGAGCCTCATTCTTATTTCAAGCTTTGCACTCCCCCCCCCCCCCCCCCCACAGTGTCCACCACCGATAGTCTCAGCAAATACACTCCCATGTTCTCATCCCGGCTGGGCAGGAGCCTGACAGATTTGCAGGAATAAGGCAAGTCAGCTAGTAGCAACTGAGTGCTTACTTCAGCACTGTACTGGCAGGATGAGGGTGTAGAAAGCTGTAGCCATAACTAGAAAGCAAAGTGAGGCAGGGTGTCTGTATTAGCACAGGAGATAGTTGGTAAGAGTTAAGCTGTGGTTTCCCGAAGCTCTATCCCCAAGGCCCTCAGCTTCACCATGGGATTTCTTTTTACCTTGATGACGCTGTGTATGAAGTCATCTCCAGAAGTCAGGCACTCGATCCGTTATCTCTGGTAGGAGGTGGGTACTTGTCTGCCCGTTTTACAGATGGTGGAGCTAAAGCTCAGAACAGCTGAGGCACGTTACACAGCTAGCACGTGGCCAGATGGAAGCCCAAGTTTGTTCGAAGGCTTCCCCCTCAGCACTAAAGTGCCTCCAACGTAGGACACTGGCTGTTCGGATCGTGCTCCGTAGAAGGTTTTACACAAGTAGAAAAATGTGGCTATATCACTTCTTATTTCAAATTAATTGCAAGTTGTCCTTCCAAATTATAATCTGCCATGTGAATGCTTTATTTCAGACAGGACTAATTAGTCATCGTACACCTTGATCTTTTTACACTTCAATGATGGAGAGTTTTCTTCCCCGCCCCCCAAGGGCTAACATTGATGTTCCTAGTGATTTCTGACTACCAAACGCGCGCACGCACACACACACACACACACACACACACACACGAAGCCACCTTTGAATCCAAATAGAAAAAAGGAAGAATAGAGATGATGCTAAAGATGCACTTGATGAAAATCTTCCATTTCTGGCATAGCTGAGCCACTTAATGGCTCCTCATCTAGAAAGATGTAGAGCCCTGGGGGGTGGATATGAGGTGTCCTGAGCAACGTCACCCAGTCAGTGAGACTCTGCAGAGACTGAAGAAGGGCGACAGATTCCCGAGGGCTCCAACCACACCCAGAGGAGGCCTGCAAGGCATATGAGGGACCTATCCCAGGAACTGACGGAATAAAGAGGTTTGTTTCTGTTTGATTACAATTTATGACAGATTGGTAACTGCAGAGGCATTCAAATTTGGTGTTTCGTGCCCCCCTTCTCTTTAACACTACAGCTTGTAAGGCCAGTCAGGCATCTGGTGTTTGTTAGATGGCTGCGTTGCATCATCCTTATGATTGCTGGGGAACATCTCCTAGCATTCGAGCGATTGGAGGGAGGACCACGGGGCACAAAATGGCTTCATCCGGTTTACATCTTCATTACTGCGCTTCTCACATACCTGCTTACATCTGGAAAAAATCTCCAGGTAAACCTCTTGGGCTCTTTTTCTAAAGAGTAACTGTAATTATTAGGGTTATACCCAAATTCAGCTTAGAATAGGTATGTGGCTGAACTTCAGCCAAGATCCTGTGCCTGTCTAAAAGAAATTTTCTTTTTTTTTTTTACATCCAATTACATAGGAGGGGCCTTTTCCCCACACATGGCCAGTGGGGTTCCTGGTTCTCTACACCCAAAACTTCTATTTATGCCCTTAGGGAAAAGGCAAAGAGATTTTGGGGGAAAAAAACGTAAAGATCTCCTCAAATCTCTCCCGGAGTTTTTCCTTAGTACCAAGTCCCAGAATTCTAACATGTATTACAGGTCATGTCAGATTTTACAAATGCCAAGTCCTTTCCCTACTAGATGCGATCACAACGTTCACCTTGCCAAGTAAGAACATCAAAACATTTTTCTACTTTTGCCGTGTCCTGCTTATCTCCCTTGGACAGGGTTCGTCCATTCAACACACATTTATTGAGCCCTTGATGGGAGAGGCACAGGGAACCGAAAGCTGAGTAAGACTCAGTACCTGCATTTAGTTGGGGAAACAGACACGCAGCTAATTCCACATTATGCCGGCATGTTGTGTGGGGGTACACAGAAGTGTGAGCGCTGTGTTCACCTCCTCTCAGCTGGGAGAAGGGGGTATAGCAGAGACAGGGGCACAGTCAGGGGAGACTTCATTTGGAGACGAGACGTAGTGTTTTGGGGAGTACGCAGTGTTTCCCAGAGAAGAGAATAAAGAGTCCAGAGACACAAGAGAGAGGGAGGCAGTTAGTTTAGTAAGGGACTTGTATGGGCTGTGACTTTTTCCAAATATACTTCTGGTTACTTTGAAAAGTAGTGGTTTTCCAAAGTCGTCCCATGATGCAATGCTTTTTCATATACCTCCTCTCTCTTGTTAAAAACATTTATCCTCTGTGAGAATATATATATATATATATATATATATATATATATATATATATGAGAACCAAGAGGAGGAGGGGGAGGAGGGAGAGAAAGAGGGGAGGAAGGGGAAAGAGAGGGAGCAGGAGAAGGGGGGGAGAGAAAGAGGGAGGGGAGAAAGGGGAGAAGAAGGGGAAAGAGGAGAGGGTGATTCCTTTTTTTTCCACATTTTAATTTATTTATTTTGAGAGAGATAGAGAGTGTGTGAGCAGGGGAGGGGCAGAGAGAGAGAGGGACAGAGAGAGAATCCCAAGCAGGCTCTGCATTGTCAGCGCAGAGTCCGACGTCGGGGCTTGATCCCACGAACCGTGAGATCATGACCTGAGCCCAAATCAAGAGTCAGATGCTCAACCCACTGAGTCACCCAGGCGCCCTGAGGAGGTAGAGGTTCTTGGAAGGAGGTCTCAGTAATTATTTCTGCTTTCTCTGGGTCCAGCACATCTAAGAAGAAAGCAGCTTCTGCAAAGTCTTTCCTATCTGTCTCCACCTCTACTCTGCTTGCTCTGCTCAAGGGCAGGCCATCCTGAGCTCATCTGGACGATGCCAGTAGTTGCCAACTGGCTTTCTGTCTCTCAGGGTCTCTCCATTTCTTTCAGAGGCCACGAGGCCACCGACGATCTTTTGAAAACATAGAGCTAATCATTCAGCGGCATCCACCCTGGGATGTGGTCCAAGCACCAGGTAGCAGGGCCTACAGAGAGGCCCTTCACGATCCAGCTACAGCCCGCCCCTTCCAGCCTCACATCCGCTTCCTCACCCTACCCCCAGCCGTTCAGATTTCTGCCACATTTTCAGGGCACGTACTTTCTGCCTAAAATGGCCTTCCTGCCTTTTCTGAGTGGTAGACTTGAGTCATCCTTTAAATCCAGGCATAGAATTGCTTTCCTAAAGTACATTGCCAATTTCCTTTCTTCCCCTAGCACAAACGGACCTCCACTATCACTATCTATGCCTTGGCTATAGATTTGGAGTTCCTCTTGAGGACAGACGCTTGGAATAATTATCTTAGTAGATGGAACAAAGCTAGAATCAGGCCTAAACAAAAGAGATGGTGATATTCATTTCCACTCCTCTCCCATGTTCTCTGTCTTGCTCCATCATTTCTTCTAACATCCACCTAGATCTGTCATCCGGGCAATGCCCATGTCCCCAAGCCTCTTTCCCCTTCATGATCCTTCTAGAACCTTCACCTGATAGGTAACAACTACGGCCCACTTTCCCCCAGCACTTACTAAAGGCTAGAGTATTTATATTTTTTATTTTTTTTATTTTAGAGAGAGAGATCATGAGTTGGGAAGAGGGCAGAAGGAGGGAGAGAGAGACAAAGAGAGAGAGAGAGAATCTTAAGCAGGCTCCATACTCAGCATGGAGCCCAATGCAGGGTTCAATCCCACGACCCTGGAATCTTGACCCAATCTGAAACCAAGAGTTGGACGTTCAACCAACTGAGCCACCCAGGGGCCTCTCAGAGGCTAGGCTCTTTATTTTTTATTTTTTTAACGTTTATTTATTTTTGAGACAGAGAGAGACAGAGCACGAACGGGGGAGGGTCAGAGAGAGGGAGACACAGAATCTGAAACAGGCTCCAGGCTCTGAGCAGTCAGCACAGAGCCCGACGCGGGGCTCGAACTCACGGACCGCGAGATCATGACCTGGGCCTAAGTCGGCCACTTAACCGACTGAGCCACCCAGGCGCCCCGAGGCTAGACTCTTAAAATTCATTATCTCATTCGATCTGGGTGAGAGAGAAGTCACAGACTGGAGGCTGAGGGTGTGTTTTCTTCACCTACACCTTTTCAAAAAGCCTATGAGCCAATATTTAAAAATTAGGAGACCTTACATAATAATCCACTTCCAGATTCTTTTGACAGAGGTGGAACCCAGTGGTTCTGGGTCGCTACCAGACTGTGCTGAGCGGTACCTCGTACTTGAGGTGATGACATTCCTGGACTGCTTCAAGCCTCACTGCTTCCTATGGGCTCCCAATTATCTTCCTACCTGTGCTGCTTTATTGTTTCTTACAAAAGACAAATCTTTTTGTATCCTTGTCGTTACCAAAATGGGAACATAAAATACAGACTCTGGAAGCCATGTGACTCTTTTTTAACCTACTTGTTTCTTGTAGGCATTTGGTTTGTGACCCCGAAGTAGGTAATATTGTTATCTTTATTTTACAGAGGAGAGAACCAGGGCACAGGCAGGTTAAATAACTTCACCATGATAATGTATCTAGAAAATATCATGGCAAAGACAGGGCCATTTGACTTCAAAGCTCTTGCTCTTACATGGGGAGACTTTTTGGTTCTGTAGCTCCAGAAATATAAAATTCTTACGCATGTACATCTAGTATCAACACTTACTTTTGTTTTATGTACATCCATCACAGTAGCGAGCTAGTGTCCACGTTCTAAACTATACATGAAGATGGGTCATTTTAAAAGATGGGATAAAAATATAAAACATACATTTAAAACGCATTTAAATGTTAGCTTAATGGTACCCAAGCTTTTTTTTTTTTTTTGCTTTTACTAGAATATTAAGATTTTAAGTAAAATTTTTAGTGAAACAGGTGTGATTGGAATCCATCATTAATTTTCTAAACTTTAGGTTTAACAGTTTGGTGAAGCAGTGTTTCAGGTCTGGATCTAAATTCAGTTTCTTTTAAATACTTGCTTAAGTGAATGACATCCCTGAAAACTACATTCCACAATGACATCCCTATGGAAAGGTGCACTCTAGGCTCACTTATGGATCGTGACACTCATTTTTTAAATCCCAACTGCTGGTATACAAAGGTGTCTGTGAAATCTTGGTTAGTAGATCTTCATATTCCCAGATGTCAATAAAGTATTATTGAAAATTATTCAGATATTTAGAAAAATATTTAGCAAATGGGAAAAATCCATTGAACTGGGTCGTATTTAGCTTTTAAAATCTGAATCCTCGGATTTTTTTTAAAAAACATTTGATTTTAAACTATTCTTTAAGGTAAGACACCTACCTTTTTGGCAATAAACATCACACAAAGTGGGGCACCTGGGTGGCTCAGTCTGTTAAGTGTCTGACTTTGGCTCAGATCATGATCTCACGGTTTGTGAGTTCGAGCCCTGTGTTGGGCTCCGTGCTGACAGCTCGGAGCCTGAAGCCTACTTTGGATTCTGTGTCTCCCTCTCTCTGTGTCCCTCCCCACTCACACTCTGTCTCCCTCTCCTTCAAAAATAAATAAACATTAAAAAAAAAAAATAAACATCACACAAAAAGGGTACCAGTTCCAAATACCCATTTTCAAAATGCTCCCTCCAAGACCTGAATTTCTTTTAAAAGGCACTTACTCATTGTTGAGATGTCACTCTTACCTTGAAGGAATGGATTGAGTATATTTCTTCTAGATAATAGTTAGATTACATACTACTAACCAACACTTGTCCTCACAGAAATTGTTGGAAAATTTGGAACTTAAAAGTAAACCTCATCTTTAAGATTGATAACATTTTCATGACGTCACTAGTAAGTATAAAATATTGTCGTAGCTATTAGCTATCTCCTTGCAAGGTATTATAAAGATTGACCATATTTCCATGTCTTATTTTTATAAAATTAACCACACCAATGACATGCTGTAGCACTTGTGGCTTCAGTCCCTTAGTGAGAGGGCTTGTCCATGCATAAAATAGTGCAGGGGATGACTTTCATGTGCAGAGATCTTTCTGTAACCTTCTCGTGGAATCCATTCTTTCTCTAATAGTCTAGTCAAAGCAGCCACGTCATTGGTGGTTTGCCATGGAACACGTTTATTGAACATGTTATTTCCACCTTCCCTTTATGGGCTCGCACACATACACACGAGTAGTTCTTCATCTAGCAAATACCATAAGCTGAGACGTGATAGAAACATACTTTTTTATGTATATGTTTAACATAATTTAAAAAATATTCATCTTTGAGAGAGAGAGAGAGAATGCGCGTGTGTGCGAGCATGTGCACACACGCGCACGTGAATGGGGTGGGGGCAGAGAGAGAGAGAGAGGCAGAGAACCCAAAGCAGGTCCCTTACTGTCAGCGCAAAGCCCCATTCGCGGCTCAAATTCATGAACCACAAGATCACGACCTGAGCCAAAGTCAGATGCTCAACTGAACCACCCAGGTGACCCTAGAAACATCTATACTTAAATGTGGCTTTGAAGAGAATCTCCACACAGTGGAATTTGTTCTATCACTAGTTTCTTTCACATCTTCAGCATACTTTCTGTGTGTCTTCCAATGACATTTACTTTCTGTAAACACGTTTTAGTTTGTTACTATCTTCTTTTCATGTTACTTTAGATACGTTCATCAGGGCGGAAAAAACAATTGGTATGTGGTCTTTCGTAGTTTACTAAACATGAATCACTATGCTTATTGAAAGTTGATAAAGCAGTGTGTTGAGCATTATGCGATGCTAAACCTCACTGAAAAAAAATCGTAAAGTTGGTTCCCATGTCCTGAGCACTTGGTAACTAAATGCTGGGCTCGCTGTGATGGTCACCTTATCAGTTGCTAATAATACAAGGTACAAGATACACTCGGAGCAGGTGGTTTGTTAACAGCATGGGGACACATTGATATTTCATATACTCATCCTAATCACTTCACATTTTTGGCTGACTCTACGACGGATCTGATCATCGCTTCGTCCTCTTGAGCGGCTGACACTCTAATCAGAAGTGGCATCCATGTTATTTACTTGCGGCTTGTTTAGACTTACATTTTTATTAGCTTCAGTCCGCACTTCAGTCGTGAAAATCATCTTTTACTCACTTGTCAGTACTCTGAGGGCTCATTTCCCCAACTACAGATATCCATAAATCTTGAGCAGGCGCACGTCAGGTGCCTCTAGTCGACACTGGAGGTGAAGACCTCCTGCGTTCCCCCCTGACACTGTGTGTGACATGTGACCACTGGACCCGTGGGTCCAGTGAGGGCACCAGTGACAATCTGTACATTAGACACAGGTAATTCTTTGCATGATAGTGTGAGACCATAAAAATAACCATGCAAGCTGAGACGATGCAAAGTGGCCTTCATAATCACCTGGGAAAATTCCAGCTGTTCTGTGATCCTTAAAAATTTTGGTTGAGACATTGAAAGCTCTCTTACAGTCTCTCTTACAGTCCCAATCATAAATGTATCGGGCGATGAAAAAAAAAAGTGTAAAACAAACACTTATTTAGTATGCTATAATTTAAAACACTACAAATATTGAGAGTGAGAGTGTTTTATTTCCCTGTAAAAAAGTAGTTTGGCCAGCACTTGCCTTCTCATTGTTTAAGACTCAGAGAGCACCACTGTCTCATAGGACAGTGGTGACACATGTCCTATGCCACGGGTCCACAGTCAGCTGGAGGGCTGGCTGGGGGCTGGCCACCGCTGAGACAACAGGGTTCTCCTCTATATCCCCACACATCCCTCCGACTAGCTGGCCTGTGCATGTTCTCATCAGGGATTAGGAGATAAAGTGGGAGTGTGCAAATGCTATTCACACCTCTGGTTGTCTTACTTGTTACTGTCCCTCTGGCATAAGCGGGTTACATGACCACATCTGGAACGAGTGTAGGCAAGCCCTACCAAAGGGATGGACATCAAAAGATATGAAAATTTAGAGCCATTAAGGGAATCAGTCAAATCAGCAGGGAACACTGTAAGTCCTGGCCATCCTATTTCCCGGCCACCATCTTAAGAAAGTTCCTTAAATACCTCTGAACCTCAATTACTTTGTTGTGACTTAGCTTTTGATATATTTCTCAAAACATTTGTTAAACTAAAGAAATATATGTGCGGATTTAAAAAGCACAACAGTGCTAAAAGACATAATGAAAAAGAGATCTTGGCCCTTCTTCCCCTTCTATCATATTCCCTAGGCATGGTCACTTTAATCCTTCTTACTGTCTCTGTGGACATCTTATTCATGCTCTGAAATGATATTACAGGTTGCCATCTATTAATTCATTAATTTTAGACATCATTTATTGGCTTATTATTTTAACTCTTACATCCCTCTTTTCTCTCCCCTCATCCATCCAACAAAGTTCTATCACAATTTTTGGTTACATCCACATGTAGGGTCTCCATTATTATAACAATGAAAATAATTGTTTACTGTTGAGCCAAGTTAGGATAGTATTACCACATTTTTCTTCTGTACAACTTCTGATTTTCCTTGGATTTAATCACTGTCTTATGTTCTCACTTGTTCATTTATTCATTTATCTCATTGATTCTCTACTGAAGCCTTTCTACATCTTCCAACAGCTTCGTAAAATAACTTTAAAACAATTTTTCACTTTCTCAAACACATCAGATAATATATTAGTTACACCTTTTTCTTAGAAATATCCATAATGAAGTCTAGTACGCTTACGTGTGCCTACTCACACCTCTGAAATTCCCTGTTCCAGTTTGGATCACTTGCTCTCTAGACCTTCTGCACTCCTGTTGCCCTAGATCCTAACTGGGTCATCATTCTGAGGGTCCCCATCACGTTTTTCCTGTGCTGGTTCCTTTGGTACTGGATCCCTTCATTTACATTCTCATTTCATTCAGGCAGATCTTTGGTTTCCTATGAAAAGGCATGCCCAGTGTTAAACTTTTGAGACTTGGTGTGTTTGAAAACAACTCTATTCTGCTCACACCTTATTAATATTTTGGCAGTCTAGAACTCCAAGGTGAAAGTCATTTTCCCTTCAAATTTGGAAGCACTGTTCTATTGACTTCTATTTTCTAGAGTTGCTGTTATGTTATCCAGTGGAGATTCTAATCCTTTGATTATGAGCTCTTTCTCTGCCCCTAGAGTTTGGAAAAGTTGCGATGCCACTGGGAGGGCCTTTTGCCACTTATTCTGATGGGCACTGGGCGAGTATTTCCTATGTGATTGCCATATGTGTTCCTTCTGCTGTGAAAAATGCTTATCCGTGATGTTTGGCCATTTTCTCCCCAATTGTTTATGGCTATCTTTAAAAAAAATTATTTATAGGCATTCTTTCTCCATTTAGGGTATTAAATCCTTTCTTTTATATGTGTGGCAATCATTTTCCTAGTTTGTTGCTTATCTTTTCACTTTCTTTATGGTGACTTTTATACTTTTTCTCTGGTGACCAGTTATTCTTAATTTTAAGGTAGTAAATTTATCAATCTTTTCTTCCATGGTTACCACTTCCCCCCCTTTTTTACTATATTGGCAAGAATGCCCAATGCAAAGTTGAACATTACAGTGTTAGCAAAAATCTTTGTGTTGGTCCTGATTTTAAGGGAAATGATTCTTACTTTCACCTCTAAAAATACTATTGTTGGTTTGGGAGATGATCAACTTACAGATATTCCCCTCTGTTTGGTGACAATTTTTTATCATGAATTGGTGTTGGCTTTTATTCAATGCTTTTTCTGCATCTGTTAAAATTATAGTATCATTTGAAGGTTTTAAAATGTTATTTAGGCAACTTACGTGTATAGGTTTTCTACTGTTAAACCAGTGTTTTGTTTCTAAGATAAATTCAACTTGTAGAATCGGTTCCTTAGTCTTTTGGGTGAGATTTTGCCATCTGGGCTCGTGAGTTAGAGTCCCTCATAGTTTTTCCTTTTCATTCATTCTGTCCTTACCTCGTTCTCCCCTTACAGTATATAGATTTTATACAGTTAGCTAGGGTATTCTACCTTCTTTACAATTCTCCAGAAGAGTTTGCATTAGATTGGAATGATTTGTTCTTTGGTAGTTGGTAGAGTTCACCTGTAATAACATTTGGGCCTAATGCTTTCTTTGTGGGATTATTTTAACTACTGATTTTATTTCTTCAGTGGTTATAACACTCTTCAGACTTTCTACTTCTTGATTTCATTTTTATTAGGCTTAATTTTTCTAAGAATTTGTTTACTGTGACTTTGTTTTAAGATTTATAGACATCAAGTTCACACTAGTCACTAACTGTTTTTAATATTTGCCACGCCTACATTTATGGGCCCCTTTTCATTTTTATTATGTTTTAATTGTGACATGTTTTTTTCTTGACTAAGATAACCAAAGATTTGTCTATTTTATTTTAGTTTTTGAAACAACCAGTTTTGGTTTTGGCGAGCCTCTGTATTGTATCTTTGCTTCTTATTTAGTACATTCCTGCCCTTATTTTGTATTTTCCCTTTCATCTACTTTATTTGGGTTCTTTTTTCTAACTTCTTAAATTGGATGCTTAACTTACTAATTTCTTACTTCTTTTCTACTCTAAGAATTTAATATTAAAATAGTATTTTTTTGCATCCTACGAAATTTTGTTTCTACATGTTCATTATCATTCACTTCAATTTTAAAAAAATTCCATTATGATTGCCTCTTTGAGTTATGAATTATTTAGGAGTGTGATTTCTCATATATATTTTTATTACTGATTTTTATTTTAATTTCACTGTGGTCAGAAAACAAAGCCTGCATGATAATTATTCTTTAAGATTTGCTGGGGTGTATTTTACAGCCTATGATGTGACCAATCTTTATAAATATCCTGTGTACTTAAGAAAAAGATGTCTATTCTAATTACTAATTCTGTTATGTGACAGTTATTAATTGCATCATTCAATTCTTCTCTATCTTCACTAATTTTTTTTTCTGCTTGACCTGCAATAACTGGCAGAAATAGTTTGAAATCTCCCAGTATAATTGCAGATTTTCAGGATCTCTCTGTAGTTCTATCTTCTTGAATTTTGTAGATTTTGAGGCTAGTTTTTGGTGATACAAGTTTAGTATAATTATTTCTTCCAGGTAAATTAAATATTATCAATATGTAATGATCCCCTTTATCCCAAATAATGGTTTTGGTTAGTATCTATTTTGATTCGTAAAAAAGAAGATAACAATTCCAGATTTTATGGCTCAGCATATATATTTTTGAATGTACCTTTTATATTCAGCCTTGCCGTAACCTTATATTTTAGTGGGTCTCTTTTAAACATTATATAGTGGAATCTTTTTAATCCAACCTCACAATCTCTTTTAACTGGTGAGCTCATATATTAGAGTACTTGAATGTGTTGTTTTCTCTTTTTTAGATGTCCTAATTCTTATTCGCTTGTAGGTGGCCTCTCTCCTCTCCATGAGTGCTTTTAAATTGCCTTTTTCCTTATAATTCTTCAACTGCACTGCATCGTTTTTTTTCAAATCCTGTTTAGTATACACGATTTTTCTTACATGTGTGGATTTGTCTCCATCCATTCATGTTCATCTCTCTTATCTTCACATGAGGCCATGGGGTTGATTGGTCTATCAACCCCAACTCAAGTATTGACACTTTTGCTTTTCCTACCCCAGGGCAAGCAACTCAGGAATTTACTTACTGGAGTTTATTTGGTACTGTGGTTCTGTACTCAAGTTTCAGCTACCTCTTCTTTTTCCTCCTCAGAAGAAGGTGAGGGAAGGAAACTGAAGATTTCTCTTACTTTTTTAGTAATCCCAAAATGTATTAAAATACTTGTTGTAGTTTATCCAGGCTCTGATTGCATTTTGTCAGGAGGGAAATTTTTATTGTATCAAATCTGCCACACTGCTAGAAGCAAAAGTCTCCTCCTATTGGGCTTCTTAACCAATTCCCCTGTTGCCCCATTCCCATCTCTGAATAAGAATACCATCATTTAAGGGGCGCCTGGGTGGCGCAGTCGGTTAAGCGTCCGACTTCAGCCAGGTCACAATCTCGCGGTCCGGGAGTTCGAGCCCCGCGTCGGGCTCTGGGCTGATGGCTCGGAGCCTGGAGCCTGTTTCCGATTCTGTGTCTCCCTCTCTCTCTGCCCCTCCCCCGTTCATGCTCTGTCTCTCTCTGTCCCCCCAAAAATAAATAAACGTTGAAAAAAAATTTTTTTAAAAAGAATACCATCATTTGGAGTACCTAGAGCTTCCAGTTCTTGTGTCTTTTCTTTCAGGACAACGTTTGTCAATATCTCCTCTGAGAATCCTTAGATTTGACTTTCCTCCACTCTGCTATGGCATTTAACCTTTCTCCATCTACTTTCAGTTTTTATATAATGTAGTTTGTGTTTGCATACGTTTTCTAGTTTTATCAAATATGGAATCTGTTTTTCCATTTCTTGTTCTTCTTTTTCTCCTAGGGTAATTTTTGAGAGGAGAAAGAGAAGGAAATAGTGCCATGTTCAAAAATAGTGCTTTAACTTAAAAGTCCCTCAAAATTGATTGCTCACCCAGCTTAAAAGAATTACTGTAGCCTCCATATAGCTCATATTCCCAAAGAGTACCTTCTTCAACTTTGAGGTCCTTTTCAGTGAGAGGTGGATAGCTGGTCAAGTAAGAGGACATGCTTTGGATTTCATTGATGAGATTTTTGAACTTCTGAATGGTGACCAACACTGGACACATCTAAGTGACCCATTGAGACAGAGCCATCAAGAGAGAAGTGAGAGCAAACATCTTTTCTTCGTGGAGATTTTCTGTCATTACGGTCTTCTGGGTCTTTGGTTTTCTTATCTCTAAACAGACCTGTGAGTAAAGACTTTCATATTTTCATATTTCATATAAATATTGATGCCTTCCATAAGTTCCCACCTTTTTCTCCAGGATTGTGTGCCAGTTATTCTTACATCATCCTTGTACTTGACTGTGCCTTTTCATGTCAGTTCTCTCCCTTAGGCACAAAAGATTGGACCTTTAGTATTGTTTTATTTGGATATTTCTAAGTGCTGTGAATATCACAAATTATTTAAGAGATATTTTGAAGACTTAAAAGAAAAAAATCTTAACTTCCTTTGAACATGAAGTCCATCATTAAAAAATTAAATTTTAGGGGCGCCTGGGTGGCGCAGTCGGTTAAGCGTCCGACTTCAGCCAGGTCACGATCTCGCGGTCCGTGAGTTCGAGCCCCGCGTCGGGCTCTGGGCTGATGGCTCAGAGCCTGGAGCCTGTTTCCGATTCTGTGTATCCCTCTCTCTCTCTGCCCCTCCCCCGTTCATGCTCTGTCTCTCTCTGTCCCAAAAATAAATAAACGTTGAAAAAAAAAATTAAAAAAAAAAAAATTAAATTTTAGGAGTACTCCTGCTTTCAGCTCCTTGCGTCTCCAGCCTAAGAAATGAGAAACTATACAAGCATCAGTATTTTTATACAAACATGGGAAACTTGAGCTCCCCACTAATAAAAGTATTTTCACGGATTTGATTTAATTTGAGTTCTTACAATTCTGAGGGAAAATTGCCAGCTTTGTTCAAGGTGGGATAGGGAGGGTTTTATGGTGAAATATTTCAAACTGGTGGTAGAAAAAACCCACCGATTTCAAAACAACAAAAACGTCAGCCATAAAGATGTACAACATTTTTCAGGAAGCCTTGTCCAACCTGAGCAAATGTTTTTATACCAAATAACAATCCTTTCATAATCACTGTTATTGAGAGACATCCCAAGGTTGCCAGATGGAAATATGTTAAATATGTTCTGAAATCCAATCCAACAGAATCCCAACATTCAAGCTCATTCATAGGAAGTCATTCAAAGGCAATGCAATTTTCATAAAATATGTCCGTCTAGGTAATCATGAATGCTGAATATTGTCAGGGTTTCTCAGGAATTTTCAGTCTTGTGGAAAACTTTTCCAACTGGACTTTTAACCACCAAGAAGAAATAACAATAATAACTCGAAATTTAAAATAAACCGTGCTGGAAAAATACTATAACCCCCACCCCAAAAAGGCAGCAGTAGGAATTTAGTGCTGTTTGTAATATGACACAGGGATTTGAAAGCGAACATAAATACCAGGCCTGGGACTGACTGCTGGGGTATGGCAGACAAGCATGGTGTGTGAAGGATGGCTTTCCAGAAATGACCCACCCGGGCCATCCCCACATTCTCCCAGTAATCTGCAGATGTGTGAATGGCCAGAATGTGTAAATGGCTCAGTACTGGGCTCATCACTGCATGTGCTGCTGATTATGATCCCGACTTAGTACAAGCTCTGGGTATCTACCTCCTTGAGACTGTAAGAAGAAAAGCAATGGGCCAGGAGAAGGCCATACCTACGGGCCAGCACAGGCTCTGTCTGCAGACCTCCCTGGCTTGGAGATCCCTGAAAGAGTGGACAGAAAAAGAGCATTGGATCTAGGGCCTAATGGTTTCATGCAACGGTCGCCTTTTTTACATTTTGCTTCCATACAAAGTCTCCTATAACAGAGCAGGGACTATATACCCCAACATAGTTTTGTGGGGTTTTTTTTTGCCAAGTTGAATCTGTCAAAAAATGACTCAGTGTTGAGGAGAGTGGGGTTTTCTGGCTTTTCCTCATGCATCTGAGTTTTTTTATTCTGATATGTTAATCCTTCAAGTCATTTGATCTGCCCCAGGCAATATAAACAACATTTACAGCAAGTCTTGCACTCTATCCGTCATGTGCAAACGGCCACATGAAAGTGAGAGATTCAAATGGGGTCATTCAGACTTTCTTGCTCAAAGACAATTAGACAGTGTCAGCTTCGCGCTTTGGCGTCACCAGTGCTCCAGGAGCCAGAATGGCTCAGATGGGGGAGGGATGGCTAGTTTGTTTCAACTTTCTCCACATGGCAACAGGGAGCAGATTTGGGGTCATGCCTGAGCTCAATGGGGGTGACAGTAATGGGAAAGCCCCTGGCATTGTATATTAACACAGAAATTTTAGCCGAGGGGAGACGGGGAGATTTTGGGCCAAAAATTCACTCTCCCTTGGTGCAGTAGATTGTACCTGGTGTGAATTTGTCCTTCAAATGCCTTTGCTCAACAAATGTTTCTATTCGCTTTGCGCAAGGTCATTTCTACTCTGTGTGCATATATGTATGTCTTAATCATCATGGTCAATTTGGACCATCAGCTTGCACTGGTCACCGAAAAAGACCTTCAATTTGTGGAAAGTTGGAGAGGGCCCCATCGAATACACCCAGCAGTGGACCGTGCACCAGAGGGTGTGGGAAGGTTTGTAGTGAAGGTGGCATCACATTGCAAAGTGAACCAGAGTAGAACTCTGGAAGAAGAGAAGTTGTTTATAATTTCTCACCAAAACCCGACACCACAAAAGAAGCCAAGCTATACGGTCCTTTCTTTGGGAAGTATCTTACAATAGATGTTGGGACTTTCCGGTGGGGGTGCTGTCGTTGGAAGTGTAAATTACTATAGTCCTTTGGGGAACCTGCTTGGCAGTATCTATAACAGCTGAACACGTACATATCCTATGGCCCACCCGTTGCCCTCTTATGTACACCTTCAGCAGAAATGTTCACCAAAAGACATACACTAGAATGTTCCAAGCAGCAAGAGTGCAATGAGTAAGTAAACTGAGGCATGTTCACCCACTGAAATACGAGACAGCGCTGAGGATGAACAAACTACATCGGTACCCAGAAACACGGATGGACCTCACAAACACAATAATCAGAGGAAGAAGCCAGCCACCAAAGAGTTCAAATTACATATTCCACTTATAGAAAGTTCAAACATGGGCCAAGGACTCTTTGAGCTAGAAATCAGACAAGAGTTTCCCTTTGCCAGGGGCTGTGGCGGTGATTAGTCGGTGGGTGGGAGGTGTCATGGGGGAGCTTGTGTAGGTTCTCCTAGTGTTCTATTTCCTCATTACATGCTGGATGCATGAGTGTGCATGCTCTGAACATTCTTTGAACCGTTAACTTTTCTCTGTGTATGTTACACTTCAATAAAGATCTTACTCTCAGACATAGATGTTTCCCCCTATGAATTCCAGAGAAATTCATTTTCTCCAATTACCAAATCCAGTTCAGAAATCAGCAATTTCTTTTCTGGTTCCATGAATTCCAACCCATTCTCCCATCATCCCCACCCCAGAATCTACGCTATACATCTTGAATTTTTTCAATAAATGCACACATACAAGCACACACGTATGCATGTGTGTATGCACACGCATGTTCCCTCTTGCATTCTCTTCCAAATGTGAGTTTAACTTTAGCTAATATCCATTTCTGTATGGAAGGTACTCTGTTGGGAACTTAATATGCATTAATTCATTTAATCCTGAATGTCCTCTTATAAGGCAGCTATAATTGTCTCCATATGAAGACATAAGACATATATAGACATAACTATCTATATACATAATTGTTACAGGTGAAGAGACTGAGGTCCAGAGAGATTAAGTAACTTGTCCCAAATCACAGAGCCAACCAGGTTTTATTGACTCCAGAGCCTTTGTTCTTTCCCCATTACTAAAGCTTCCTTCTCCTTAAGCAAGAATAGAACTCGAGAACTATAGCATGTTAAATGCAGATATTATACAGTCCATCCACTTCTGTTTACAGATGAGAAAACAGACAGACAATGACGGGCCCAAGGCCCCATGATGGTGGCCAACATTTCACGTATTAACTATTCACTGTCATAAATATGTAAGTAAAAATAGACAAGCAAGAACAAAGTTTCAATAACTGCAAAAGAATAAATTGGGCATGGTGTGTTTGTACTATTAATTACAGTTTTACAACCTAACATAAATTTCCTTTGTTTTGCCTTGAGGATGAAACACAACCGGCATCTTTCTCACCCCCAGGTGAAATGGTCCTGCTTTGGGTCTTTAGACGTTCCCCACATATCACAAATAGCACACTGACCTCTTGGAATCTGGCCCTGAGTGCTTATACAACCCAACACCCCAAACTGAGCTCTTTCTCACGCCTTGCAATGTTGAGGACCTGGAGAACCGATTCTCCATATTAGTTTGCCCTTAGCTGTGGACAAAGGGTGATAGCCCAAATGCCATGAAGGTCTGCTGTTCCTTGTACTTCTGAGATTGAGGCAGGCACTGTGTCTGAGTGCAGGAAGAATTGGGGCAGCAGAAGCCCCCAGTTAGAGAAAAGCACATTTTTTTATGGATGTGTCAAATCCTTCTGTTCTTTCACTGCGCAGATGCAACAGATTTTGCATTTAAAAAAAAAAATCAGGGGCGCCTGGGTGGCTCAGTCGGTTAAGTGTCCGACTTCGGCTCAGGTCACGATCTCGGGGTCCGTGAGTTCGAGCCCCACGTCGGGCTCTGTGCTGACTGCTCAGAGCCTGGAGCCTGTTTCACATTCTGTGTCTCCCTCTCTCTCTGACCCTCCCCTGTTCATGCTCTGTCTCTCTCTGTCTCAAAAATAAATAAACGTTAAAAAAATTTTTTTTTTTTTTTAAAATCACTGTTGTAGGGGCGCCTGGGTGGCTCAGTCAGTTAAGGGATGGACTCTTGGTTTCCGCTTAGGTAGTGATCTCACGGTTCGTGACTTCAGGCCCCGAGTCAGGCTCTGTGCTAATGGCATAGAGCCTGCTTGGGATTCTCTCTCTCCCCTCTCTCTGCGCCTCTCCCTCCCTTCCTCTCTCAAAATAAACTTTTAAAAATTAAAAAAAAAAAAGCAAAAAGTCATTGTTATAGTCCCAAGAGTACATTTAATTGCTTCATTTTGTGTTCTAAAAATGTTCCAGAGGTACTCATGAATTATTGTGTATTCACAAGAGTTGTACATGGTGGCTAAGAAATATTTTGTGACATTAAACAACTCATATTACTATTGAATTTGTGCACACACACACATCTAGACTTGAAATGCATTTAACAAAGTACCGATTCTTTACAATGACAGGTAATGCACATTGGATTATCTAGAACTGGAAACAGTTTGATTTTATAGAAAAATGTCGAATAAGACTTAATGAAGGTTTTCAAAAAGTTAAATAAATATTTAGCTTTATTTAAGTAAGTATGATTTAATATTTTTGTATTTATTAATTATAATTTGTGAATTATATAATTATGTAATTGTATAAATGTATATAATTATAAAATTTTAATTTTAAGAGCTAATTTTTGATATTTTAGGTGGGAAATAACTTCTGAATTCCTAAATGAAAATAATTTTAATTATTTTATTTTTCACTTTTAGCCTAGTTTACATTTTAATAAGATATGTGCAAATGTTATGCACATTGAATATAATTTTCTTTGTATTTTAATCCTTCATATCATTATTGTCAGTTGAACATAAATTTAACTTAAGTGAAGGAAAAGACTATTTTATAGAATGAATATATAAGTCATGAATCATGTATGTTTTTATTTTATTACTCATCTGGACGTCACTGGACATCACTGACCACCAACAGAATGCCCCGACCAGAGCAATAATAAAGCAATTTAGTCTTTTGCTATTTTACTGATTTTCATTCATATAAAAACCATATACTTACATCTATTATTTAATTTTATTGTTATGAAAAAATATTTGTCCAATAGAATACATTTGTTAGATAGGAAAAAAATGTCTATTTAGGAGTCTGTGAGCTTGACTTAAGAGTTTAAAATCTTTATACATAACATAGAAGTGCCTGTATTTACACTCTTGCTTTGGGCCCTGCACAAGTTAAAGGCAGTTCTGAGCACAGTTTTCTCTCACTTACACACCATGTAAGTCTGTGAGGAGCTTTGGCTGATCTCAGGGGCCTCCTTTCTTGCCACTGTGGCTTTGACTGGCTGTCCAGCAGCATTAATCAAGGATGGTTCCATTTTCCTTGGCTTGTAAGTCCATGCTCGTGTTTCTCTCTCTCTCTCTAAATCACAGGTCTCTAATTTGTAAGAGACTTCTTTCGTAGCAATGAGGAAGACTTCACAATGCCTTTCATCACATCTTTCTTCTTTTAAATCGGCAATGTGAAAAAAAATGCCCCTCTTCTGCCCCTCTTCCTCCATTTTTGTAAGAGAAAACTTCCCTTGGTAACCTATTACCATGTCATTCACTTTTCTCTACAACCCCTTCCTTCTTCATCAATATCTATTTTGCCCAAACCTACGGTGTCGAACATTTTTCCAATCTGATTTTTCTATCGGAATTCTTTAAATAGATCAACCCCTTTTATCCTCCAACACTTTAAAACTTATTTGTGCAAAAGAGGATTGGGAGGCTTTAAAGCGTAGTTGGACCCGTGGTTTCCTTACGGCCAACAAAGAATGTTATTTCAGTTAACAGCATTTTAAGGCCAGTAATGATGGAAGTTCTCCCTCTCATATAAATACCATAGGGATAAATAAAGAATCTGGAAGCACTACCATTGCTATGTCTACTGGATTTTTAGATAAGAGTCTTATCTCAGTATTTTGTCCTTCATTAATTTTCTATCCGCTTGGCTTGTTGGGCAAGTGGAGAGGAAGTGGGTTTCCTACATCATGCTCAGATAAGCTACTCCTCATTTTTTGCTGTCTTCTTGACCCCACATTTCTACAAATTACTCTGTGTTGGGTGAGATGGTTGCCAAGAGAGGCAGTCTAGACTTTAAGACTAAGATTTTTCTGGACTCCATAAATTTAATAGTTTCTTTCTTGAAACTGCCCTGTTTCTCCTTAATATGGCTTTACAAAAATAAACCACAAGTGACACTTTTTTCCACCGTGGTTTCCTCGGGCATCGCGACCATCCTACTTGGGATATTATGGTTTACAACGGTTCCAGATCCATGTTGGGTGATAGTGGCAGGTATCAGAAAGTCTCATGGCTGTAACCCCATTTACGTAAATTCATAAAATTTATTTGACAGCTTGTACGTCTTAGAAATTGTCAGGGCCAAATACCAAAGCCCTAGCATGTTCTTATTTATATATTCAATGGAACACTCTAGAATCTCAAAAGCACCAGGTACTTTCTCAATGTCTTAACTTTGCCATGAGTCAGAAGTAACCTAAGATGGGCTCCACAACAGACTTTAAAGTGTCCATAAGGAAGTGTGGAGTCAAGAAATGCAGAGTTGCAAAATCCTTCCAGAATATTTTATTTATATTTTTGGGCACTTAGCACAGAGGGATACTAGCAATGTATAGCTTTGTTCCTCTCATTTGTTTGCAAACCCCTGTTGTTCACTGTTGCATCTTGACGCCGGGGTCCTTAGAAGCTGTTTGGGGAATAATCTACCCAGTTCTGCCTATACAATTGATTGCTCAGTAATCTTAGGTCCTAACTCATTTTTCGCTGTAAATGATCACATTTCATTGTCTTGGGAGGTGTGGCAAAGATTCTGTCACGTGCTTATTTAACAGACTCTGAGGCTGAGTTTTGATTATGCAGAGAACATCTTGAAATTTTGACACTTGGCTTTCAGCGAGCCTGGGTGCTGTCTCCTCTCCTTTGGAAGAATAAAAATGGTAACAATGATGACCACAGTGAAAGTTAATGATGCTCGTGCTATGTGCCAGTCACTAGGTTAAATGCAGCTTATGCACGATCTTATTTATTCCCTCCAATAACACCGTGAGGTCCTTAATAATTCTTCGCTCCATCATACAGATGAGGATACTGAGGTGCAGAAAGGCTAAGGAGCTTATTTGAGCTCTCCCAGGTAGAGAGAGGTAGAAAAGAAAATAATACAACCAGTCTGCCTCCAGGGCCCACGTTCTTAGTCTTTTCATTCTCCTGGGGCAAATATGTTAGATCATGTATTATGAAGCAATTGCAAAAAGATCAAGAAATCCTCCAAGGCAGATTTTGTTGTCTTTTGAGTCCCTAGACGTTCTTTCGAACCCTCCACTTGGCATGGCTCTCTGCTCATAAAAAGACGTTTCATTTACTGAAACGCGACTCCGGAAGCCATATGCAGGCAGCCAGCAAGCACATCTTGGGGAAGAAGGAGTTAAAGTGCTGACAGTCCTTCCTGGGCGGGTCCAGCCAGCAGCCGTTCATCACAAATACGTGGCTTTGATCCTGACAGCTTCCCTTTCACTCAGGAGGAGCAGGGAAGGTCTGCCATGGGGAAACAGGAAAGACTATAGAGAAAAGGGTCTTGTTTGTTTCCTGGGTGGATTGCCTCCTTCTTGGCGTGCCTCCAGGAAGCCGGTCTTTTCCTGCCCTAAAACTTCAGAGAAATAAATCTCTCTCTTCAGAACAGACCCGAGAGAGGCCCCAGAATAGCCGCATGAGACCCACAAGGTCTAGCAATTTGGCCGTCATGGTGGCCAGTATGTGGCCTGGCAGGTTGCAGCCCCTGGCTGGGGTCGGAGGGTGGGGAGTGTCCACACGGCCCAGGGAAGAGGAGGGTGATGCCAGGGAGGTCTTTGATTTCCGAGCCTGCGAACAAGATGGGCACCTATGGAGAAATGGCTGTCTTGAGGCTGATGCTCCGGGGAAAGGCAATTTGGAGAGCACTCGGAGAGGCAAGCCCGAGGGAGGCCAAGGGCAGCGCTCCAGAGGCCAAAGCAAGACTCTCGAGTGTAGAACCCGAGAGAGGGGCAGGGTGTGTAATGGGCACAAGACCATGAGGAACAGCCCCAGTGCTAAAAGCAAGAATAGGAGGAGAGACAGCGGGGGGTGGGGGGAGAGGTCCCCACAGCGGACAGATGAGGTTTCCTGCGGCCCAGGATCGTTTGACTCTCATTCTTAGAACTGTGCCCTGGTTTCTGTGTGTAGAATTTAACCCGTGCAACTTGAGTCAGGTGACCCACCTCCTAGCTCTAGTCCACATTTGGCACAGTAACTGGTGCAGGGACAGGTGGGAATGCACCAGGGCCAGTGAGAAACACCATGACTTCTGCTGGGATTTGAGGCAGGCACACTTCTCCTTAGACGTGAGGTTGAGAAAAAGCGGACACTGAAGAGATCGTATCTGTGTTGGGACTGTGACGGGGGAAGGATTCTGTTTTAGGTTTGATTATCCATTCAAACATTTACCCTCCCCGCCCCCCCTCCCAGCCCCCTTACCTCCCTAAGAGGAATATGCTTCTTCACTGTGAAGACACGGGTTTGACCATGTGACTGGCCTGCGGGTGGGCAGCCCTTCAGTTTGGACTTGGCCATGTGACTTGCTTTGGCCGATGAGATGTTAGCAGATGGAACAAAAACAGAGGCACAGAGTGTGCTTGTGCAGTGGGCTTGCTTTGTGCTTTTACCACAGCCATAAGAAGAACCCCCCAGAGTAGTGGCTACCCCCCCACAGCCCAACCCCAGGATGAATCCCCAGCCTGTGTTGAGAAGCCAAGTTCAAATGGACCCCCATGTGAAGAAGGGCCACCCAGAATCTAACTCAATTGACCCCCAAGGGGGTGAATAAGCCCAGTTGACGTCAGCTGACCAGCAGGTGTCTGAGAAAGAAATGCTCCTTGTTGAACACCATCTGATACTTTGTGGTTGTTGGTTCAGCCACACATTATGATAACAGCCAACTGATACAGCCTCTTTCAGCATGAGACCAACATGGCAGTCACAGGGCTAAGAGACTGAGGGAGGGAATAACATAGGTCGTGGTGACATCATTTCAACCCCTGATCAAGCTGTTCTTGGAGCCAGACTACTTCTTGAACTTTTCCATTCTGTGAGCCAGTAGATCCCAAGCCATCTCCAGAGCAGGGTTTTGTCCTTGGATGCAGGCCCTGATGGAACGGAATACAGACTAAACGTGAATACAGACTATATGTCCCTGTACGACAAACACATCCAACATATACACACCCCATATATAGACAGAAATGTCTGTTTATATGAAGAAACAATTAGAAACTAACCAACAGGGGGAGGAAGGGGCTTATGCTTAATTCCCTGTGACATAGATTCTGAGGTGGAGATTTAAAGGCAGAATACTGAGGAGTGAATACTCAGGTAGGAGCAATACCCGAGAGAGGAAGACAATCAGAATGGGACCAAGGGAGAAGTTGAACTGCAATGTGTCTTGCATGAGAGAACTCAGGGGATCCCCTGAAGCTGGGATGGCCCCTCTGACTTGTCCCATGGACGTAAGGAAGCCAGACTAGGCATTGGATGTAGCCTGGCCTCAAAGAGGCATCATTTAACCGCGGGTGAGGCAGCTCCCTTTAGCTGAAGGGAATTGCTGAAGAGACTCAGCTAGGAGCCCAAACCCCTGGCAGCTGGGAAGTTGAGAGTCTTGATCCTGAAGGGAATGCATGGTAGTCTGGGTGGGGCAGCATAGTATCCAGGGATTGGGATGGATTCTGGCTGGAATTACATAACGGGTGAGAAAGAGTATGTCCTCAGCAGTCATTATTGGCCTACTTTTGCTTTGTATTATCAACCTGGGAGGAATAATCAGTCAGTCAGCATGC
This sequence comes from Puma concolor, assembly GCF_028749965.1. Classification (NCBI taxonomy): domain Eukaryota; kingdom Metazoa; phylum Chordata; class Mammalia; order Carnivora; family Felidae; genus Puma; species Puma concolor. The sequence goes on along the minus strand of NC_141673.1, from coordinate 51,856,613 downwards.
ATGTATTTAACATGGGGATGGGACAAAAGGATCCCATATTTAAATAATTAGAGAGACATAAGAGTGACAATAGCAGTTCTGTTCCAGAAGAGACAGGAGAAATTTGTCATGAAAAGCCACGTCACCATCAATGCTTTACTTCTTACAAAAGCGATAGCAGACTAGAAGCACTGGTTGGTTCCCCAACGTACAGGTTCCTATGGTGACGGCATATGTGAATAAAACTTTTCACTGTACCAACTATCCCACAGGACCAGAAGAAGAGGCATTCGGTTCTTGTTAAGGGAATCAAGGCTGCCCCTACAAATTGGGAGGAGCTCTCTGCTCCCAGGGCTGGCCTGGCACTGACCATGATGGGAAATGACCCCAGATGGGTCAATCTCCCTTGAGCATCCTTCTCCTCCCATTCTCTCTACTCCGTCTTTCTCACTAGTGGACAGAGCCTCCTGGGTGCCAGCTTCGAAGGTGATGAGGTGGGGGAGGCCCTTTACCTACAGCTCCTCCGGCGGAGAAATTCTGCTTCTTGACTTTTCAGCGCCTTTATGTGGAAATGTGTTACTTACAGTGCTGAAAATGTTTGGGGTGGAAGGGTTGGCAGCAGGGAAAGTAATAACACTGGCAACACATCATAAATCCACAGAGACAGGGATGCTGCAAGTGGCAGAGTCAAGGACTTAGGGAAGCACACAAGGTCAGCCACAAGGTCCTGGTGTGCAGCATGGTAGAGGCAACATTCAGGAGCCCACCCCCAGGCCCCTGGTGTCACACGAGTTTGGTACTTCATGTTAATTGTGTTGACATTTCCAGACATCAGCTAATATCGGTCCCCATTCTAGAACACAGCCTATTTCCCTCTCCTCCACACGAAAGGCAAAGCTCTGGAGCGTTCCATCCCTGTTGGGTCTGGATTCTTACCAGTTGTGTGTTTTAAGTGAAGTATGATTCCGAGGTGTGGAGAACTACGATCTTTATTCCTGCTGTTCCTTTGTTGAGACTGGGACTGAGAGACAAGATATATCGTGAAAGAAGGAAGTCTGTTAAGACCTAGAGTGAGGAAATTGATTAGATCTATAAAGGTAAGATTTGAGGTTTTCTTCTCTTCATCAGAGCATGAAATGACACCTGTAGCTTGGGGTTTGGTACTCACAACTTTGATCATTTTTAATATAGTATTCTGTGGGCGCGTGGGTGGCTCAGTTGGTTAAGCATCCGACTCTTGGTTTCGGCTCAGATCACGATCTCACACTTCCGTGGGTTCAAGCCCCGCATTGGGCTCTGAGCTGGCAACGCGGAGCCTACTTGGGATTCTCTCTCCCTGTTTCTCTCTGTCCCTCCCCTATTTGTGCTATCTCTTTCTCAAAAAAAAAAAACAAAAACAAACCAAAAAAAAACCTTTAAAATAGTATTCTGGGGGCGCCTGGGTGGCGCAGTCGGTTAAGCGTCCGACTTCAGCCAGGTCACGATCTCACGGTCCGTGAGTTCGAGCCCCGCGTCAGGCTCTGGGCTGATGGCTCGGAGCCTGGAGCCTGTTTCCGATTCTGTGTCTCCCTCTCTCTCTGCCCCTCCCCCGTTCATGCTCTGTCTCTCTCTGTCCCAAAAATAAATAAACGTTGAAAGGGAAAAAAAAAAAAAAAAAAGAAATTTAAAATAGTATTCTGTAATGCGGACTTTGTTTCAGAACAATGACTTACATTATACATTGTGTTCTGCTAACAGCTCTAAAAATGGGATCCCACCGTGATTTTTTAAAAATCCCGAGAAGGACATTTGCTTATAGATATTTGGCTATGATATTGACCAATTTGGAAAGGCTGTAAAAGCATAAGAGTTGTGGTAAGATAAGCTTATTCTGAATCATCAAAAATTGTTATGGAAATCTTATGCTTCATGAGATTTTGCATCTGATGAAATTCAACATCTTTCCTGGTAAGAAACCTTAGCAAACTTGGGATAAAAATTTTTCTCTTTTCTTAACTCTACCTGAAGAGTTCTGTCTACCCTAAAATTGCAACACACTGTATTTACTGATGAAATACTAAAGCAGACCCCTAAATGTAGAAATAAGACAATGATGCCAGCTATCACTGCTCATAGCATTGAAGGCCTTGGCCAATGCAACAAGAAAAAAAAATGTACAAAGATTGGAAATAAAGAGAGGATTATCTATGTAGAAAATCCAAGACGTTGGAGTGAAAAACCATTAGAACTAACATAGTCCAGCAAGGTAGTCAGATATAAGAGATCTGGTCAATGGGGCGCCTGGGGGGCTCAGCTGGTTAAGCGTGAACACTTGACTTTGGCTCAGGTCATGATCTCACAGTTCATGAGGTCAAGCCCTGCTTCAGGCTCTGTGCTGACAGTGTGGAGCCTGCTTGGGATTCTTCCTCTCTGCCCCTACCCCCGCTTGTGTTCTCTCTGTATCTCAAAGTAAATAAATAAAAACTTTAAAAAAAATACTTTAAAAAAAAGAGATCTGATCAGTAGTGATGCTCAATTAGAAAATTTAAAGGGAAGAAAGACCCTATTCATAGTAGCAACAAAAACTCTCAAGTACATAGGAACAGATGTAGCAATAAATGGGCAAGACCTGCATGAAGAGAAAGATAATATGTTACTAGAAACCTTGAATAAACCAAGAGTCTGATGTTCTTCAACACTGGAAAGATGCCAATTCTTCCCAAATTAACCTGTTAATTCAGGGAAATTCTAGTCAAAGCAAGGAGCAGGTCTGGCTTTCCCTGGCAGAGGGGGAAGGGTTTCGGTTTATAAAAGCAGCACACGGGGCGCCTGGGTGGCGCAGTCGGTTAAGCGTCTGACTTCAGCCAGGTCACGATCTCGCGGTCCGGGAGTTCGAGCCCCGCGTCAGGCTCTGGGCTTATGGCTCGGAGCCTGGAGCCTGTTTCCGATTCTGTGTCTCCCTCTCTCTCTGCCCCTCCCCCGTTCATGCTCTGTCTCTCTCTGTCCCAAAAATAAATAAAAAACGTTGAAAAAAAAAATTTTAAAAGCAGCACACGAGTCCCCCCTCCCAAGCTTTTGGGGGGTAGTGGCAGAACTTCCATTTCAAAGGAGCACACCCCAGTTCTCATTGTACCGGAGGTGACAATTCGCGTCCTCAGCGCTCCCGGCAGCACTCTGGTGGACGTCCTCAGTAGTTCAAGAGCCCAGATCGCCTCTGATGACGAAACCAAATTTTACTGGAGCAGTTAGGATCAGAACTGGCCCTCACGTCTTTTTCATTTGTCACAAGAAGGGAAAGAATCTCAAGGATGGGAAAAAGGAAAGTTGCTCTCTAGAGATCAAGACAGGACATTCTATCTGGAAAACTTACAAATGAATGACTTTGTTTCCCAAGCCGATAAAGTGGATGAAAGAAATTCTGTGATTCTGAACATGAGGGTAATTAATTTACTAACTTTCTTCTTTCCTCCAGACGTTATTCTCTGTATTCAGAAACGACATATGAATCTGGACCTCTTCCTTGCCCTTCATTAGATCATGAGATCCTTGAGAATATGCACTTGTTTTCCTTGTTCTGGAAACGCGGATGGGTGCCAAATGAATTTTAAAATCTAAAATGTCCAGAGACAGAAAGTCCAAAAGATGGTCCAGAAGTCTCGATGGAATCGGTTACTAAACGTATTCGCCCACTTGTGATTGTTTTCGAAAAGCCCAGGAGAACAGAGGAGATGCCAGGAAATTAGAAAAATGTAGCTATGATGCAAATCTTCAAAAGACTTACGTTGAGCAGTCCTTTCAAATTACTCTCCCTCACTGTCAGTTTTGAGGATTTGGGAATAATTGTATAAAGCTGAAATATAAAAAGAGAGAGACCCACAAAAAAAGTTTCATAAAGCAATTTGAACTGGAATATGTGCCTATAATAAACCAGGAGACTGGTCCACAGATGGTCACTGTACTTTGCTGAAACATGTTGCCTGCCAGGACCCCACACAACTTCATTTATCAAATTCCTTAAGCTTAAAAGAGCACTTGTGATGACTTCACTTTACCCTCGCCCTGAACACAGTGCACAACATCAAGGGGGAAAAGCTGGGCCACATCTACCCGGAGGCAGCAATGACAGACAGTTTGGTGAGGTTTGATATCATTTTGAGTGATAAGGCGAGAGAAAGGCCAGAAGAGTCTGCAGTCTAGAAAAAGCTCCTGTACGTTCGGGAGTTTGGGAGACACCCAAAACACCGGCAAAGAGCTGAGAAGGGATGCCGATGGGAAGGAAGAAAATAAAGCCAGGGCCAAGAAAAAAAATTCAAACTGACTCATCAGGGAAAATAGATTCGGGTGTTCAGAGTCGAGAGTAATCTGGAAAACCACAGTGACATATGTGATGTCGTGGGGACAGTGACAGCAAATTAGATATCTAATCAGTGCGTCTCTTCCTCGAGCTGCCTAATGTACGCCTTGAAGTTCCGTCACCCAGAGGGCAATCCGGGGCCGTGTTATTTCAGGGTCAGTGTGTGAGGACACCAATGCATGACCTGTCCTCTTTACCGACCCTGCCATTCTTCCACCCTCTTCTGGCAACCAGATCCAGACTCTTGGGTTCATTTTGGCCCAGACTGCAGCCCCCTCCTCCTCTTGAGAGCTCTTGGAAGACAGGGCTCCCCCTCGTCCTGCTGCTAGGGCATAGTGGGGCTCTGGGCCGCGATGGGGGTGTTGGCAAAGGTCCAGGAACATTTTCTCCCCGTTGCCCTTCTCCCGACCGCCGGAATAGAACTTTGAAAAAGCAGAACCACCTTCCCAATCATCTCCTTTCAGAAATTACATTCACGGCTGGGTTTGCCATTCAGTTTTGTACCAAGAACTTTATGAAGTGGGAATGGCTGGACTCATCTGGCAGGACTGTCCTCTGTAGACGGCCAGCTCCCAAATCCCTGAGGTGTGAGGGCTGGGTTCTCCCCGGCACGTTCTTTTCAAGAAACATTCCCACACTTGGCCTTTTACTGTAGCCGCTCCGTCCCTGCCCTCCCAGCGCCTGGAGCTTTCCACTTGGCTCTGGCTCCTCCGAGCCTGGGCTCAGCCTTCCAGTTCCAGGTTGACCTTGGCTGAGAGCCCCACGTGGTCAGTCTTCTTGTAAATGTAGAAAATCTCAGGCACGGATTTCTGCACTTGGCCTCCCTGCAGAACTGTTTAGTACTCAAGCCATATGCAACCTCCAGCCGACACTGAGCAAAAGTGAGAGCACTTGCTTACCAGAAGTCTGTGTTTACGGAATTGGATTTAGCCTCTGTCGACCCCGCTGCTGAGTCCGCAGTGAGGAAAGCTCGGAGCTGGGCCGGGTCTCAGGTCTATCCTGGGCTTGTTTAGCACCTGTGGGCATGTCGGGCTCTCTCTCTCTCTCTCTCTCTGACATTCTCAGTACACCTTGGAGGACAAAAACCCTCACAGGATGTTCTTTACCATCATTGTATCCCTAGGCGTTTGACAGAAGACTACCGTAAGCTTCATTTTCCTCATCTGTGAAATGGACACAGTGATAGTACCTACCACCTAGGAAGGTGGTAAAGATTCAGTGAGATAACTATTTAGCTCAGTGTTTGGCCATTTGAAAATTATTGATTATCAGTGGATCCGGACAAATCAGATAACCCTGAGGAGGAACGCGGTGTGAGGGCAAATTCGAGAAACAGTCAAGCTGGGAATCTTTGGGCTTCTCGTTTCTTCCTTGGTTTTTAACCTTACGGTAAAATCCTCCCCTGACCCACGGGGCAGCAGGTTCTGCCTCACGGTCAGAGACAAGAGGGCTGGGGACTTAGATACACCTCCAGTCTTTAGCATCTGACAGACCTGTGGTTGAAGAGAGCTCTGCCCTTTCTAGCTGTGGGACCCCAAAATCTTTGAGCCCCAGTTTCCTTGTTGGCAAAATAAGGACCACACTTCCTACCATATGAGGGAGTTGGGATGATTAAATGCCTCCAATGCTTGATAAACGCTTGACAATCCTTGTTTTGACTTCTGGTACCAGCATGCTCCTTGGTCCCGACCAAGATGTCCCCGGGCCCTGGCTTTTCATGACCTTCCAACAAATGGAGTGAATTATGTGATCTTGCTCTAGTCACACAGATCTGGTCACTGGAGATCACTGGATCTCCAGTCCAACGTATTTGGCTCCCCAGCTTTTCGTTCTTATCCGGTCCATCCTGTACTTGTGGCTACCCCTGGTTGAGTGTGACATGTTACGTATTTACAAGTTAAAGAGTCTAGGCCCATTTCATTAAGATTCTTCCTTGAAATTTTCTTGGACAAATTCACCATTCTTTGATTCCTTGGGCACGCTCATCACTCGTGTCAGGGATGACACATGTATATTGTGCATACTGCCTAGACATCACCAGATATCACTAATGGATCCCACCATGTTTTCCGTGAGCTGGGCCAGAGTCTCAGTCACTTGGCGGACGTCAGGCCATCTCTCTACACATTTTATGTGTTCCCTCTCTTGGACTCATGAGCATGTTAGCATGATCCTTGTTTGTAGTCATCTGTGCTTCTCCTGTCTACTCCATTAGACTGAATATACATATGTTACTTTTGAGGGTTCTCCTACTGGCCATTAGTCTAACTCCATAAACACATGGCCGGTGGCCCTTGCCTTTCAGCTATAACTAGGGGCTGTCACTGTAGGTTATGCAATAAAACAAAACTATGTTTTACTATGCTTTTCCTTTTTCTAGTTAATCATAATAATTTCCTGTGACATTTAATAAGAATTCCTTAAAAATGAGATATTTAGTGACAGCGCATATAGTCTGTCAAATCGATACACTTCTGTTTATTTAACAGGTTCCCTGGTGTTGGACCTGATGCTCAGCAGCTATTGGTATCTGACTATAATAAATCACCCTGTGATGCGTCTCTTTGTATCAACGTGTGTGTCTACATCTCCAGTTAGCTTCCTAGGGTGGGATTTCTAGAAATCGGAATCGTTGTGTCCAACGGAAGAACAACTTTAAAGTTCTTGTCGGGGCGCCTGGGTGGCTCAGTCGGTTAAGCGTCCCACTTCGGCTCAGGTCACCATCTCGCGGTACGTGAGTTCGAGCCCCGCATCGGGCTCCGTGTTGACAGCTCAGAGCCTGGAGCCTGCTTGCGATTCTGTGTCTCCCTCTCTCTCTGCCCCTCCCCCGTTCATGCTCTGTCTCTTTCTGTCTCAAAAATAAATAAACGTTAAAATAAAATAAAATAAAATAAAATAAAATAAAATAAAATAAAATAAAATAAAGTTCTTGATACTATTGCCGTGTTGTTTCCTGGTAATTATTTCTTATTTGCACCCCCCTCAATAGTACAACATAATAATATTAATTGTCACCATTCCTTGTGGATTTCGTTTCTGCGCCAGGCACAGTTCTAAGAACTTGACGTACATTAGCTCATTTCATCCTCCCCAGACCCTTCTTTTATTGCTGAGGAAACCAAAGCACACGGTGGGTAACTAAATTGACCAAAACCATGCCACAGACACTCGGCGAATCCTGGATCTGAATCCATTCACCTACCCTGCTCCCCTAAAATACTTTGCTGTGGCTTCAATAACTTGGAATACAATTGGAATTTTTGAGTTAAGCAAGGTTCAAAGAAAATCTATTTCTGCTGGCATGACCTAAGTGCAGTCTTACCCAGAAGCAGAAGGCCCAGCTGAGGTTGTTCAGTCCTTTTAGCAAGACGAAGTCTTACCAAAAACTCAGGGTATTTGGTGCGGGTAACTGAAATATTTCTTATAACTTTACATATGGGAGGGGATAAAGCATCGTTATTAAAAACAACAGAAGTATTTCTCCAAAACAAGTTTCTCTCTTTCTCAAGAAAACCTATCTGTGGTCTGAGGTGGCTGCTGTTGGCCTGAGACAGAATCCATATGCCCAGGTTTTAGACTTCAGGAGCGCAGGTAAGCAAGAGTCGGTGTTTTCTAAACTCTGAACTGGGAAGCAGACCTAAGAACTGCTCCTAATAAAGGAGGAGTTAATGCAAAGCAGCCCCAAATGTGCCAGCTGGACCACAATACTACTTTAATGTTAACAATGCAAACAATGATTCTAGCTCTTTCTCCTTAAATTCAAACTAATGTTAATGCTAGCTTAAACATGATCAGGAAGTGTCCATTTTAGAATTTATTTCTCCCTCTTCCTGAAGTCCAAAGTTTAAAATCCCAAGTCATAAGGGTTCCTGACCAGTAAAGGGATATTTTTTTTCTTCTCCTTCTTTTGTGTCTCAGGCAAATGGTTGGCTTCCTTTAATCTTTTTTTCTTGTGATTTCTCAAAATAGGTATGACTGGGGGAGGGGGGGCAGGTTTCCAGATTTAGCAAGTAAAAATACAGGATACCCAGTTAAATTTCAGATGAACAATGAATAATTTTTTAGTGTAAGTATGTCCCATGCAATATTTAGGGTACGCTGATACTAAAAATTACTAGTTGTTTATCTGAAACTCACATTTAACTGGGATTTTATATTTTACTAGAATCACACTGGGGGAGATAGGTGAGGAAGGCTAAGAAAGTCCAGGGCAGAACGAGGAGGAAAAGACTTAAAAAAAATTTTTTTTTTTTGTTCCTTTCAGGTTGGAAAAAGAAACATGAGCAGTGTCTGCTATTGCTGTTCATTGCTGTGATCCCTCAGGGTTCTGGAATTGTCTGCTTCCTGAAGAGCCTGCCGCTCACTGGCTCAAGCTGTCCCGATGCCCAAGGGGATGTCCCAGGTTTGCAGATGTGCTCTTAGCATCTTCCCTGGAAATCACAGAACTTCAGGTAAACAGTGACGTTTGTATTATCTCAGTTTCCAAGTATCGTTTTGATTTGGAGGGTCCCTTTTGCAGAGAAAGGCTCCCAAAGCTGGCATTTCCCAGTAGCAACAGAAAGGCTTTTAAGTAATTTATGAAAAGACAGTGAAAATTGCAGCCACTTCAATTGTGGTGTATATGGCGGTGGGGTTGCGGTTGTGTGGTGGGGGTGTGGGGAGTGAATGAAAGGCAAGGTGGAAGAAGGGATAATTAAAAGCCATGTGAAAATGGTCACAACCTTCCACGCCCTGTCTACTTCACTCCCTTGCCCCACCTCTGCCTGTCTCCGTCTTCACCTGCCCTCTCTGGAGATGGGCCCATTCCGAGTTTCTGAGACTCACAAAGGTGCAATTCTGACATTGGACCTTGACCAAAAAAAAGTTTAAGCACCTCAGGGGACCCCGTGTAGACATCTCCTGGGACCTCTCCACAGCTCCTATGCTGAGGGCCTGCCTTTCTTCAGTCTTCTCTGGGGGTAACGCACAGAGGACAGAGATGCCACGGTGCTTAACTCAGTGGCCTGGCACTCGGGTTTTGCATCAAAGAATTGAGATGAGGAAGATTTAGAAATGACCTGGGTGCTAACTCTCCCTCTACGTAGAAAATCTTGGCTTTTCCTTATGGCAGCAGAATTCAAACACAGACCTCAAAAGTGATTAAGATACAAAATAGTTCCATAAAGACAATGCTGTTTATTTTTATCGAGGGGGTTAAATGATTTGCCCCTATTTTTTTTTGGCAGGTTAGTGGTTGAGGGAGGAAAGCAATCAAGCCCTGTTTGGTCATAAGAGGGAGGGCTTTTCTCTCTCTTTTTAAAAACTTTTATTTTCAAGTTATTCATTTAATTACAATTAAAATGCATTCGTAGCTGCAAAAAATAAATGTGCTATTTATAGGAAAAAATTTAAATGCAAAAGAATTAGAAAGGTGAAAAAGAAAGAGCTAGTACAAACCCATGCCCTACAGATAACCGCTATGAACATTTTTCTCTTTCCAGTCTTGTCTTTGTGTGCATATATTTACATAATTGGGATCATACTAATTATATAGCTTTATATATTTTATTAACACCTTCTGGGCATTTCTCCATGCCATCAGATGTTTTTCCACGGTAGTGACTGAACAATACCCCGCTATTTGGGTATGTCAAGGCTCACTGGATCATGCCCCCATCGATAAACTCTTACGTTGCTCCCGGGTTTTCTCTCTAACAAATAAAGCTTGATTTCTTCTTCTTTTATATCAGTCTGTGCTTTTCTGATTATTACTAAGGAGGCATCCCTAGACATATGATGGCGGCCATGCCAGATTCTTTCATAAAGCGGCATTCCTCCCTCTGGCCTTTTTGTTTTCCGAAAACTCTGTGGATTGGCCCTCTTTTCCACGTGCTTAGTAGAATAGAAAACACGGCTTCTCGTGGATTTCTGGATTTTCTTTATTTTCAAGAGGACATGCTGTTTCAAGCATGCTTGGGTTTCCTGTATCTTGGGATCCTGGTAATCGAGCCCGATTACCATGACTCCCAACATCTCCCTGGCGCATAAGTTCTTGAGTTCAACCCAGGCAACAGGAACAAATTTTTTTTGCCCCCATGGCCTCCCAACCTTGGCAGCCTCCCCCCTTCCCCGTCCTGATGCATCAAACTGGACGGTGAGAATGGGGACTCTATTAGCTCAGAGGTCATGGGTGGTGAATCTAAGGGCTGACGGTGGGAACTCCAATGGCAGCAGAGGCAGTGGGAGGTGAGGACGGATGAGGAGAATTCTGTGGAAGTGAGTGCCCTGCTCAGCCCTTGTCTTCTGCTCCCCTTTCTCCTCTGGACCACAAGGAATGAATGGCCTGCTCCTCTTCATGCTGCCCCTACCTGTTGATTCAGACGGATCCTCGCTCCACTCTGAGATGAGGAGAAACGGAAGCGAGCCTTACGCTCTACTCTCCCCTCCCTGAGGAGACAGACTGTACTCATTGTTGAGGTTGTATAAGGGTTTGTACCTCTAACAAAGACATGAAACAGACAAGCCATAAGAAGCCTTCGTCCTCAATCCCACTGACTCGTCTTTTCTGCTTAGACCCCCTCAGGAAGGAGAAAAGCTAGCTGAGGAATAATAGTGGGGTTTATGGAGACGTGAAGGCTTGAGGTTGCATGCAGTGCTGTTTAGGGGGCCTTTCCTCACAGAAGTGGAAAACCCAGACTTGATCGTCTCCCGGGCCTTTGCTCACCGGAGCGGATGGGAGTGAAGGGGTGAGGAGGGAGAGAAGCTGAGGCAGGGGTATGTTCATGGGCTGGTGTTAGGGATGACCCTTTCTAGCGCTTTCCCTCTTTCCCTTCCCCTTTGCTGCTAGTCCTGCCCCCTAGTGGGTGTAGGCTGAAGGGGCAGGGCTCCCAGACAAGGCACAGTGTGCCCCAGGGAGAGGGCCACACAAAGACAGGAGAAGCGATGGAAATTTCAGATGCTAGCAATCTGGGAGGAGAGAGAGAGTTCCTTCTAGAACTCAGCGGGGGAGACAGAGGAACTTGATGATCATTGCAGTTGTTGCATAAGGGATAGGTGGAAGATTGGCCCGGCTGCCTCGGTGACTAAAAATATCGGTCACTGCCTGGACATGCATTGCTCACAGACTTGGGTGAGAACTGGAAGGGGAGGACGATGATGAAAATAAGGACGAGGATGGCTGCCTCCTTGAGTTTTCTGAGCGCCAGGCAGCCAGCCAGCTGGATCCACGAGAGGCTTCCCCTGCCAGCCTCTTCGCCGCTCTGGGTGGTGGACGTTGTTGTTGTTACTTTCCAGATGAGACACTTGAGGCTCAGGGATCCAAACGAGCTTGCCTAAGGCCATGGGCTAGTCAGTGCAAGGACAGACCCCACCTCCCCCAGACTGACTCAAAGACGCACGCAGTGTCCTGCTACCTCATTCAGCAGCCCCTCACGATGCACCAACGGTAAGCCGGCTTCAGCAGGGGCGGACAAAAACGAGAATGACACCACCGTTACTTTTCATAAGCTTATAGTCCAGAGACGCTCCCAGAAGTCCTCACGTCTATTTCTTCGTTGCATGAAGCCCATACCATTTGGCACCAAAGCCCCTTCTGAGGATTGGAGAGACTTGTCATTTGTTTTTCCCAGCTGGGCCACTGTCTTCTCGAAGGAGGCACTGAGTCCTATCACCCGGCCAGTGGCCTTATCTCCTTCCCTGAGGGCAGGACGAAAACACAGGCAAGAACCCAGGGACCTGCCATGTGCACTGAAGTGCAAGTCTCCGTCTGGTTCTCTGCGAATGTAGAGCTTTGAATCCAATGTAAAATTCGATCAAAACTCGGTGAGTTTTGCCCTCCTGCTTCCTGTTAGTACCAAGGGCAGGAGCGACATCAGGCTTGGCCTATGATTTCTATTCTTTGGTTAGCAACCCAAAGAATTTCACAGCCTCACTGCACTGCCTAACTCTCTCCCGGACACAGCGCATCTTTCTCCACCTGTTTTCCCTTCTCAAGCTTCTGCACCTGGATCATCTTGCAGACGGAGGGAGGTCGACGCAGTTTACCATTTCTCTGTCTCAGCTGTTCTGCTGGTCACCTCCTAGCAGCCCTCACGGGGGGAGGATCGTGGCTGTCTCACTTGCTTTCCGCGGCATTTCCAACTGCCTTTGAGGTTTTATCATTGACACTTTTGAATAGCACTGTCATTTTGTTGTCCCATTCTGGATGCCGTCATCTGTATTCTGATTTCATCTCACCTCGAGACCAGGTTGTCCAAGCCTTATTTATTTATTTATTTATTTTTCCTCTTTTGACTTGAGACAGCTTTTCGTTTACTCTTCACATCAGTGGGTATCTGGGATGCTGCGGCTTTAACTTTGAAACATGGTCACGTGCAGCCGGGGTGCTTTTACCGTGGGTCTCATAGGCTAGTGGAGTGGGGGCTGGGATCTGGAAGAAGAGCCCCAGGACAAAGACGGCCTTGTCATTGGTTATGAGCAAGTGCAGGTCTGTGCTTCGGAGCTGGGGAAGGCAGGTTTGAGAAGACTTAGGGAAGGAGATTCCTCCCGTCAGTGTGGACTCTATCCCAGATGCCAGGGAAAGTCTCTGGGAATTCCCTAGGATCTGTGCTCAGCTTGAGAGGCTTCCAAGAGACATTATCTCAGTACATTCCATTTTAATAAAGAACATGGAAGAAGACGGCATCTGGGAAGCATGTGCAGCCTACAGAACTGATATAGGTAAAAAGAATTCTTTTTGCCTGTGGTAAATCCGCAACTGCTTGGTCAACTTGGATTTCTTGCCACTAAATCTTCGGGGGAAGAGCCTCAAAGGGAAGAGCCTCAAAGGGAGAGGTAAGGATCCCGCCCCTATGCTGGTTCACAGGAGCAGGGCCGGTACGCTATTGGAAGGGTCCACCTCATAGAGGAATTCTTACCCGTGCTCTGATCTCCCACTGGGTGTGGTGGTCCGGGGGCGTCATCCCGGTTGGTCCAAGGACGAATGTCCTCCGGGCATCGGAAACGGCCATGCTGCGTCCGAGGCCCCCCACACATCTTGTACTCTACAGTTTTTGTCACATGAGGACATGATTGCCTTCAAAGATCTCCTTAGAACTTTGGGACACACTTCAAGCCCTAAAAACAAGAACTTTATTACTAAACCTGTTACCTATCTGCGTCTCTATTTGGACAAGATATATTATTGTTCCCCTCCCCCGGCCCAGCTCCTTCCCAAAAGAAAGGTGATAACCATCTGCTTTGTTTGATGAAGCACATCATGTGTTATTCTAGCTGCAGAGAAAGTCCCTTTCTTACTGGGAAGCCTGCGTGGTGGTTTGAAAGGTCAGAGACTTAAATTTTTGTCTTTTTTTTTTTTTTTTTAACCGAGAAGATGTATATCCTGGCTGAGTCTCTGACTTCATCTGAGTTTTTTATTTGTCCTCACTACAAATCATTGGGATGGACCCAATGATTCCTTTACAAGATCTGTTTTCCATCCTGAATGCCAAAGCTGTTTCTCTGAATAGTATCTGCAAAGATATTCCCTGGCTTACTTAGAGTTCCTTTCCCCTTGGAGATACTGAATATGCTTCCAACAGTGGTAAGACTTTAGTGTATGCATAGTCCCTTCTTTATGATGCTTCATCCAGGTGACAACCAGCTAATACCAGACTGGCCGACGACTTCTTAAACCATGTAATATATGTCTAGGGTTTTGCTTTTTTTAAATTTTTTTTTAATGTTTCTTTATTTTTGAGACAGAGGGAGACAGAGCACGAGTGGGGGAGGGGCAGAGAGAGAGGGAGACACAGAATCGCAAGCAGGCTCCAGGCTCTGAGCTGTCAGCACGGAGCCCCATGCGGGGCTCGAACTCACGGACCGCGAGATGGTGACCTGAGCCGAAGTCGGACGCTTAACTGACTGAGCCACCCAGGCGCACCCTGTAGGGTTTTGTTTTTTAAATGAACTCCAACATCATAATAACTAATGTTACTGAGTATGTGCTATATTCTAGTTATTCTTCTAAGCCTTCAGATGTAAAATCACTTTTGATTTAATCCTTACAAACAGCCTAGGAGGTACATTCTATTATTTATGCCCGTTTTACAGGTGAGCAAGCCAACACACAAAGCTGATTAAATACTTTGCCCAAGGTCATGTAACAACACGGTAGAACCAGATTCCACCGGGGCTAACACTTGAGTCTGTGCTCTTGCCCGCCAGCTGAATCTGGATTCACGCAAATGTTGTTTGATTTTGTTTTGTTTTCCCCACAGCCTCGATTATTTTAGGATCTGTTTTCAAGCACAATACGTTTCTCAAGTGCTAGAGGCTAGCACTTACACGTCTTCAGGATAGGATTTGACTCTAGGGATATGCAAATCTGTGTAACACCAAACTGTACATGCCAGAGCTTAGAATGAATAAATTGGACATTTGAGATTTCCGGAGAGAACCAGAGATAGAGATTATGGCCACTACCGTGGGTATTGATTTGAAAGCCTGACTCAGGTTGCAGAAGGCCCTGGTCTTTTCCCAGAGCCCCTGCCCTTAGCCTCCTGCTTCGGGCCTTAAAAAGACACTGAGCGTCGCTTGTCTTCCTGAATGAGAAATATTGCCTGTGGTTACTCTGAGGGAGACCAACTGGTACATGTCCTATGGCAATGACAGGACGCGGCTCCAGCTGGAGTCTCTCTTCCCACTGCTGTACTCAGCTCGTCCTGGTTTCGCCAAAGACAAAAACCTCCCTCCCAAAGGCTTGTCCTCGAGCTGGGGGACGACACCTCATGTTAAACACCGCCCATGGCACCTAGCATTTTGCCTGGCACATGATAAGGGCTCCTAAATATTTGTTACTGCCTGCCAAAAGAGATCAATTCAGCCGTGATTTTTCACTTCTCCAAAAGATTCGCTGCAGGGTTCCTTTAAATGGCCAGCTCCCCTAGTGCATTTAAAATGTGACTTGATTTATAGGAATTCAACATACAAGGCCCCGCGAGGCCACATCAATCGTGTAAACTGAGATGCATGTGCTGCTGGGTTCCCACTGACCGAGCGTGTTGGCAGCTCCCTCCACCAGCCTGGAATGCACACAAACCCCGGGGCTGCGCTCCCTCCTTTTATCACAAAGGAGCTCATTTTGTGAATGAACAGCCGCCGCCAGCAGCACGTTGGTATTCCCAGTGACCTTTGCCCGGGGATTGGATTCCCGCCCAGCAGGGAGACCGGGGCCCTAGGAAAAGGTGAGTTCCTTGATTGCCACAGCCTGCTGGGCTGAGGTCTGCGGAGGAAGGGGCTCGGGGAGCCTTTCCCTTTCCGTGAATCGCCTCCGAGAAGCTTCCCCTCCCGCCCGCGTCGCCCCGTCTTCTTTGTACGGGCTTGTTGGATTCCGTTCAGCAGGGAAGGCTCACTGCTTCTGCCGCTCGGCTCCTGCGGTTCTTTCTTCTGCTTCTTCTTTTGTTTTTTTAAGCTGTGAATAATAACCAGTCTAGCTTTGCCTTGCCTTTCCCGACCGTGATTCTGGGATCCTTGCGAGCTTCCGCCCCTTCCCCTCCTCCCCGCCCACCCCCTCCCCTCCTCCTCTTCCTCCTCCTCCTCACCAGGGCTTTTTCAGTTTGATGTTTTTAGGTATCAAAGGAAGGTCTCCAGGAACCCTGCAACTAAAGACTTTAATGAGGACCATGCCCGAGAAATCCCGGCTGCCAAAGACATGATGATGATTTATGTCGCTCACTCACTCCCTAACAGCAAGAGGACTATTTGTAAAAATAAAAAAGCTGCTCATATGGAATTAAACAAGAGCATAGCTGCTTCCTTCCAGACCCTGGGAGCTTAACAAAGAGCATCCACACTCCGCGGCCAGCAGCACATGGCCCAGGGCCGGCCATCTTCCTGTCACACAGCGCTCAGACAGCCGCGCACGCTCCCTGTCGGCGGACCCCAACAGGCACATGCCCAGGGAAGCACAAACTCGGGTCGGACACAAAAGGGTCTACACTGACCTCAGGCCTCAGCTGAGCCACCGAAGGGCTCTGAGCATCAAGAGGTGGGCAGAGGCACAGGCCGCTGCCGTGGTCGCCCCCAGGGCCTGGCCGCAAGATGGTTAGCGCCCCTCTTTGTTCTTGGTGTCGGACCGCTGAGCGACCCATGGGTGCCACTTGGGTTCTGGCCAGCTCGCCAAAGGGGGAAGAGATACATTCTTATGCCTCCCTTTCCTCATGTTAGCTGAGGCCACCGCAGAGTGTTGATAGCAGTAAAGAGACAAAGCGTAGGACACGTGGAACGCAACGCTGACACCTGCTGATCATTATTATCGATCTGTATTGCGGCTGCCACCAATGGGGCCGCTCAGACCTCCTGTTGCAGTGACAGTACTTGACCGAGGGACTGGTCTATGTTCTTGCAGGTCACGATCGGTCAGGTGCACCACAAAAGAGACCCCAGGGGAGACACAAGAAAACAGTGTGTTATACTCACGGGACCTAGACAGGGGGTTACCATAGGGCATGCAAGGCCACGGTGGGGGGGTGGGGGGTGGGGGAACACCCCGGTTCTGGTCAAGTGACAGAAGACAGGAAAGCCTACACCATGACCTTCGTTGGGGTTTCTGCAAGCAAGGCAGGGCAGAGGAAACAGTTTAGGATTTTGACTAGTAAGAATAATTTCGGTGGATTCTGGGCCGTAGCGTGGGCTCTAATTGCCTCCGACCTGGTCCTGGCATAATTAAGGCAGGGGATTATTGCCTCCTGGGCCGTTCAGGCCAGAGAAAGAGCTTCGTGCTCTGGATTGGTTAGCTTGCACATCGGAGGCGTGCTCCTGGCTGAGGTCTTTGTTATCCCAGAACTGGCCAGCCCCTGCAGAAGCAGTCCCTCTCCAGCCAGAAAAGGTTTTTTTAAAATGTCAAAACGTTATAAAATACGCAAAATAAAAAAAACTATGTACAGAGATTGGATTTGTGGCTACCAGAGGCAGGAGTTGGAGGGCAGAGGAATTGGAGGAAGGTGGTCCTAAAATAAATAAGTAATGAAGTAAGTAAATAAGTAAATAGCGTGTGTGCACAATACATGGCCCCAGCCGCTGTGCTCTAAATCCAAGTTTGCACCGTGCTCGCCCCAAGGCCACACTTCCTGCTGGCCGCTCTAAGTCGTTGATGCAGAAGAGGCAGGGATGCCCACGTGTGCTCATTCTCGAGAAGACCTGGGACTTCTCTGTTGGCAACTTCCGCTCAAGGACACCCCCAGGAGTTTAGCGTGGATCCGTTTCTGGGAACTGAACTGGTGCCCGAGACTCTCCTACCCCATCTCCTCCGCGGGGGTCAGAACCACACTGGGTCTGAAGGCTCTCTCCCTGCCTTTTCTGCTTACCACCCCCTACCCCACAGCCCATTTTCTCCTACAGACAATTCCCCTCAAATAACAGCAGTCATTCGCTATGTGTCTAAATCCCTGTTTTGGTGTCTGCTTTGGGGGACCTGACCTGACCCATATACTAAGTAGGCTTTTATTCTGTGTTATATAGTATCAGCAACTTTTCTGATGTACAGACACGTGTTGGCTCTTTTACTTAGTCACTCAACCTTGAATAAAAACATTGACTAGGTATGCCGTGAGTGATGCTGAAGAGACAGAGATGTTATAGATTGAATGTTTGTTTATGCCCCATTCACCCTCCCAAGTCTCTATGTTGAAATCTAACCCCTGATGTGATGGTGTTAGGGAAAAATCTGTTATTAGATGACCGACAGGACTGATGAGGGAATTCCAGTCTTTGCCAGAAGGCTCCCCTTCCGGGATTTCCTTCCTACCCACCTGCGCAGGTGCCAAATTACTATTAATGAGGGAGGCGGAAGTAACAGACTATAAATTGTCCCCTCTGTTGCCGCTCTGGGCTCAGATCTCTGGAGAATGATCTCCTCTGGGCCCACCGGGGTAAAATAAACCTCCTTCCTTCCAAGATCTCTGAGTGCCGCTTGGTTCTTCTGCGGGGTGATCCAGATGGGTTTTCCGTAACAATGGTATGTGGAGGGTGGAGCCCTCCTGACAGGAATTAATGCGCTTATAAAAGAGACCTTAGAAAGCTGCCTTGCTCCTTCTGCCATGTGAGGACACAGTCACAAGATGGCCGCCTGTGAACCAGGAAGTGGGTCCTTACCAGACCCCTGAATCTGCTGACATCGTGATCTTGGACTTCTCAACCTCTAGAACTGCAAGAAATAAATTTCTGTCGTTTATAAGCCAGCCGGTGTGCAGACTTTTGTTATAGCAGCCTGAATGGACTAGATACTCTCATTGATGGGCTGGCGAGTTGGGGTGCATTGATAGATATGTACACAAACAATCAGAATAATATGGTTAATATTCAAATTAAGGAATGTAAGCGGTCACAGGAGGAAGTGTTTCACTTTACCAGGGGTGGGGGGGTGGTGGAGATGGACAAGAAAGACTTCATGAAAGGATACTGGAATTCTGGCAGAAGATATCCCACCCTCTCACGTCCTATCTTCAGTATGACCCAAGCGATAAATAAAAAGGAAGAACAGGAGCCCGTAAGAGATTTAACATCATATAATTTGATGGGCTTCCCCCCCCTTCTCTTTCACTGCCTTTTACAACAGCTGTAAAGTAGCAGTAATTATCCGCCACAGATTTGAGACATATTCCGCGTCGCCAAATTGAAAGAAGCACAAATGTCATGAACTCGTCCCTGTTGGAAGACAACTGTCATAGAAGCAAGTTAGTTCGAGAGGCCACCGTGGTGCAGCAGCAAGGATGCGAGATGCGTACTATGGAGGCTTTCCTGGTACTCGACTGGGCTCAGCCTGACCCTAGATCCAGCTTTCATAATCAAGTGGGATCTACTCTAGGCTGCATTGTGTCTCCTCCCAAAATTCATAGGTTGAATTCCTAACCCTCAAGTACCTCAGAATGTGACTGTATTTGGTCTTAATGGGGGTAATCAAGTTAGAGTGAAGTCATTAAGGTAGGCCCTCATCCAGTATGACTGGTCCCCTTATAAGAAGAGGAAATTCGGAGATAGAGATGCACAGAGAGAGATCATGTGAACAGACACCGAGGGAAGATGTTCAGCTACAAGCCAGAGAGCGAGAGGCCTGGAGCGGATCCTTCCCTCATGGCCCTCAGAAGGAACTAACCTTGGCAACACCCTGGTCTTGGATGTCCAGCCCCCCGAATTATGAGACAATAAAATCTTTGTTGCTTAAGCCTCCCAGTCTGTGGTACTTTGTATTGTAGCCCAAGCAGACTACTATAAGACTTCTTTTTCTCCCCTTCCTTGGAGATAGGATCTGGCCCCATTCTGCTCTCAACCTTAACGGTGTGGTGAGCGGGTAAAGATGGTATTTTTCTTTCCCAGAGAGCTGGGGATTAACCTTTGACCATGGGAGAGAGAGCAGGGAAAGTGAGGCCTGAGGAAAAGCAGAAAGCCAGGCTTACCACAATGAGCACTTGGTCATGCAGAATGAGGAAGAATTGACCGAAGAACACAGCTCTCAGAAGCTTCAAAGGCAGAAAATGGGAAAGACACACTCTTGGCCTTTGGATTTGAAGGCACCGATGCTATTGGGAAGCAAGATAAATTATTTCGCCGGACTAAAAATAGAGCAGGCCCGTCCGATCAGAGTCAGGGTAGATCGATCGCACTGCAGTCCAAAAGGAAGAAAAATGAGGCGAGAAGAAGGACATGCCTGGGGACTAGAACCTAAATAGCAACTCATGAAGCCTTGCTTTGGCCCCTGAGAGACATGAAATGAGAATTCCTGAGAAAAGGCCGAGTGATACCTCAAACTCACAGCTGACATTGTTGGAAAGGAAGGCTTCATTGGCCCTGGGTCAGAACCAAGAAACGTGAGCAGTTTTAACTTGGAGGGTGTGATGTGACGATCCAGTCACTTTCCTGGGGACAAATGAAGTCAGTCTGTGACAGATACTACATTATAGCAAATTGTGTCCGTTGGGGAGCTCACCAATACCCTAGGCAGGGGCTGCAATATCTTAATGCCCAAATCATCTCCCTAACGTAAAACATTTCATGAAATTGCGTTATTTACCCTGGTGTTTTTTGACATACTGAGGGGCAGTTTCCTGCTAAAACACTTTTTTTTTTTCATTTTTATGTAAACAACAGAAATGTGTGGGGTTTCTAAGGATAAATCTCCCCACCCAAACATACACCCTTCATGGATGTACCCCTTTTTAATGTCTCTGAGGTGAGACCACATTGCCCAGTGTACCTAACATGACTTTAGGCCTCTCTCTTTCAACTTGACTTGTGGAGCTCCACCCACGCTCTCCCCACCCCGCCCCCCCCCCCCAGCTCACCCCCATCATATGCCCAGCACTTTACAAGGGTAGGACAAGTAGCAAACAATGAAAAATAAGAGAGAACTAGGGTTTAAATTATACAGTAAGTATTTCCACCCTCACCCACAACAAGTCACCTTGCCCCACGCTTAGGGAAACAACTCAGAGCCGATCCACATGAGTTGCACCTCAGAGAAGGGCAAAGGGCACCCTGGGGTCTATAGGAGGGGCAATGGGAGAAGCTACAGCTAAGAAGAGAGGACCCTGGGGGACAGTTGCAGCCACATAAGGGATAGTCACCACTCAGGGGAATTCACTGATTTATTGGGCACCTAATCCACACTAAGAGGATGAGGCTCTGGGAAGAAGGGCCGAAGCATCAGCCTTTAAATGTTACTTGTCATCTGAGTATTTGAAGGACTGCCCTGCCCATGAGTCCTAGCCAGGGGCAACCCCATTCTTTTTCTTCTCTCTCTTCTCCTAACCATGTCTTTCCCTCTCATCCTTAGGAATACCATTAGATAGCAAAAACCCTAATTTGTATTTGCATTCCTCTTTCTAGAGCACAGAAATGGACAATCTCCATTTGGGTATCTCACTGGCATTTTAGAATCATCATCTTCCTACAGCCATCTCTTCTCCCCTCTTCCCCATGAACAGACAAAACCCCAAAGCAGCTCCTTGACTCAGCATTATTCTTCACTTGTGGGAGTCAAAGATTCCCTCTCCTTTGACTCCTCTCTCTTCCTCCTAGTCCAGCCAACTACCATGTTGTTTTCGACTACCTGTACCAAGTGTGTGGAAGATGCCCTTTCTCCCCTGTCCGGTCACGGCCGGCACTGCCCCTTCTACCCCTCAGATGCTTCACTGCAGCCGCCCCTAACTGGTCTTCTTGCCCTCCTTCAGACTGTTCCTCTATTCTTTAAACTTTCCTCCATTATCCCCACTGGTGAAATTTTCTTTGAAAGGGCAGCCCAAATGCCACCATTTCCTCCACGAATCATCCAAAACATGCCCAGTGAGACATGGGCTCTTCCTCTTCTGACATCACACAACCAAAATTTATCTTAACTTGTGTACATGAGGAAGATACATCCCAGATATTTATATTATGTCCTCTGTGCTCCGTAGAAATCTGTCCAATGTGATCAACTTCCCTATCCACTTGGATAACATATCCACACCTCAAGTTAACAGGCCCAAAGAGAATTCTTGCTTTTTCCACTTAAAACCTGTTAATCCACCTGCCTTCCCCATTTTGTAAATGGTTGCATGATTCTCTTTATGTGTCAAACTAACCACGGATTTATCATGGATTCCTCACCTTCGTTCTTATCCAATCCAGCGAATGCTTTTACTTCCAGAATATATCCTGACTTACCAACTTCCCGTTACCCCGTTATTATCTTAGCGTAAACTAACGTCTTGTCAGGATTATTGCAATCGACTCTTACAGAATCTCCTTGATAAAGTGTTTCATAGAAAATGTAAATGAGATCATGTCATTGACCTGCTGAATACCCTCCAAAGGCTTTTCATCACGCTTTGAATAAAATTCAAATTCTTTTTTTTTTTTTAATTTTTTTTTTCAACGTTTATTTATTTTTTTGGGACAGAGAGAGACAGAGCATGAACGGGGGAGGGGCAGAGAGAGAGGGAGACACAGAATCGGAAACAGGCTCCAGGCTCTGAGCCATCAGCCCAGAGCCCGACGCGGGGCTCGAACTCACGGACCGCGAGATCGTGACCTGGCTGAAGTCGGACACTTAACCGACTGCGCCACCCAGGCGCCCCAAACTGAAATCCTCAAATTCTTTACTCTGTCCTCCAAAGCTCTATGTATGGTCTAGCCCCTAAGTGGATCTCTGACTTCATATTCTACTACGTCCTCTTTGTTTTCCTTGCTCTTTTTATCCTTTCCTTGAATATATCAAACATGTTTCTGCCTCAGGATCTTTCCTCTTCTTCCTCTTATCTGAGACACTCTTTCCCAGATCCAGCCCCTTCTCTTCATCCATCTCTCAAGTCACAGGTCAGCTTCTCAGAGAGGCCTTCCCTGACTGTCCACTAGAAAAAAAGACCCTTTCTCGCCTCACTTCATCTCACTTGGCTTTA
The DNA here is from genome assembly GCF_028749965.1 of Puma concolor. Taxonomy (NCBI): domain Eukaryota; kingdom Metazoa; phylum Chordata; class Mammalia; order Carnivora; family Felidae; genus Puma; species Puma concolor. Next base: position 51,833,909 of record NC_141673.1, on the reverse strand, counting down.
TATTCTTCACAACAATGAATGTTGAATGAAATCCCCAACTTATTTGTTCCTTTGTTTTTTGTCTCCTTTCCTCTTGAGTATGAGCTCCATAAAAGGAGGAAACCTACCTGTGTAGCTAACAAACTTTCCATCTCATGGCTCTTGAAAAATCATACCACCTGTTGGTTGTTTCAACCTCCAAAATAGTCCATGATGATTCTCTTCTTCTAGTAGTCACACTCAAGCACAGTCCATTCCTGCAACAAATAGGAATAACCTATGTAACCAATAGGGATATTTCTGGGGCATCTGGGTGGCTCACTTGGTTAAGCTTCCGCCTCTTGGTTTTGGCTCAGGTCATGATCTCATGGTATGTGACTTGAAGCCCCGTGTTGGGCTCTGTGCTGACAGCACATAGAGCCTGCTTGGAATTTTCTCTCTCCTCTATCTCTGGCTCCTCCCCTGCTCGTGCTCTCTCTCTCTCTGTGTGTGAAAATGAATAAACTTTAAACAATAGGATATTTCAAGAATGGTGAAGCATAAACTTCTGAGACTCGATCATAAAAGATACGACTTCTGCCTTGTTTTCATGGATGACTCATTCTGGGGAAAGCCAGCTGTCATGTAAGGACACTCAGCAACCCTATGAAGACCAAGTGGCAAGAAACTGAGACCCCCTGCTGATAGCCAGCACTAAGTTGGCAGCCTTGTGAGTACATCTGGTACATGGATCCTCCAGCCCCAGTCAAGCCTTCAGATGACTGGAGCCCCAAGCAACATCTTGACTGCAGCCTCTCAAGGGACCCCAAGCTAGAACTATCCAGCTAAAATGTGCCTGAATTCCTGACCTATAGGAACTGTGTGAGATAACAAATATATTTTAAAATATTAAAAAAAATCTTTTTAATGTTTATTTATTTTTGAGAGACAAAGAGAGATGGAGCATGAGCAAGGGAGGAGCAGAGAGAGAGAGAGAGAGAGAGAGAGAGAAAGAATCTGAAGCAGGCTCCAGGCTCTGAGCTGTCACCACAGAGCCCGACGTGGGGCTCAAACCCACGAACTGTGAGGTCATGGCCTGAGCCAAAGTCAGACACTTAACTGACTGAGCCACCCAGGCACCCTAATTTTAAAAAGTTTATATGTAGTTTTAAGCCGCTACATTTTGAAATAATTTGTTATGAGGCACTAAATATTACGCAACAACTGCTGGCTTATTGTTGTTGTCATTATAATGCTTTTTTTCCTTGTCCAAGAATACAATAAATACACCATAAGAAGTGCTTTTCAATGTTCCAATTTCAGGCAGAGAAAAACACAACAACTTATTCAACCCAATAGTTCCTAGTTAGGGAATATTATGTGAACTAATTTGAATTGTACGCTGTGTTTGGATAAACCAAGGCGTTTTATTTGCTGTACTTAAGCGAGACAGATGGGTGTCACCTACAGCTCTTTAGGCTATTGTGAGCATGCCTTATTTCCAGGCACTTTGAAGCGCTTTTGGGTTTAGACATGTTAAAATTGTGCCCCTCAAATGTTTTTTCATGTAAAACTTTATTTATAAGTACAGTTGGAGCATAAGGAAATTATAAGCTCCCCCGAATTAAAAATGGCAACTATGATGTTGCAGAATGTAGCATCCAAAGAATGAGTCCCTCCCACCACCTACTATAATGTAATCCTTACATTACATTGCATTTCTTTCCTTTCCAAGTTTATTATCAATATCTCTTTTTGTTGTCCAATTGTGTGTTTTTATACCTGTGAAAAATTGTTAGCTATCTCAGAAGTGGAGCACATCATACTTTTTCCCTTTAATTTAATATTAATATGAATACTTTTGCATTCAACAGTTTTCCATTTCATGGAAGGATTTTCAGGAATAAATTAAGGTTTTAAGTGAAGGGAAGAAGGATATACATGGTTTATAGAAGGCAGTCAATAAATAGTCAAGTGGACAAATCAAAGCTCCTTATTCCCTGAGCTTGGCCTAGAACCCAAATTTCATAAGCCAGTATGTTTTCTATATACCTTATTCCGACCTGACTAAATTGATAATTATTCACCCACAAATTTTATTTATTTTTTTGTTCTTGAGGGCAACCTCCTTAAGGTCAGGCCTCTTTTATTGTGGTTGTAATTAAACCGACCTTGTTGGTTTCTCCGTGTACCTGATTGGCAAATTGATCGTAGAACTACCCACCACATTTATTCATTCAGCAAACATTGACTGAGTGCTCCCCACAGTGTCAGGCACTGTGCTAGGTACTGAGTACCTATAGATGGATGCGATGTGGTCCCTGATATCAAGCTGCTCCAATTTAGTAAGAGAGAAAGAGGAAAAACAAAGAATTAAATATAGGGGGAAGAAAGATTCAAATACTTTAACAGAAGGGTGAAGGGAACATGGCCGGAATGACATGACTATCCCAAGGAAAGGATTAGAGGGAACTTCCACAAGGGATACTTGAGGTAGATCCTGAAGGACAACTGTTAGTAATCAGTGAATGTTGGTTGACGTTGCCTCCAAGATTCTGTTGGCTTGGGCTATGGAATTGTTCTTGAGGTTGGATTACCTTTTTCCCTGGTGGCGTGTAGGAATTAATGAGAGAAAGGAGTGAATGAAGATTTGAGCGCTGACCCCCAAACTGGGAAACATTCATTCCTCATGCATCTTAGATTAATTCAAAGAAAATGGATAGAGAGGATTATCAATCGTACTTCCTTGTTGCGTTTTTTTTCCTTTTCCTTTCAAACGTTGCTACAGCAACATTCTATTGAAGCCCCTCGAAGGTATAGGAGACTGTCAGTTGGTTGTTACAACTGACATGGAAGGGCTGGAAGCATTTTCAGAGGTATCCAAGTGCATAAGGTGCAACTATTAGGTAATGAGTTGGAATTTTAACAGTCCCGAACGCATACATCTTAATGAGCATGGTCCCCCAGGGAGGAGGTCAACTGCTTATTCCAATGATTTTGCCATTACTAAAAATATTCTGGGAATGCATGTCTCTCTGGAAATTGTCTTCAAACCTACAGCATATTCTTTTGAATTGCCTTGATGATGGGTAAATCTTAGTCCTTGGGGTCTGAATTTTTACTTATGTGTAACAGGTAATTTTCCAGGCCATACGAAGCTGGGGGAATAGTTTAATGAGAAGACAGTGACATAAGCCCATTACTCCACAGCTCAGCCCTACCAGCTGGTTTGCTAGAATTCTGAACTGCCTCATTCTGCCTCCAGGTGTATGTGTGGGGAGAAGGGAGCAACATTAGTGTGGACAGAGGCGGTGTGGAGATGGGTTGGTTGTGGGTTTTTTGTTGTTGTTGTTTTTACAAATAGGTTTATTTAAATCTATTTATTTATGTACTTTTCCCCCCTCCATAACTGTTCAATTGTCTTGCAATCAATTCCAGTTGATTTCCACTAAATAGTGGAAGGCCCTTTGCTTCCACTGAATCTAGAAGATACTTTCTAGAGATACTCCATATAGTAGATCGCCTTTAAAGATGGCTGTCATTTCTTCCCTTTCTCTGCCTTCCATCTGCTAAAATATGGGCTAACTTGTAATTGTGTTGATCAATAGAATATAGCAGAAGTGACATTGTGCCAATTCTGCGCCTAGCACAGATTGGAGAGAACTGGAAGCTTCTACTTCTTGCGTCTTGGATCACTCGCTCTTGGGATGCTTCTCCTAGACACCTAGACACCAGGCCAAGATAGGTGTAAGCCATGTCGAAAGGCCAAAAAGAGTATCCCCTCTTGGTTTCACCACACCAGAGTCAGAGTTGGGGTTCTTATTGTGCAGAGCTCCATTCTTCAATTTTTGTACCAAGTCGCCATCCTAGGTGGTCTCTTTGCTTCCGTTCTTGTCCACTTTCCACCAGTTGATTCTGCAGCCAGCAGTCAGAAGAGTTCCTTTATTTTATTTTATTTTATTTTATTTTATATTTTATTTTATTTTATAGAGAGAGAACATGAGCAGGGTGGAGGGGCAGAGGGCCCACACTCAGAGCAGAGCCTGATTTGGGGCTCAATCCCATCACCCTGGGATCATGACCTGAGCCAGAATCAAGAGTTGAACGCTCAACTGACTGAGCCACCCAGGCACCCCATTTTTCTTTAAAATGAAATATCAAATCACATCTCTCTAGTGGGTCCCCACTTCTCTCAGAATAAAAAGCTCAAGTCTTTGCAATCGTCCACGAGGTGCCTCAGGGTCTGCCCCTGGTTGCCAGCCAATTCTCTGACCTTATCTCTTAGCATTCTCATGGAGATGCTTCTCACTTTGGGCACATTGCTCCCCTGACCCTCCTTGAATAAGCCTGTAAACACGCTGTTCCCTCTGCCTGGCACTGTCTCCCCTTAAGTACACATGTGATTTACTCCTCCACTATCTCTAGTCTCTGTTCCAATGTCATCTTCTCTGTGACGTTTTTGTTCTCCATCCTTTTTTTTGTTTGTTTTTAGTTTCTTTTTTTGAGAGAGAGTAAGTGTGAGTGCAGGAGGGATAGAGAGAAAGGGAGAGAGAGACAATCCCAACCAGGTTCCATGCCCAGTGCCGAGCCTGGTGTGGGGCTCAATCTCACGAATCATGACCTGAGCCAAAACCAAGAGTCCGATGTTTAACTGACAGAGCCACCCAGGCATTCCTTGTTCTCCATCATTTTAACAAGGGTGACTCTTACCCCTTCTTAGCACTTCTGATCCCCCTCACTTTGCTCTAATTTTCTCCCATAGCATTCAACAACACACACGTAATCTTTTTGTTCACTGTCTCCCCCAACTAGAATGTTAGCTCCAAGAGACAGGTAATTTTTTTGTTGTTGTTCACTATTTATCTCCTGTACCTAGAACAGTGCCTGACACTCACGTATTTGTTCAATGAACAAATCAGTTAGTTACACCTAATGGCAGAGAAGGGGGAATTCAAAGCCAGAGGAGTGGCGTCAGAACCTGAATGGCTAACCTGAGCTATAATTTTGGGGGGAAGTCTCATATTTCATCTTTAAAATTTTATTTTATTTTATTTTATTTTATTTTATTTTATTTATTTTTTTTTTTTATAATTTTTTTTTTCCAACGCTTATTTATTTTTGGGACAGAGAGAGACAGAGCATGAACGGGCGAGGGGCAGAGAGAGAGGGAGACACAGAATCGGAAACAGGCTCCAGGCTCTGAGCCATCAGCCCAGAGCCCGACGCGGGGCTCGAACTCACCGACCGCGAGATCGTGACCTGGCTGAAGTCGGACGCTTAACCGACTGCGCCACCCAGGCGCCCCTCATCTTTAAAATTTTAAAGACTGCTGTGCTCTATTCCCTTATAAAATCTGTGAGATAGGAAAGATAATCCTGGAGTAAAACTGATATTCTAAAAAGATGTATGATGTCATTCATTCATGAAGAAAGCATTTGTTGAGTGCCTGTGAGGTGCAGGGCACCGGGAGATGGAAGGGTATACCCTCTCTTCTGCCTTTACCTCCCCATGCTACACCCTCTCTTCTGTCGCTTTGTGATCCTTCTAGGACCACCTGCCCCCAAGAAGAATGTGTCCTGTAGACTACAAAACTCAGAGTTTAAGGAGCAATTGTGACATTTTTCTCCAAATGCTGACGACAGTGTTTTTATTAAGTAATAATCATCATTTTTTAGCGTTTCACTACGTGTTCTGGTTTTCTGTTGTTGCATACGAAACCACCCCAAAACTTAGTGGTGTGAAATAGCACAATTTGGCAAGTCAGGAATTTGGGCAGTCGGAAATTGGGAACTTCCACGGCCCTTGTGTCGCCTTCACATTTGATGGGGCTTCAGCTGGGTGGCTCAAATGGCTGGTGAATATTTGCCTTGCCTAGGGCCATCTGCTGGGGACTTGGTTTTGAAAGTGGTCTGGTTCCTTGGTTCTTCTCCAAGTTATATCCTTCTGGATCTGAAATGAACATTCTTCACTCACGCGACTGGTGCCTGGGCACAGCTGGAAGGGCTAGGGCCGGCTTGGTATCTTTTTTTTTTTTGTCCACACAGATGCTTCTTGTGACTAGCTTGAGCTTCCTCACAGCATGGTGGTCTCAGAGCAGTTGGACTTCTTACATGCCAGCCGTATCTCCCAGAATCAGCCTTCCAAGAGACTAGACAGAAGCCAGAAGTTTTCTTATGACCTACACTTGGGAGTCTCGGAAAATCAATTGAACTGAATTCCATTCATCAAGCAAGTCACTAATACCCATATCCCAAGAGAGAGGAATTAGACTCTACCTCTCAGTAGAAGGGATAGCAAAAAAAAAAAAAAAAAAAAATGTGGCCATCTTTAATCTACCCCACTATAAGTAGGCTGTGTGATAAGTGCTGTACTTGCAGGATCTTTTTTTAATCCTCTGACAACCCTATGAACAGATGCAATTATTTGTTTCCATTTCACAGATCAAGAAACTAAAGTTTTGAGGAAAATTAACTTCCCCTGAACACAGAGCTTAGTGGTGGAGTCGGTAACAATTTAAAATTCAATTTCCTTAAGTTTGTAAAACAAGCAGATAACATGCTGCCTCCTTAGAAATGGCTTCCAGGCACACAGGGCAAAGTGAGTGGAGACCAGGAAGGTTGGGTCCTAGGGGAAGTCCTCACCACGGTGCCAAAGAAGGGCCTCGTGAAGGCACCGACTACACAGTTAAGTCCATTTTTGAGCATGGAGCAGAGAGAAGCCTTGGGGCTCCAGAAAAGAATGTCGGCAGCTATAAAATAAAGCAATTATGCCTCAGGATATATATGAACCACAGCTGGTAACCCCAGACTGGGATATTGATTTCTTCAGGGCAAATGAAAGAGAACGTGGATGCCAAATTGTGTGTGTGTGTGTGTGTGTGTGTGTGTGTGTGTGTGTTAACCTAAGAAAAATAATGGCTCGTCTCCGCACCACCCCTAACAATCCCACATTCATGAAGTGGCTCCAACCAGCGAGGCTGTGTTTGGAATGGAAAGACCCGGGGCCGAGGAAAAGGAAAGTGGAATTTCTCTTCGGAGTTTTGAAGTCCCTCCTGAGCTCACGGCTTCGAGCTGCTTGAAAAGCTTGCAGGGAATTTCCACACTTAGCACACTTCCCGTGGCTGGCCGCCACCTGGCTCCAAAGCCCATTTTGTGGGGTTTAAGGGGGTTTCGTTCCACAGCATTCTAATAGATGCTGTCAGTCGGGCTGGATCCTGGCAGTGGAAGACGGGTCACCCCGAAAGGTTTACCAAGGTCCTGTTTCCTGACTGAATGCTTGGTTGATGGTATCTTGTCTGATTCACATCCTATTGGAAACGGTGTGAAACAGGGTCCTGGAGTAGATCTGGTTTTAGTCACTCTGGCTTATGTGGCCATGTTTGACAGGCAGCAGGGGCTGGGCTGCGTGGTTTTAAAAGAGAAATCTTAGTTTTAGGGGAAGATTTTTTTTTTTTTTCTTTCGATAGGCTGAGAAACTTACAAGTTGCTTGTGGCTAACACAGTGCTGAACGGTCACAAAATACTTTAAAAAAAAATCTGTTTGCTTGTTCCGTTTATGTATTCGGCAAATGTTCGCTTATTTATAAAGTTGTCTGCTTTGTGCCAGGTATTATATTTAGTATTCGGGAGACAATCATGTACAAACTAGATGCCCTCATGAAGATTATGGTCGAGTTGGAAAATACAGCAATTGAACAAACTCAAAAACTAATATAAATAGTTGCTGTAAAGGAAAGATACAGGTGCCAGGAGGCCGTTTGACAGTGGGCTTGACTTAGATGGAAGGGCTCAGACAGGTGCCAAGGAAGAGACACTCAAACAGAGACCTGCAGGAGAGAAAGGAGAGATCTAGGCAGAGTGGAGAGAACAGTGTTCCAAACAGAGGGAACAGCAAAGGTGAGGGCAAGTGGCTCCGAGGGGGTTCAAGAGAAAGAGACAGCCCAGACAAGGCAGGACTTGAATGCCAAGGGAAGAATCTTATGTTTTCAATCCTCCTTCCAATCAGTTTTGTTTCAACCACTTTCTATCACTGTCAGTTTAATTAGAAGCGAGAACCTATTGAGCTAATTCGATCCTAAAACACACAAGGACACTGGCATCCTCCACTGGGGAGTAGTAAGATCGTCAATAATAAAGCACTAGTTCGGCAGAAAGATGGGATTCAAATGTGAATTTATTGTCCTGTTTATAGTTTTCACTACCAATGTCCATTTTTACTGCTGCTCGATCAAAAATTACCGAGTACATCCTATATGCAAAATACCTTGAAGGATTCAAAGACATGGCCGACATGTCCCTTTTCTCTCACAGCGTATAACTCAGAACAGGAGCTGGCTCTGTGAGTCACCCCACAAACCACAGAATCACGCAGAGAAGTGGACAGCGTCTTAAGGACAATCCGATCCAGGCTCGGGAGAGCTCGCACGGTGGTTGTCTTCTAATTTTGTCGTTTTCATTTTGATTACAATCTAAAATAAATTTTACCGGTTAAAAAAAATAATAAGGTCCTCTTGTTCACACTAATGATTTAAAATCGGAGGATATATCATGGAGTTAGTTTCTTTTTTTTTTTTAATTTTTTTTTTAACGTTTATTTATTTTTGAGACAGAGAGAGAGACAGAGCATGAACGGGGGAGGAGCAGAGAGAGAGGGAGACACAGAATCCGAAGTAGGCTCCAGGCTCTGAGCCATCAGCCCAGAGCCCGACCCGGGGCTCGAACTCATGGACCGCGAGATCGCAAGATCGTGACCTGAGCTGAAGTCGGACGCTCAACCAACTGAGCCACCCAGGCACCCCTGTCCTTTTGTATTCTTCATCCCATTGCTTTCCTGTAAATCCCCATCAACCATGAATGATTCGGTATTATTATCCTTTCCTCAGAGATGAAGAAATCGAGGTTTTTAGCTGTTACGTTACTTGCCCAAGTTCAGTGAACAGGCAGTGCAGATAGCAGAGTTGGAACAAACGTATTCGGATCCCCAGTCCAGTGCTCATGCTGTTGTCCCAGCCCGCGAGGACTTTCGGTGACGCGTATCATTCATTACAGTCTGAAGCCCCTGCTCGAAGCAACGTGTTTGGTCTCATTTTACCACTGATACAAAAAATGAGGTCATGGTCACCCAGTGACAGCTTACTGAGCTCCTCTGCTTAGCTGCGGTGGTCTAAAAACATCTACAAATTCTTCGAATGCTCCATCAAGCTGGGCTATGTGCCCTCCTCTTGAATCTGGTCAACTCGTAGCATGTAGTACAAGTGAGTCTACATGATTCTGAGGCTGAGTCATAAAGTTAATACAGCTTCCACCTGGTTCTCCAGGGGTACTTCTTTTTGGAACCCAGCCACCAGTCTGTGCACGGCCCGGTCACACAGGAAAGCCACGTGTGGGTGCTCAGCTGATACCCACACCCCATCCAAGCCACCACCCATGGCGTCCAGCGATCTCAGACTTCCCTGAGCAAGCCTTGAGACAGCTCCAGCCCTGCGGCTATCAAACTGCAGCCACATGAGAGAGTGTACGGGAGAACCCTTCAGCTGAGCCAGAGCCTTGGGAGATGATAATAAAATGACTTCTAAGCCACTAAGTTTCAGGGTGATTTGTTCAGCAGCCACAGCGGCTGGGATGCTAGTGGAGCACCTTGCATGGGGGGACCTCTGTGTGTGTTTCTCAGAGAGGAGTCAGCTCTGTGCTGGCTGCTTGGTCCAGGTTGACTCCCCGGGACCAGAAACTGTGCACGATTTTGGCCTGACTGCCCCTACCATTCCTGGTCCTCTGACTCATACATTCTCTTTTCCATTAGAAAATACTGGGCTTTTGGGGGCGCCTGGGTGGCTCAGTCACTTGGGCATCCGACTTTGGCTCAGGTCATGATCTCATGGTTTGTGGGTTTGAGCCCCAGGTCAGGAATCTGTGCTGGAACCTGGAGACTGCTTCGAGTTCTGTGTCTTCCTCTCTTTGTGCCCTGTCCTGCTCTCTCTTTCTCTCTCCCTCAAAAATGAATAAACATAAAATTTTTTTTTAAAGAAAATACTGGGCTTTTGACCTCAGCTCAGTACTGCTTTTGCAGGCACGCCATTGGCTCAGTCTTGGGTAAAGATACCATGCTCTACAGAGTTTTCTCCTGATGAGGTGTCTCCCTTCACTAGCGTGAAAGCTTTTCCCTCCCAGGTCTGGAATCTGGTGAGCCAGCTGCCTTGAAGGGATGGAAGGACTAACGGCAGCCAAAGGAAAGCCACAGGCAGTGAGCATCTTCAGGGCAAGGAGATGTCTGCCTGTCTGCCTCCTGCCCCCAGCACAGTCCCTGCCCAGATGAACCTGGGTCGAATGAATGCATGAATGAATGAACTTAAAGTAGCAATAGATTTGCCAGAGCTGATGGCATTCACTGGCTTGTGAATGAACCATCAATTACATGTTCTTTTGTAACGGAAAAATTCTCCCCCTCCCCTGGAAAAGTGGGGAGTGCAAGAGAACAACGTCATTTGTGGTTGGGGGTAAGTTGAAGACTTTTAAACGCAACAATTATCAGGAGAAGAGAAGTTTAATTTGGCGGAGTCAATTTCTAGCTTCTGGTCCCTAAAATATAATCTCCTTTGAAAGTGAGAGGGCATCGTTCTGTACAGGCTGCATGTTGTTTGCAGAGAAGCTCTCTCTTACAGAAAGGAGAGATGCCTCCTGTGCGGTGCATTTGGAGGTCCCAGGAAATTCCCTGTTCCCAGGAGCTTGTGCAAATGATCCCATAAGCTGGGCACCACACAGCTCCGGTGAGCGCTGTTCACGGAGACCAGGAGCTTCTCAACGGACAAAACCACATATAACAGGTGTGTGAAAGCCCAGAGAAGGAAGCAGTTGGTGCTGCTGAGGGAGATCACAGAAGACTTCAGGAAGTGACGTTTCAGCTCTGCTCTGAAGGCTGGGAAGGGGACAAGGGGATTATGGGCAGTAGGGTTAAAAACTCCAGAGTGCTACAGATGCATGAGTGACCAGAGTGACCAGTGGCGAATGACGTGTGGGGAGGATAGAAACAAAGCGTGAAGCTGGGGCGCCTGGGTGGCTCAGTCGGTTAAGCGCCCGACTTCAGCTCAGGTCATGATCTCGCGGTCCGTGAGTTCAAGCCCCGCGTCAGGCTCTGTGCTGACCGCTCAGAGCCTGGAGCCTGTTTCAGATTCTGTGTCTCTCTCTCTCTCTGACCCTCCCCCACTCATGCTCTGTCTCTCTCTGTCTCAAAAATAAATAAACGTTAAAAAAAAAAATTAAAAAAAAAAAAAAAAGAAACAAAGCGTGAAGCAAGACATGAGCAGCCCTGAACACCAAACTGTGGAGTTCAGGCTTTAATCTACAGACAATGCGTGGCCGCTGATAGTTTCTGTACACGGAAGTAACACAACTGGGTGGCAAGAACAGACTGGAAGCTGAGAGACTGGTTAGACATATAATAATCCTGCCCATAAAGGAGGATCTGAATTCTGAATTACAAACAACTGTTTCAAAACAAGCCAAAACAATGACAACAAGTTATTAACCCCTGGCCAACATCTATTATGTTCTTAGTAGGAATGGTGGGTTTTCTTTTTTTTTTAAATTTTTTTTTTCAACGTTTATTTATTTTGGGGACAGAGAGAGACAGAGCATGAACAGGGGAGGGGCAGAGAGAGAGGGAGACACAGAATCGGAAACAGGCTCCAGGCTCTGAGCCATCAGCCCAGAGCCCGACGCGGGGCTCGAACTCACGGAGCGCGAGATCGTGACCTGGCTGAAGTCGGACGCTTAACCGACTGTGCCACCCAGGCGCCCCAGGAATGGTGGGTTTTCAAAATAGTGTCAAGACGGGGTCTGATTGGGAGGACAGACATACAGATGAATAAGAAGTGTTACGGGGTGGGGCGCCTGGGTGGCTCGGTCGGTTAGGCGTCGGACTTAGGCTCAGGTCATGATCTCACGGTCTGTGAGTTCAAGCCCCGCGTCGGGCTCTGTGCTCACAGCTCGGAGCCTGGAGCCTGTTTCAGATTTTGCGTCTCCCTCTCTCTCTGCCCCTCCCCTGTTCATGCTCTGCCTCTCTGTCTCAAAAATAAATAAACGTTAAAAAAATTTAAAAAAAAAGTGTTACGGGAGCAAAGCAGGTATCTAATTGTACCCCCAGGAGTTTAGGAAAGTACACCAGGGAATGCGGCTTTTGAATAGAGTTTGCCAGGAAGCGGTATAAGACGCACCACAGGCAGAGCCTCAAGAGCAAGGCCCGTCTGTGGGGAGGATTGCTGGGGAGTTGGCTGGAATGATTAAGCAGGGCTCTCACTGCAAAGGATCTTGTAATACTAAGGATTGGCCCTGACCCTCGTAGTGCATTCTCTGTTAGCAGAGGAGAACATGGCAGGCCGCAGAGAAAGCCGCTGTGAGCGCCTAGCAAGGAGCCCGGGTTGTAAGCTCACGATTGACTGAAAGCCAGTCCCTCCCCTCTGTCTTTGCAAGATCAGAAAGGTGGGAGATGGTCTTACGTGCAGAAGCCTTCAGTCACGGTAATGTGGGCTGCCTCATAGAGACCAGTTTCCTAATTCCTTGTATCCCGAAGTTGGGCGGGTCCGGCGTGGCCACAAACCAGCGGCCTCCAGGGCCGCATCGATAAGCACGGTGGTGTTTGTGTGCGGTCGTCGTTGGTGACGTGCGTGTTGTCAGGGGTGGGGAGGAGCGTGCTGGGCCTTTCGGGGCTTGGAGAGATGTTTGAGTCCGGTCAAGGGTTTCCGACGGTTAATAGAAAACAGATCTTGGCCCCAAGGAAGGGGACCCGGAGACCACGTTCACCTACTTGACAGTGATACTGGACTCACCCAAATCAAGGTTTTTAACATACACTTTTGGACATTTTGGAAAGCCAGCCGGTATACTCTTGTAAGAACAATACTAACCTTCACGGGAGAAACAATAGTAACCATTGTGAGCTTTCATGGAGTGTTTGTTACAGATGAGAGAGTCACTGTTACAAGCATTAGTCAGTTTCCAGTGCCTTATATTTATTAGCCCATTTAACCTTTAAAGTCGCTCCACGAGGTAGGTGTCACTGTCCTCACCCAAAGCCTAGTAACTTGCCAGAGATAATGCAGCTGCTCTTTGGTGGAGGCCGAGTCAAACCCAAAGGAGGAGCTGCAGGGACCGTCCCTGAGTTGGCAGGGAGTTATCTCTGTAATTGCTGGTCATGGAGATGTTCACTGGGAAGAGTTGCACGCTGAGTAGAGCTTCCAGGAACAGGGACGCAGGACTTTGTCAGTGGCGCCTGTGATGCCCAGACCTGCCATAGATGTTGTTAGAGTCCCAGGGGCCATTCCTGCCATGTTCCCATAAAGGGCAAGCATTATTCAGACACCCCCGTCCTGCTTACACATTAAGGAGGTGGGGTCTGACGGTCATTAAGGAGGTGGGGTCTGACGGTCATAAGGACGCTTTGGAGAACCACAGAAGTAATGCTTCTCTTATCAGTTTGGATCCATTTGCCCATTACCCAGTTGAGAGAACCTTGCAGAAAAGCAATTTCCTAATATGGCACTCTGGCTCTATAATGTAAACATTTGCGTTCATGGGACAGATAGGCTTGAGATGTTGTTAAACCCTCTAGGGACACATTATTCTTTCTATTTTCTCCTCCGTGATGGGATACGACATTATACGGCGGTGGGGAGGTGGAGCGTCTTGTGTACTTATGCATTTTCCCATTGATTCTCTCGTGGCATTTTGACTGTACATTATTTTCCCAGAAAAATCATCATAAACCGTTTGGAATGGTCATGCATTTCCTGAGCGCGGAAGACTTTTGTCTCTAGCTTTGCCGTCAGAAACGGAGACTCTGAGAGACCCTCTGTCCTGCAGTGGGACTAAGAATCACACCTATGCTTCTGCTTCCCCGCCTCCCCGGCACTCTCCCCAACCCAACAACCATTCTTTCTTTCTGGCCCTGGCTCAACCCTGTGCTTCCAAATGAAAAGATCTGGCAACAGCCTGACACTAAATAGCTTTGTCCCTTCGCCTTGTATTAAGTATTCCTCTGCTCGATGAAGTGCAGGTCTCCTTAAAGCGAAAAGCTTATCAGATGCTCCAGAGGTCACCCAACTGAACTCCGCACCAGACCTCAGAGCAGTTTGGAAAGCGGAATCCTTCGACGCCTCTTCCACGCCGGGGCAAGGAGCACTCACCTGGGACCCTCGGGGTCAATCTTACAGAACAGCTGTGTAGATGGTTTCTAAGATCGCTAACCCTTTAAATATGCTGTCCACTCAACGTCCCTTTGCCCACCTCCCCGCCCCCCATGTATTTCCAAGCCTCGTCTGCAATTTTTTTTTTTTTTTTTTTTTTACTGCTTTTCTTCTATTATTTCCACCTCTTTTTCTTCCTAGCACTAGGTGGGGAACTTTCAGAAATATGCTCCCCTCTGCCTGCTCTGTGCCTTCTTTGTTTCCCTTTATGCCAAGCAACTGCCATCAGTCAGCTAGAAGCTTTAGGGAATGTCTCAGACTGTAATTCCTGGAAGCAGTGTCTGACAGAAAGCCAGGCAGATCTGCTAAATAACTTTTAAGGAAAAGGATGGTCTTTTGAAGCCAGCGTCGTTTCAGCATCCTCTCACAGATGGGTTCTCTTCAGAGGAAACAAAACGAAAGGCAGTGTAGTGTATGTGTTAATGCTGATTCTAATGGAGGGTTTACTTGTGTTAACCCTTTTCTAGACATTATTTCACACACTTCACTAGATTTTGTCAACTCTCAATAACCCAGTGAGGGTTGTTGGCCCCCTTGTGGTGTAAATGGGCACCATTTACAAAGACCCAGTGAAACTGAGGACCTCTCCAAGGTCAGGGCTCTGGGCAGCTTGGACGGAGAAAGGACAGTAAGTGTCCGAGGATGTGAAGATTTTTAATTTCAATGATGCAGAGCAAAGGAGACAAAGGTTATGAGCCAAGAGGGCTTGAGTAGCTGAGTGGCAGAAGAGTTTGAAGGTAAAGCCAGCGAGGAAAGGATGAGGTACTCATGGGGAGGGGCTTAGCTGGGGCAGTCAGGAACATGCAGAACTGTACCTTGCGGCTTCGCCTCTCCCCGACCACCACATTGGGTCATCACTGGAGAATGGTGATAACTGGGAGGTGGGCCAGAGTGAGCTGACCGCCATATTGCCGCCGGGACATTCATGAATGGTGTGGAGGGAAAAACCACCGAATAAACATAATTTTCCTACAAGTGACTCCTAGTTTCTGCCGGGCCTCTGGTTTTTCTCCTTCCTCTGAGCTGCTGGCTCAGCCCCAGGCCCTCACCCTGGGCCCAGGCTTTCGGAAGCATCGGTAAGTGGTTTTCCACAAACACCCACCCCCAAGGAACCTTCTGGAGGGGCTGCGCTGACTTAGCTCCCATCTCAATTCGGGAAGCTGTCGGCAGCCTCCTCCAGGTTTCGTGGGTAGCTCTAGCCCCTTTCAGACCAGGCAGGCTTTGTGAGGTCATGAGGTAGGGTGAGGGCTTCCTGCAGAGACTGAGTTTGGAAGGCATGAGCAGCAAGAGAGCTCAGGTCTACAAGACAGTGAGAGAGCCTAGCCGGAAAGCTTCTTGATTCTCCAGACAAATAGCCCCAGAGCTGGTGGGAGGGCTCCGGTCTCCCAGCTCCTACCCACGAACAGTTCCTCCGTGAGCCTCATCTGAAGATAAGATCCCCTCCTTTTGCATGCATACCAAAATAGGGGAGCAAACCCGCTTGCGTTCGAAAGAGCAATGTAAGGGAACTCTTAAAGCGAAGAAATGAATCGCTATCAACAAAATTCAGCTTCTGTCTGTTGGCCTGTGATTGCATCGTGAGAAAATAGCTGCGTGGCTCGTCGCTATGTTCAGAGGCTATGTTTAGGATGGTCTGACTTACAGCTAGACTAGACCAAATTCTTTGGGGAGAGGTAGAAAGTCATCCTCTGGAGAATTTTCAGGCCTTGATTTGCAATCAAGCTGCTTTTCACAGCAGTAATTCCATGTAGCTGAGCTCCACGGTTAGTAGCCAGGGATTCCTGTATGTAGTTGCGTTAATAAATCCTAAGCAATCCTTAGGGAAGCCAGACACTCGCAGATGGTGGGATGTCAGCCCTGGGTGAGAAGGCTGGATCCGAGGACTTTCTAGTAACCTCCCGAACCACAGGAATTGAGCAACTTCCCAGCCCAATCTACCTCCCCCGACTCTTCGTATTTCTTCCATGTCCACTGGGCTTCAACGGGAAAACAAAACAGAGTTCGGATGCTTGCTAGCCACCCGGACTCGTGCCACTTTGGGGTGGGAGGACGATAAAGGGGAGAGGACCGCAGGAAGTGGAGGTCAGATCCACTCATAGCTGCTCCAGGGGGACATGGTATTCAGGGCCTCACAGGAAGAGCTGGAGCCCAGGGTGCCCTCATCCTGAATCCTTTTTCCTCAGGTGGCCTCACTTCCTTTCTGTAGGTCCGGAGGGGTAGCCTGGGGGCTCACTGGTCTGTAGGGAGCTGAGTAGCCAGTGAAAGCGCTCCGCTCTCCCTCCCCGACCCGGGCTCCAGGTAAATCTGTGTATTTAACTACAACCACAACCACAAGGGCCCCAGCCCTTGGAATTTTCCTGGAAGCCAGTTAAAGCCAGGGGAGCCACAGTAGTAGATAAAAATTAACCGACGTACCAAATTCTCTTTGGCTTACAAGTCCCTGAATGGTTTTGTTTACACATTAAGAGCAAAAAGGGACTGCAGTCTTTCCTCTTAATTGCTGTAATTACGCTTGTGCCCCCCACCCCCGCCGTGCACTTCCCCCCCCCCCCACCCCAGAGGCTGCCCATGTCATTTTAAAGGGCAATTGCTGGCCCTCCGCCCTGAGTGTTTTTGAGGGTTTTTCTCATTTTCTGATGACCACTGACCTACTGAGCTAACAGTAGCAGTTTATTCTCCCTGGTGCACTGGTCTCGCCCCCGCCTTTCTTTTTCTTTCTCTTTCTCTCTCTCTTTTCTCCCCCCCCCCCCCCCCCACTCCTGGGTAGTGACCAGGAAGAGCTGACTTCCTCGGCATCAAAAGGGATTGCAATTTCTTCGAGCAATTGTATGTGGCTCGGCATCGGCCACATCCCCTTAGGAAAAGGCTCGGGGAAACCTGGGTCAGAAAGCTTGCAAACTCCTGTCCGGCTCACGAGCTTTCATTGCTGAATTGGGTCGAGCGTTTCCTCTGGGTTACCCGATACAGAGAAATGTGAAGTATTGTACCTTCTACGCTTATGCCTGAAAGTCACGCGTGAATCCTATTTCCGCTTAATCGTGAAGGAATGCTGTTGCAAAGACGCGGGGTCAGAAGGCCGCAGTAAATCAAGCCAGATATACCCCTAATGAATGGCAAATGAAACAGCGTTTGTTTTTAAGTTCATAGGTCCTTCTGGAAGGTGTCTTTTTAGTGCAAGCGAAATTCCTGGGTTGCAGGTATGGAGCACAATGGAGGTGACTGGGGAAGGTTTAGAGTGTCTGGTTCTTTTAGCCACAGTCTTAAAAAGTACTAGAAGCATCCCCAAGGTTAGTTTGCCAGGCCGGTTTCGAAAGCGCCATGCTTTCTGCAGCCCTTATGTTGGGACAGAATTTTCCGATTACTGTGGATTCTGGGGTAACCAGACTCTTGGTCCACTTTCCCCCTTAGCTCACTCAGCTGGTCCTGGGTCGCTGCATAGGTGTTTCGGAGAGCATGCCTTTCTCAGGACGGCAAAGGCCGCGTGAAAACAAATCTGGCATTTACGCGCAATTCCAGCATAATCGTGGAGGCCCCTCCTGTGGGCACTGAGAGGGTTAGGTGAGTCCCTTCTCCCCCCAGCCAATGATGGGAGGAAACCTGTTAGCTCTGCATCAGAAGGAAGAGAAAAGCCTTCCGTCTTCCGCAGCTCTTAAGCATTTTGATAATAAAGAATCAAAAGTATTACATGTTACAGGGACACTGGAATTCAAATGCTGTTAACCATAACACCTTCTTAGGTGTTAGAAAGAAAGAAAAACCTGGTAGGATTGAGTGAGGAGGGACAATAGTAGGAGCAGCTGTTTTAAAACCCAAGGAATGTGGTAAAGAGAGCCTTGTGTGTTTTTAATAGACACAGAATGGGGGAAGGAAGTGGGGACCCAACGTGGACAGGAAGTCGGGGGATTAGGGTCTCAGGCTGGTGTTGCCACTGTCTGGCTGTGTTACCTTGGACAAGAGGACAACCCTCTCTTGATCCTGGTGTCTCACTGATCACATAAAGAGCTTGAGAGTCTTTACAGTTTACCAGCTATTCATTCGGCTCTCTCATAAAACCACTGGGCCAGTCTTCCCTGAAATTCAGGAGCACACCCGCCTGAACGCTGCTTCCTTTCGCTCAGATGGGGGCCAGGCTCAGGGTGGACACTGGGCAATGGACACAACAGTCCGGTGTGTGTCTTGCTTCAGTTTACTGTGCTGTCAACTGGACAGTAAAGCCTTCCATGGAAAGCCTCTGGCAGTACAGGTGGTGATTGAAAGCATGGGCTTTGGAGCCACGCCTTCAGTGTGGGTTCTCAACCTGGGTCCCCGGGACCAACTGTGGGACTTTGGGCAAGTTCTTTAACTTCTCTGGAGCTCAGGATCTTTATCTGGAAAGTGGTGGGAGAAGTATCTCATAGGGATATTTTGAGTTGTAAGTCCGAAAATGAATGTAGGGGCCCCACGTGGTGCTTGACAAGTAAGCTCTCAGTTAATGACAGCCAAAGAAATCAACAGGAACGAAAGTATGTTTCCTGGGCTTTGGTCTCTTTATAGCAGTAGCTGAAGGTAAAGGGTGGCCGGGAGCGGAAGGGAAGGTGTCTAATCTGTACGCAGGAGTCTCTGCTAGGCATATATTAGCTGCTCGGATGCTGGTGGGAAAGGTACCATAGCGAATAGCAGGATCTATGCCTGGATTCAAGGAAAGAATAAGGAGGCTGCAGAAAGCAGAGATGAGTGAACCATCTGTAAAAGAATGTCGATTTTATATGGGTTCATTCAGTACTAAGTACCTATTCCAGTTATGGTTCTTGAGTGTTTGCCATGTGCCAGACCTGTGCTAGGTGTGCAGCGAGATCACAGAGATGAATGACGCCGTCCCTGACCTCAGGGAACTGAGAGTCTCCAGCACTACAGGTAAATGGGCAGATACAATGGAAGACCCTACATCTGGGGAAAGTGAGTGCGGGGAGCACGGGAGGTCAGGTGACTGCTCTGCTTTGCCTAGGACCATCTTGATTTTAGCACTAAAAGTCCCACATCCCAGGAAGCGCCTCAGGCCCAGGCAAACTGGAGTGGTTGGTCACCATGATGGGTGGAAGGACTTCGAGGAACGGCGTCTCACCTAGTCTTGCCAAGTCCAGAGGAGGGCTTCTTGGCAGAAGGGATGACTCCGAAAAAGGAGAAGTTGGAGTGAGCCAGGCATGGTTGGTGAAGGGTGGGGAGTGAAGAGGGTCCCAAGCCAAAGGAACCACATGTGCAAAGACCCAGAGGCAGGAGAGATCATGAGGAAGTCGGGAGATTGGGGGACAGATGGTGGAGGGCCTTCTCCTGTCATGGGCTCATGTTGTCCTGCAAATGTGTCCCCCTGCCCTTTGATCTCCCCTCAGATTCACGGTGCTTGACAACGTAGATCTGGAACACCAGTAGAGATGCTATCTAGGCACCTCTCACATGAAGCAGGAGAGCAGAGAAGACTAGCTCTTCCCAAGGCCTCTTCCATCTTTCCTTTCTTTCTTTCATTCTTTTTAATGTTTATTTATTCTTGAGAGAGAGAGAGAGAGAGAGAGAGAGAGGCAGAGTGTGAGCAGGGGAAGGGCGGAGAGAGAGGAAGACAGAATCCGAAGCAGGCTCCAGGCTCTGAGCTGTCAGCACAGAGCCCGACATAGGGCTCGAACTCATGAACCACGAGATCATGACCCAAGCTGAAGTCGGACGCTCAACCAACCGAGCCACCCAGGCGCCCCCAGCTTTTCTTTCTTAAACCAAGAATCCACACCATCAGCCCATCCACCAGGAAGAAATGGCGGATGTACCAGAGAAATGGTCTGCACCTTTCCTATCTATTTCAGCTGCCTTCATGAGCAATACAGGTTATCACACAACTGACTTGCCAGCAAAAGCCTTGTCCACTCTGAAGTGGACCAGGGTGGACGTGCTGGATGAACCGCCATAGAGATGCAAGTTTTATTTATTTTATTTTTCTAAATGAAAAAGCCCCTCTCCTTTGTGCGTCACACTGTGAGGGTCTGGAGAACCATCTGGTCTTTTTCTTTTCTTTTTGCCTTCTGGTTATTCCCCAAATGCTTGCTCTATAGGAATGATCTTTGCCTCAACTTGTTTCTGTTCTTTGCAGAATCTATTCTGTAAATGTGAACAGGATTAAGTCAAGAGGGTACTTGTTTAACTTTTCAGCACATCTTTCCCAAAATGAATCACTTTGGGAAAGGTGATTTCGAGATTGCTAATCTTCCAGGTATGTGTTTCATCTTCCAATATTGGGCTGGAATAGACACATTGGGGAAAAACAACTTAGTGCCTTCTCTAAAGCCTTTCCCACAACAGAAACAAACGTTAAAAAAAAGAAGTCTTGATATCACTTAATAAAGCTTTATGAGTAACTCCTTTGCCGCTGCAGATAACGTTGCTAATGCCTATAGCTCAATGAGAGAAAATGTCCCAGGCTACTTTACGACAGGCAGAAAACTTTGGGTTGTCTTGCCAATGCTTTATACTAAGTGCCAAATCCTTATTACTTTCTTAGGCATTTATTGTAAGAACATGAGTCATGATGCATCGCTCTGGTATTTGTGTGGCTGCTCAGTGTTAAGTCCCCAGGACCTCCATGGAGTTGACTTTATTTGGTTTTCCACTTCCGTTTCTAAGTGAGAGCCACATGAACTCAGACATGAAGGCTCACAGGAGCCCGAGTGGGCGGACCTTTTTGTTGCTGTTTTGGTTCGCCTGGACTCAATGGTTGTGGTATGTGCAGACCCGAACCCCTTCAGGGGACGGTCCCTGCCCCCACTCCCTGAAGTTTCCACGGAAACAAGAGGACTGGGATGATGCACAGGGTAGCCCGGCAGTTGCAAACCTCTGAGGCCATTGGGAGAAACGTAGCTAGAATTTTGAAGCCGTGACATGTGTATTTTCGAACTTTCCATATATACTCCTAATAGTTGAGCTGGATGCTAACCTCTGGAGGTGGGAGGTTTCTGGAGGACAATTACTGTTCAGAAAACTATCCAGGGTTTCAGTGCCAGGTTTTTGATTTGATTGATGGAGAGTTTGATGAGTGGCCTGTAGATATGAAGATTAATGGTGCCTGTCTCAATGCCTACATGAAATGTCGTGTTCTTCTTTTACTTTGTGAATGTGTCATTGGTACGCTCACTATATTCACCTTGAGAGTTTTAATTATGCCAGCAAATCACTGGGGCGGTTTTGAAAATGTTCAGCACCGGCAGCAATTAGCAATCAAAGGAATGATGGCCACGAACAACAGATGCAGCCTTAACTGTGTGCCTCAGCTGAGCATCAGTCTACTGGAGGACCAACCACTTACAATGGCTATGGTACAGACATTGAAACTGACAGTTCATTCATTCATTGGTTTGTTCAACAAATACTGCAAGCTTACATAGTGTCACTCATTTGCTGGTCACGGAGGGTACGATGCTAAGCAAAATCAGACGTGTTCCTGTCCTCCAGAAGCTGATAATTTGTTATGAGAGACAGGTATTAATCAAGCAATCACCTAAAACTGTATAAAACGTCAGCCTTGACAAGGAATTGTACAAGGTACTGTGAGATGCCTTGACCTAGCTTGGGATATTAAGTAAGCTGAAACCTGAAAGGAAAGGAGTTAATTAGACGACTCCATGAGGAAAGCGCTCTTTAGGCAGAGGGAATAGCATGCACGGGGTTAATAACTGGTAAAGTCAGAGATGAGCATAGAGCTCCAGGAGTCCCAGCATGAGTCTATACTAGCCCTGTCCAATAGAACTTTCTATTATCTCGGATATACTCTGGCCATACTAAGTAGCCAGTAGCCGTATATGGCTATCGAGGACTTGAACTGTGGCTAGTGTGCCTGAGGAACCGAAATGGTATTTAATTTTAATGAACTTAAATGTAAATAGCTACGTGTGGCTACCATATTGGAAAGTTGTGAGCCAAGTGTTGAACTAGCCCAGGTTACATGGGGCAGGGTGTCATTGGATAGGGGAGGAAGTGTTCTTCTGAGGTGATGTTAAGCACATTGACCTCAGGGACTTCATTTATTCATTTTCTCACTCACTGAAAACCAAAAATACATTGTGCACCCACTATATGCTAGACACAAGGCTAGACCGGGAGATTCCCTGATGAATAAGACCGAGCCAGCGCTCATGAGGAATTTACGGCGTAACAGAGGGAACTGGCTCAAAGGACTAAGACACTGCACTGTGACTTGGGTGACCAGATCTTGCTCTTAAAAGGGTTGCTGTCAATAGGAAGAACTGAGGGATAATTCTCTTCTTACTCAATGCTGGGTATGCTAAACTTTATAGGCAGAGCTCCTGATTCTTAAATTCCTAAATTCTTTTTTTTTTTTTTTTTTTTTAATTTAGAAAGAGAGCATGAGCAGCAGAGAGGGGCAGAGGGAGAGACAGAGAGAATCTCAATCAGGCTCCATGTCCTACACAGGGCTCGATCCCAGGACCCTGGGATCATGTCCTGAGCCAAATTCAAGAGTTGGATACTCAACCAACTGAGCCACCCAGGCACCCCAATGATTCCTAAATTCTAACTCTTCCCATACCCCAAGGTTTTCAAACAAAAGGCGGAGGGCTTTAACATGACACACTACACATCTTTTTTTTTTTTTTTTAATCCTGTAAATTCAGTAGAACAGGTGTTAGAAAAAGAGGCAAATTTGCATTTCCCTAGACTTTGGCTCTTTATACGTAGGGCATCTATTGCTGAGTTTGGGGAACTGGGCTCCACTGATAAATATTCTTCAAAAATAGATCATGGGACCTCAACACAAGGATCTGGTAAGTGATATCCCGTTTTTATTACAGCCACACTGTATTTTCATGGGACTCTCAGATATTGACCTATACTTTTCACCCAGGCTAAAGAAGGAGCTGAGAGCTCTTACCTAGTTTTAAAAAGCGCTTTCTCACAAGCAGCACTGCTCATCCCTTCAAGCATTTAAACCTCTGGGCTATTGCATGCAGAATGCTGGCAGTTGTTACGTCATCGCAAAAATCACTTTCTGACTCGCACAGTCGTTTGTGCCTAAATATTTAATTCTTGCCAATACACAATTTAAATCATCACTTCAAAATAGTTTGTTTTCAGTTATCAGGATCTGCTAAATTACCTCCTCAAATCAATCACCTGGACAAAACATTACATGCCAGAGAGAATAAAGAGGCTTTTCCCATTATAATCTCAGGACGGGGATTCTTTTATGGTGCAGGAGCTTCTTTTGTGGTGCATTGAGTTTCCAAAGGGTTCCACCCTTTGGAAAGGGTAAAACCCATGCCCCCCTACCCCCCTTTGTCTCTCCATCTTGGAGACCCAAGGAGAAAAAACCTGTAGAGTAAGGCCTACTGGGCTAGTCAGTAATAGCTATTACTGCCCAGCAAGATTATCTGGGTAGCTTTTACAAAATACAGAAGCAGGGGTGCCTGGGTGGCTCAGTCATTTAGGCTTCGACTTCGGTTCAGGTCATGATCTCACAGGTTCGTGAGTTGGAGCCCCGCGTCCGGTTGTGCGCTGACAGTTCAGAGCCTGGAGCCTGCTTCAGATCCTGTGTCTCTTTCTCTCTCTGCCCCTACCCCATATGCGCGCATGTGCTCTCGCTCTCTCTCTCTCTCTCTCTCTCAAAAAAAAAAAAAAAAAAAAAAAAAAAAAAAAAAAAAAGGGGGCTCCTGGGTGGCTCATTCGGTTGAGCGTCCGACTTCGGCCCAGGTCATGATCTCACGTCCGTGAGTTCGAGTCCCGCTTCGGGCTCTGTGCTGACAGTGCGGAGCCTGGAGCCTGTTTCAGATTCTGTGTCTCCCTCTCTCTCTCTGACCCTCCCCCATTCATGCTCTGTCTCAAAAATAAATAAACGTTAAAAAAAAAAAAATTAAAGGGGCGCCTGGGTGGCGTAGTCGGTTAAGCGTCCGACTTCAGCCAGGTCACGATCTCGCGGTCGGTGAGTTCGAGCCCCGCGTCAGGCTCTGGGCTGATGGCTCAGAGCCTGGAGCCTGCTTCCGATTCTGTGTCTCCCTCTCTCTCTGCCCCTCCCCCATTCATGCTCTGTCTCTCTCTGTCTCAAAAATAAACAAACGTTAAAAACAATTTAAAAAACAAAGAGAGAAGTGTAAATAGTGTAACAAAAAAATAGAAGTGTAAACTAAAAAATACAGAAGCAAAGGCTCCCTCTAGATACATTGAACCAGAATTATCAAAGGCGGGGGGCGGGGGCTGCAAATCTGTTTTTAAAAAGCATCTCAAGGGATTTAGGAATGACTGGTTAACAGACTAGAAAGTAGTAAATAGCACCCATTTGATTAGCGTATTTAAAATTTTTTTTTTCAACTTTTTTTTTTTTTTATTTATTTTTGGGACAGAGAGAGACAGAGCATGAACGGGGGAGGGGCAGAGAGAGAGGGAGGCACAGAATCGGAAACAGGCTCCAGGCTCCGAGCTATCAGCCCAGAGCCTGACGCGGGGCTCGAACTCACGGACCGCGAGATCGTGACCTGGCTGAAGTCGGACGCTTAACCTACTGCGCCACCCAGGCGCCCCGATTAGTGTATTTTATACTGTTATATTTGTGACGTAGTTTTCAAAGTGCGAATTTCATCCGTGTCTGTGTTTCTCCTGAATTAGGCAAGTACACGAGAACTCCCTAATTCCACAGTGTCACTGTCTCTTCTGGTTATTACTGCTGGCCAGAGCACTGAATGTCCCAGGTCAATACTCATTTACATTTCCTTATGTATTTTGCTTATTTCTCTGTTCGTGCTTTCTCCTGCATCTCTTTCCTCTGCTTTACATTTTGTTCCCGCTGAAATATATCCTTTGGTAATTCTTTCCATGAAGATCTGAGTAGAAAACTGCTTTAGTTTTTGGAAGTCTGAAAAGGTTTTTTTTTTTTTTGCTATCGTTTAAGAGTGGTCCCTTGAAAACCTAAATTGACAACTATGTCCCATTGGCCCTTAGAGATTATGCAATTGTCTTCTGGAATCCATTACTGATGATGAGAAGTCAGTCATCATTTTAATTTGACTATCATTCCTTTTAAGGTAATATGTCTTTTCTGTCTGGTGGCCTCTGTCTTTATTTATTTATTTTTTTTATATAAAAGCAGTTTCAGCAATATGCATTTAGGTATGCATTTGTACTTGATTATGATATTTGGATTCCATGTTCTTTTTTTTTAAACTTATTTATTTATTTTAAGAGAAAGGGAAAGAGGTTGAGTGCACGCCAGTGGAGGGAGGGGCAGAGAGGATTCCAAGTGGGTTCCTCACTGTCAGCGCAGAGCCCAACGTGGGGCTCGATCTCACGACTGTGAGATTGTGACCTGAGCCAAAACCAAGAGTCAGACGCTCAACCAACTGAGCCACCCAGGTGCCCCTGGATTCCATGTTCTTTTTCAGTGTGAGGATTCAGAATTTTCTTTATGTCTGAAAACATTGTTACCCCATGTCAGACCTCTCACTGTACCTCCTTATCTTTCCTCTTCCCTCTTGCGTGCCCCAGCTCTTTTTCCCTTTGAACTGCGCTCTGGATGGTCTCCTCACAATCTCTAATTTACTAATTTTCTCCTCAGCTCTATTTTGCTGTTTGACGCATATGCTAAGGCTGTACACATTTTTTTTTTTTAACATTTATTTACTTTTGAGACAGAGAGAGACAGAGCATGAACAGGGAAGGGGCAGAGAGAGAGGGAGACACAGAATCGGAAACAGGCTCCAGGCTCCGAGCTGTGAGCACAGAGCCCGACGCGGGGCTCGAACTCACGGACCGCGAGATCATGACCTGAGCCGAAGTCGGGCACTTAACCGACTGAGCCACCCGGGCACCCCTGTACACATTTTTTAATGGCAGTATTTTTCCTAGCTAGAATTTATATTTGCTTTTTAAAAAAATTCCCATGATTTCTCCAAAGCATTTCTTTTTTGCCCATTTCTCTCTTTTTGCCTTGCATATTTAGAAAACACTAATTAAAATCTCTTTCAGATTGCACAGGTATCGCTATTGCTGTGTATTTATTTGCTCACTGTCTGTCATGAGAGTTTGTTTCCTTTTGTGCTTTTGAGCTCATCCTCGGGAAGCCTTGCTTGCCACTGGAGGCATCTCTTTGGGGGAGGTCAAAAGTGCGCTTGTGGAATGGTTTTCACGTTAATGCCTCATCCCCGTGTCATGCAGTGGGAATTCAGAACCCGCTCCTGAATAGAGTGGTTTCAGGGTTTCTGTTGCGCACAAACAACTTTCCTCTCTTTGGTGCCATATCCTGTGGCCCTACCCTGTGGACAGAATTTTCCCAGGGCTACATCAAAACAGAATATCCCGGTGTCCCATTTGGGGCAGAATTTGGGGTTCTGCTTTGCAGTACATATAGGGTATGTGCTTTTAATACCCATCCTACACAAATGATGCTCCCCCAGCTCCAACATGCCCATGGAGAATTCCGTCTTCACCTTGACCTCGAGCTCTGTTTTAGAGTAACGATCAAAAGCACAGAGTCTAGATTCCGACAGCTTGGAATTAAAGCGGCTCTGCCACTTACTAGCTGTATAACTTTGGGCAAGTTGCCCACCCTCTCTGTGCCTCTGTTTCCTCAACTGCGAAATGGCGATAATAACTGGATCCTCGGGGGGACGTTGTGGGAATCAAGCGAGATGACACATGTGAAATGCTGACAATGGTGCCTGGCACACGACGAGCCTTAAGGACTGTCATTATTTCTTGCTTTCAAGCTTGCGTCAGTATTAAAAGTTTCTGTAACACGTTATACATACAGGGACTTACGAACGCATGTTGTCATTACGCGTTATTTTGCCAAGTACCTATTTTTGTTACATTACACACGTATTTGTACATTTTCTCCGATAGCTTAAAAGTATATATACTGTATAAGGCTAGCCCACGATTTTCATTCTGCTGGAAAAAGTTGGCCTCTCTAAAGTGAGGGCACAGTGGTAGCAGGCAGGATATGGGAAGCTTACATTATGTTCAGTTGCTATATACAGGATTTGGGGCCCCCCGACTTCTCAATGGTTGAATTCTTTTTTCCTCATTAAAAGCTCGGCTGGACTCTGCTATCTGTCTCTGCTTCCCATGGCTGTCACTGCTAATCTTCACAAATTCATCTTTATTTTGAAGGTCAGGGAACTCCGGAGATGTTCGGATGTACTTGAGCTGGCAGGAGAATTATTTCACTTCATTCATTCCCGCACACAAAAGGTTTTTTATTTTGCGTCTTACCATTTTATGTGACCACACCAGCAAGTCTGTTTAACCGAATGTGGTATTTTCACAAGGAATAATGATCTGAGGGAAGGGGGCCGGTTCCCGAAAGCGGGATTGTGGATGCTAGTTTTGGCGCGGTTTCTGGGGTTTATTAAAAGAGTGTTTATAAAACCACTCTATTTGTGTTTACCAAGAAGAGTAGTGGGGGGAAGGGGCAAAAAGATGGCCTGGGTTTCCAACCTCTCCGAGGATAAATCAGTCACGACGTAGATCGTATTTACACGAACAGCCTAGCATGCCAGGCTATTCAGCTCCTCGCCATGGGTCAGCAAGGATTTAAATGTACAATCAACCTTCTCTCATTCCTCAGAAATCAATGAAAAGCTAGTCAGCTAAACAGCAGGCTGCTCTGGGGTTTCTTGAGTCGGAGGGTCTGAAAGAATCGTTTCACCAAACTTGGCTATCCCGTGGCTTTCCAAGCCAACTGGAAATCCTCGTGGGGGGACTTGTTGTCTCCCTGTGGATGCAACAAAGAGCACCACTTTGGGGGAACTTCTGTGTCTCCTTCCTTCCTGGCTTCCTCCTGGAAGCCCAGCAGGAGGCAGGGACACGTAGTTTATCAGAGGCACTTACTATCTGTGACACGTCCATTTTGGCAAAAGGTTCTCCAAAGACAGTCTTGAACTTGGGTAGGGATTTTGACTGTGAGCTCCACAAAATGGTGTGCAAACGGCCTGTGGCAACACATGCACGTTTTACAGGGCTGGGATGTGGGTGGGGGGGGGGGGGGGAAGCACCGCAAAGGGACATGGAGCTAAAGCAGGGTGGGAAACCCTTAGTCTGGGAATTCCTCTCTGCATGGCTGCATTCAGTCCACGATAAGCCAAATGGGTAGAGCCACTAAAACGTGATACAGCTTTGACATGTGTTACTTAGAATTTAGAATTAAAAAAAAAAAAAAAAGTTTATTTTTGAGAGAGAGAAAGAGTGCATGTGCCTGAAAGGGGAGGGGGGGCGCAGAGAGAGAGGGAGACAGAGGATCCCAAGCAGGCTCTGTGCTGTCGGCACGGAGCCTGACGTGGGGCTCGAACCCATGAACTGTGAGACCATGACCTCAGCCGAGGTCAGATGCTTAACCGACTGAGCCACCCAGGCACCCCTAGAATTCAGAATTTTAATTCCAGCTGTGTGAAGGTATCGCTAATTCATTTATTAATTAATTCCTCAAATACTTATCAAACACTTACTACGTGCCAGGCACTCTGTTAGGCTTCAGAGATATAATGGAGAACAATGCAGACACAGTCTATATTGTTGGAACTTACAAGTCTCCATTGTTGGAACTTACAAGTCTCCATTGTTGGAACTTACAAGTTATATGCCAATACCTGCATAACCTTACCTCTCTGAGACTCATCTCATCTGTAAAATGGGGTTGTAGTAAAAGAAGATATATGCGAAAGTGATTTATAAACGCTAATGTGTTATGTATTGGCGATTACACACACGCACATTGGGATAATCATTTTCTAGTCACGACAAAGCATATTTAAAGAATCAATGAAGTCTCGTACAAGAGAATGTGACATAAATCTTCCTATTTCTCAAAAGGGGAGGTTGTGTGGAGACTTTCTGAAGACTGAATTAGGATCCTGACAATGACTGAGGTTTCCCTCAAAGATTTTTAGAGGGAGGCACCTTATAAATTATAAAGCAATCTGATCTCCTTCTGCAGACATGTCCCTGGACATCTGGAGCAGCAGTAAATGGGTAATCTGCCAGACCTCAGGGTCAAGGATGGAGACGAGACAATGTAACACATCCTGGAAATGTGCCAACGCTGCTCATGCTCAGAAATGCCTGTGAGTGTCTTCTACCCAGACCCCAGGAAGCAAGAAAGACTATGGGAAGAATGGCTTTTAATGAGTACTTTGTGTCTGGGAGGCGGGAGATTGGCTTCAGCTACTCTTCTCCAGGAACAGTTCTCTAATTTCAGCCTGAGGTGGGCACCCTAGACAGGGCTGGGCAGGGAGATGGATGAGCAAAGAAGGCTGGGGAAGCTCCAAGAGTCTCTTGTGATGAGGGGTCATTGGGCTGGAGTCTCCACCTCAGCTCTCTGTGGCTCCTCCTTCTTTTCTAGACCAAGGACACTTATCACGTACTTGTTACAGTGAAAGGATAAAGGTAAATGGTGTAGTGTTCTTGGAGGAGCTTAAATTATGACACCCAAAAGAGAGGAAGTCCTGTGAGACAGGAAAGAGAACCAAAATGACAAACTAATACCACAAATCCATGCACCTCTCCCATATCTATTGTTACCACTGTTGGCTGAGTCACCATAAGCTCTTAGCGGGCTAGGGGGAATTTTTATTCTTATTCTTCTTATTCTTATTCTTTTTATTCTTGACTTCCTTCAATATATTCGTCACACAAAAGTCAGCAGTTTTTTCTCAGCTAAATTCACATTATGTCTCTCTTCTGTTTAGAACAATGCTGTATCTTCTCCTTGTGCTTTAAAAAGACTCCAAACACTTTGCTTTCATCTACAAAACCCTGCATGATCTAGCCCTTTAAGAAGTCATCAAAGGTATCTCCTACCTTTTTCTTCTCTCCTTACCCACCATCCATAGTGACTTTTTCTGATTCCCAAAATTTCCAAACCTCTGTCTGCCTCAGGACCTTTGCACGGGCTGTTTCTGCAGCTGGGAAGGCTCTTCTCTGGCTGATTATCCCCCCTCACCTCCAAGAGGCCTCCCTAGCATCCTGTCTAAGGCAAACCCTCCCTTGCTTTCTTTTTCTCTATTATAAACTCTGATTACAGTAGTCGCCCCTAATCTGCAGGGGATATGTTCCCAAGCTCTCCACTGGATGCCTAAAACTGTGGATAGAACTGAACTTGATACAGACAATTTTTTCCTATGATAAAATTTAATTTATAAATTAGGCACAGTAAGAGACCAACAATAATAATGAAACAATTATAATAATACACTGTACTAAAAGTTATGTGAATGTGGTTTCTTTCAAAATACCTTAATGTTCTGTAGTCATGCTTCTTCTTGGGATGATGTGAGATGATTAAATGCCTGCGTGATGAGGCAAAGTGAGGTGAATGGTGTAGGTGTTGTGACATAGCATTAGGCTGCTATTGACATGCCGGTCTGTCGGAAGGAGGGTCGTCTGCTTCTAGATCACAGTTGACCTCGGGTAACCGAAAGCACAGAAAATGCAACTGTGGATAAGGGGGGACTACTGTATTTCCTTCAAAGCAGCTGCCCTGGTTTATAATTTATGTACTTATTTATTTTCTTTTGTCCACCCATAAGCTCCAGGAAGTTCACATTCATTTGTGTTTCCCCACCATACCTTAGTGCTTGAAACATAAGATGGTGTCCAGGAAATATTTGCCAAAGCAAAAAACTAATTTTTTTTTTCCAAGAGATTTTTTTTGGTTTATTATTATTTTTTCTTTCGGTGAAAGAAAAACGTAGAAAATTCAGAAAGTCACAGAGAAGCAAGAGAAGAGAGAACAAAATAACAAAAACAAAACAAAAAGCCCAAAGTACCAGATTTATAGCCAATCAAGGTGTCACTTTGGCATATTGCTTTTAAATTAATTTCTTTGCAATTTTCCTCGGTGGAGTTGTTTCTACCATTAAGACAATTGGGCATGATATAACGTTATGCATATTTTCCCACATCATTAAGGCTTTTTTTTTCAAGCATCTTTTTTTAAGGCCTCATAATCTTCCTACAGGGGACGCTGAATTCCATAACCACTGCCCTATTGTTAGACTGTTTCCATTTCCCCAGTTGTAACAGGCTATGAGATACAGCTTTGTACACAAATCTTTTCTTCCGCCATGTCTGCTGGTTACCTTAGGACCCATTCCCAGAAGAGAAATTACTGAGCAAAAGCAAGTGAGCATTTTTCAAGCTACAGATTCTGGAACTGCTCTCCAGACACACTGCTTCAGTCTCCCAGGGTCTCCACCAACCCAGCCACCTTTGGCTCTGAGGACGTTCTGCAGTGAAATAACCATTTCTTTGAGCTCTCATAAAGGTGAGTATCTTTTTCCATCTGTTTCCTAGTCATTTGCTGACGGATCCCCCCAACCCAAGATGGGGGTCGTGCAGTCTGCGAA
Source organism: Puma concolor (assembly GCF_028749965.1). Taxonomy (NCBI): domain Eukaryota; kingdom Metazoa; phylum Chordata; class Mammalia; order Carnivora; family Felidae; genus Puma; species Puma concolor. The sequence continues at coordinate 51,802,352 of NC_141673.1, read as the reverse complement.
GGGGACATGGTAGCCCCCAACTCTCCCTGACTGTGGGGGAATCAATTCCACCGCTCCCCAACCCTGCAAAAAACCCGGGCTGACTGTCTGTGGTTTATCAGGGAGTTGGGAGTGAAGGGGACGAGAGGCCGGGAACATAGCCAAATGCTCCAGCCCAGGCAATGGCAGTCGTAGTGTCTTAGAACCGATATGCTTCTTTCGCTAGCTCTGTGAAGAGGAAGGGGCCTGGGCTGGAGGGCTGCCTGAGGGAGGAGGTAAGATCTGTTCAGGCCCTGGCAGCCACAGTTTCTCCAGGTGGGAGTCCTGGGCCTCCAGCTAGGCATTTCCAGGCCTCCTGAGGAAGGCAGTAAATAAATTTTTACTTCATTCTCACAGAAAAGTACAGGCAGTTGTATAGGCCACAATTCGCCCCTTCCTCCGTGTCTTTGCACACACAGCTCCTTCTGTCTGGACTGCCTGTTCCCCTCACCCGATTTCCAAACTCCTACTCATTCTGCCTTAAGACCCAACCTCTCTTTCTTCTTCTGTGAGGCCTTCTCTCATCTCTCTTTTGTGTCTCCACGCTACACCCATAGATCCCTATTAGCATTTTTGACACCTTGTTGTAATTCTGTGCTCATATTTCTGTACCCCTATGCTGTAATGGGGAGCTCTCTGAGGACAGGAGACATGGAGTATACCTTTACAAGGAGCCTACAGATTTTTACACACACCGCAGAGAGAGACAGGATGCAGGGCGAGCTGGCCACTCCTGGTGAATTCTGCCAAGCGGCAGGGTTGATGGTGGTGTCCCAAATCCTTCCCCCCACCCCCCCACCGTCGAACAAAGAGCTGCCTATGAACAGGGAGGATGGCACCCTTCCCCCGCACCGGCCCCATTCAGAGGTGAAAGCAGCCTGTGTCCATGCCTTGCTAGGGTTTTCCCTTCCTTTGAGAGGAGAGCATTCTCAAGGCAGATTTTCAAGCTGAAGTCATCCAGAACAAAAGCTGCTGGCCAGCTGTGGCCCAGCAGCCCAGCACCCCTCCCTCCCCCTGCAGCCCCAGTGCCATCACCGCCTAATGGGAGAGGGGTGTGAAAACTTCCGGCGAAACATCTGGTCGGGGCCACTGTCAGCTGGCGAGACGGAGACCAGCGAGTTCCCCATCTGATTTCCTGAGACTGCTAGAGTGCCGAAGCCAAAGAGAAAGTGAGGAGGAGGAGGAGCGGCCTGCCCCGGGGTGAGGCTGTCAGGAAGGCCGAGGCCTGCGGCACAGCCACGCTCACTCTCTCCACTCTTTCTCTCCCCGGCGGCCACCAGTAGGCTTCTGCTTGGCCTGTGCTTGTGAACTCAGGCCCGTGAGAATGAGGACTCACTCTCTGCTTAGTATATGGACGATCTGAAGGGCAGACTTCTAGCAACCTGGTGAGCAGAACTGAGTTTGTGTTCGTGTTAACTTAGGTCCCTGTTCTTGTCAGAATTTCCCACCTCCTCTTAACACTGTGTCTCCCACTCCTTCCCCAAGGACCCTCCTGCTCTCCCACTGATTTCCGCCTTCCCCGGAGTAGTAGAGCTGGGACACCAAGACTGTATTCCGGATCTTTCTTTTTGTGTCTTTGCATTCTGAAAGGCGGCTGTTCTGACAAAGATTTTTGAGGTACTTCGGAAAGAAATGGTAACACCTCAGTACGTTTGGGGATTTTTTTTTTTTTTTTAACAGTGACTTCTCTCGAAGACCCAAAAATACATACATAAGTACATACGTACATACTTACGTACCGATGTACGTGCATACATGCATGTAACAATTTTTTAAAAATCCTCAAAGGAATAAGTGGAAATTTCAGATTCTGTGGTAGGCCTTTGGAGGCAGATTTACATTTCAGTAATTCCTCAAGCCCTTTCCACCTAGATAGGGGAGTCCGGGTCTGATTTTCCCTCTTGAGACCCTGGAATACATACCCAGATGAATATGAGTTTGAATTTGTAGAGGGTCTAGGCTGGCTAGTCAACTGTGTGTATACTCGCTGCCACCCAACAGAGCAGACATTATCTTAATGGCACTGATAGATCAGGAGTGTCACACATCATTAAAATAGCTGATTGATTAGAAGAAAATAATTAGCTTGCCCTGCCTTGCTGGAAAGCCTTTTGACATACCAGGAAGGAGATATGGAAGGGACAGGGGTCACCCCTCTTTTGATCGTTTGTTTTCCCTCCAAGGTGATGAAAAAGGCCCTGATAACCCGTAGGCAAGGGAAGGAATATAAACAAGTCGTGGTTCTTCTTTGCCATTTACTCCCAGAGAAGCTCTCTACAGACTTTCTGGAGTGTGGTGTGTTTATTTCAGTTACATAGATACACTTCTTTAAATCAAACACTCTGTTAGTGCCTCGGAGTTGTAAATCAGTGGTTCTTTTCAAGCGACTTGATAGAATGTGATATTCTGCTTTCCTTTGACAAGATATAAACACAGAAACCTAAATATTATAATCAAGGCCAGCCATTGGCAGGGCTGTGAAGAAGGGCATGTAGATCTCGTGGCTTTTCGGTGCCCTTCTTGCCTTCCATGTATGTGTCTTCCTTGGAGTTCATAGTCACCCTCTTGTCCACTTGGGAGAGAAGTTGGCAAACTTATTTGTTGCTAAGAGTGATAGGGTTTAAGGCATCTTTATGCTCAGAGAAAGAAATCTATTGGATAATTCAGTTTTACACCAGCCGAGTGCATTTTAGCCAAAGGCACAGAGATTCTTAAGCCTAAGGATGTCTCTGGAGACGTGTTTTGCTGATGGTCCTTCTCACTTGTCCTGGAAATCATGTTCGTGACTCAATGGGTCCCCTGAGACTTCCACGTCTTCGGGGGGACAGAGGATAGAGTCAGAGCAAACCCAGATCACGTGGGAGCCTTCAGCTAGTTCTGAGAGGTACTGCCTGCCTCACTCCCCATCCTTACTCTCTCTCCATTGTTGCTTCCAAGAACCATAGAGGAAAATAGTTACTATACTTGTGTTAGAAGATAAAATAGTGGAACACCATTGGTCTGGAGAACAGAATCTGAGTTTGGGAGTCAGTAGGAATTGGACATTCTGCCCCTTCTCAGGGAGTGACCTTGGGCACATTACTTAATGTCCCCACAGCTACAGAATACTGACTTTACAAAGCCTTACAAAGCCAGGGGCGCCTGGGTGGCTCAGTCAGTTAAACGTCCAACTTCGGCTCAGGTCATGATCTCACACGACCTCACACGGTCGTGAGTTCATTTGAGCCCCACATCGGACTCTGTGCTGACAGCTCAGAGCCTGGAGCCTGCTTCAGATTCTGTGTCTTCCTCTCTCTCTGCCCTTCCCCCTCTCATGCTCTGTCTCTGTTTCTCTCTCTCAAAAATAAATAAACATGAAAAAAATTTAAAAAAACAAACGAACAAACCTTCAAAAGAACAAAGCCTTACAAAGCTTGCCTAAGGTAATGTAAGAGAAAATGCTTAGCTCCTAAATATTAGTTTTCTTCCCTTTTACAAAATAAGAACTCTGAATTTCACTTGAATATAATCTACTGACTCAACTGTTAATCGACTTGTAGAGCCTTTTCTTTTAAGATGACCTCATTGACCTCCATTTTGAGCTTAAAAATAATATGCGTTCTTTGTAGAAATTTGGGGATCTAAAAGAAAAGAGAAGAGAAAAGAAAAAAAAAAACAAAAAAAAGATAAAAGAAAAGAAAAATCCCCTATAACCTTTCCTTAGGCAGAATCACTAATTTTTCTATTTTTTTTTTAATTCCAGTACTTTTGCAGTGCATATGGGTCCCCCCACCCCCCCCCCCTTTTTAAACAATGTTTGCCATCATACCACACACACACACACACACACATTCTGTTCAGTGGTTCTCATTCTCCTCCATCATGAGCACTTCCCTGTTCTCAGACATGCATAGTGTGTGTGTGTGTGTGTGTGTGTGTGTGTGTGTGTGATAGTTTCTGCCATCACTAATGGGAGTAAGACAACACTTGTTCTCCTGGGACACATATCAGTTACTGAAGTGACTGCTCTCAGGGCAGACGTAGTAGGCGCTTTTTGATTGCTATTTATAATACCTTCATTTCCAAGGCTGGCTATTGGCAAGATCTTGTGTTCTTCTTTGGATTTTTGTCTTTGGGATGACCAGATCTGGGAGTAAGGATGTAGGATGTAGGATGGCGGTGAATTTCAGTCTACTTCTTCCTTCCACTGGCCAGAAGTCCCCTCTGCATTTAATGAAAAAAGGTCATGCCTCAAATGTGTTATCAGGAAAGGTCCTTAAATCCACAGCTGGCCCCAGGGCAGCACAGAATTGCTTCAAAATTGCTTTTAGAGAATAAATGTATGCATGAGGCAAGGGGCCTTCCATTCATGCAGAAATAAGGATTTCAGGGTGGTTATTGTTATTCTCAGCATGATTTTGTGGGTAACTTTGAACTTTCTCTTTTATGTCATTTAACATCTCGGTGCCTCAGTTTCCTTACCTGCAAAATGGAGATAATAGCAGCACTTATCTAGTGGAGAATTAAATGAATGAATACATGTGAAATGGTTTCCACATTGCCTGGCAAAGAGCAAGTGCTCAATAAAACCATGGCTATCATCATCATCATTATCATTGTCATTATTATGGGCCTTTCTATATTTTCCCTACTTTCTGCTGTAAGTTCAACTACCCATCCACACAACATTTTTAAAAAGGCATAACATATAGCCGTGGGAATATTGCATCTTAGGCCAACAAAGTGAAACAGAATTGGGAGCATTTGTTGGGTACCAGGAAAGGAGGTTGTGGATATAGACACAGAAGGACAGGAAAGAACCCAAGGGAGGGAGAAGGAAAACTGAGAAAGGAAGGGTCAAATAATGGGTTGGCCCAAATTCAGGGAGGGGGACGGGCCAGGCATGTGTTTTTAAAAATTACTCCATTGGACTTGGGCCCACTACTCTAGCACCTTGAGAAGGGAGCTCACGGAACTTTCTCCTGCTCCCCATCCTCTCCCCAGCCTGGAAAGGTGCAGGGGGCGGGCAGGGGAAAGTGAGAAAGGGGTACGAGTAGGAGTTGGAAGATGAGAAAATTGCAACTTGGAAAGGTAAATCAGCTTCTGAAAGGCTCTCCGCTAACTTCTGGCAACACTGGGTCTGGAACTCAGCTTTCAGGATATCCGGCCTAGACCTCAATACCTCTTTATTCCCACCTGCTATTGTCTCTCTGTACCTGGAGACCTAAACAGCAGAACTGACCCGAGAATTCAGAATCTGCATTTTGGCCATTATGGTCGCCATATATTGAGTGTGGAATAAGGATGGCCTATCGAAGGCTCTATCAGTGGTCTGTGCAGGATTGGAAAACATCCATGTGCCACCGCCTGCCCTCCACTGCGCCTCTTCCCCAACTACCAAGCCTTCTTGTGGTGTTTTCTAGACCTGCATGTTCTTGCAGGGAACAGCCAGGGCAGATGCCAAGCCAATTACTTTATCAATTAATGGCTCGTTGTATTCACTGTACAAGATGTCAGGGAAAGAATCCATTGGATATTTTAGATTTATACAAGCTAGTGAGTGTGTGTTTTCAAAGTGACTTGATTGAACAAGACTCAGGAATTTTCTCCACTTCTGGGCTAATGGCTTAGTTTCTGGAATTCTAAGTTTTTGCATGTAGGTTGGCCATAGGATCTATGAAAACACTGTTTTTACCAGTTTCTTTTCTTTTCTTTTTTTCTTTTCTTTTCTTTTCAGCGTTGATAGTGCATTTTGGTGCTACAATTTTGCAAACAATGGCCAGACTTAAGTACATTTTTTCATATGCAGGAATATCTGTGGTTTTTCTGTCGCTCATTTTGATGGATTATTGGATCAAATAGAAATGTGTGCCCCGTGAAAGAAACTTTTGTTTGTTTGTGTTTGGGTTTATAAAAAGTTGGCAGTAAACTTTGAAAGTAAACCTGTTGCTGCCTTACCATGTCTTTCTAGGTACCCCATTGAGACGGCCAGCGCTGCTTTGCTCAAATAATTTAATTTTGATCAAAGGCAATTTATTGTTATTATTTCTGTAAATATAAAATTTACTGTCAAATTGGTTTCCATATGCTCCTCCCTCCCTCTCACCCCCCCCCCCCATCAACCCTCAGTTTGTTCTCAGAAAGGCAATTTAATACAAGGAACAGGGAAAAGAGTAGAATTGGCCTCCATTATTTAAGATTATTTAGTGATATTTTCTATTTAAGAAGGTGTGGGTTGCATGTATCTGCTATCTGGCAGCCACTGAAAAAAGCCACAGCAGAAAACAAAGATTGAAACCCAAGGAAGATCATTCGGTAGGATGCAGTCTTACAACATTAGCCTGGCATAGACTCTGAGACACAATTCCTTAAAAGACGCCCTGTGTTTCAAAGAGGAGGGTTGGTGTAAAATACAGGGTGCTCTAACTTGTGTTTCTAGAAGTGAAATTTTATTCCCATCCCAAAACTCTACAACACCTGGGAAAATAAGTAGGAATGTCATTGTGGTAATGAACTTTAAGCGGATGATGACAATTTTGAGATACGTGCCCAAATAGGATAGCCCTCATTTTCCTCATTCCTCTTAAGGTGGTGGTCTGGACGTGTTCATGTCTAAAACTTGTAGCAGAAGACCTGTTGGAGTCTCCGCCTCTGAAGGAGGTGAGGGTTCCCTTTGTTCCCTCTCTGGAGTTACTCCGGAGCTATACAGATTAAGACCAGCAGATGGCATGCGGCGTCAGGATCCTGGACACTTGGAACCTGGGAAAGCCATCTTTTCTCGCCCATAAAATTCTGAACTTTAGTTAGGAAGAAAAGTGTGCTTATTTCAGCTATTAGCTATTGTGCTTGATAATTTGGCTGTCTTTCTACGATGTCTAGGTTACCTGTGGTGGAAACAAAACTAAATATAACCCGGACACCATTTTGCTTGAGTCCTAAACTGGAAACAGGCTTGTGCAGAACACTCTTGGGAGCCTCACCGGGTGGCGTGGAATGGAATAGCAGGACAGGCAGAGGACAGATTCCTGGAAGAAGAGAATGAGAACTCCATCCCTGTGTGTTGTGAGAGAAGAAGCAAATGATCAATACAACCCACTCCATCCCCCTTCCCCCAGCCCACAGCAAAGATGCCTGGAATTAGAGCGGAGTTTCCTAATATGCCTGCGTCAGGAATATAGCTGGAGATAGCCGAAAGTATCACTTCAGGGTTTGAAAATAGATCATTTCCACACTTACCAAGCAAGATTTGACTTCATCTCCTTGTTTTCAGTTTAGCACCTTGGCCTGGTCCTCCTCTCGGCCTGGCATCCCTGAGCATGGGACTTCAGCAGAGAACAAATGTCTAGTCTTCTAAGAAGAGAGAGAAGAGGACCGGAAGGGTGGAAATATAAATGCCTGGCTGCACAGAGGTGGATGAGGGAACCCAGAGATCTACCTTCTATAGACCTTCAACCAAACTGTGTTTTAGCCTCATGCTTCATCTTCACTCTCTGCAGTACGTAGTGGCTCTGAAGCCTGAATCTTTCTGGGGGTCTTGTGAAAAAATTGTTCATGAAAAAAAAAAACAAAAATTCTCAGCGTGCCTGGATGGCTCAGTCAGTTGGTTAAGCGTCTGACTCTTGATCTCTGCTCAGGTCATGATCTCATGGTTCGTGAGTTTGAGCCCCAAGCCCTGAGTCAGGTTCTATGCCAACAGCACAGGAGCCTGCTTGGGTTTCTCTCTCCTGCTCACTCTCTGCCCCTCCCCCACTTGTGCGCTCGCTCTCTCTCTCTCTCTCTCAAAATAAGTAAATAAACTTTAACAAGAAATTTTCCGTTAACAGATACCTGCCATTCTGTCATACCCCTGCTCTACATTTTCGTAGTTTCTTACACCAGTCTTACTTTCCCAGGTAAGAACTTCCCAGCATCCCTTGCAGCCAAAGAGCAGGCATGTGCCCTAAGATCCACCAATCAAACACCCACATGAAACTCTGACCTGGAAGTCAGCAACATGAGGAAACAGACTGGATTCTGAGCACTGTGCCTTCATTTTGCAGGTGAAGGTGGTGGTGGCAGCAATATCCCTTCAGTATGAGGTTCTGAGCTGCATTCCTAGGGGTTTAGCCTTGAGCTTCTTCTTCTTCAGATCTCCCGATGCATCTTAATAAATAACGTTTAATGAATTCTGCTTAAAGCAGCATGGATTTTATAGTTTGCAATTAAAAGAAAGGAAGAAAGAGAAAGAACGAAAAAAGAAAGAGAAAAAAAGAGAAAGAAAGAAAGAGAAAGAAAGAAAGCAAGCAGGCAGACAAAAGAAAAGAAAAACTAATAAACACATTTGGTCAGTGAAAGTAGGGTAAATCTACAATGTGGAATTGGGTTTGGGGATGGGAGCCACAGTTGGGTAGAGGTGAGGTATCTTTTGTCATGCACCAAGTATTAGGGTTAGTCATTACTCCTTTCCTAAAGGAGGTGCCCTCTGACTGTGGCCACAACCTGAGGTGGAGAAAATCCCCAAGATCTGGAGCTTTGAAAGGCTGACAAAGACAACCACTTCTTTATCCCCCCAAAAAGCACTTAGAAACAATGACATCAAGATAGTAGCCTCAGCTGGAAATGCTGTGTGACCTTATCCCGTCAATTAAGAGTTCTCTGTAAGAGGGGCACCTGGATGGCTCAGTCAGTTGAGTGTCTCTTGATTTTTGACTCAGGTCGTGATCCTGGGGTTGTGGCATCATGAGTTGGGCTCCATGTGGAGTATGGAGACTGCTTAGGATTCTCTCTCTCTCTCTCTCTCTCTCTCTCTCTCTCTCCTTCTGCCCTTCCCCCACTCGCACTCTTGCTCTGTCTCTCTAAAATGAAAATTAAAAAAAGAAAAGTTCTCAGCAAAAAACCTTGTTCAGACCCACTGGAAAATTTCAGGTTCAGGTTCAGACCCATTGGAAAATTTTCAGGTTCTTACCATGAAAAGTTATGATTTCAAATTGTCTCAAAGAAGCAGACATTGAAGAAGGAGTAGGAAGAGACAGATCACTAATGTCACATGTAAAGAGAGGGAATCTGCCTATTTAAAGACGGTCCACACAGGATCTCTGGCTGTGTCTGTATGCACATGCAGTTGACAGGAAGTGGAAGAGAGGGCAACTAAGATTTTTAGGAAACCCACTGTCAAAGACACCTCAAGCCTGGCTGGCAACCGCCTGTGATTTTATCCTTAAAACTAATCCTAGGCCACTAGTTCTGCACCAGCATGAAGAAGTGTATGGAAGGTGTGTATTTTCCAAGAAAGCTATGTTCTTTATTACTCACCAAGCATGAATTAACATGGGATAATTAGCAGGGAGTTCATCCCAGAGGGCAGCTTCTAGAATCACCAACCAAGTAAATACCTGAGCTGGAAGTCATCGCTATTCTTATTCAACAGGACTGATTATTTCCTTATGGCTTAATGACTGCCGAGGTTTCCCATTCTTCTATTTTTTAAACTGGAAATTTTACAAATCTTTGGTTGTCCTGTTTTTTTTTCTCCACTATTTTTTAATGGGCGTGTTGAGAGACAATTTGTCTTGGAACTTTGGGCTTTCAATAGATAATAGTTTGAAAAATTAGTGTTACTAGAAGTCCTTACTATTTAACTAGAAGATTCTTCAGAGGAAGAAAGACTATAATGAGAAGGAATATGTTCTGGACTCAAAATAGTAGTCAGATATCTTAGCAAGGACTGAGATCTTGAACAGTCTCCAGATACCAGTAAGAATCATTGTATTACCCTCTTTCTCATCTGTCGGATTTTTTTTCCCCCTTATTTTTACATGTGGTGAATGAACTGGGAGAGGAGAGGAGAAGTGGTCTAGAAAGGATTAAGCTGAGTGTGTAGATAGGATGTCCTTATAATGACTTCTGACTTGATCTCTATCCAAATGGTCCCACCCTTCTTCTCAACCCAAAGCTTATAGTATGGTACCAATGAAAGTAGCTCAAACCCCTTTGCAGGCATGTAGAAGCAGTTTGGAATAGACTGTGGATGGGTGGGGTTGTGGAATGGGAGGAGCTTGTGGCTTTTCCAAATCAGCCCTGATTTAGAGCTTATAATTCTGCCATCATTTCCTATCCGCAAGTGCTATCCCATCTTTTTGGTTCCCTTTATTTCTACCCAACCTCATGAGATAGATTAGATAGATAGGTAGATAGATGATAGATAGATAGATAGATAGATAACAGAGGAAACAAAGCCAAGACCCTTGTGGGTGTAGCAGAAGGTTGAAGGAGGTCTTTGTGTCACGGTAACGACAATAACTTAAAGACCTCCCCATTCTCAAGGTTAGGAAGACTCTTGGCCACTTCTACTCACAGAGATTCTAAGAGCACCACAACCCCTGGCACCACGCCCACTGTTTCTTGGGTCCCTTCCCTCTTCTCTTCCTGCTTGCCTCTCAGGTGTCATAATCTCCACCAAGCCCTACTAGTTGTGCCCAGATTTGAATGCAGAACAATTTGGTTTTCACTCTAGCCTTCCGTCTTCTTCCAGACTCTGGATCTGATTTGTCTTTTATACTCAATTACCCATGAAGGTATTATAATAGAGACTGTCTGTCCCCAAGAAGAATTCTGACGTAGCTGTTAATTATCCTTTAATCCTTTTACACACAACTGATAAAACTAGTTGCTTTGGGGTTTTCTGTTTGTTTTGTTTTGTGTTCGGCTTTTACTTATTAGAATGGCTATCCTTTTGGCGAAAAGCACTCATATAACAAGTTTCAGAAAACTCAGAAAAGCGCAAAGAAGTGAAAAACCTGTAACATCTCAAACTCGGTATCTCTTAAGGAAAGTCCCCATTTCTCCCGTGTCTCATTCATGTACTTCAATCTCCCCTCTCCAAACAAAGGATCAGTGGCTTGAGTTTTCAGGGCCATCCCACTCAATTTTAGAGAAATATAGATCCTATTTGAGATCCAAGGAGGCATTTGTCAGCATTAAGCGCCTCCCTCATCTCCATCCATGCCCACAATATTTGGCAAAACCCCAAACAATATAGTTCGTGGTTTGGGATTGTAGCTGGTTCCTTGTTTCATTCATGTTGGGGAGATTTTCCCTCCTATTTTTGTTCCATTTATTGTTTTCATTGGATTTTTAGGAAGAGGAAGGGCATAAATGTTTTTACTCACTTGCCTTTAACAAGAAGATCTACCTTTTAAAATAATTACATGTCTGCTTTTGATATTTTACTTCAAGGAAGAGTTAAGGGAAGGATGTATGCGAAATGTAATGAATTTCCAGTTTGTTAGGTGCCTGATAAAGAGGAGCTTGCCTGAACGGGGGTCAGTTCTGTTCTGATGACGGCCCTCCCATGGCACTGGTACCATGGTTAGAATTTTCCCAGGGAGAGATGGCCTTGCTCCCTGGGAGCTGTCACCATAGATGGCCCTCGCTGAGAGTAGACCACAAATTACACCAGCTGCAGACACTTACAAAGCACATGAAGGGAGGGCAGAGGCTGGTGCCCAAAGATGGAGAGGAGTCACAACTCAGCTGTAGAACAGCAGGAGCTGGCAGAGAAAGACAATCTGAGAAAGACCTGCCTCCTCCTGTTCCCTGAGGATCCTTAAATCCCCCCATTACCCAGTCACCGTCTTGGGAAGAAGGGAGGAGGGAAGGTCCTTAGAAGGTGGAGAATTGGCTCTGATAGGGAATTTCACCATGGACATGAGCAAATTCAGCCCCCCTCCCCTTTTATTCACCCTGGAAGAGACTGTTCCTTAGCAAGTTTATTCCTGCCATCTGTAGGAACGAGAGCTTCAGAGCAAGATTAAATCAGTTATAGAAAACAAATAAGCTACTGTTTTTGTACAGCTGATTCGTAAGGTGTAAATCCTGACCCCGAAACATCTGTGATTTGAGCTTCATCTTCCTGCAAGAGGCAGCCTGCTAGAAGGAAAACTGCACAGGGCTGGAGCCGACCTCCATTTACTCCTACCTCTGCTACTAACTAGCTGCGTGATCTTGATTAAACACCTAATTTTCTAGTTCTCAGTTTCATCAACTCTAAGAGGTGGGGGTTGGACCAGATCAGTGATATTCAAATGTTTTTATTTCGTTTTTTAGCTGTGCCATTCCGTTGAACAAAATCTTACTTAGATGGACAATGTATAAAACAGAGTTGAGTTTCCTCTGGAGTTTCCTCTGGCAGGATAGGGAGGAGGCGTCTGGGACCCCATGGATGATGGAGTTCCTTGGGCATCCCCAGAAGTCTTTAAAGTCATTAAAGACTACAATCTCTGATTTTTTGTTTTTTGTTTTTTATTCTAATCCTCAATGATTCACTCTCTGCCCAAGGCCTGGAGTGGCTGGCAGGAGCATGAAATAATCTGTTCCGTCATCCCCGGGTATCTGAGGAAATTGGTGCTAATTTGTCCTTTTGGGGACAAATCAATTATCTTCATGTTAAAACCAAAAAATTCCCAGAACTCTATGGTGGCTGGGGATTCTGTTGTTTACAACTAAGAAAAAGAGAGAGAGCGAGAGAGACAGAGAGCGTGAGCAGGTACGTTCGAGGTAACAACCCATGAACCATGAGCTAAATATGAACTAGAAATTGTGTTACCACTGTGGGACCAACATGGCAGAGTCACGTCCAGTGAGCTCTGACAACGCCCCAAGAAGCGGGTATGATCCGCATTTCATAGACAAAAATACTGTAGCACGTTAAGTAACTTGCTCAAATATCATACAAAGAATCGCCTTTTCTTTAAAAAAACAAAAACCAAAAAGCATTTACCGTCATATGTAAGGTGTTCACATATACAGTTAACCAAAACCATGGAACTTCTCATCCCACAGAACCTACCATTCAGTGACTCCCAGAGCTTTTTGCACATGAAATGGATAAGGAAAATGTCTGAGACAAACAATCTGAATTTTAAATGCAGATCAAAGTCCTTGCAGCAGCGAAGAAAGCCTGTGGGTATTTCATGGAGGTTTACCAAGAAAGCAGGCATCTTCGCCTCCACTTCATGAACTTATATTTTAAGAAGCTCAGCCATTCCAGTCCATGCAGAAAAAGACTCTCAAAGGAATATTTACAATGTGGATCTTATATTAAACATTTGGTTTTATATTCTTAAATATTTATAAAAGCATATGTGGAATAAATTTTAGTCCACAAACTGAAGTGTGCAAAACATATCAATTTCTTTATTTCTTTAAATCAACTTTGTTTTCTGACTCTCAGCCTCCATCCTTCCTCTAAAGTGGCAAGAGCATCCATCTCGTCCTTGTTAGGGCGCCCTCTCCTACCCAAAGTCACACCAGAAGGTTTACTCGGGAAATGAGGACGATTGAGGAAGGGATGTCCCATCTGTCAAGGCACCACGGACATCTGCACCATGAGGCCCGCCGTGGTACCCTGGATTTTGGTGGCGCCATTGGGGGTTAGGGGGCTTTGTGGAGGATGCCTCCCTCTCGGCACACCAAGAAGTCACCTCCTCTGCAGCTGCGTGGCCACAGGACCCGTGTAGTTTCACACCACCTTGTGCTCAGAAGAACCCCGGATTTGTTTTAATGCTCTGCTGTTGCCATCTTCAGACTGGAACAAGGGACCCATGGTTTCATTTTGCACTGTGTCCTGCAAATTCCTTGGCGGTCCTGCCCATGGCTTTAGTTACCACCCCCTCTGCTCACCTTCTCTGCGGTGTTTGCAATCCTCCCCCACCCCATTCTGTAGAAGAGCTTCTCTCTGACTCCCTACCCTCCCCACCCCCCCATGCTTTGTCCCTCTTCCTTAGAGTCTGGGGCACTTATTTCCTCAATGGCTGTAGGTATTTACAAAAAGAGAAAGCAAAGAAAAAACAGGAAAAGCCACAGTTTTCTGGGGCTTCTGCCTTTCATCCTGCAAAACTCCCTGAAGGAAGGAGCTGGTTCCTACTTGAAATGGGAAAAGAAGAGAAAACCAATATGTGGGGAGAAAACCCACACCTTCAAAATTCAGTGAATTATGTTGTTACGCATATGGTTGCATTTGAATTAACGGTAAGTTATTTGCATCATCAGTTTTGATGATTTTGGCCTATGCGGTATGTCTCTAGGATAGATCCCCAACACATACGGGTGCACCCATAGAAAGTGAGGGCATAGAGACCTAAGCTGGGTATCGCTATTAGCAGGGTGACCATAGACATTCTGGCTCAAGCTGGGGCACTTTTGAAAGGGGTGCCCTTAATTTACATCAGAGCAGTAAGAGTGAACTGGGGCCACCACGGGCAAACAAGGGTATGTGGTCATCCGATCTGTAAGTGCCAGAGTCAGGATTTAAACCCAGGTCTGTGTGACTCTCACTGTTTTGGGTATTAATTACAATATTAATCTGTGACTAGCTCGGTCAACTGCCATGAATGGTTTATCCTACATCCATTCTGTTGTGGCCCTGTTGACATGGCCTGAGAAAGACTAGGTTCACAACTGAAGAATTTTATTCATGAGAGCCCAAGAACTGCATTCCTCGGTTGCAATTGGCCAGTCCCCCAGGCATGAATGAGGGAAGTTTCATCTTCAATATTTACTGAAAACAGACGCTGAAGTTTGAGAAGCAAATGTAAAGTGTTCATTCCAAAAGCCTCTTTATATACATGTTAAATCGGTTTGTGGGAAAGAGACCACAGAGATTGTTTAAACATTCATCCTGATGACACAACTGTTCTAAAATATGCAGTTCCTTCTAGTTATATGGGGAATTAATTGCATATGGAGGAAGTCATCTTTTGAAACTGGATTAAAAGGAAATAGTTCATAATTCAGTGATATCAACATGCACACCATTGTGCCTGGGACTCAGCTTCGCCTCGTTTTTCTTATCTCAGCCACTGTCTGAAGACGTTGTTTTCTCGCTCAAGGCGTCATGACTGAGCTATGTAGCTCTGCGGAGAGGAAAAAAAAAAAAAAAAAAAAAAATCTGGGGCCAGAAGGGAAGAGATCTGACTTCAGCACACTTGTGCTGTTGGGAGTCTCTTTCTGACCTTGGATTCTGGAGTCCGGCTCACTTCTCCACGTCTGTCCATTGGTGGAAGACTCGAAGTCCCCCTGTACCCTTGAACTCCATCAGCGTGATACAGCTGGCATTTGGGAGCACAATGTCCTCTCTCACCACAGAGCACATTTTGATATTCATCCTTAAATGCATTACCCATCATTCTTTGCAGGGTCTCTTGTTAACCACAAAGCAGTTAGATAGCTATGTTTAGAGAGAAACAGCTCCTTATCTGTTGCACTCCAAGGGAAATCAGCAGTTTCCTAGAGATGGTCTTAGCGCTACTCTGGGGCTCCAGTTTCTCTACGATACAATCAGCCGTCAACCGAAGCTACGGAAAGTAGTGAAACTCCCCCGTTATGTCTTACTCATGGCAGTAATCACGCTTTGAGTACATCTGTTGTTTTTAAATTTCCAGCCCCATTAAATCTCCCCTTTTTTTTCTTTTTCTTTTTTTTTTTTTTTAAGATACGAGGAGTTGACAATACCCATACTCGCTTTGAAGTACCCTCACTTAAATGAGTGATTTGAAAAAGAATCGAGACATGAGGCAATCCTGAAAATATGAATAAAAGAATATAAATATTTCTCCAGCCTCTCTAGTCTTCATTAAAACACGCAAGAGGAAGAAACTGGTTTGCCCTTCTATATTTAATTTGGACTCTAACCTCTTTGAAAACTTCAGCAATGTGATTAATTTCCGCTTATCTTACGGAATGTCTCCCCACCTATAAATAAGTCTATTCTTCTTCAGAAGAGCATAAATATGCCTCCCGCTTTACGGTTATTTTTAATATCTCTTACTTATAATTGTAATGAGACCTATTTTCAGGACAATAGCTAAGTATCCGTTACATTTCCATTATGCTCCATTAGTTTCATGGTTGGAAAACTTAAGCGCAATAAGCTTCTTTGGATGAATATGAATACAATGTTAATCAGAGTAGCATGAATAATTCAAAGAGCAAAGGGACCCTGATATTCGATCTAGCAAGACCAAGAACAAGAAAAGAAAAGAAGAAAAGGAGACAGAGTAGGGGAGGGAAAGAAGAAAAAGAAGAGGAGGAAAGAATAAGATCTTGAGAGTTTTTAATTTCAGGTAAAGGATAAAAAAAATCCTTTTTTTTTTTTTTTTTTTACATGTTTAAAATGTTATCCCACCTAAGAATGGAAAGTTTGTGGAAGATCGAAAAGGAAAGGGCCGTTATTAAAAGATCCTCCTCACCGCTTTATTAGCTAAGTGCCTGATTCCCCACTTTTCTATCCCCCACATTCCCCAGGCTCAGGAGAGGCCCATGGGGTCATGTAGGAAAATGCTTTGTCTACATGAACACTTCAAGCACAGCGCTGAATTATTTGCTGCCTTGAGGCTGACGATGTGAGTAACTATTTCCGGTGTGAAGTTACATTCGATTAGTTAATGGTACTTATAACAATAATATGTGCTTGGTGATAAAAGCAGCCTGCTTGATGAGAGATGGCATGACCAGCTATTAGAAATCACATCGCTTTGGCAAAAAGTTAGGTATCTGATCTTTCTAGGCCCACAATTCACTTCTTTTATTTGAACTCAAACCTTTAAAATGAAAACTTCCACATGGGAAATGAATTATCAGTTTTTCCTCTCTAGGTCATCTCCCATTGGAAGAATGGACTTTCCGTCGGAAGACAAAGGACATGCTTTTCTCCGGAGAAATATCTCCCCATTGATAAATAATGAGCAAACGCAGAACACTGAGGTAGTGTTCTCGCCAGTAGTGTGAGCCGTGTCAGCACTCACCAGCTGGTCCCTGTCTGTTTTGCAGTCAGAGAAAATGGGAACTCAGCATGGATCCGAGTTCCCAAGGATAGGAGGATTCGATCTGCCAGGTGTGCACATGGGCAGAATGCCTAACCCCAGGTCATCTTACAAAAAAACCTTGCTCAGACGTGGCCAGCAAAGCTGTGCAAACCCTAGGAAAGCAAGCAAAAGGCCACAGTCGCGATTTCTGCAACTTGGTTACTCTCAGCAAGACCGCCCTGTGTTTTCTCCAGTTGGTAAGCGAGGGTTCAGGGAACAAATTAAGAGTCGTGCAAGACACGTTAGAATAGTAGGCAGTTCAAGCGCCGTGATTTCTACCCTTCATGAAATCGACGCAATTATTTCACTAATAAATGTGCATTCAGAGGAATGGAAATGTGGAAGATCAAGGTAGTGAGAGAGGGGTTACCAAATAGCCGTCACCCTTTGCCCATTGGTTTCTATCTATGCAGTCTAGGAACTGAGATCATATTTATGAACAGACTTGGCAGGCAAAGCTTTCACATGTAATTATTATGTAGCAGATTTGGGGCAATACACTTAACTTTTGTCTAAGGCAGAAAGGTGAACTGGAATGAGAGTGATTTTCTGGATAATTCGATCCAAGGGAGTAATACCCTGGAGTCGCCTGGTGATGTCAAGGTTCTTGCAGCTCATGCTTTGGAACCCAGTTACATGGGAGACCATGTTTGAACAATGTCCTTTAAGGAATTCAGTAACTAAACCCTGCTGGACAGGAGCCAAGACAAGCCTCTTTAATGCCAAATTCCACTCTAGCGGGTCATGTTATTGGATGGCTCAAATTAATTTGGGCCAGGAAAAAAGGGCCTCCTTTCCCTCAATAGTTGATTTTTTGTCTGAATTATCCAGATAATTGTTTCATTTTTCAACTTTCTTTTGCCTGCATAGAGGAGAGAGGCAGCTTTATTTCGTTTTGTCTTTTGTTATAACAGAATCATTACCTGTAATTCAGAAGTCAGAAGTCATTCTCATGAAAATGTGTAACCTTTGTATATATCAAAAAGAACTACCTGGTTCCAAGTGGTTATTTATTCTTCCCTAATATTTTTTTTTCATTTGTTCATTGTTACTCATTTAGCAGATATTTGACGGACAAACAAAAGACATATTATCCTTATGTATCATGCCCATTTATTAAGGAAACTCTAATCAACAGAAAAATCTTTAAATTATTGTGAGGCAGGAGGAAAAGGTGAACAACTTTTGGAAAAATTCTCTTGCAAAGGCTATGTTTCCTTAAAAACAAAAAATTGAACTTGTAAAAGGAATGTATTATTTAGAGCCAACATAACAACTTTTGCTTGAAAAGATTTAGGGCATTCACCTTTAATCCTGACAACATTCGTTCCCCGCCCCACCCCCCCCCCCCCCCAATAAATTGCATCTCTCTCTGAAGACCGGAGCAGTGAAAACCTTTCTGTTGTATCTTTCCCTCCAGTGGACGATCATTTAGGTCCAGGCCACTTGTCTCTTACCTGCTCAACTCACCAGGTCATCCTGTAGAGTCCGAAAATAGAAAATGAGACTATATTCAGAGTGGAGTATTCTTTCTGTCTCATCCTTCACTTCTGCTCTCCCCAAACCCCTTCCCAAACTCAGTAGCTCATTTGAAAAAGAAAGCAATACATGGGGCGCCTGGGTGGCGCAGTCGGTTAAGCGTCCGACTCCAGCCAAGTCACGATCTCGCGGTCCGTGAGTTCGAGCCCCGCGTCGGGCTCTGGGCTGATGGCTCAGAGCCTGGAGCCTGTTTCCGATTCTGTGTCTCCCTCTCTCTGCCCCTCCCCCGTTCATGCTCTGTCTCTCTCTGTCCCAAAAATAAATAAACGTTGAAAAAAAAATTAAAAAAAAAAAAAAAGAAAAAGAAAGCAATACAGACTTCAAGGTAACGCATAGGTTTTGTATCCCTTTCTCTTTAATTGTATTGGTAATTGCTGTC
This sequence comes from Puma concolor, assembly GCF_028749965.1. Lineage (NCBI taxonomy): Eukaryota > Metazoa > Chordata > Mammalia > Carnivora > Felidae > Puma > Puma concolor. Next base: position 51,783,596 of record NC_141673.1, on the reverse strand, counting down.
TTACTCGCCTCTTGTCAGCAATACCAAATAACAATGGATATTTGTTGGATGGATAACAAATGGATAACAAACCCTAATAAAAATGGGTATCCCCTGCTGAATAAAAGAAGTTACGACACCTAAGGATCCGGGAGAAGCAAGTTATGTCCTGAGGGTGCAAAGGTTCACTGGGAGATTTGCTGAGCATTCCAAGGTCTTTCAATATGATCTGCAGTGACCTGGCAGTTGGGAATTGAAGGAAGAGGGTGGACAACCACAATTACATGACAACAAAGCTAGGGGGCTCCCCTGTTACTTGCCTGGGTGTGTTACTGCTCTCATGAGTACCATCTACCCAAGTCTAGCTCTTCAGAAGAGGTCAAGCAGAGGACAGAAGAGGTCTTAGGGAGATTCAAGCATCAAATGAGTAGATGGCTTGGATGATCATCAATTATTTTTTAACCCTGAAGGTGTGTAAATCCCTATTAAAATTTTTGTTTATTCAGATGTTCATCCTTTGTGTGAGTGAGAGAAGATAAGATGCAGCGCACATACAGGAAAGTACACAAACCAAACACCTGTGAAATCACCATTTGGGTCAAAAATAGAACATAGCCAGCATCCGAGACGTCTCTCCATGACCCTTACCAATCACATGCCCACTCTCCCCACTTTTATGGTGAACATCTTTTCTTTATTGATCTAGCCCCTAAGTATAGATGGATCTAGGAGCAATATGGCCCCATTTGCCTATGTTCTCAACTTTATATCAACAGAACCACACACTTGTATGTTTTGCTACTTTTGTTCAACCTTGTGTGTCTAAGATTGACTCATGATGTTAGATACAGCTGTCTCTCTTTCATTTTGTGACTGGACTCAGATCATTTTTGATGGGTGAAAGCTTAGGAAAGTCCTGAGCACCCATGTCTTAGTATTTCATTCGTACTTCAGTAGACTGATTACTCGGTGTCCAAGGTCCCTGGCAGAGAATAGAATCTCCTCTAGATAATTGAGACAGGTAGAGATTTACTGCAGGTTGTTTTGCTTGGTCGTTTTTGTTTCGTTTGTTTTGTTTTGTTTTGTTTTGTTTTGTTTTGTTTTGTTTTGTTTTAAGGCACATAGAATCATTGGAAGGGTAGACAGAAAGTCTTTGGAGGGAGTTTTTGGTAACCTTCCTCTCCTCTCCCCAAGCACCCCATAGTACTGGGTACCCAAAGCAACAGCCACCACTCTAAGATCAGGACTCTTCAGGCCTTGGTCTTGAAGCCACTGCAATCAGAAACTTTTCTGATTATGCTTACGAAGTCATAAATGCTACAGACCCAAGAACCATTCTGTGCCTGATACAAATGTCACCAGCAAAAACAGGCCCCCTTGTCTTTCTTCTTGGTACCTGTGAAAGATGCCTATGCTCACGACAAAACCTCTGCTGGCAGTGCAAGAAGGACAAACCACTTCCGTGACGTGCTTGCCCAGCAGAAGTAACAAGAGCACTATGAAAGCATTTGGTTTGTAGAGCCTAGAAATATCTGGAATTCTAGCCGCAGTAAGCAGTAAAATGTCTTTTGCCTTCCAGCCTCTGTTATATAGGAAATCACGTTACAACAGTTGGCTTCGCATGGGGGCTAAGGACCCATCGTTCGTTAATCATAAAAGCCCTGGAAGAAATGAAACAGAGCAGAATAGAAATCGTGGAGGGCATCAACTCAGTGAGGTTGAGTATTGGTTTGTGCAACACATGCATTTGTGGGCGCTGGACAGCACATACGATGATTTTCTTACTGTGGATTGAGTTGGAGGAGAGGTTTGAAAGCCATCACGCGCGAAAGAGTGAGGCAGATGTTGAGTGCTAATCCACTGCATCCACCACAGCTCTTACTAGTGAACATCAAGTAATACACAGAGTCAACAAAGGGACATTTGGCAAGCCTTGTTGGCCAGTGTCTTCTAACAGCCCACTCTCGAGCATCTTCATGCCCAGATCATCTTTTCAGCCTGACTTAATCAGAGGCAAGAGACAATGGGGGCGGTTTCGATCAAGTCTTCTCCACAAATTCCTTAAATTCGGCCGGGATCAGCTCCAGCAAAGCTAGGGCTTAGCACTCTGCGTATTGCAAATAAGTGGCGAAGTGCTGTGACTGTGCTCCGCATGTTTGTGTCCACCTGCTCTGCTTTTGGAGTCATCCTCCATGAGTCCTGCAGTGATCTTTCTGAGACACCAACATGATTACTGTACTCTGTTTTAAAGCATTAAGTAGCACCCTTTGACTTATAGCAGTTAACTCCCAAACCTCCAGTGTTTCTTAAGATACAGATTCCCAGATCTGCTTTGGGGGTTCTAATTTAATAGCTTTAGGACAGGACCCAGGAATGTGTATTTTTAGAGGGAACCCTGGTGAGTAAGAACCACACTCTTTAGCATGATCAAAGCAATTCTCCTCCCCACCAGCTTGGCCTCACCTCAGTTCTTCCAGTCTCTTCCTCCTGCCCTACTCTCCCCCTCCTGCAGACCAGGAACTACTTCTGCGTCCTTTTACCCTGCATTATCCCATGCTGCTTCTTCTAACTGGAACGTTCTGCTTATTCTCACTCTCGTCAAATATCTCCCAAGCTTCTACTCACCTTAAAGAGCCAAGCTCCAATATTACCTCTCTAGGACACCTTCCTTTATATGCTAATAAAGTTTATATGCCTTTGAAACTTCATATATTTTATACCTACCTACATTATAATACATTGTTGCGATCACACCGAACTGTAAATTGTTGTTGACGTTATTTTCCCCTGCTAAAGCCAGACATCATTAGATGTCAGCACTGTCTCATGAGTTTTGTGTTTCCACTGCCTGTCACATATAAAAGTGTTATAAATATTCACTGGATGAATGGAATTAGTATGTACATATGGATGGATGGATGGATGGTTAAATGAGTAGAACTACTTCTTTAAGATATGGTTTTTCTTCTGATACTGATCTTCAGTGGAGATTAGGGCAGTTACTGCCAGAACTAATCTTCCATAGGATAGCTGATGCCTTTGGAAAATAAAATGGACTATGTGTTAAGACCAACTTCTATGGGATTCAGCTCGAGCCATCCATGGATGTCAAGGCCCATGTGTAGAGGTTTAATTAGGAAACAATACTGGCATTGTCTCAAAATATCCTCCCACAAAAGTCATCCAAACATCCCAATGAATTCCAAGCACCAGAAACATAAGACTGTACCGAGACATACAATAATCAAACTTTTCAAAAGCAGTGGTAAATAGAAAAGCTTACAAGCAGGTAGAAAAAAGCCACGTGTTACATACAAACAAAAATAAGGTAGATCGCAAATCCATCAACTGAAACTATGCAAATGAGAAGCCAGTGAGGCAACATGCTTAAAATACTACAGGAAAAATGACTATCAACCCAGAATTCTACACTCAATGAAATACCTTTTCAATCATACAAAAGCTGAAAGGATGGATCACCAGCAGCACCCCAGTGCAAGAAATGTTAAAGGAAATCCTTCAAGTAGAAGGAAAATGTTACCAGATGAAAATGTGGATCTACTCAAAAGAATGAAGAAACTAAAGAAAAATACATGAGATTTATTATGTTATTATTTAAATTTCTTTTTAAAACACTTTACTATTTAAATGAAAATTATAGTAATGTACTATTGGGTTTATGACCTATGTATAAGTAAAATGGATGAAAACAATACCATAAAGGCTAGGAAGGCAGAAATGAAAGCCTATTATAGATTTGGATAATGGGATAATGGGAATGTATTCAACAACTCTATTTCAAGAACTTCAACAATACAGATGAAATGGATAAATTCCTTGAAAGACACAAACTACTGCAGCTCACCAAAGAAGAAATATATAGCCTGCTTAGCACTATATCTATTTTAAAAAATTGAATTTATAGTTAAAAACCCTCTATGCTTAGAAAGAAAACTTAGAAAAAAATTCTGAGTTTAGATGGCATTACTAATGAATTCCACCAGATATTTAGGGAATAAGTAATCCTAATTCTACACAACCTCTTACAGAAAATTGAAGGGACGGAAATACTTCCCATCTTATTCTGTAAGCCCACTATTACCTTGATTCCCCAACCAAACAAAAACGTTACAAAATAAGAAAAGTACAGATCAGTATTCCTCATGAACATAGATAATTATCACCTCATTTTGAAACTAAATTTTGGGAGATCAAACCCAAGAATATACGAAAGGAATAATACATTATGACCAAGTGAGGTTTATCCTAAGAATGCAAGTTTAGTTTGACATTGAAATCAGCCCAGGTAATTAATCACACGAGCACACTAAAAAAAAGAAAAACCACATCATCTGAATACATGCAAAAATAGCATTTGACCAAATCCAATGTGCATTCCTGGTAAAAGCACTCAGCAAACTAAGAAGGGAATTTCTGCTCAATCTAATAAAGAACATCTAAGAAAAACCTAGAGCCAACACAATACTTAATGGTGAAAGACTTAATGCTTTCCCCTTAAGTTCCGGAAGAAGAAAAAGATGTACTTTCTAATACTCTTATTCAACATTGCACTGTGGCTTAGGCAGAGCAGTAAGGCACGCAAAATGGCATTCATCTTGGAGCAGAAGAAGCAAAAATGTTTTTCTTTGTAGAGTGCATGACTGTCTCTGCAGAAAACCTGGTGACATCTGCAAAAAACTCCTTGAATAAGCAAATTTAGCACATTTGAAGGGTAAAAGATCAATAGCAAAATCAATTGTATTTCTAAAAGTCAGCCGTTTGAAATTGAAATTTAAAAATATTATTTATAATAGCATGAAGAACATAAGATACTTAGGGATAAATCTGGCAAAAGATTAGCAAGCCTCGTACACTGAAAACTACAAAATATTTCTGAGGGAAATGAATTGTGACCTAAAGAGATAGAGAGATATATGTTTGTCATGGGCCTTAAGGTTCAATATCATCTTTTAAAAATGTTTGTTTGTTTGTTTTGAGTGAGAGAGAGAAAGAGAGAGAGAGGGATGGAGGTGCAGAGAGCCAAACAGACTCTACCACTGTCAGCACAGAGCCCAATGTGGGGCTTGATCCCATAAACCTGTGAGATCATGACCTGAGCTGAAATCAAGGGTTGGATGCTTAACTGACCAAGCCATCCATGTGCCCCAAGGTTTAATATGATTAAGATGGTGGGGCGCCTGGGTGGCTCAGTCAGTTCAGTGTCCGACTTCAGCTCAGGTCATGATCTCACAGTTCGTGGGTTCGAGCCCCTCATCGGGTGCTGTGCTGACAGCTCAGAGCCTGGAGCCTGCTTCAGATTCTGTGTCTCTTTCTCTCTCTGCCCCTCACTTGCTCTCACTCTGTCTCTCTCTGTCTCTCTCTCAAAAAAAATTTAATTTAATTTAAAAATATTATTAAGATGGCAAATGTATCTGTGGATTCAACGCAATAACAAAGTTCTAGCAAGCTTTTGGGGAATAGAAAGAAAATCAATTCTAAAGTTCATATGGAAATGCAAATAACCTAGAATAACCAAAACATCATTGAAAAAGAACAATGTTGAAGGACTTACACTACTATGTTATAGAGACTTACTATAAAGTCTTTATACACATGATAGTTAAAGTAATCAGGACACTGGGGCATTAATATAGGTATAGATAAATAGGTCAATGGAACAGAATAGAAAGTACAAAAATAGATCACACATATAACAACTGATGGGTATTTGAACAAAACACATACAGACAAGTAATATTCAACAAAGGCAATTTAGTGGAGAAAGAATCATTTTTTTCAAAGAACGATGCTGGAAGGCATACACAAAATCAACAACGATAACTTGGATTTATACCTAGAACCATGTAAAAATTAACTCAAAATAGATTATAGACTTCAAGTAAACCTAAAACTATGAAAGTATAAACCACAGGCAAAGATATTTTAGATACAACATCAAACACATGATCTGGAGAAGAAAAAATTGGGAGTGATGAATCATTAAAGTTTCAGCATTAAAAACTTTTACTCTTTGAAAATCATTGCTCATGAACAAATCAGGAGCCTATAGATGTTGACAAGGATGTGGAGAAACGGGAACCCTCTTGCACTGTTGGTGGGAATGCAAACTGGTGCAGCCGCTCTGGAAAACAGTGTGGAGGTTCCTCAAAAAATTAAAAATAGATCTACCCTATGACCCAGCAATAGCACCGCTAGGAATTTACCCAAGGGATACAGGAGTGCTGATGCATAGGGGCACGTGTACCCCAATGTTTATAGCAGCACTCTCAACAATAGCCAAATTATGGAAAGAGCCTAAATGTCCATCAACTGATGAATGGATAAAGAAGATGTGGTTTATATATACAATGGAATACTACTTGGCAATGAGTAAAAATGAAATCTGGCCATTTGCTGCAACGTGGATGGAACTGGAAGGTATGATGCTGAGTGAAATAAGTCAATCAGAAAAGGACAGATATCATATGTTTTCACTTATATGTGGATCTTGAGAAACTTAACAGAAGACCATGAGGGAGGGGAAGGGGAAAAAAAGTCTCAGAGAGGGAGGGAGGCAAACCATAAGAGACTCTCAAGGACTGATAACAAACTGAAGGTTGATGGGGGGTGGGGGAAAGGGGAAAGTGGGTGATGGGCATTGAGGAGGGCACTTGTTGGGATGAGCACTGAGTGTTGTATGGAAACCAACTTGACAATAAATTATATTAAAAAAAAAAGAAAGAAAGGCATTGCTCAGAGCATGAAAGTACAAGCCATAGACTGAGAGGAAATATTTGTATCTTGTAAAGGACTTGTGTCCAGAATATATTTTTAAACCCTCAGGACAATAATAAACACAAATAACCCACCTTAAAGCCTGGTTCAGAGATGGGAACAAGAGGTGAACAGATGATATAGGAATGGCAAATGAGCACTTTTCCTTAGGGAATGCAAAATAAAACCACGAGATACCCAGTTACACCAATTGCAATAGCTAAAATTAAAAAGGCTGACTATATCCAGGGTTGAGAAAGATAGGTAGGAATGAGAACCCTCATGCATTGTTGGTGAGAATGTAAAATGTTAGAACCACTTTGGAAAATAGTTTGGCAGTTTCTTAAAAACTTAAACATAAACCCACCATATGATCTAGCTATTCTACTCCTGGGTATTTACTCAAGAGAAAAGAAAGCGTACGCTAGAACTTTGTTATTGCGTGTGAATGTTTGTAGCTCCTTCATTTGTGAAAGCCAAATGTCCATCAACAGGTAAGTGGATAAACATATTGTGGTGCAGGTTTCCCTTGCTATCCGAGAGTAGAGCATTCCTACGGATTGTTTCATATGCCAAAATGGAGTAAAGGGAAGAAGCAATTACCATTCATTTATAGGGAAACATTTTTGAGTTTTCCTAGACCCCAAAATAACTTCTCTTACGCTTTTCTGATACCTTAGGACACATCTTGCTAACGGATGCACACAATAATCAAGATAAAGCACAGATGCTCACAGGCACAGTTCAAAGCTCTGGTGGCTTGATGCTGAGACACTGAGTGTAGTTGCCGGGCCCCTCTAGCTGATCAGGGTGTGCATTGCCTCTGTAACAGCTCGTTGCAAAACAAACACAGAATGCGATTTTTGCTTTTCTCCTTTTTTCGTAAAAGCAAAAGTTCTCTTCAGGTTTCTTTCGGTTAGCAAAAACGGGTAGAAAAGTAGGTCTTTCATAAAAGTGAAGGGACAGAATGGGAACCTTTGAAAAGTAGGAGATACTTACATATCCATCCCACGGAATACTAGTCAGCAACGTAAAAGATGAACCATTGGTATACGCAGCAACATAGATGAGCCTCAAAATAATTTTGCAGAGTGAAAGAAGCTAACAAAACAGTCTGATGGCAACACATCTATAGCAACGGAAAGCAGATCAGTGATTTCCTGGAACAGGGGATAGAAAGGGTAGGAGGGAGGGATTACAAAGATGTATGAGGAATATTGGTTTTGCATCCTTCAGGTGATGCACACTATCATGATCGTGGTGACGGTTTCATAGGTACATACATTGTCAGAACTGATCTGATTGTTCACTTTATACATTATGTCATGATGAACATTAGGTCATGATGTCAATTATATCTCATTAGGCTGTTTTTAAAAAGCAAAAAACTAATACATTAGAAACATATTAAAGAATCCTTTATAGGCAGATAATGGTGTTGATTGCTTCGGAAGTGGATGCAGGTAGGCAGATGAAGAACAGAAAAATGGGTGAAGTAAGAAATATGTCTACTGGATACCCTTGCAACTCGAAAAATGATAAAAACAGCAAATCAAAACAAGACACCATTCCCACACTAGGTTATATGTCTCTAGGATGGAAGTTGTACATTAAGGGCACGCTGTTCTAAGTAGCCACAGTCTTGAAAGACATTCCTCATGTTGATCATCACAACATAAGGTGTACCCTCAAGAAGGAAACTGGTGAAGTTAGGCTTTCGGGAGACAAGAGAGGATTCTCTCTCTCTCTAGACTGTTCTAGGGTCTTGTTGGAGGGGGATGAAATTTAGCCTCCACTTGGCGATGCCCATCAATAGGTCATTCCCTACCCTTTTAATAACTCCTCCCCAGGAGAAGTGCAGTGACTTCTCCGATGGATGTGTTTCCATCCTTAACCTTCCTCTTTGGAACAAGATGCCTTTAGGCAGCATACATTCTCCTCTGTTCCTTCTTGAGGTGGGTTTTTTTTTGTTTTTTGGTTTTTTTAACAGGTGCAATTGGCCTTTCCCCCAAATAAAGAGGGACTTATTTGGAGAAGAAGCCTGATGTGATTAGATGCTGCATGAAACTGAGACTGGTAAATCTGTGATTCTGGTGCACACTATTAAGAAGACCTCAGCCTCTCTCCCCTAGATTTAAGCCACAGTCTCTTAGATCAATTTTATCATTAAACAGGAAGGCGCCTTTGCTTTCATTTGCTGTCTACTTTTATTTCTAAATTGGCTCACAACTTGCTGGGGAAGAGGATTACCCTGTGTTGGGCTCTCTCAAAGACCCAATAGGCCTAGACGTCCAGGAGTCAAGCAGAACCAAGGAGTGTGCCCAAGGGTCCTCCTACATGGAAGCAGGTTATGAAAGGGGCAGGCAGATTTCCCAGAAGGGAGCTCCAAGATACAAAGAAACAGTTCCAGTCGTAGATGTTTTTAAACGTTCTAGCCTTGATTTCATGTTTAAACAGAGATTGGGGCCAAGACCTGGGTTTCCTGTTCAGTCCATTTGAATGATAATGGAAGACAATATTCTCTCCTAGCTCTCCATTCACATCAAGCTTCAGGCTGCCAGCCATCGTTAATGAAGTGTGAACCTGAAGGACTGAATCAAGGTGATCTCACACCACAACTTCTAGAAAACAAAACAGAACAAAAAAACAGCAAACAACAACAAAACTTCTATAATTTGGCCTGCAATGTTCAGGGAACATCTCCCTTTTCATTTTTGCAAGTAAGTGTTCAAGTGTTGGACAACACAATCCATCCTACTGAAGGTGCCCTGCTCATGTGCTGTGTTCACTCCTGCTGTTGAGGTCCCTGAAACTTTTCAGTTCTGGTCCTTTCTGAGTCTTGGTTTACATTTGTCTGCAATTCATTGAGCTTCCCCCAAATCTTTCCATTAAGTTCCCTTCTCAGCTCAGTTAGCCGAATGTCTTCCTGTTGATTGTAACCAAAAAAACAAACAAACAAACAAAAAAAAAAAAAACAAAAAAAAACCCCTTAACTGACATACCTTGTTTAATAAAAATATTCAAATCTTTCCATTTCCCCCGTTAGAGCAAAAGGTGTATCTCAAGATTTCAGGAGAATGAATACAAGAACGAAATCTAAAGGAAATGACCACGGGCTTCCCCTTATGAAACTTTAAGTCTTCGGAGACTGGGTGAAGGAATGCATTGTAATTCCTCATGTCCAGGCTGTTATAATGGGAATAATTCGGGGAGCCTCTGATCCCATGAGGCTTTTTGGTTTTTTGTGTTTGTTTTGTTTTGCTTTTTTATCCCCGAGTGCTTATCAGGGTGCCTACCACAGTCTGGGTAAAAAGTCAAAGAGCACATACACCTTAACCTTCTAGCAACATGGCTGGGGGTGCTATCACATGAAGAAGACTACATTCTTTGTTGGAGAATACCATGGAATGTCACTTTGCCAATTGCCAAGATACTGCACATGGAGTTGATGTTCCTTCTTAGCATCTATAGCCCATTATGCTCACCTTGCATTCATGTTAAATGAATTAACCTTCTACTGAATAAACTGCTGACCACCTTGCTCTGGACTGTCTTTTTATGACCCAAGTCTCGGTTTTGCTTTCATCTGAAAAAAGCAACCGAAGTTCCCAAATTTCAGATGATTTGAACTCCTACAGCAGTTTTGGAGATTTCTTTTAAAGAAGTATGAACAACATATGCCTTCAAGATTCAAAGCATCTGCTGAAAGCATTTACACTTTGCATCCTTGATCCTCAAGCAGATTGTAGAATAATTCTCTGCCACCTGAGTAGGGGTGGTGTGCCTGGATGAAATGCAGATATTATAGAGTCTGCATTTCTTGCCCTTGGAATTAGAAAATGCTCTACCCACATGCAGTAGAGCTCGTTTATGTTAGAATCTGCCTCTTTAATGTCTCATACATGGAACACTGTCTTTTCTGAGAGCATTACAAATATCAAATCCCATTCAGTCAATGCGTGCATTTTGCTGGAGGCCATCCTGCAACATGCCATCTGAGAAGCCCCTAAATTATAATGTCAAGATGGTAACAAGGTTTTTACTATGAGATATAAATAGGAAGCTTCCAACCAGGCTGTTGATTCTTTTTTTGTGGGCCTCATAGCTCTGAACAATGACTATTTTCAGTTAGTCAGATTCACTGCTAAAAATCCCATGAGTTCATCAAATAATCTAGTCTTATGTGAAGCCGAATACTTCTTATTATGGTGAATGTCAGAATGCCATGGGTGAACAGGAGCAAAGTACATGTATATTGAAGGTGGTATGATTTTGTTTGCTTCAAGATGGAAGGCCCTTTGTCATACAAATCTCAGAAAGCAGGATAAGTGATGTCAAGCCTGTCCATGTGCCTCCAAACTGTCACTGAAAAAAGTGCACAAGTTCCAGAGTTTGATTGTAAGTATTTTTTTAATTGATGGAATCAATTAATTACGCAATTAATTACGCAAATGCGTAAGTCTGGAAAACGGATTTGCATTGTCCATCTTCTAGTTATGCTTGTTTAAGATGGCAGTTCTTGGGGCACCTGGGTGACTCAGTCGGTTGGGCGACCGACTTCGGCTCAGGTCATGATCTCGCAGTTCGTGAGTTCGAGCCCCGCGTCAGGCTCTGTGCTGACAGCTAGGAGCCTGGAGCCGGCTTTGGATTCTGTGTCTCCCCCTCTCTTGACCCCTCCCCGGCTCCCGTTCTGTGTCTCTCTGTCTCTCAATAATAAATAAACATAAAAAAAAAAAAAAGATGGCAGTCCTGTCCCCAAAAAGGATATTCAACATCTGCAAATATTATAGATAGAACTCGACCTCTTCAGAACGACTCTTGGCTTCCCTCTTCTACTCTGTAGCTGAAATTTACTGCATCCTGCAAGGTCAAGAAGGCGACTGGACCAAGATTTCTCTCCTTCCCTCCAGCTCCAGCCCTCACCAGCCACTGCACTCCCTGCATACATAACAATAATGGTTCTTTATTCGCCTTGTCTATTTTAAGCCACCAACAAATAGAAGCCACTCTTCTGAACCTCCTAATGCAGCAATTCCCTCAGAATTGCAAGAAAGGCCATCTGTTGTCTCAACTATCTGCGGAGCTGAAGTGAAGGCTTAAGTTAATGCTCTTCAGCAGAGCAATAGGAAAACATCCATTACCCACTGACAGGTTAGCTCGCCTGCCCCAACGGGCGGATGTCCGCAGTTGCACACATTAAGGAAACAGAGCGATCACCCTAAGGATACAAGAAAATCTAAACCCTTCAAGAAACGAAGAACTACTGCGAAGGGGCCAGATTCTTCCAGAACACAAAAACTATTTCTTACTTGCAGATCTGGAGTGCTCCGTATTCTCATTCAATTCTCAGGCCTTGGTATTACCGATTAGATTAGTGCTCTGAGGTGCTCCATGCACGAGGCTTTTGACCTTCCCGTTCTTGAAGTAGCATTAGCAAAATGACTCTGATTGCTCACCCTGTGGGGAGGCAAAGCTGGCTCTGCCAGGTCCCGGGAAAGTGGGGAGAGGCGGCCTGCGCGATGGGACTGCTGTAGGCAGGGTTTCTATGCAGCGAATCAGCCTGTACCACTTCTGATCCCTGCCACGCGACCTGCCTCTCATTCTCAACTTGTAACTTGCCCAGAAGAGAGAAATCATCGCATTGGATCTTCTTCAATTTCCCACCGTTGAACCAGCACACCTGTTTCCACCCACGACTCGTTCTTTCCACCTAGTTAAAAAAAAAAAAAAAAGTCACTGTTAATATTTATTAAGCATTTGTTATGTAACAGGCAGTATCTTGAGTACTTTACATATATAAACTCAACTAATTCTCAAATAGCTCGGTGAGACAGGTAACTGCATTATCAACATTTTAGTGATGAGGCCACCGAAGAACAGAGGGCCCGAGCAACGTGTTTAGTCACCTGGCCGGGAAATCTCAGAGCCGGAATTCAAACACAGGTATTCTGACTGCAGAGCCCATCTTATCTACCACCCTGTCCCTGATGAGGAGCCCCACCTCCTGTTGATTAATGCCTCTCCTTGTGTTTTTATGCCCTCCTTCTGCAAAGATTAGTAAGCACCTTCTCTGTGCCAGGCACGGGCTAGGTTCTAGGGATGTGCTGATGTGCAAAAAACTGGTATTAAAAGTAGTCACAATGGGGCACCTGGGTGGCTCAGTTAGTTAAGCATTGGACTCTTTTTTTTTTTTTTTTAATTTTTTTAACGTTTATTTATTACTGAGAGACAGAGAGAGACAGAGCATGAGCAGGGGAGGGATAGAGAGAGGAGGAGACACAGAATCCGAAGCAGGCTCCAGGCTCAGAGCGGTCAACACAGAGCCCGACGCGGGGCTCGAACTCACAAACCACGAGATCATGACCTGAGCCGAAGTCGGACGCTTAACCGACTGAGCCGCCCAGGAGCCCCGCAAGCATCGGACTCTTGATTTCGGCTCAGATCACGATCTCACGGTCATGAGATGGAGCCCCACGTGGGGCTCTGTGCTGTGTGTGGAGCCTGCTTAAGATTCTCTCCCTCTGCACCTTCCCCCCTTGTGCTCTCTCTCTTTCTCAAAAAATAAAAATTTTAAAAAAACAAACAAAAAAAAGATAAAAGCAGTCACACCAACTCATGTATAATGAATGACAAAGTGAGAAAAGAATACATATAATAAAAAGACCTTGACCTAGACAGGGGGATCAAAGGAGGCTTCCCAGAAGAAGGGATGTTTACACTGAACCACAGAGGATGGATGGGAGTTACCTCAAGGAAGAGGCGCAAGAATAGTTATAAAGGGAAGCAGATGTCGAAGACGAACTCCCCCCTCCACCTCCCAGTCCCCTCATGGCTGGTTTCTTCTGAAGGCTGGTCACTCACTATTTTCAGAAGAACACGCAGACAATTTCTCCATCTTCTCCCTCGACTGTAAATCTTTTAATGACATATTTTATATATCGTGTATGTTAAATATTTTAACAAATATATAAAAATACACAATATAGGGGCGCCTGGGTGGCGCAGTCGGTTAAGCGTCCGACTTCAGCCAGGTCACGATCTCGCGGTCCCTGAGTTCGAGCCCCGCGTCGGGCTCTGGGCTGATGGCTCAGAGCCTGGAGCCTGTTTCCGATTCTGTGTCTCCCTCTCTCTCTGCCCCTCCCCCGTTCATGCTCTGTCTCTCTCTGTCCCAAAAATAAATAAATGTTGAAAAAAAATTAAAAAAAAATACACAATATATATACATGCATAATATAAGTAAATATATGCCTATACAAACATAGATATATATAGAGAGAGATCCACACATCACCATCTAAAAGCAAGAAGAGCCACGAAGTGTTAAGAAACGGGGGAAGAACAATGAACCAGGAGCCCATGATTCTAGTCGCATCGGCAATTAAGTCACTGGGTTACCCTGGGCCTTGGTTTCTTCATCTGTAAATCAGAGATGGCAATACCTGCCTCGGTGGTGTAGCCCCCAGTCATTGTGATTCAATTATGTTATCCGCAGGGGGAACAAACTTTGAAAACATTTCCGTGCTTTGGCTAAGAGCTTTGGAAAGCACTGGTTAAGGGGCGACCCCAGGGAAGTTTGCTTCAGTTTCCTCTGCCTGATTGGATTTCTTGTTGCACAAAAGTGTGTGTGCTTTGTGAACCAGGATTTCAGAACCGTAGGCTTCCTAACAGTTACGGCACATGTCCCCGAGGGTACATGGTGCACACACCCCTTTGAACAACTTCACATTTCGCTTCATGCTCCGCGTTTCTGCTGCAAAATGAATGCCACCCCGCGGCCGGTGTTGGCTGAGTATCCCACGTTGGTCTTAGTTCATTTTGTGTCAGTGATTAACGCAGCTGAAATTGGATGCGAATGAAGGAGAATGCTGTTCTGCCCGATAAAAAGCAAATACATTCTTTCGGGAAAGAAAGGCAGTGAACAGAAAGCAATGGAATAGGGAGAAGGAGGGTGGTCTGACAACTACAGAAGGGAATTTGAAGTTTGGCTTTGGGGCTAAAAGTCCTAACTGTGACATATTGCATTGCAATATTGCAAATTGCTTTGCAATATTGCAATCGCATTTGCAATATTGCAAATTGCTTTGCAATATTGCAATCGCATTTGCAATATTGCATATTGCACAGTCCTAACTGTGACATATTGCATTGGGGGACTCAGATAGGCACACATACACACTTTCACACATGTACAGGCTTATGTGTCTATGCAGATATGTTTGCATGAAGCTGTAAATACGTGTGGTTTTATTCGTGATGCACCCTTATCGAGTGCCACGGGCTGTGGGCTATACTAGGGTACAGTTTTATACTCTAAGGTGATTTCTGTTACTTTAAGAAATCGAGACGCTTATCTATTCTGAATTTGTTTCGATTGTTTCAAGGCAGCGGTTTTCCTTGTAAGCAGCGGGTAGAGAGCCACTCTATGGGAAGAATTTATTAAAGGCTGTTCAGTAGCTCAGGGAATGGCAAAGTAACGTAGAGCACAGGAGGCTGAATCCTCCAACCAGGAGGAATGCCCCGAATCAAACCGCCGGACTGCTCTGGTGAGGGCATCGTGGCGGCCTATGACCGCTACACTCTGCAACCCACATCCTTGGGCTGCCAGCTCCGAGCCCCGGATGCTGCTTCTGCCACTGCCGCCCCTGCTGGCGAGGGGTCTTGATTAGCCTGAGCTGCCACCGCGGCCACAATCTTCTTTGCCGTCCACACTCACGGCAGCAGGGATCCCAGGTTCGAAGTCTGCACTCGGTGCATCCGATCGCGGGAGCCTGGGTGGACGTTTGGGTCCTAGCTGTACGGAAACTTGGAAAACAATGAGGATACAGCAGTTTTGGCTTCTGTGCGAGTTCATCGCAATGGCCTTCCACCGAAAATCCTAAGGTGGGCAACCCCAAAGAATGACAAACCTCCCCGGCGACCTAGTAGTTCGAACAGATGCCAACTCCAAAGACAGAAGGTGGAGCCTGGCTCCGTCCTCTAGAAAAATCCTTGAGAAAGGAAGCCTACACAGTGAATGCCTGGTCTCAGGAGCAGCTGCCCAACCCCCCCGGGAATATATGGCAACAGTAAGAACGCAACACAGCTTAGGCCCGAGGAAGAGCTATTTCCGCGAAGGTCTAAACAACAGACACCTGAATAAAGAACAAAAGCATAGCCATCTGGTCTCAGCTCAGCAATTAATCCACTGGGTTACCCTGGGCCTTGGTTTCCTCATCTGTAACTCGGAGATGGGAATACCTGCCATCAGGTACCATCAAAACATCCCACGCTTCTCCAGAAAAACGTTTCTACAAATGCCCCCCCTGCTGTCTCTAGGAGGAGATGACTGTTCGGGCTCTTCGAGCTCAGGAAGCAACACACTGCTGGCGGGCTGCCTTCCACCTTGCACCATGGTGACGAATTTTCATTTGGTGAGCTGTAGAAGT